>NC_138206.1:72845266-73445266 GCF_964194415.1 Vipera berus
GGGCAGCGAAGTAGTTAGACCTCGCCACCCTCATCGCTGCGAGATAAGACCTAATATGGGTTCTTAGTCGCAATCGGTCGGATTCAGATCGGCTGGACCTCCAAACGCTCTCTAGGCCCCGTCTCCGACGCTTCATCTCCCGGAGCTCCGCGGAGAACCATGGAGCCCATTGGGATCTGCGCCGGGTCAGGGGCCGCAAGGGTACAACTCGGTCAAGTGCCTCCGTGGCCGTCCTTTCCCAGGCTTCCACTAAGGCATCTGCCGAGCTGTGAGCTGAGGAGGCAGGTGGGGACCCCAGTGCTGCCTGGAACCTCTCAGGGTCCATTAAGCGCCTGGGGCGGAACCATCTGGTTGGCTCAACAACCCCACGGTGGGGAGGGGCAAAACGGAAAACCAGCCGCAGGAGATGATGATCGGTCCATGACAGGGGCATAACAATTGGGGAGCCCCCACCAAGATCATCTAACCACTGACCAGATAAGAAAACCAAGTCAAGGGTGTGGCCTCCCTCATGAGTCGGTCCATGAATTACTTGCGTCAGGTCCATGGCCATCATGGAAGCCATGAACTCCCGAGCTAACTCAGATGCTCCTCCCAGGGATGGTAGATTGAAGTCTCCCAAAACCATAAGTTTGGGAAACTCAATCACCAGCCCTGAGAGGATATCGAGAAGCTCAGGCAGGGCTGCTGCTGCGCGACTAGGCGAAAGGTACACCAGCAGCAAGCCCAACTGCGCCCTAGGACCAAACCTCAATAAGAGAGATTCACACCTGACTATCTGAGGAACGGTGGCCTCCTGCGGACATAAGGTCTCCCTCATAACCACAGCCACTCCCCCACCCCTACCCTGAGTCCGAGGCCGGTGTAGCACCCGGAAGCCTGGTGGGCAAATATCAACCAGGGGGATACCGCCCTCTGGGCCCAACCAGGTCTCCGTGATGCAGGCCAGGTCCGCATGCTCACCCTCGACCAGATCCCGGACGAGAGGAGCCTTGTTAGCAATGGACCTGGCATTCAGATACACCAGCCGGAGCTCAGGTGGCTGCACATCCCCGCTCCCAGAACCTCGGGTCGAAGACAGAGGGTCAGAGCGCCTCACCGCTTGTAAATAGCGGAGAAGCCCTCCCGGAGGTCGGTACGGCCCTCTGATCTTACACCTGCTGCCATTCCCTATCGTCGTGGGAATAGGCAATCCCACGACCTGCTCCGGAGCTCCGGAGATGGCCGACCCCGGCTCCCTCCCTACGCGATCTATCCTGGGCCTGGCCTGAACAACAGTTGGTGGATTACCCCCCGTCTCCAACCAACCACAACCCTCCCCCCTCCCTAACCCTACAAAAAATTTGGCTAAAAAAGTAATCAGGGGCCTCTTATTAAATTTATATCTTAGGCCCCTGTTCCTGCCCGGCCATCTCTCAGGGTCCCAACAATTGGGCCCGTCATCAAGAGGCAGAGTAGAAGGTAAGGCGGGTCGCACCCAGGATGGGGGGGCACCCCTGAGGGCGAACAAAACCATGCTGGGGTAACTCAGGACCATGATAATAATTGGGTAATACAGCAAAAACAGACCCAGATCAAAATAAATAAAATGGGACGATCTTAAAGTGGAAGGAGAATATCCAGACTGCAAACCCAGCTCCGCTGCCACTAGAGCTGGGTAACCCCGGAACAATCCCCGTCCTCTCACAACGGTCAGGACCGGGGAGCAGCCTGGGATATACAGCCGGGGAAAGAGATACCGCCTAGAGCTCTCACCTCTAAGACGGTAACAGGTGGAAACTCTTAACTCTTAACCACTCTCCCACAGTGGTTATACACCCGGAACCTTCCAAAACCCAAGGGGAAAGGAAAAAAGGGAGGACAATAGGGCAAACCAGTCAGCGAGGTGGATTAGGGGTAAAAACCCATAAAGTCACAGAGTGGTAAGAGAAGCTCCAGTTTCAGGTTCCTTTTCGCGTCATGGAAGGGACCAGGTGACAATCGACCGATAGGGAGGGGGCCAGGGACCCATAGTACTTCAGTGGGGCCCAAAAGACATGGTCCAGTCAGCTACAATAGTCCATGCCTCCAAATGTCCAGGCATAGAAGTCCACACTCCACCACCCGGCCATGGTCACCATACCAAAGCGGTCACGGCACTCCAACTCCCTCACCGCCAACCGTCCCAGACGCCAACCAGGACCATCTCCACCACTCCAACACTTAAAACGCTGACGCTGCTCCAAGCCGTAGTTCATAATAATAGTCGTAAATCGACCAGCATCCGGCTCCTCAAGCAACTGGAAAGTTCTCCCCAGAGTCGCCAAGCTCTGTCGAGTTATTCCGGGCTCTGCAAGACTCCACCAGACTCCCGTAACAGTATAGCAGCAGCCACAGTCAGCAGGTTGGCGGGGCGCGGGGTGCGGGTCTCCCAAGATCTTCCAAGACGTCCACCAAACTTCTCCAGGCTTCACTGGATTCCCGCAGCTCCGACAACCAGCCGGTCGGTGCTGTACAAAACAGGGCTCTGCCGAGTTCTTCCGAGTTCTTCCAGAGCCTCCGGAGGACTCCATTAGGCTTCGCTGAGCTCCCGCGGCCCGACAATCAGCTGAGCTCCCGCGGCCCGACAATCAGCTGGTCGGCGCCGCAGAGCACAGCATGGGGCTCAGCTAGTTCTTCCGGGCCTGCACGGCTGTCCCGAACTCCTCCGAAACTCCGGACTTAGAGAGCCGACGACAAACAGCACAGCCGCTCCCTCTGGCTTCGTTGAGCTCCCACGGCCCGACAATCAGCTGGTCGGCGCCGCAGAGCACAGCACGGGCTCAGCCAATTCTTCCGGGCCTGCACGGCTCTCCCAAACTCCTCCGAACAACCGGGGCCCTCCGAAGATCCGGGCTTACAGAGCCAGACAAGCAGCACAGCAGCTCCAGAAGTGACTACCAGAAGCTTTCCTCGACCCTAATCCAGACCCCCGACACAGAGAGAATGACATTCCTGTGGGGCTCCCAGGGTCGCTAAAATTGCCAGAGCTCCTCGCGGAGCTCAGCCAAGCACGTCCGCCATCTTGGGCATGCGCAAAAAAAAAAGCTACAACAATGGAAGTGGAAAAGGCATCTTATTCTTTAGGTTTTCAAAATATACCTGAGGATAAGGAAGATGATTTAAAAAAAGATTATAAAGCTGTTAGGGGAAATGTCAGAAATTGGGAGACAAAAAATGAAAAGAGAAATTGAGGGAGAGGGAAAGTGTGAGTTATTTAATGAATACAACTGGACAGAAATCCCCCTCAAAAATACCTTAGATATGATTTATAATTAGAATAGCACTCTTTTTTTGCTAAAAACACTAGGATAGCTTGTATAAATGAAATCTTTGGCTACACAAATGTAATTTACTTTGAGAAAATCATAACTGACAAAGATATTTTGAATACTGATGGGAAACTAAACTTAAGTAAGATCTTGAAAAACAGGACATTGATTTAATAAGGAGACTTTATTTGCAAATACAATTGTAGCGGAGTTGGGGTGAGAATGGGGCAAGCTGAGAGGCTTTGCAGGAGCCATGCTGATTAGGCAGGAAGATGAGATGCTCCAGCAGCTGCCATGGGTGGTGGCAGGGCATGGCTCGGAGGAGGGAAGAAAAGGGAGGAGGAAGCCGATAGAAGGGAGGAAGAGAGAAGGCTTGGTGGACCCTGCCGTTCTGAACCAGCTGATCAAAGAGAGAGTAAGAAGCTGGGGTTTTTGTGTTTGCTTTTTTGCTTCATTACAGGGAAGCCGGATGAAAGGGGGAGGGATAGAGAGAATGAGAGTAGTTGCTGGAGCTGTTTGCTTGAAGCAGGCCAGGCAGGGAGGGATAGAGGGTGAGAGTAGTTGCTGGAGCCATTTTCTGGAAGCAGGCCAGGGAGAGAGTGGGGGGAGGCAGCTGGTTGGAGCTGTTTGTTTCAAGCAGGCCAGGCAGAGAGAGAGAAAGAGAGAGAGAGAGGGTGGGGGGGAAAGGTGAAGTTTTATTGTTTCTTTCTCTTTCGTTGTGGACAGGCCAGACAAAGAGAGGGAGAGAGGGTAGTTTGGGGAGTTTTAATTCCTTTCCCTTGTTGGAGTAAGTTAGGCAGAGGGAGAGTTAGGGAAGAGTTTGACATATGTCTTTTAGTTGGAGGTAAGGGTTTTTTTTTCTTTATAGTATCAGCTGGGGGAGATAAAAAGGAATTACATGGAGTGAGGTCAGAGAGGGGTGAGGAGAGCAGACAAGGGAAGCCTCTGCCAGCGCCAGAGATTGGTTGCCATCATTCTAGGCAAGTTGTCATCAAAGACAGATTAACATAGTCCTGGGCAAGTTGTTGCCACCAAAGACTGGTTGCCATTGTTTTAGGCAAGTTGCTGTCACCAGAGACTAACCACCATTGTTCTGGGGAAGTTGTTGCCACCAGAGACTGATCACCATTGCTTTAGGCAAGTTGTTGTCATTAGAGATTGACTACCATCTTCCCTGTAAGTTCTTATTGCCTGAGATCAATCACCATCATCTCAAGTGAGTCACCATCTAGAGAGAGTGACCATCACCGCCCCATGTGTGTGGCTGCTGATCGTGACTGAATACCACCATGTTATGTGCCCTGTTAGGCAAAGGCGCCAACGTGAGAGACCTCTTTGGGCTGGTGGCCACTTGGAGGGGAGGTCAGGAGTGCCTGGACTTAAGCGGTCCCTATGGGGTGGCACTACACAATTTAAATATAAAGTGATTAGAAAAGAGGTTATCAATTGATATTATTGTTATTTGTATAACACTAGATAAATATGAAGAGGATGTGTATATCTAACTTTGTATGTATTAATAGTAGTAAGAACTGTATTGTTTAATGTTGAGAAAATAAAAAAACCCACTGGATTGGATAACATTGAATAAATTTATACTGAAGTTAAGATTCAACATTGAGTAACAAATGTATCCGGACATCACATTTGTTTACCAAGCATTCATGATTTGTAATAATGGAAAATCAATAAAACACTTATTTTAAAAAAAGAATAGATACAAAATCTGAGACCCATTATTTCCGTGGAATTGAAATTTCAAAGATCTTCAGAGCAGTTGTATTTTCAAAGTTGTGGCCACTGCAGCATTGCCAGGGTCAGCTGTGGTCATGAGATCATGATGTTCAGTGCTCCCTGCTAGCTTCTTACAAGCAAAGTCAATGGGGAAACCAACAGGAAATTGGAAGTCGGTCCTGCTCCTGCTGCTGTTTTGCCCATGTATGGTTATTCTGTTTACCTCTGTAGATAAATAAATATTGGCAAATATTGACCCAACAAGTCACATGTCTAGTATCAAATAAAATAATAACAATTATAAAACAAATGTAACATCCTACTTTTTGATATGAATAATGACATTGCTTAGTTTAACATAATTCAGGGATTCTAAAAGCTGGGGGTGGTCACAAAACTATGAGCTGTGAGAAATTTGAGGGGGGTTGCAAATATTTTTGGACTTAAATGCACAAAGAATTCATTGCTGTTCTGCCTGGACAAGCCAGCTATTAACTGCAAAATCATCATCACCATCATCATTTAACATTCAACACATTAAACAGAAATGGATTGTCACACAGAGACTCAACAACCACAATTAGAGCTTGTACACAGTCACTAAGTCTTTAGCTGTCTTGTTAAGCATGAAAAATATAACCTTTGTCATCTATAAATAGGGCTTCCTGAAATTCATTAAACTGACAATGTATAATGTGAGATGAATACTGAGCACAATAGCTTTACAGTTATGCCTTCACCTATGTTCATGAGGATTTACTATACTGATGTTTCAGTGCAGTATTATGCACATTTTTATAGTCTGCCTATGAATGTCAGATGGGTTTAAGTTTCCTTCCAGACGAAAGTATGCTTTTATAAAAAGATACTATTTGCCTCATTAAGACCCAGCAAAATAAAATATTAACAATACATCAAGAGTTCTGGATAACCCAATAATCACCATTTATGTATACAAGATTACCAAATATACAGTAAGATATATCAATGTATGTGAAATACTGTATATTGAACACACGCAGAAATAGAAATTCTGACTTCTCGAATAAGAAATTAAGCCAGGAAGCTTACAGTATGTCTCATTGTTGCTCCTCTCTTTTTACAGTCAGCATAATTGTCAGGGGAGGATTATTACTCCCCTATCAGAGAGCGACGAACCGTGGTTCATTTGATGCATGGTGAACATCAAAGAAAGAAAACTGAGGCATATTCTACTGTAAAACGTTTAATGAGAAAACAAAAGACCTAACTGTTCTGTACCAGCCTGCTACCGGCCTTGCAGAAAAGGCAACCCCTTTTACAGACGGCAAGAGGCTGGAATACGTCTGCCAAATTTATTACAAAAACAAACAAGACACGAACCAAGATACCGGAGCTTTGAAACACTATCTGAGCGGGTGCTTTCAGCAAACCAGCCCTCCCCACACAAGTCCTTTATAAAGAGTTCAGGGCGTGGCTTCTCTCTCCCTCCTTCCGAGAAGCCCCATTGCCTTCCTCTGTTTACTCCTACTTGACTGCCTCCTGCATCGGGCGTCCTTGAACAGGGCCAGCTGTGGGTCATCTTCATCCACACTGTCAGGCTCACACAGCTGGGTCTCCATGGTGACCAAGTGGGAGGGGCCTGCCTGAGGGCTATCATCAGCAAGGTCTTCAACACCCCCCTCCTCCTCTGAGTCGTCCGACCCAACTGCCGAACCCACAGGCTGACCCTGAATCACAACACTATCCCGCACCGCAGGGCCCTTCCCCCGGGTCTGCCGATCCGGATGTGGTCGGGATGGAAATTGTTCATGAAAAGCGGTCACCAACGCAGGGGCATGAACGGCGGTCGCGTCTTCCCAGGTGAAGTCCTCTGGTCCGTAACCTTTCCATTCAATCAGGTACTGGAAACGACCTTTCAGCCAATGGGAATCCCTGATGCTGGCGACCTCGTACTCAGGGGTGCTGCCTCCATCACGAGGTCCTGATGGGGGAGGTTCCGCTCGGCGGAGTGGACAGGCCGGTTGCTCGGGGACCAACAGAGACCGATGAAAGACTGGGTGCACGCGCAGGGAACGTGGCAGAGTTAAGCGATAGGCGACCGGATTGATGACAGCCTCGACTGGGAACGGTCCTAAATATCAGTGATCTAACTTTCTCACCAGCCGTGTTGACGGTAGGTTCCTGGTGGACAACCAGACCCGATCTCCCACCGATAGTGGAGGCGTATCCCGTCTTGACCGATCAGCAAACCTTTTGTAATCGGCCTTGGCCTTCTCTAACTGACGTCGCACCAATCGATGGATCGCCTGTAACTCTGCCATGAAGTCGTTCGCTGCCGGCTCCGGTGAGTCCACGGGAGAAAGGGGGAAAAACTGGGGGTGATATCCCACATTGGCCAAGAACGGTGTCATCTGTGTGGAGGTGTGCTGTGAATTGTTAAATGCAACCTCAGCTATGGCCAGATAGTCCACCCAATTGTTTTGCTGCAGATTGACGTAGCAGCGCAGATATTGTTCCAGGATACCAATGACCTTCTCGGTTCCCCCGTCAGTTTGAGGATGATGCGCGGACGAGAGGCAAATCTTGATATCCAACGCATGCATCAACTCCTGCCAGAAGCGGGCTGTAAACTGGGCCCCCCTATCAGAGACGACTCTATCAGGGAGGCCGTGCAGTCGAAACACCTGCTGAATGAACATACGACTAGTGGCGCGGGCTGACGGTAAGCCGCGACAGGGGATGAAGTGCGCCATCTTGGTCAGCATGTCCACCACCACATACACTGTCGTAAAACCAGAGGATGGGGGTAAATCCGTCAGAAAGTCCATGGACACAGCCCCCCAGGGTCTTTTGGGTGTCGGCAAAGGCTGCAGTAATCCAGGCGGGGTCCCTGTCGCTGACTTGGCCTGCCTGCATGGGATGCAGGAGGTAACATAGGACTGGATGTCGTGTCGGACTCGGGGCCACCAGAAGGTACGGGAGACCAGGTTCAGGGTCTTGAACAGGCCAAAATGCCCCGCCGCCGGGTTATCGTGACACTGGCTGAGGATGAGTCCCCTGAGTGGCCCTCCCGGAACGTAGAGCCGGTCACGATAATACAAGAGTCCATCCGTGACCGTCCAAGGAGAATCTGGCCCCACCTCCTCCTTCCGCTGAGCCACCCACACCTCCTGCTGCTGTGCCTCCCGGATCCGAGCCCGTATATCAACCGGCTCCCGCACCGCAGCAAAAGACTCGACGGGGATCACTGTCCTGGGCAGAAGCTTGTCTTCCACTCGGGAATATTCGGGCTTCCTGGACAGAGCATCCGCTCTTTGACTGTGCCCGCTAGGTATGTACCGAACCCGGAAGTCAAACCTCACAAAGAAAAGAGACCACCGGATCTGGCGTTGGTTCAAATTCCAAGCGGTCTGCAGGCTTTCCAAATTCTTATGGTCCGTCCGGACCTCGATTTGATGCCGCGCTCCCTCCAGATGATGCCTCCAGGCCTCGAACGCCGCTTTGATGGCCAGCAGCACTTTCTCCCAGATTGTATAATTGCGCTCCGAAGGGTTCAGTTTTTGTGAATGGTACGCGCAAGGGAAGAGGGTACCACTGGGCGTCGTTGCCTGGAGTAACACTGCCCCAATGGCAATGTCGGAGGCATCCGCCTCCACAACAAACGGCCGTTGCGGGTCAGGATGCTTCAAGATGGGCTTCCTTCAAAGTCTGGAAAGCCTGTTGTTCTGGAGCGTTCCACTGGAACCGAGTCTTCTTCTGCAAGAGCCGGGTGAGGGGGGCTGTCAAGGCAGCAAACCCAGGGATGAAAGTTCGGTAATAGTTGGCGAACCCAAGAAGTCGCTGAACATCCTTCATGTGACGCGGGGGTTGCCAACTCTGCAAAGACTCAACCTTACTCGGCTCCATGGCGATGCCCTCAGGAGAAATGCGGTGACCCAGGAAATCGATGGTCACCCGGTAGAACTGGCACTTCTCCAACTTGGCAAACAGCTGATGTTCTCGGAGTCGCTGCAGGACCTGATGGAGATGCTGATGGTGCACCTCACGCGACGGGGAGTAGATCAGGATGTCATCCAAATAGATCACGACAAACTGATCCAACAAATCCCGGGAAATGTCATTCATGAAATGCTGAAACACAGCGGGGGCATTGGTCAGGCCAAACGGCATCACCGTGTACTCAAAATGTCGATAGCGAGTACCAAACGCCGTCTTCCACTCATCACCCGGCCGAACCCTGACGAGGTTGTAAGCTCCACGCAGGTCCAGTTTCGTGAAGATCTTAGCCTCCCGGAGTCGGTCCAAGAGTTCGGGGATGAGGGGCAGCGGGTAACGATTGCACACCATGATGGCGTTGAGTTTCCGATAATCGCAGCAAAGCCACAATTCGCCCGACTTCTTTTTGACGAAGAGCACGGGTGCAGACACTGGCGAGGACGAGGGCCGAATGAAACCGCGAGCCAAATTCTTCTCCAGAAAGTCCCGCAATGCAGCCAACTCGGGGTCCGACATGGAGTACAAACGCCCCACTGGGAGAGGCCCATCAGGGACTAAATCAATGGGGCAGTCATAGGGCCTGTGCAGGGGTAATTGATCCGCCTCTGTCTCGCTGAACACATCAGCAAAGTCGGACAGTTCGGGAGGCAAGGAAACCCCTGGGGAACCCTCCACCTGGCCGGCACAGATATGGCGGGAGTGGTCCACGGACTGCAAGCTTGGGAAGGTGACCAGGTTCTGTGACCAATAGATCTGTGGGTCATGCGCCCGGAGCCACGCCAGTCCCAAGACCACGGGGAAATGCAGATCTGAGGTGATATAGAACTGGATGGCCTCCACATGGGAACTGATGGCCATACATAATGGTTGCGTGGCGGCCGTAATTGGCCCAGACAGGAGCACTCGACCATCGATAGTCTCCACTAACATGGGCGGATCCACCGGGCACTGGGGAACAGCCCATTTGGCCACAAATGCTGAGTCCATAAAATTTGTGGTGGCCCCAGAGTCAATTAGGGCATGGACTGGAATCCCCTCTGGCTTGCCAGGAAGGATCAGACGTGCCTCCAAAATCAAATGCCGTGGAGGTCCACAGGCAGCATCGGAAAGATGTCGCTCAGTGTTGTGGGACGCCCGATCTATCACACCGTCTAGATCGGGCTCGGGGCGTTTCCCGACAGAAAAGTAGGGGACTTTCTCGGGGCAGGCTCGGTCACTGATGCCCGCTGTCGCTTCTTTGGGCAAAAAGCAGCCAAATGTCCAGGGTCACCACAGTAAAAACACAACCCCCCCGATCGTCGTCTGTTCATTTCAGTCACCGATAGACGAGACCTGGCGGCACCCAGCTCCATTGGCTCCTCCCTTTGAACTGGGGGCTCACGCACAACAGGGGCTGCAGGGGTCTGTGGGGTGGCACGGCGACTCCTTCGCTGCTGCAACCGAGCATCGATCCGCAGGCAGAGATGGATCAGCCCATTCAGGTCTGAGGGAATATCCACACGGGCCAGCTCATCCAGCATCTCCTCCGACAATCCATCCTGGAAGGCATCCACGAGCGCAGCCTCATTCCAGGCGGAATCCTGGCTAAGCAGCCGGAAATCGGTGATATAGCCCTGTTGACCCTGCCTCAGAGCTTTCAGACGTCGAGTAGCAGTCTGCGTCTTAATAGGGTCCTCATACATCAGACGCATATGATCACAAAACCCCACAAAGTTGTCCAACAATGGGCTAGGTTGAGCCAGCAGAGGCGTGCCCCAACGAGCTGCATCACCCGAAAGAAGGCTTAACACAAACCCCACCTTATCCCGGTCAGTGGGGAAATCAGCTGCTCTCACGCTGATAAAGAGCTGGCATTGTCCCAGGAAAGCAGGAAACAGTTCTGGAGTGCCTGTAAATTTATCCGGCATTGCAACTTGGCATTTTCTCCTGGGTGGGGGTGATGGTGGGGGTGCAGCATGAACCTGAGCTTGCAGTTGAGCCACCTGAGCTGCCAGCAAAGTGAGTTGCTGGGTGAGCTGGGCATTCTCAGCATGTAGCTGCTCCATAATATTAGTAAGGGGTGGGAGGCTGAAAGCAAACTGTTCTGTACCAGCCTGCTACCGGCCTTGCAGAAAAGGCAACCCCTTTACAGACGGCAAGAGGCTGGAATACGTCTGCCAAATTTATTACAAAAACAAACAAGACACGAACCAAGATACCGGAGCTTTGAAACACTATCTGAGCGGGTGCTTTCAGCAAACCAGCCCTCCCCACACAAGTCCTTTATAAAGAGTTCAGGGCGTGGCTTCTCTCTCCCTCCTTCCGAGAAGCCCCATTGCCTTCCTCTGTTTACTCCTACTTGACTGCCTCCTGCGTCGGGCGTCCTTGAACAGGGCCAGCTGTGGGTCATCTTCATCCACACTGTCAGGCTCACACAGCTGGGTCTCCATGATGACCAAGTGGGAGGGGCCTGCCTGAGGGCTATCATCAGCAAGGTCTTCAACACCCCCCTCCTCCTCTGAGTCGTCCGACCCAACTGCCGAACCCACAGGCTGACCCTGTATCACAACACTAACTGACTACATCTCTCATCAGGCAGAATACAAAGGAAAAGTGAGAAAACTTTTTCTAGACATGCGCACTTAGTAGGACAAAACAGAGTAAAACCATAACATGGCTGAACATGTGACATTCACTACGGTTACATGATAAGATAGTAACACAGGTGCAGAGAGCAGGGGAAAATGTACAGACAGAAATGAACAAAGCTGGCAAAACTAAAAAAATGCAGTGACAATAATAATATTAACTACTATTATTACATCCTTTTAACTAATATCACTTCATCTGTTGTATGTTGCCAACTATTCACTACAGGGATTGCTGTACTACAAGTTATTTTACACCTGACAGTTTTTCAGTGTTTTTAATTCCCCCCTTCCAACAACAATGAATGTCAAACTGTGATGCTAAAAAGTACATCTGTGAAAACAAATCTCTGTTTTGCTAAATCAGTAATAACAGACATATCAGGAATTTTTCCAAAAAGCATACAGCTCCTGTTAATTATTGTGGAGTTGCAGTATTACAGCATGGTTCTGATTTCTTTATGCTAATAGAAAAACATTTTAAAATGATATTTCAGAATGCACATTCTGTGTGATTTCCTATTCCTATTTCCCCCATTATAACATGGTACCATGGTTAGAGGTACTTGGAAAATGCCCTGCTGGAAAATTGCCAGTATGCTGTCATTGTTCTTTCACAAATCACAGAAACTTTAAAATACAACAGAGAATGATTTGGCAACCAATAAAATTTCTGTGGAATATCAATAAGGTAAAAGGTAAAGGTTCCTCTGCACATGCATGCTAGTCATTTCCAACTCTAGGGGCTGGTGCTCATCTCTGTTTCAAAGTCGAAGAGCCAGCGCTTGTCCGAGGACATCTCCGTGGTCATGTGGCCGGCATGACTAGATGCCAAAGGCGCATGGAATGCTGTTACCTTCCCACCGGAGTGGTCCCTATTTTTCTACTTGCATTTTTACGTGCTTTTGAACTGCTAGGTTGGCAGAAGCTGGGACAAGTAACAGGCGCTCACTCTGTTACACGGCACTTGGGATTCGACCTGCCAAACTGCCGACCTTCTGATCGACAAGCTCAGCGTCCTAACCCACTGAGCCACCATGTCCCTTATCAATACTTTTGTTTAAATGCTTTACAATTCATCCTGTTGCTACTCAGATTTTCTTTTTTTTTAAAGCCACTTATATAAATATGCTGAAATACATTTCATACATGATATCCTGAAACATGTTGTCATATGAATATCTAAGTTCAACATCAGTAGATAACTTCAGCAGAGATTAAATTCTTTTTTAAAAAAACTTTTCTATTATTTTTTATGTTTATAATTCATTAGTGCTTAGTAAACACGTGTTGTCTTCCAAGTGTTTGACTTAATAATGCATACTAGATTCCTAATCTCTACCCTGTTTTTCCAGTGATTGGTAAAATACATCCCAAGTTTGAAAATATTCTGTGACTTCTTTTCCTTTCATTTTCAAAGTAAGCCTATCCATTTCCGTACAGTCCAATTTTTTTTAATTATCTCTTCTTCAGCTGGTATTTCTTCATTTTTCCAATGCTGTGCAAATATAATTCTCCCTCTGTTAATACATGTAATATTAAATACACATATTCTTTCTCATATTTTTCTGAGACTATACCTAAAAAAATAATTCCGGCTTAAAGTCTATGTTTTCTTAACATTTTCTCTAATCAGCTATATATGTATTTTTGACCAAACTTTTTTTGCTTTGGGGCATGTCCACCAAAGATGATAATACGTGCCTGGTTTTTGCCTACATTTCCAACAATTGCTAGACATATTTTTAAACATTTTTGCTAACCTGACAGGTGGTAAGTGCCATCTATAAAACATTTTATATAATTTTTCTTTATAGGCAACTGCCATTGTTATTTTATAGTTTTTTCCCCAAAGATTTTGCCATCTTTCCAACTCTACAATGTGCCCAAAAAATTTTGCCCATGTTATCACTGTTTCTTTTACTTGTTCATCTTCCATCTTTAAACTTAACAAAAAATTATACAGTTTCTTAATTCATTTTTCATCTGATGTCAACAGTATCTGGTCAAACACTGTCTGGTCTTTATAAAATCCATATATGTTAGCATCTTTCTCATATCTCATTTGTATGTGCAAATGCGGCCACCATGATAAGTCAATACAATGTTCTTCCAACTCTTGTTTAGATTTTAATTTCCCCTAAATATTCAAAATGTCTTTATAGGTCACAATTTTCTCATAGTTAGGTAAGTTTGGGTGAACAAACGCTTCCATTGTTTAAAGCCATCCTGGTATTTTCATATAAATTTTTACTTTTATCTTTCCCCAGTCTAAAAGAAGTACATTTCTTCCATAGTGATTTTGGAAGTATTTATGAATTTTATTCTTCCCATACCATAAAAAAGCATGCCATCCAAGTTGTAAGTCATGTCCATCTAAGTATAGTAATCTTTTATGTCTAAGAGTTATCCATTCCTTTAGTCATGTTAATAGTGCTGCTTGATAATATAAAGCCCAGTCTGGCAACCCAAATCCTCCATTTTCTTTTGCTTCTTGTAACATTTTCAATCTAATTCTAACTGTTTTCCCTTGCCAAATAAATTTCAAAACTGATGTATTTATCTCATCAAAGATTTTTTTCTTTATTTTTATAGATATTGTTTGGAATAGAAAAAGTAGTTTTGGTAGGACATATATTTTCACCATCGCTATTCTTCCTAACATTGATTATAGATTATAGATTTTTTCCATTTTTCCAGGTCTAGTTTTATTTGTTTTAATAGTTTTACATAGTTGTCTTCTTTTATTGTTGCACATCTTGCTGTTAGATATATTCCCAGATATTTAACTTTTTTAAACTATTTGGAGATCTGTTTTTTCTGACAGTTGATTTTTTTGTTTATCTATAAGATTTTTAACTATAACTTTAGTCTTTTCTCTATTTTCAATCCTGCTACTGAATAGAATAGAATAGAATAGAATAGAATAGAATAGAATAGAATAGAATAGAATAGAATAGAATAGAATAGAATAGAATAGAGATGGAAGGGACCTTGGAGGTCTTCTAGTCCATCCCCCTGCTCAAGCAGTAGGTCCTATACTATCTCAATCAGATAATTGTCCAGTCTCTTTTTAAAAACTTCCAGTGATGGAGTGCCTACAATTTCTGGAGGCAAGCTGTTCCACTGGTTGACTGTCCTCACTGTCAGGAAGTTTCTCCTTAATTCCAGGTTGCTTCTCCCTTTGATCAGTCTCCAACCATTGTTTCTCGTCCTTCCCTCTGGTGCTTTGGTGAACAACCTGGCCCTCTCTGCCTTGTGGCAGCCCCTCAGATATTGGAACACTGCTATTGTCAGAACCCATTTCAATCCACATCTTAAGAAAGAAAGACTCTTGGAGACAAAGCAGGAACTTTTACTAAGACATAAATGATAGAGGGTATAATTGACAGGATCTGAGAAATCCCTTCAAAGATCAATATTTTTAAATGTCCCCAAGCAAGCCTCACCCTACAGTTCATTTCGTCAGTTCCAGATCAGGCAAGTTCCAGGTGGTAAGCTCCTCTTGGAAAAAGGAGAAACATTAGTCCATTCATAGCAGAATTATCCCCCCCCCCTTCTCACATTCCATCCGGAGAAATAAACCAGATTATGGAGGGATTTACTTCCCGTCTTTTCTTAGTTGCCGGTAAGATGAGAGGGAAAATGCCTCTCATTGATCTTATTGTGATGGATTGCAGGCAAGCAGAATAAACAAAAAGTTACATCTAAGGAAAGGAAGTGAAAGCAATAAAAACCCATGCTTGTTCCCTCTCCTCCTTGGGAATGGCAGAATCCAGGGTGGTGGGATGAGATTTGGGTTTGCACATAAAAGATAGTTAGAAATGAAATATAAATGGATTCTGACATCCTGCTCCCCTTAAAGATGGGAGAGATCCACCTGTAGAGGAGACAAATTATAAATGTTAGACTGGCTTGTTGGGTTATTCTGTATGAAACTTTCTTAGCAGTTTTGGTGCTCTGATGTGGTGATTGTGTTTTCCTTTTTAGCAAACTGCAGTGAAAGATTGGATGTATTTGCCTAAGGTTTTTGGGTAGTTCTTAATTCTACTGTTACTGGATTTATGATTCTTTTAATTGGAAAAGGTCCTATATATTTTGGTCTAAGTTTTTTGCAGGGCTGTAGAAATTTTAGGTATTTTGCAGATAAATAATAAAAGAGCCTTGGTGGAGCAGTGGGCTAATGCCTCCTTAAGTTACACCAGCTGCCTGCAATTAGTGCAGGTTCGCATCCCACCAGGCTCAAGGTTGACTCAGCCTTCCATCCTTCCGAGGTAGGTAAAATGAGGACCCAGATTGTTGGGGGCAATTAAGCTGACTTTGTAATAATGCCGCTTGGGGGGGGCGAAAGCCCTAATAAGCAGGCATATACATAGAATGAAGGCTACTGCTAAGCTTGTAAGCCGCCCTGAGTCTTCGGAGAAGGGCGGGATATAAATGGAATTAAAATAAAAAAAAATAAAATAAATATACCATTTCTCCTACCCTGAATGGTGTGGGATCGACTCTCTTTTTGTCTGCCTGTGCTTCGCATGCCTGCCAAGCTTCGTCTAAAGCTTTCCTAACGATTGGTGAGGTGATTTGCAATTGAGCGATCCATTCTTTCAGTGATGGGATTTCCAGTTCATTTGGGATTAGTTCTGGAATAGGGTTGAAACTTTGACTAGTGGCTTTTTGAAAAGGAGTGTAGCCTATGCTGGAGTGGACTGTGTTATTGTAAGCAACTTCTGCAAAAGGGAGTAGGTCCGTTCAATTTGATTGTTGGAAATTAATAAAGCATCTTAAGTATTGCTCAAGTACAGAGTTCCCACGTTCTGATTGACTGTTCCCCTGAGAATGATGACTAGATGTTAGTCCCTGAGTAGTTCCTAAGAGGGATAAAAATTCCTTCCAAAACTTTGACGTAAATTGTACCCCCTTATCAGGTATGATGTGTTGAGGTGCTCCATGCAGTCTGTAAATATGCTGCACGAATAGTTTGGCTAAGGTTTTTGCAGTGGGAATCTTTTGGCAAGGGATAAAGTGCACCTGTTTAGAAAACAGATCCGTAACCTCTGAGATGACAGTGTTCCCATTGCTTTCTGGTAATTCCACTATAAAGTCCATGGCTATTTCTTTCCAGGAGGCTGAGGGGTTCGCCACTGGTTGTAACACTCTGGGTGACTTTCCTTGCAGCCTCTTAGCCATCGCACATGTTTGGCAGCTAGCCACGTAGCTTTCTATGTCCTTTTTCATGGATGGCCACCAAAATTGCCTTTTAGTTAAATGTAAGGTTTTTACAAACCCAAAATGTCCTGCTGATTTTGTATCATGGCACAACTGCATGAAATTGATCCTCTGGGTGGCCGGTATGTATAACCTCTTCCCCACCCAGGGTGATTCGTCTTTGATTGTGCACACATGTCCATTTTTCTGGAACCATTTATCTGTTTCCAAGGACCTCTGGAATTTGATCCCAGTTTGGCTATCCAGCTGCAGCTTCATTTAACTTGGGCCCTGGTGGTTACTGCCGCTGCTAGTTGTTGTCCGGGCATAAGTGGTTTAGAGTCAGTGGCCCATATTGGGGCATGCGAGACCAGGAAATTCTTTCCCCCTGGTAAGTGTTTAAGTGAAATGGAATCGGTGAAAATGCTGAGAACAGTGGGCTTGCTTAGGAGTGAGTTTCCTGGGTGTTTTTACTGCTTCCAAATTTTTGTGGTCTGTCCAGACCTGGAAGGAGATTTTATTTCCTTCAAGGAAATGATGCCATGTAAGTAATGACCATCTCACAGCATACACCTCCTTCTCCCAGATGGGCCAACATGGTTCTGTCTCTGTGAGTTTCCTGGATGTATATGCACACAGTTGCAGTACCCCCTCATCATTTTCCTGTAATAAAACTGCCACATCACTTGCATCTGCCTGTATTACAAAAGGTTTATCAGGATCTGGGTGTTTCAATATGGGCTTGGCAGAGAAAAGCCTTTTAAGCCTCTCAAATGCTGCTTGACATTCCATTGTCCATTTCAGGGGCTGGCTGGATTTCACTGCCCCCCCTATTTTCAACAAGTTTGTGAGGGGCAAGGCTATTTGAGCGAATGAAGGGATGAATTGGCAGTAGAAATTTGCAAAAACCAGGAAACTTTGCAATTGCTTCCTTGTGTGGGATGGTGCCCATTCTAATATTGCCCTGAGCTTCTTGGGGTCCATTTCGATGCCCTGCGAGGATATGCAATACCCCAGGTAGTCTATTCTTTCCTGATGGAATTCACATTTCAATAATTTTGCATATAGGTCGGCGGCCCTCAACTTTTTTAGAACTGCTCTGACTAGATTAATATGCTCCTCCTTCGTCTCAGTGAAGATAAGGATGTCATCTAAGTAAACCATGACCCCCTTAAATAGGTGCTTTCTTAGCACTTCATTGATTAATTGCATAAAAACTGTGGGAGGCCCTTGCAGTCCAAATGGCAGAACTTTGAACTGGTAGCAATCCATTGGACAATTGATCGCAGTCTTCCATTCGTCCCCTTCCTTGATCCTAATCATGTCTTCCCTATTTCTTCTTTTCTTATACTGGCCAAATGCAGGTTCCACAGCCATTCTTTGTACGTTTTGGTCTCAAGCCTATGATCATCTTAGTTGCTCTTCTCAACATATTTTTTATTATATGGTCTTACTAGGGCTTTATAAAAGGGACGCGGTGGCTCAGTGGGTTAGGACGCTGAGCTTGTCGATCAGAAGGTCGGCAGTTTGAGTGCCGCGTAGCAGAGTGAGCGCCTGTTACTTGTCCCAGCTTCTGCCAACCTAGCAGTTCGAAAGCATGTAAAAAAAATTCAAGTAGAAAAATAGGGACCACTACGGTGGGAAGGTAACAGCATTCTGTGCGCCTTTGGCGTCTAGTCATGCCGGCCACATGACCACGGAGACGTCCTCAGACAAGCGCTGGCTCTTCGGCTTTGAAACGGAGATGAGCATCGGCCCCTAGAGTTGGAAACGACTAGCACGCATGTGCGGGGGAACCTTTACCTTTACCTTTTAGGGCTTTATAAAGTGATACTAATACTTTGCGTGATCTTGATTCTATGCCTCTGTTTATACAACCCAAGACTGTATTAGCTTTTTTGGTTGCAGCTGCACACTGCTGGCTCATAGTTAAGTGATTGTCCATTATGACTCCAAGATCCCTCTCACAGTTACTCCCTCCAAGCCAGGTCTCGCTCAGTCTGTATTTGTTCCTTTGGTTTTTCCTGCCTAAGTGTAGGACTTTGCTTTTCTCCACATTGAAACTCATTTTGTTGGATAGGGCCCATTGTTCAAGTTTGTCAAGATCTTTTTGTATCCTGAGTTTGTCTTCTGGGGTGTAGGCTACTCCTGAGAGTTTGGTGTCATCTGTGAATTTGATGAGTTCCCCTTCAATTCCCTCATCTAAGTCAGGGCTTTTCAACCTTTTCACCAATTGTGCCACTTTTAGGATATGGCAATATTATAGTACCACCTAGCAAGGTGTCAAAAACTTGATGAACAAAAAAAACCGTGTTCAAAGTTGCAATTGAACTGAAATGACTTATGACCATTTTTCACACTTATGACCACTGCAGCATGCCCAGGGTCATGTGATTTATATTTGGGTGCTTGGCAATTGATTCATATTTATGATGGTCACAGTGTCCCAGGGTCATGTGATCCCCTTCTGCAACCTTTTGACAAGCAAAGTCAATGGCAGGGCTGCTGGTGGCCAAGTGCTAAGGCGGGACTTCCCTCCCTCCCTCCCTCTTTCTCATTCCCATCTCCTTCTGAAGGAAGAATTTGACTCCTCTTCCCTCTTCCATATATTCATCAAACAAGGAAAAGCCTCCAGAGACAAAAAAGACAAGTTGGTGAGGGAACTAGCTTAAAAAGGTGCATTCCCCTTTAAGAATTAGCTACTGGCTAGAAAGACAAGTTAAGGAGCACAGCCGGCACTTAAGGAAGAAAAAAAATGTAGTAAGTATTGGCTGCCGGCTAAGGCAGCCTCCCCAAATAGCTCCATTCATAAGTAAAGGACTGCTACAGGCAAAATCCATTAAAGAGAAAAATGCTTCAAAATCCCTTGCAGCAAAACTTACAACTAACAATAGCAGAGCAATAGAAGCTAACAGGAGACATCAGGCATCAGTCAAATAGAAATTGCCAACCACTCCTTAAGAACACAAAGCCCACATTGCATAAATTCCAGAACTTCAAAGTCACGAAAGCACATAAGAATCCTTCCACTTGCCATCTCCTTCCTTCCCTCCATGCTCACCTCCAGCTGATGCTTCCTGGTGGAGGGTGACCTCTCCCCCTCTGCGTTTCTTGCCTGTTTGTTGCTGCCAGCATGGATGGCTGCCACAAAAGTTGTAGATCGGCTCATGGCCGGCCTACTTGATCTCCTCTCCTCTCCCCCCACCCTCCTCCTTCTTTCCCTTCAGTGCAGCTAGAGCTGACTGAAGGCCCCACTCCTCCTCCTTTCTCATCTGGGTGAGCCAGAAGTGAGCCTGGGGCTCTGCAGCTCTGGAGGACTCTCACAGTAAGTCCTGCACTGCGCTGGCTCATTCCCTCATCCACTACACTTGACTGGGCAGGGCCTTGTGCCACCTGCCATGTGCTAATGTACCACAGGTGGTATGCATACCACCAGTTGAAAAGTCCTGTTGGTAAAATGAGAACCCAGATTGTTGGGGGCAAGATGCTGACTCTGTAAACTGCTTAGAGCAGGGCTTTTCAACCTTTTCATCGATTGTATCACTTTTAGGATATGGCAATATTCGAGTACCACCAGTGACCTAGCAAGATATTAAAAACTTAGGAGAGGCCTAAGGATGGACTTACAGGCTGGCTGGATAATTATTGGAGATTGGACTAGATTGGACTATAAAGACCACATACAAAAACAAAATGGATGTTCCACACTTAGTTTCAAATGGTAAAAAATCATCTCTAACATTTGTCTCCAAAGCCACCAGCTTCACATACCAACAAGAAAATGTTGATGAATCTCAGAAGGAAATTCTTTCTATGTTGAAATCAATACAAGAGACAAGAGATAGCTCAAGATGAGACTAAAAATAATGCAAAGGAGATAAAAGAACAACTTTCTAATTTAAACTTACAAATTCAGAAAATGACAACAAAGAAGGAACCAGTAACCCAGAAAATGGAAGGAAAATTAGAGGAAGCAGATCCAAAGATGGAGGAAAGGAAGGAATTTACAGACAGACTCAGACAAACTAAGAATTAGAAGATGCAGCGATAATACCAGAAATGGAAAAGATATCTTACTTGTCAAGATCTCAGAACACGTTTGAGGATAAGGAACAAGAGCTGATTGAACAGAAGATAAAGCTGTCAGGAGAATTGGGAAAATTGGAGAAGAAGGGAGCCTGTTTAATGAATATAAATAGTCCAAGTGTTCTTCCAAAAATACTTTAATCAAATTGTCTTTCTTTTTTTTTATTGAAAAGTTTTACAATACATTTTTTTAAAAGGCAAAACCCCTCCCAACCCCCTCCCCTCTCCCCAACCCTCCCCAACACCTCCCTCCCCTCCCCTCCCCCCTCCCCGACTTCCCAGAGCTCAATACAGGGTATAAATATACAAACAATCATAGTCTACCTTATGCAAACAACAATAAAATATTAAATCTATCGCACTTTAACTCTTATAAAATAACTACAAGCAATTTAAATATCACATCAATACTTATTCAAATGCTAGATGAAACTTTTTAGTCCCATATTTATTCTGGATATAATCAATCCATCTTCTCCACTCCACAATATATCTCTGTTGCGACTGGTCTTTCAAGTACGCTGAGATCTTTGCCATTTCCGCCAGATTGGAAACTTTTAAAGTCCATTCTTCTATAGTCGGCAGTTCTTCCTTCTTCCAATATTGCGCTACTAAATGTCTCGCTGCCGTAATTAAGTTCAACATCAGCTTAGTGTCCACAACAGTAGTATCAGTAATAATGCCCAGTAAAAACAGTTGCGGACAAAACTTTATCCTTTTCTTGAATATCTTTTGCATGTTCCACCAAATTTTAATCCAAAAAGCTTTAACCTTTTTACAGGTCCACCATATATGAAAATACGTTGCATCTTCACCACCACACCTCCAACATTTGGGCTGGCAGTTCGGATACATACTTGCTAATTTTTTAGGATCTAAGTGCCACCTATAAAACATTTTATAAAAGTTCTCTCTAAGTTTTGAGCCTGCGTAAACTTTACATTTCTCACCCAAATCTTTTCCCAAGTATCCATTGTAATGACTTCTTGAAAATTCTGAGCCCACTTTATCATACAGTCTTTAACAAGTTCTGTCTCTGAATCTATTTCTATCAATGCAAGATATATCCTTTTAATATGTGCTTGACCTTGATCTCTAATTTGCTTTACCAAATTTTCATCAATTGTTGAAAAACCAATTTTCTGGTCTTCCTTCGACCTGGCATGTAATTGCCCATACTGAAACCAAGTTTGTACAGTCTTTTCTTCTCTTAAAATATTATATGGCTTTAATAGCCATACATTCCTTTCCAAACTTAAAATTTCCTTATATGTAGTCACATCATGTTTAAACCCAACACTTATATTTTCTATTGCCTGTTTCGGTATTGCCCATATAGGTATCTTATAATTTAACTTGTGTCTATACTTTTTCCAAACTTGCAACACAGCATGCCTTAAAATATGTACCTTAAACACATTATCCACCTTCTTATCCTACAATAAATATGCATGCCAACCAAATAACAAATCATGGCCTTCAAGATTTAGTAATCTCACTTGTGTTAAATTAAACCAATCACTTATCGCTGACAAAGCAGCAGCTTCATAATATAATTTAAAATTAGGCATTTTAAGACCACCTCTCTCACGCGTATCCTGCATAATCTTAAATTTAACTCATGGCCTTTTCCCTGCCCAAACAAATTTATTAATACCTTTTTGCCATTCCTCCAAGTTTGAATCCTTTTTAAGTATAGGTATCATTTGAAATAAAAATAAAAATTTTGGCAAAACATTCATTTTCACTGCTGCAATTCTTCCCAATAAAGATAATTGTAGTTTTTTCCAGCTATCCAATTCTTTTTGAACTTTTCCCCATAACTTTTCATAATTATTTTTATATAACTTTACATTTGAGGGTGACAAATATATCCCCAAATATTTAACCCTTTTAACTATTTCAAATCCCGTTAGCTCTTCTAAAACAGCCTTTTGTGATACTGTCATATTCTTAGACAACATTTTAGTTTTTTGTATGTTAACCTTAAATCCAGAAACTTTCCCATATTGCATTATTATCTCCATCAGTTCTACAACTGAGTCTTCAGGCTGAGTCACTGTAACAACCAGATCGTCTGCAAACTCCCTCAATCTATAATCCTGATCTCTAATTTGAATTCCCTTAATTTTGTCCGAACCCCGTATTTTAATCAATAATATCTCCAATGTTAAAACAAATAATAAGGGTGACAACGGGCACCCCTGCCTTGTACCCTTTTCAATGTTACATACTTCTGTCAAACTATTATTAACTATTATGCGGGCTGTTTGCTTTTGATATAATGCCCTGATTGGTTGTAAAAATTTATCCCCAAATTTCATTTTATCTAATACTTTCAACAAAAATTGCCAATCCAATTGATCAAAGGCTTTTTCAGCATCCAAGAAGATCAACACTGCAGGGATCTGATTTTTTCTTTCCAAAAATTCCAACAAATTAACTATATGCCTCACATTGTTCTTCATTTGTCTACCACTTATAAACCCAGTTTGATCACCATGAATTACTTGTTGCAATACCCTCATTAATCTGTTAGCTAAAACCTTAGCAAATATCTTGTAGTCTGTGTTCAAAAGTGATATTGGCTTATAATTTTTTGCTTGGGTGACATCCTGGTCTTCCTTCGGAATCAAAGAAATAAAGGCAGTTTTCCAAGACGGAGGCACCCCTCCTCCCATTTGAATTGTCTGAAACAATTCCCTTAATGGCTTTGCCATCTCTAACTGTAAATTTTTGTAATACACAGCAGTCAATCCATCCGTACCTGGCGCTTTACCCACTTTCAATTGTATAATTGCTGAAAAAAATTCTTCCTCAGTTATCAATTGGTTCATCTCTTCCTTTTGTTCTTGTGTGAGAACAGGAATATTAGCTTTCATCAAATAATCATCAATATCTGCCTCACTAATCTTATCTCTAGCGTACAACTTAGAGTAAAAATCAACAAAAGTCTTTTTGATAAGACTCTGCTGGTACACTACCTTACCCTTATGTTCTATTCTATCTATATTAGAAGCCCTTTGCTTCTTCCTTAACAAATAAGCTAACCATCTACCTGGTTTATTGGCATTGCAAAAAATATTATGTCTAACATACCGTAAGTTAGTTGCCACTTGATCAGCCATCAACTTGTCAAACTGTCCCCTTAATAAATTAATTACCTCTTTAATCTTCACATCCGATGGATTCAAAATTAAAGCCTTTTCTTTTTCCCTAATTTCATTCTCTAATTCTTTCCTCCTAAATTCCAAATTGCGTCTGTATTTGTTATTCAAATATATTAATACACCTCTCATATAAGCTTTACTAGCATCCCAGACCATTTCAATAGAAGTACCTTTATGCATATTAATTTTAAAAAAGCCCTTCATCTGTTTTTTACACTCTTCCACATTTTCCTGATTTCTAAACAAATTCTCATTTAAACGCCAGGAGCGCCTATCCCTATTATCTTTTTCTATCTCTAACCAGACTGGACTATGATCAGACATAGTTCTTGGACAAATCTTAATCTTCTTAATCCTAGAAAAGAAATCATTAGTAATTAATATAAAGTCAATCCTAGAAAAAGATTGATGTCTATAAGAAAAAAAAGTATAATCCTTTTCTTGCAAATTTCTTTCTCTCCAAATATCTCACAATTCCAAATCGTCCTTCATTTCAAAAAAAGATTTAGGCAGTTTAGCATGACTTGGAGTACTTAAAAAAAAACCTTTGTCCATTTGTACATCCAAAACGCCGTTCCAGTCCCCCATAAACATACAAGATTTATAATCCCACTGAATAATCTTGCTGTGTAATAAACTATAAAAGTCTGCTTGTTGTTGATTAGGAGCATATAATCCAACCAAAAGCGTTTTCTTGCCTTCTATTAACAGTTCAATTATAACATATCTTCCTTGTTTATCTGCTTCAATTAACGCCGCTGTCAAGGTATTCTTAACATAAACAACCACTCCATTTTTCTTATCTGTTGCAGAAGCAATAAATTGTGTACCCAGTCTTGAGTTTAACAAATACTTTTGATCCGTAACTCTAATATGTGTTTCTTGTAAACAAATAACATCATTCTTAAATTGTTTTAAATATTGAAAAACTTTCTTTCTCTTCTGTGGTGAATTTAAGCCATTAACATTCCAGGTTAAAAACTTTGTCGCCATCTTTCGCGACCTGAAGCTTTTGGAGCACTTCTTCCAAAATCACCTGCACTCTCTTAGGTCGCGCTCCTCCCACAGGTTCACTATAAGTAAGTTTTGGAGGTGCCATCATGACTTTCTGCTGTTCTTGTTCTTGCTCTTGTCTCATTCATCTCGAAGCAGCATGCGTCATTCTCTGATCTCTAACCTCCTCCGATTATACTGAAATTTGGTCCACTCCTGTAGCTTTCTCTTTCATCTGCGTTGTTCCTTCAGCACCTTGTAAATTCTCACTGCGTGATTGAGACTCTCCCTCACCATTCTTGTTTGTAGATTCCAAAAGTGGTATGGGGACTGCTTTTAAAACATTACTATAAAAATCATGTGCCTGCAGCACTGTAATAAGACGATGTCTCGTGCCTTCATGCATCACCACCATACCCACTGGTATCTCCCATCTGAACTTAATATCACGTCGTCTTAATTCTTGTGCCAAAAAGGCAAATTCCTTCCTTCTCCTTAGGATTCTTGGAGGGATCTCTTTTAAAATCAAAACTTCTTGTTCAGCAATTGCAAATTTATTATTGTAAAAGGCTTGAATAACCTCATTTCTAATTGCTCTCTTTGTAAAATAAACCACCACATCTCTGGGTAATTTCCTTTGTCTTGAAATCCACGAGTTAACACGAAAAATTTTGTCTATATCCTCCATAATTGCATCTGCTGATCACCCCAAAACACCTTCCAAAGCCTCGGAAACTATTTTTTTCAAATTTTCTTTAGGATCCTCTTTTAAGCCTCTGATTCTCACAGTGAACTCCATCTTGTGGTACTGTACCAAGGTCAAATCATCGTCAATTTTATCCACCACATTTTCAGTCTCTGTCATTTTTGCATCTAATCTGATATTATTTTGGCTGAGATCTTCCACTCTCTTGTCCAAGCGCTCTATGCATACAGCCATGCCTTGAAATGCAAGTAAGATGTCTGCCCTCATTTCTGTTAACTTCTCATCCATAAGTTCTGTAAGCTTCTCATCCATAAGTTCAACTAATTGTTGAGATTGCTTTTTCATAGCCTCTTGCAAAACATCCTGTAAGTCTTTAACTATAAAAGTTGGTACAGATGCAGGTGCAGGTGCAGAGGGGGGGGCATTAAGGCTTGTAACGAAGATTGCTGCACCGGAGAAGCCCCCGCACTTCTAGGAACTTTTGAAGATTTGGCAGCCATTTTCACCCACTATTCCCTGCTACGCACTTTCACTTTCATCAAACTCCACAAAATCCACCGAGTTAAAGATCATAAATTGACTTTCACCTGATTCTCCTGTATCGCTCTACCTGCATCCAAGTTCTCTAAAGTTCTCTCTTGCTGTCAGGGATGGTTGCTGACGCCCTGCTCTGCTCCAAAAGCCCGGAGCAGAGGCGCCCCGCAGTCCGGAGCAAACTCAGGCTTCGGGGGGGCTCAATCCTTCAGCCGCCAGAATTTTAGCTCTGGCGGCCCCGGAGAGCTCTACCCCTACCTGGGCACTCACCCCTTCCTCTTCTCCCGAGGAGCGGGCTTCCGAGCCGTCAAAACAGCTGATCGGTGCTGTTTTTGGCAGCTCTACGGAGACGACGGGGCTGACAGCCAGAATGGCTGCCTGGGGCGAAGCCTTGCCACCCGGAACATCAAATTGTCTTTCTTATTTCAAACAACATATACAAAAATAGGGGAAGAACTACTTGAGGACTTAAATGCATTGACTTGGAAAGTCAGTAGGCAAAGGAAAAAGCCAGAGTAAGACTGAAGAAAATGTTTTATTCCATTAGATGGGGCACTATATTATTAAATAGATGTTTGAACATGGCTAAGAGAATAGATAATTTTACTATAACTAGAAAGATAGGATATGCAACTAGAATACTATATTTTGATATGAGAAGAGAAATATGAAAATGCCAAGAGGGTCTGAATAAGGGAAATTTTTGGTTACCCAAATATAATTTACTATGAGAAAACTATAAGCGATAGAGATGGGATATTATAGTACTAAACAGATGTTTGAATATGGTTAAGAAAATAGATAACTGTTAGAAATGAAAGTATTATTATAACTAGAAGGATAGGATTTCTAACTAGAATATTATATTTTGTTATGAGATGGGAAATATGAAAATTCTAAAAGGGTTTGAATAAGGAAAGTTTTTGATTAGCCAAATATAATATATTATTAGAAAATTATAAGCAATAATGATATTTTGAACATGAATGGGAAATTAATTTTTTTTAAAAAGCAGGAAAAACAGGATACTAATGGAACAAATGGATTTTAAGTGCAAATGTTTTAGTTAGAAAAGATATTATAAACTGATATTGTTGATATTATGTATAATACCAGAAAAATGCAATGAAGATGTCTATATTTAATTGTATATGTATTAACAGTAACAAGAATTGTATTTCCCCAGTGTGGAAAAATGCATGCCACCAGAAGAAGAGAGGATCTTTTTTTCCCCCTTATTACCTCGTTTTCTACTGGAATTTCACTCCTTTTCCAATTCTGTGCAAATGACATTCTTGCTGCTGTAATAATATGAATCATCAGATACAACTCTTCTTTGGGGTATTTCTCTTTTGTTATGCCCAATAGGAAAAATTCTGGACTAAACTCAACTTCTTGTCTTAGTATTTCTTTTAGCCAGGTCCAAATCATTTGCCAAAATCTTTGTGACTTGCTGCAGGACCACCACGTATGAAAATATGTACCTAATTCTTCGGAGCATTTCCAACATTTGGGAGATACTGTCTTATACATTTTGGCTAAACGTGCTGGGGGAAGATGCCAACGGTAGAACATTTTGAATAGGTTTTCTTTGTAAGATGAAGCCAGCGTTATTCTTTTATTTCTGTCCCAGAGCGTTTGTATCAAGATCAATGCCATGACCCAAATTTTTAGCCCAAGTCAACATAGGGTCCTTCACTTGTTCCTCGAACAACTTATATCCCAGAAGCAAATTATATAATTTCTTTATCTGTTTATTATCTGGGCCCAATAATATTTTATCCAAGGCCGTTTCCTGGGTTTTTATCCCCCATTCTTTTTTATCTTTCCCGAATCTTGATTGAATCTGTAAATAGGCCCACCAATCCAGTTTTATTCCTTGTAAATCTAATTCATTTCTAGACTTCAATTCCCCCTCATCATTCATGATGTCCTTATATGAAATTATGTTGCCCAAGTCGAATAGATTTGGATAGACAATTGCTTCGAGAGTGGATAGCCAGACTGGTACTTTAGTATAGTTGTGAGTTCTAATTTTGTTCCAAATGTTAAATAATGCTTGCCTAATCCGATGTTTTTGAAAATGTGAAAATAATCCTTGTTTCTCAGTCCATAAAAAGGCGTGCCAACCAAATTGTAAATCATGACCTTCTAAAGTCAGTAATCTTATATTTTTCAGAATTATCCATTCTCTAATCCAATTTAACGCCGCGGCATGGTAATATAACTCCCAGACTGGCAATCCAAATCCCCCGTTTTCCTTTGTATCCTGCAAGTATTTCATTTTAATTCTTGGTTTTTTCCCTTGCCAAATAAAATTTAATGACAGTTTGTTCAGATTTCGGAAAATTTTTGAGTCAAGTTGTATTGGGATATTTTGGAACAAGAACAAGATTTTGGGCAGGACATTCATCTTGATAACCGCAATTCTCCCCAATTATGAAAGGTTCAAGTTTCCCCATCTTTCCAAATCTCCTTTTATTTGTTTCACTGTTTTATCATAGTTATCTTCTTTAAGTGAAGTGCATCTAGCCGTAATATTGATTCCTAAGTATTTTATTTTTTTGACTATTTCTATGTCCATAATTCCAGCCAATTTTTCTTTTTGTTTGTTAGTCATATTTTTAACAATCATCTTAGTCTTATGTCTATTTATTCTCAATCCAGCAACTTCACCATATTTAATTAATTCTTCCAGTAATTTTGGTCCCGTGTGATATGGGTCCTCCATGATAAAGACCAGATCATCCGCAAATGCTTGAAGTTTGAAAGTTTCCTTTTTAATATCTAATCCTTTTATCTCTGGTTCATTTCTAATTATTCTCGTTAGGACTTCTAGTGTCAATATGAACGGCAGTGGAGATAAGGGGCAACCTTGCCGTTTTCCCTTTTGTATTTGAAATTTCCTAGATGTTTCCCCATTAATAATTACTTTTGCTTCCTGGTTGGTATAGATTGCCCTAATTATGTTTATAAATTTTTCACCCATAGCCATAAAATTAAGTTGTTGATATAAAAATGACCATTTTACATTATCAAAAGCCTTCTGGGCATCTAGAAATAGTAACGCCATCTGTTGTCCGCTGTGTAGTTCGTAATATTCTAATGTATCCAGTATTACTCTAATATTATGTTTAGTTTGCCTCTTAGCAAGGAAACCATTCTGGTCTAGATGTATGAAGTCATTCAGGAATCTTTTAAGTCATTCAGCTATGATTGTTGTAAATATCTTATAATCCGAATTGAGTAACGATATAGGTCTATAATTTTGAATTAATGTATGGTCAGTATTATCTTTCGGGATGAGGACTATATTTGCCTCAGACCATGATTTAGGCGTTCTTGCATCTTCTAATACCGCATTGAACACCTCCAGTAAGGGTTGTGCTAAAATATTTTGTTGTTCCTTATAAATTTCTATCGGAAGACCGTCAGGACCCGATGCTTTATTATTTTTTTGTTCATTAATGGCCATTATCACCTCAGACAACCTAATTTCTTCGTTCAACATATTTCTGATTTCCTCTGTAACCTTAGGTAATTTGGCTTTTTGGAAACAATCCTCCACTTTCTCCACGTTTACCTGACTATCATCTTTGTATAATTGCTCGTAAAATTCCTGGGCTATAGTTTTTTCTCCTCTTCCTGATAGTGTATTTTCCCTTTGTCATCACATAGTTTACTAATCCAACTTTTCTCCTTTTGTTTTTTCAATTTGTATGCAAGCCATTGGCCCGGTTTGTTTGCATTTTCAAAAAAGTTCTGTTTTATGCCTCTCATCTGTTGTGCTAGTTTCTCTTTATCTAAAATATTAAGTTTATGTTTAATTAAATCCATTGATTGTCTGACATTCTTTTTTGTGGTTCTTGTTGGAGTATTGTTTCTAATCTTTTATATTCCCCTTCTAACCTTTTCTGTTGTTGTTTTTTCCCCTTGTTCTTATTTATCATATATGCCATTGCTACCCCTCTCATTATCACCTTGGCTGTATCCAAATTATTTTGTACAGAGGTGTCTTCAGCTTTATTTTCCTTAAAGAAGAAATCTAATTCTCTCGCCATCTTTGACTTAAAATCATCTTCTTTTAAAATTGATCTTTGTAAGGTCCATCTAGGTATTTTTTTGAGCCTTTCCAGCTAAATTTCATAGGGTTATGGTCTGCCCAGGTACCTGTCTCAATACACACCTTTTCAACCTCGGAATTAATTTCTTTTGACATCCATACCATATCAATTCTAGACCATGAATTATGTCGATTAGAGTAATATGTATATTGTCTTGCCTTGCGGTTTCTTTCCCTCCATACATCCTGGATGTTTAAGTCTCTAGCCAAATTAAAAAAGGATCTCGGTAATGTTCTTCTTTTCCTTTTCCTAATCATATTGCCCATATAGTCCAAATTGATATCTAAAATAGCATTAAAGTCTCCTAGCAAACAAATCTCATCATGATCTATACTACATATCTTATTATGTAGTGTTTTAAAAAACTGTTCTTGATTTCGATTCGGGGCATATATTTCTACCATCATCACCTTTCTATAATTTATTTCAACCTCAACTATAAATATTCTACCCTCTTTGTCATTATAGATTTGTTTGGCTGCCAATTTCTGATTCACATATAGTGCCACCCCTCTCTTTTTCTTTTGTCGGTCTAATGAAACGAATAGATTCCCTAGTTTTGGTTGGGCTAGCAAATGTTTTTGTTGTTTTTTTATATGGACTTCCTGGACTGCAACAATATCTAGTTGTTGACTAATGAGCTTATTAAAAAAATTCCGCCTTTTCATTGGCGAGTTTAATCCGTTGATATTTAAAGACAAAATTCTACACTCTTCTCCCTTTATTTTACTTATTTCTAGATTTTGTAGATCTCGTTGTCCGGGGCACTCTCGCATCTTTATCTCTAGCTCCATGTGACTCTGTAGACTCTCCAGGTTTATTCCTTCTATCCTCTACTCCTAAAGCTTTCCCTTCCATAGCTATCCGTCTTATGTCTCTTTCTCTTACCTCCCTTCCGTCTTGATCTTCTACTTCTACTTCATCTTGGTTGTTAAAAAAAAATTGGGAATGCGCAGAAATGGATAAATTAACTTTGGAAATTAAAAATAAAGATCAATCAGGTTACTACAAAATTTGGAATAAGTTTTATTTTTGGCGGGAACAAAAGGAAGGTCTCTATTAGAATTTATAGATTGGTTGATTGCTCTAAGTATTGTATTATTATATATAATTGATATGTATCTTAAGTGTATTTTATGTGTATATATACATATATGAATATTGTAGACAAGAAGGTATGTGAGTCCGTTTGTACCGTGTCCAATGTTTTAAATAATAAATTTAATAAAAATTAAAATAAAAAAAATAAAAAAAGAAGAAGAGAGGATCAAAGAAGCACTGGATGGTGTAGTATTAGAACTAGACTGGGAAAACCCCTTGATGACGCCCCCCCAAAAAGGAAAAAAATGATAAAGTACAGGTAGTCCACAACTTACAACAGTTCGCTTAGTGACTGTTCAAAGTTACAACGGCATTGAAAAAAGTGACTTATGACCATTTTTTACACTTATGACTATTGCTGCATCCCCAGGGTCATTTGATTTAAATTCAGATGCTTGGCAACTGATGGTTTTATGATGGTCACAGTGTCCTAGGGTCATGTGATCACCTTTTGCAACTTTTTGACAAAGTCAATGGCCAGGGGGTGTGGCCAGCTCAACCTCACTCAGATCGCAGGGCGCATGTGGGAGGTGCAGCCATGGCTGTAAGGGGGATCCGGGGGTCTCCAGTGGAGGGGAGTGGGAGTGGGGTGGGCACCATGGCATGGTCCACCGGAGGAGCCTCGCCATCCCTCTTGGGCCGCATGGGGGATTCCCAGACAGTGGTGTGGGCTGCCCAGAGCCCTGGGCAGTGGAGGGCAAGTGCCTAGCCCAGCCCTTGAGCCCAACCCACTCCAGCCCCATTTCACTGAGGGGACGCCTGGCTGTGCTTACCTCCTAGTCAAGGCTGCTTGGCCAGGTTGGTCGTGGTGGGTGCAGGAGGGCAAAGTGCGTGGATCAGAGGGAGGTCCACTTCCTTTCCATGTGAGGAGACCTGGCTTTGTAAGCAAAGCATCCTTAGCGATAGGATGGGAGACCATCAGGATAGGCCAGGAGGAGGGGGCAAGGGGATGGTGAAAGGGCAGCAGCACTGCTAGTGGCCAAGGGCTAAGGCAAGACTTCCCTCAGACCCACCCTTCCTTTCATTCCAATCTCCCTCCTTCCTTCCTTGCTCCCTCCATCCCTACCCTCCCTCTTTCCCTGCCTCCCTCCTTTCATTCCGATCTCCTTCCTTCCTTCTTTCCTTCCCTCCCTCCGTCCTTCCCTCCCTCCCTCTCATTGTCCCTTTTTTCCTTTCCTCCCTCCCTCCCTCACTGTCCCTTCCTTCCTTCCATTCCTCCCTGCCATTGTCTCTTGCTTGCTTCCTTCCTTTCCTCCCTCCCTTTCATTGTGCCATCCTTCCTTCCTTCCCTCCCATTATCCCTTCCTTCCTTCCTTCCTTCCTTCCTTCCTTCCTTCCTTCCTTCCTTCCTTCCTTCCTTCCCTCCTTCCTTCCTTCCTTCCTTCCACATTGCTGGTGGGAAGTGCCTGGTGTCCCTGGTGACTGTTTTGCCCTGCAGGCTGACCATGCTCTGAGCACTTCCCTTTCACCCAGGACACCAGGCTCCAGGTGCTCGCTGCCGCCTCTATGTGCACCCAGGCGGGTTGGGCTTCTCGCTGGTTTGCCTTGCCTGGCTCACCCTCTTCATGCAGTGAGGACAGCACACTGCTGCCTGCCGAAACTGGGCAGGCTGGGGGGCTGGGTGGCGTAGCGCAGGTAACATGGACTCTCAAGCTCTGTCTTCCGTGTTTGGTTTTGTTCTGCTGGGGGACCCTGGAAAGGGCCGAACATTACCCTGTAGGGGCGACAAGCAAGGAGGGCACCCCTGCTTGATCACGGGAGGGCGGCAGCCCTTCCACCCAATCTGATGCAGCCCTCCAAACTGGCGGAGGAAAGACCAGCCATAGCAATATGGCTTGTCACTAAGCTGTAGACAGCTGAAGTCAAACTCACCACCAAGCACTTCTAAAGCAACGCGGATGAAACTGGGTGAGATACGATCTTCTCTTTACCTTAAGTATTTTCTTTTCCTGTAAAAGCTGCCCAAAGTATCTTTCCCCCTGTGAGGAGAGAGGGAAGGAAATTTCCCTCTAAGAATAGCGGTGACTGACTACCCAGGGGAATTAAAGCACTAAAAGAACAACTTTAATCTAATTGGATTTATATGTTCCTGAAACTTGGGGAACCAAATGTTTTCTGTTTTTTTTACTGGAGACTTGTTTTTATCTATAAAAAAGAAACAAAATTGGAAAAAGGATTATAAAAATTTTGGACTTAAAAAACTTTAAGCTGCATTGGTGACATCTTGTGGTTCAAAACCCAGACTTTAGATAAGATTCTTTTGACCTTGGTACCACCTGTGAGAAACTCAGCTGTAAAGATAATGGCTGGGCGGCATAACTGGCCTACTTGAACTATGAATGTAAACCTTTACTGACTTTCAGAGTTATATGTGGGGAACTGCCTTCCTATCTCTTCATTTGAGGAACATTGGTTATGAGATGATGAAAAAACTTGGACTATAAAATCTTGCTTGACAAATGTCATCTACTATAAAGACTATCTATAAACACATGAAAGAGAGGTCCGATACTTAGTTATAAAATTATTTTTAACGTCTGATTTTAAAGTCCTCAACTTAACACATTATTAAAAGAATATGGATGAAGACCAGGAAAAGATCCTTTCCGTGTTGAAAGCAATACATGAAACCATTCTTTCAGCTTGTGATAAAATAAGACCTAACATAAAAGAACAAGATGCCAGCTTAGATACACATACCCAAACAACCAAAGAACTAACAACACAGAAGATAACAGAAGAAGTGGAACAATATAAATAATAATAATAATAATAATAATAATAATAATAATAATAATAATAATAATAATAATAATAATAATAATAATAATAATAATAATAATAATTAGTAGTAGTAGTAGTAGTAGTAATAGTAGTAGTTGGAAGGGACCTTGGAGGTCATCTATTCCAACCCCCTGCTCAGGCAGGAAACCCTATACCATTTCAGGCAAATGGCTGTCCAGTCTCCTCTTAAAAACTTCCAGTGTTGGAGCATTCACCACTTCTGGAGGCAGGTTGTTCCACTGGTTAATTGTTCTAACTGTCAGGAAGTTTCTCCTTAGTTCTAGGTTGCTTCTCTCCTTGACTAGTTTCCATCCATTGCTTCTTGTCCTGCTTTCAGGTGCTTTGGAGAATAGCTTGACTCCCTCTTCTTTGTGGCAGCCCCTGAGATATTGGAACATTGCTATCATGTCACCCCTCACCTTTCTCTTCGTTAAACTACACATACCCAATTCCAGCAACCGTTCCCTATATGTTTTAGCCGCCAGTCCCCCAATCATCTTTGTTGCTCTTCTCTGTACCCTTTCTAGAGTATCAACATCTTTTTTACATCGTGGTGACCAAAACTGGATGCAGTATTCCAGGTGTGGCCTTACCAAAGCATTGTAAAGTGGTATTTTAAGCCTATCTTCTGGAGTATTGGCTATTCCTGCCAGCTTGGTGTCATCTGCAAATTTGATGAGTTCCCCATCTATCCCCTCCTCCAAAGCATTAATGAAGATGTTGAAGAGCACTGGGCCCAGAACAGAGCCCTGGGACACCCCACTACATACTTCCTTCCATGTAGATGCAGTTCCATTGAGAACCACACGCTGAGTACAGCCTGTCAGTCAGCTACGAATCCATCTGGTGGTGATGCTATCTAACCCACATTTTTCTATCTTACCAAGTAGTAGGTTGTGATCTACTTTATCAAATGCCTTACTGAAGTCCAAGTAAATTATATCTACAACATTCCTCTGGTCCACTAATTTTGTCACTTGGTCAAAGAAGATTTGTCTGGCATGATCTGTTTTTGACAAACCCGTGTTGACTTTTAGTGTTGACATTGTTTGCATCAAGGTGTTCGCTGATTTGTTGTTTGGTTATCTTTTCCAGAATCTTCCCAGGTATTGAGGTCACACTGATAAGTCTGTAGTTTCCTGGATCTATTTTTTTCCCTTTTTTGAAGATGGGAACTACATCAGCTCTTTTCCAGTCCTCTGGTAGTTCCCCAGTGCTCCAGGATCTTTGAAAAATATAGTTCAGTGGTTCTGAGATCACATCTGCCAGTTACTTGAGAACCTTGGGGTGTAATCCATCTGGTCCTGGTGATTTGAACTCGTCTAGGCTGGACAGGTGTTCACTTACCATTTTCTTGCCTATCTTAACTTGCGTTTCTATTCTGTTTTTTATGGCACTGGTTTTGGTAGGTTGGACTGTTTTTTCCTTTTGTGTAAAGACAGATGCAAAAAACGAGTTAAATAGTTCTGCTTTCTCCCTGTTGCTTGTCACCTTCTTGCCACTTTCCCCCACTTATGGACCAATCATTTCCTTAACTTTTTTCTTGTTTTTTATATGTTGAAAGAAGCTTTTTTTTATTTTTGACTTTTGTCGCAGGCCTTAGTTCATTTTGAGCCTTAGCTTTCTTCGCTTCATCTTTGCAGGCACGGGCTATTTACTGATATTCTGAGTTCGTTATGTGCCCCTCTTTCCAATTCTTATACTTGTCCTTTTTATCTTTCAATTTATCAGAGAGTTCTTTATGCAGCCATGCTGGTTTCTTTTGAGAGCTGTTATTTTTCTTCTTCGTTGGTATTGTACTAGACTGGGCCTTTATTATCTCACTTTTTAAAATTTCCCAAGCTTCTTGAGTTGTTTGCCCCTTTAGGATTCTCATCCATGGAATTCTTCCCAAGGTCTCTCTAAGTTTATTGAAGTTAGTTCTTTTAAAGTCCAAGACTCTAGTTTGACTATGTTCTATTGCTTGTGCTTCCAGAATGTTGAATTCCAATATTGCATGATCACTTCCCCCCAAGGTTCCTGTGGCTTCGACATTTTCTATCATTTCATCTCTGTTTGTGAGAATTAAATCCAATATGGCTAATCCCCTAGTTCAGAGGTGTCAAATTTAATTTCATTGAGGGCCACATCAGCATTGCGGTTGCCCTCGGCGGGCCTGTGGCCAGGGTGGGCACAGCTTACTGGGTGGGCGTGGCTGGAGTGCATGTGGCCTACTGGGTGGGTATGGCCAGCTCTACATCATTAGTGTCAAAGGTGCCTATGGGGGCCTGGGCAGGAGTGGGACAGATCTGAGGGTCTCTGGCAGAAGGACATGGGACCGGGGCAAGTGCCAAGGCATGGTCCACTGGAGGAGACTTACTGTTCCTCTCAGGCCATGCGGGGAGGGGGCTGGATGGTGGCACGGAGGTCAAATACCCAGCCCAATCCTCAAGCACCCGTGGCACCAAGCCCAGCCCCACTTCCCCAAGGAGGTGCCCAGCTGCACTTACCTCCTCAAGGCTGCTGCTGCTGTGCTTGTTCTCCTTAGCTAGGTTGCTCACGATGGGTACGAGGGCAAAGTCAAGAGGGAGGCCCACTCCTCTCCATGTGAGGAAACCTGGCTTTGTATCCAAAGCTTCTTTAGCAATAGGATGGAGGGCCCCCCAGAATAGGCTAGGAGGAGGGGACAATGGGATGGTGAAAGGGCAGCAGGGCAGGACTAAGGCAGGACTTCCCTCAGACCCTTCCTCTCCTTCCTTCCTTCCTTCCTTCCTTCCTCCCTCCCTCCCTCCCTCCCTCCCTCCCTCCCTTCCTTCCTTCCTTCCTTCCTTCCTTCCTTCCTTCCTTCCTTCCTTCCCCATTGCCTGGAAGTGGCCAGAACATGGCTCTCACCTACTTCACATATCCGGCTTGGTGGGCTCTGGGGGAGGGGATGCCATGAGCAGCACGAGAGTCGATGTTACCTGTGCAATGCTGCCCAGCCCCCAGCCTGCCCGGTTTTGGCAGGCAGCGAGGTGCTCTCCTCACAGTGCCAAGAGGCTGAGCCAGGTGGCACAAATCTGAAGAGAAGCACAATGCTGCCCAGGCCCTAGCCTGCCCAAAGTAGGCAGGGCCATCTGCTGGCCACTTCCAGGCGATGGTGCATTTCTTCATTCCTCACGAAGGGTGATACCTCCCCAGCACACGCCCAGGGGGAAGTGCCAACATGGCAGGGGCTGGTCCCTCGCTGTTTCCAGACAGCCTTGTGGAGCTAAGATTGAATGTATTTCAGTATAGATGACCACCACGAAATTGTACATTGGCTCTCGGCTGGCCTGGGCCGGGGCCAAGGCAGTGGGGGCCGTTCCCTCACTGTTTCCAGGATGGCTTTGCAGGCCACATGAAACCATTTTGCAGGCCAGATCCGGCCCCCAGGCCTTGTGTTTGGCATGTCTGCCCTAATTCCCTTCTCTACTTTTTGGGAGAGAAAGTTGCCTGCTAGCTTTGTCAGGAATCTGTTTGATCTTCCACTTGGTGCAGAGTTTGTCTCCCAGTTGATATCAGGATAATTAAAGTCCCCCATTACTATTGTGATGTGCTTCTTACATACCTTAGTTAGCTGACTAGCAAAAATTTCACCTATTTCCTCTGCTTGGTTGGGCAGCCTTTAGTATACACCTATGGCAATGTCATTTCCCCCCCCCCTTTTATATTGACCCAAATGCATTCAAGTTTACAGTTTTCATCATTGTTGTGCTCTATTTCTGTAGAGATAAAGTTATTTCTTATATATAGAGCAACTCCACCTCCTCTTTTGTTTAGTCTGTTTCTTTTAAATAGTTTAAATCCCTCTACCTGTGTGTTCCATTTGTGGGTTTCGTCCCACCATGTTTCCGTAATGGCAACAATATCATGTTGTTGTTTGTTGTTGTTGTTAGTTGCAAAGTCGTGTCCGACCCATTGCGACCCTATGGACAACGTTCCTCCAGGCCTTCCTGTCCTCTACCATCTTCTGAAGTCCATTTAAGCTCACACCTACTGCTTCAGTGACTCCATCCAGCCACCTCATTCTCTGTCGTCCCCTTCTTCTATTGCCCTCAACCTTTCCCAGCATTAGGCTCTTCTCCAGTGAGTCCTTCCTTCTCATTAGGTGGCCAAAGTATTTGAGTTTTAGCTTCAGGATCTGGCCGTCTAAAGAGCAGTCAGGGTTGATCTCCTCTAGGACTGACCGGTTTGATCGCCTTGCTGTCCAGGGGACTCGCAGGAGTCTTCTCCAGCACCATAGTTCAAAGGCTTCAATTCTTTGGCGCTCAGCCTTTCTTATGGTCCAACTTTCACTGCCATACATTGCAACTGGAAAGACCATAGCCTTGACTATACGCACTTTTGTTGACAGGGTGATGTCTCTGCTTTTTAGTGTGCTGTCTAGATTTGCCATTGCTTTCCTCCCGAGGAGCAAGCGTCTTTTAATTTCTTGGCTACAGTCCCCATCTGCAGTGATCTTGGAGCCCAGGAAAATAAAATCTGTCACTACCTCCATTTCTTCCCCATCTATTTGCCAGGAATTGAGAGGGCCAGATGCCATGATCTTGGTTTTCTTAATGTTTAGTTTCAACCCAAGTTTTGCACTCTCCTTCTTCACTCGCAACAAGAGGCTCTTTAGTTCCTCTTCACTTTCTGCCATTAGAGTGGTATCATCTGCATATCTTAGGTTGTTGATGTTTCTTCCGGCAATCTTAATTCCAACTTTTGATTCATCTAGCCCTGCCTTTCTCATGATGTACTCTGCATATAAGTTAAATAGGCAAGGTGACAGTATACAGCCTTGCCGGACTCCTTTCCCAATTTTGAACCAATCAGTGGTTCCGTGTCCAGTTCTCACTGTTGTTTCTTGACCCGCATATAGGTTTCTCAAGAGACAAATAAGATGGTCTGGTACGCCCATCTCTTTAAGGACTTGCCACAGTTTGTTATGATCCACACAATCAAAGACTTTAGCATAGTCAATGAAGCAGAAGTAGATGTTTTTCTGGAACTCTCTAGCTTTCTCCATGATCCAGCGTATGTTAGCAATTTGATCTCTAGTTCCTCTGCCTCTTCGAAATCCTGCCTGTACTTCTGGTAGTTCTCGATCCACATACTGCTGGAGTCTAGCTTGTAGGATTTTAAGCATAACTTTACTAGCATGTGAAATGAGTGCAATGGTGCGATAGTTTGAACATTCTTTGGCACTGCCTTTCTTTGGAATTGGAATGTAAACTGATCTTTTCCAATCCTGTGGCCACTGTTGAGTTTTCCAAATTTGCTGGCAAATTGAGTGTAGCACTTTTATTGCATTGTCTTTAAAGATTTTGAATAGCTCAGCTGGAATACTGTCACCTCCACTAGCTTTGTTGTTGCTCAGCTTTTCTAAGGCCCACTTCACTTCACATTCTAGGATGTCTGGCTCGAGGTCAGTGACCACCTCATTGTGATTATCAGGGACGTTAAGCTCATTCTTTTTTTTTTTATTGAAAAGTTTTAAAATACATTTTATCTTTAACAATCCCCCCTCCCCCTCCCCTACCTATCCCTCCCTACCCCTGCCCCCCCTTTCCCCCCTCCCCCCCCGACTTCCCAGAGCTAAGTACAGGGTATAAAAACAAAGAACAATCATAAGCATCCATATGCTACCAACAATAAATTCTTAAATCTATCACTCTCTAGCTCATATAAGATAACTACAAGCAATACTAATATTTCATATAGAAAAAAAAGAAAATAGAAAGGAAGACTTATTCAAATGCTAAATGAAACTTTTTAGTCCCATATTTGTTCTGGATATATTCAATCCATTTTTTCCACTCCATAATATAACGTTCTTGCGAATGATCTTTCAAATAAGCCGAGATCTTTGCCATTTCTGCCAGGTCAGAAACCTTTAAAGTCCATTCTTCTATAGTCGGCAGTTCCTCCTTCTTCCAATATTGACCTATTAAAAGTCTTGCTGCTGTAATTAAATTCAACATCAACTTAGTGTCCACAACAGTAGCATCTGTAATTATACCCAACAAAAAGAATTGCGGACAAAACTTTATCCTTTGCTTGAAGATCTTCTGCATATTCCACCAAATTTTTATCCAAAAAGCCTTGACCTTTTTACAGGTCCACCATATATGAAAATATGTTGCATCTTCGCCACCACACCTCCAGCATTTTGGCTGATAATTCGGATACATACTTGCAAGCTTTTTAGGATCTAAATGCCATCTATAAAACATTTTATAAAAGTTCTCTCTTAGATTTTGAGCTTGTGTAAATTTTACGTTCCTCACCCAGATCTTTTCCCACGTGTCCATTGTAATAACTTCTTGTATAGTTCTTCTGTGTAATTTTTCCACCTCTTCTTAATCTCTTCTGCCTCTGTTAGGTCCCTGCCATTTTGATCCTTTATCATGCCCATTTTTGCATGAAACGTTCCTTTCATCTCTCCAATTTTCTTGAAAAGATCTCTGGTCCTCCCTATTCTATTGTTTTCTTCTATTTCTTTGCATTGTTCATTTAAGAAGGCATTCTTATCTCTTCTAGCTATTCTTTGGAATTCTGCATTTAATTGGGCATATCTTTCTTTTTCTCCCTTGCCTTTCGCTTCCCTCCTTTCCTCAGCTATTTGCAAAGCTTCCTCAGACAGCCATTTTGCTTTCTTGCATTTCTTTTTCTTTGGGATGGTTTTGGTTGCTACCTGTTGTACAATGTTGCGAACCTCTGTCCATAGTTCTTCAGGCACTCTTTCTATCAGATCTAATTCCTTAAATCTATTTGTCACCTCTACTGTATATTCAACAGGGATATGATTTAATTGATACCTGACTGGCCTAGTGCTTTTGCCTACTTTCTTTAATTTAAGCCTAAACTTTGCAACAAGAAGCTCATGGTCTGAGCCACAGTCAGCTCCTGGTCTTGTTTTTACAGACTGTATAGAGCAGGGGTGTCAAACTCAATTTCATGGCCTGGGTGGGTGTGGCTTACTGGGTGGGCATGGCTAAAGTGTGTATGGCCTACTGGGTGGGTGTGGCCAGCTCTACATCATTCACATCAAGGGTGCCTATGGGGGCCTGGGCAGGAGTGGGTTCAGATCTGAGGGTCTTTGGCAGGAGGAGGATCTCTGGGCCAGGGCCAAGGCAGTGGGGGCCATTCCCTCACTGTTTTCAGGATGGCTTTGCGGGCCGCATGAAACCACTTTGTGGGCCGGATCCGGCCCCCGGGCCTTGTGTTTGACATGTCTGGTATAGAGCTTCTCCATCTTTGGCTGCAGAGCATATAGTCAATCTGATTTCTGTGTTGACCGTCTGGTGATGTCCATGTGTAGAGCCGTCTCTTGGGTTGTTGGAAAAGAGTGTTTGCTATGACCATCGTATTCTGTTGACAAAATTCTATCAGCCTGTGCCCTGCTTCATTTTGTACTCCAAGGCCAAACTTGCCTGTTATTCCGGTTATCATATGTCATATCCGCCCTCATTTACCTGAATTTCTAGTTCACCCTGCTTACTGTTCATACTCTGTGCATTGGTGTATAGACATTTGAGTCCTTTATGACTGACACTGTGTTTACTTGCTACATAACTTGTGTGGTGCCTGACTTCCCCTATTTTCTTAGATTGCCGGGGACAGTGATGTTCTGTATCAATTAACTCACTGTCCCCATTGTTTAGTTTAAATGTTCCTCCAGAAAAGCTGTGAATTTATTGCCAAGTAACTCAGTCCCTTTCTTGGATGGATGCAGACCATCTCTTTTGTACATTTTTTCATTGGACCAGCTACAGACATCGTGACTAATATAACCAAAACCTTCTCCTTTACACCACTCCTTTAGCCACATATTAAATTCTGCTATACGCTGGCCTTTTCCATTTTGCTCCTTATACACTGGTAAAACTTCTGAAAAAGTAAGCCTACAGCCTATTCTGCTAAGTTCCTGCCCCAAGCTCTAGGAATCATTCTGCACAGAGAGTACATCTTTTTGGGACAGATCGTTAGTGCCAAGATGTACAATAGCCTCCACATCACAGTCCTTGCTGGCATTCTTGATTATTTTAGAAATATGCTTCTTGTCCCTACTGGCAGTAGCACCTGGAAGACACCTGACCTCTTTTGAAACCTCTGTGTCCTTTCCTAAATTTACATCCCTTATAATTGAATCACCTACCAGAAGGTGGCTTCTCTTTTTGGATGCCTTTTTGTTCTTGCATGACTGGTGTGTAATACCAGATTCGCACTTCTCCCTGTCGAAAACAAGTTTTTCATCTTGGACCACGATCCCCTGCTTATTTGAGTTATTATCACAGATACCTTTACCTGTCTCCTTAATGTCCCTATTAAGGTCAGAAAGGGCACTGTATCTGTTGTGCAGGGACACAACGAAAGCTTTGTGTTTATGGTTCACAGATCTCACCCTGCCAGATCCCACGGATGTCCACACTGCTCTTCTCCTGCAGGATCTTTGTGGTAGAGGGGGCTGATAGCACGGAGGCTCAATAGGGTAGAAGGGCTGAACTGGACACCTAATTTCTGCCTGAAGAGCACAGATTACAGACCCTAGATATTATTATTATTAATATTAAGACAGAGGAATCAGTTGACCAACAAATACAGTTAATGGAAAATCCAGACAAGAGAGTAACAACACTGAAAATGGAAAAGACTTTCTATATAAATCAGAAGAAATTTGAGAAAGAAGAAGAACAGATTGAATGGAAGATAAACATATCAGGCAATTATGGGGAAATGGAATAATAGGGAGACAATTTAATGAATTCAAATGGGCTAGCCCAGGGGTCGGCAACCTGAAAAAGGAAAAGAGCCACTGGGAACCGGTTCCATCACACGTAAAAAAAAGTGGGAGCCGCGTGCGTGCGTCCAAGCACGCGCATGTGCAAAAACATTTTGCGCATGGGCAAAACGGGTTTTTCTTGCACATGCGCGGACGCGCGCGGTTGCCATTTTTTTTATGTGTGATGGAACCGGTTCCCAGTTGCGCGACGGCGACGGCCCGTTTGCAGAGCTACCACCTTCGGCAGCCTGCAAACGTGCCACGACAGCTTTCCCAAAAAGCGGCGCCGCTGCCCGTTCGTGCGGAGGTGCATGCGCACCTCCCCACTCGTTCGGAGAGGTGCGCGCGTACCTCTCGGAATGGGCAGCGGCGCCGCTTGTTGGGAAAGCTGCCGCGGCCTGTTTGCAGAGCTGCCGCTTTCGGCAGCCTGCAAACGTGCCGCGGCAGCTTTCCCAACAAGTGGTGCCGCTGCCCGTTCGCGCAGAGGTGCGCGCGCACCTCTTCAAAGGTTTGGGGAGGTGCGCGCGCACCTCCACCCATTCGGAGAGGTGTGCGCACACCTCTCCAAACGGGCAGTGCCACTCTCCATTTGGAGAGGTGCGCGCGCACCACTGCCCGTTCGAAGAGGTGCGTGCGCACCGGGCAGCTGGGAGACGGCTCAAAGAGCCACATGCGGCTCCGGAGCTGGGGGTTGCCGACCCGTGGGCTAGCCTCTCCAAAAAATGGCAACTAAATGGTCTCTCTTATTTCAAATAACATATATAATAATAGAGGGAGATCTATTTGATGATTTAAAAGCACTGACAGGCTGAATAAAATTGAGGTTTTGATTTATTAGAGGGGATTTCATATTATTAATTAGAGGGTTAAAGGGAGAAATTGAGATAAGGGGAATTTTGGTCATTAGATTTAAAATATTTGGAAATTAGTTAAAAATAAGGATTCTATTTGTTTAATATTTAAAAATTAGACCCAAAAGAAAAAAATTATTATGAATATGTTTGATTTATTGATTAACCCAGACAATATATATAATGATTTTGATTTATTAAAGGGGATATTGTATTATTAAGTAGATGATTTAATATGGTGGGAAATAGATAACTTTTAGGAAATAGAACAAGACTATATTCAAATAGATAAAATGTGTATTTTGAATATTAGATTCTGTTATGAATTGAGATAAGGGAAATTTTGGTTACCTAAAGCATGAAAATAATAAATATCAAATGTTAAATTGGAATATTGATGGGAAATTAAAAATTGGGAAAAAATTAATAACAGGACATGGATTATTAATGCAGATTGAATGTAAAAGTAATTATGATATGTATAAGCTAAAAAAATATTGATAAATGTAATAATGATGTTTTTACTGAGTTGATATAATAAGAACTGTATTAGCTTAAATACGAGACAGTAGATATTAAAGGGAAAAGAGAGGAAATATTTGATTTTGTAACTTGAGATTTGTGCTAAAGATTTTTATATGTTATTAAACTATTGATTAACCCAGCCACCACGTTGCTTTTTAAATACTTAAATGTAAAATTGGAAAATTAATAGAATATTATTTTTTTAAAAAAAGAATACTGGCCCTAAGACAGATCCTTGTGGTACCCCACTGGTTACTACTCTCCATGTGGATGTAGTGCCATTGAGGATTACTCATTGAGTATGGTTTGTCAGCCAGTTACAGATTCATCTCGTGGTGATGTTGTCTATTCCACCTTTTTCTAGCTTACCAAGGAGTGGATTGTGGTCTACTTTATCAAATGCCTTACTGAAATCTAGGTATACTATGTCCACTGTGTTTCTTTTTTTTTTTAATTTTTAAATTTTTTTATTAAATTTATTATTTAAAAACATTGGACACAGTACCAGCGAGCTGACAAACCTTTTTGTCTACAATGTTTATATATATATATATACATGTATATATGTACATCAAAAATACACTTAAATACACTTAGATTACAAATCGGTGAAATACCACAATATTTAAAACAGAGAGCTAGTCTGTAAAACCTAATAGAGACCTTTCTTTTTATCCATCCAAAGATACAATTTGTTCCAAATTCTATAATAGTCTGATTGGTCTTTATTCTTTAATTCCAAAGTTAATTTGTCCATTTCAGCGCAATCCCAAATTTTCCTAATAACCTCTTTTTCTCCTGGGATCTCATTCTTTTTCCATTTTTGCGCAAATGATATTCTAGCTGCTGTGATAATATGGATTATTAAGTATAGCACATCTTTAGGATATTTCTCTTTCGTGATTCCCAACAAGAAAAGTTCTGGACTAAACTCAAGATCTTGTTTCAATATTTCTTTCAGCCAAATCCAAATCATTCTCCAAAATTTTTGTGTTTTACTGCAAGACCACCACGTGTGGAAGTATGTGCCTATCTCTTCAGAACACTTCCAACATTTGGGAGATGCTGTTGTGTACATTTTTGCTAAGCGGGCTGGGGGAAGATGCCATCGGTAAAACATTTTAAATAAATTTTCTTTATACGATGAGGCCAGTGTTATCCTTTTATTTCTATCCCAAATTGTTTGCCAAGTATCTAAGTCGATGTTATGTCCTAAATTGTTAGCCCAGATCAACATGGGTTCTTTCACTTGCTCTTCAAACAGCTTATATCCCAAAAGTAATTTATAAAAATTCCTTATTTGTTTAGAGTCCGGTCCCAATAATATTTTGTCCAATGCTGTCTCAGAGGTATATATCCCCCATTCATTTTTATCCTTCCTAAATCTCGATTGGATTTGTAAGTAGGCCCACCAATCGAGTTTTATACCTTGTAATTCTAGTTCATTCCTAAGTTTCAATTCCCCCTCCTCATTCAGAATATCCTTGTATGAGATTATGTTACCCAAATCAAACAGATTTGGGTAAACTATCGCTTCAAGGGTGGATAGCCAGACCGGTATTTTGGTGTAATTGTGAGATCTAATTTTTTTCCAAGTATTAAGTAGCGCTTGCCTGATCCGATGTTTTTGAAAATGCGAGAAAAGACCTTGTTTCTCCGTCCATAGGAAAGCATGCCAGCCATATTGCAAATCGTGACCCTCTAAAGTTAATAGTCTTCTATTTCTCAAGATTACCCATTCTCTAATCCAGCTCAGGGCCGCGGCATGGTAATATAATTCCCAGTCTGGCAATCCAAAACCCCCATTTTCCTTCGTGTCCTGTAAATATTTCAATTTAATTCTTGGTTTTTTCCCCTGCCAAATAAAATTTAGTGATAATTTATCCAAATTTCGAAAAAATTTAGAGTCTAGTTGAATTGGGATATTCTGAAACAGAAACAGGATTTTAGGCAGAATATTCATCTTAATGACAGCGATTCTTCCCAATAATGAGAGTTTTAGGTTTCCCCATCTTTCCAGATCACCTTTTATTTGGTTCACTACATTATCATAATTATCCTTTTTGAGTGAAGTGCATCTAGCCGTAATGTTAATCCCTAGATATTTTATTTTCTTGACTATTTCTATATCCATGATTCCGGCCAGATTACCTTTTTGTTTATTGGTCATATTTTTAACAATCATCTTGGTCTTATTTCTATTTATTCGCAGTCCGGCAACCTCACCATATTTAGATAATTCTTCCAATAGCTTTGGTCCCGTCTGACATGGATCCTCCATAATAAAAACCAGATCGTCCGCGAAAGCTTGCAATTTAAAGGTTTCCTTTTTAATGGTTAATCCTTTTATCTTTGGGTCGTTTCTTATAGTTCTCGTTAATACTTCAAGAGTCAATATAAACAGCAATGGTGATAAGGGGCAGCCTTGCCGTGTTCCCTTTTGAATTTGAAACTTGCTAGATGCTTCCCCATTAATAATTATTTTTGCTTCCTGGTTGTCATAAATTGCCCTAATTATATTTATAAATTTTTCACCCATATTCATAAAGCTAAGCTGTTGGCACAAAAAAGACCATTTAACATTGTCAAATGCCTTTTGGGCGTCTAAGAAAAGTAATGCCATCTGTTGTTCGCTATGTAATTCATAGTACTCCAATGTATCTAATATTATTCTAATGTTGTGCTTAGTGTGTCTCTTAGCGAGAAAACCATTCTGATCTGCGTGTATGAAATCATTCAGAAATCGTTTCAATTGTTCCGCTATAATTGATGTAAATATCTTGTAGTCCGAGTTAAGAAGTGATATGGGTCTATAATTTTGGATTAATGTATGGTCCGTGTTATCTTTCGGGATAAGGGTTATGTTTGCCTCTAGCCAAGATTTAGGCGTTCTTGCGCCTTCTAATACTGCGTTAAATACCTCCACTAGGGGTTGAGCTAGGATATTTTGTAATTCTTTATAAATTTCTGATGGAAGACCGTCGGGGCCCGATGCTTTATTATTCTTTTGTGCATTAATAGCTTTTATCACCTCAGATAGTCGAATTTCCTCGTTTAACATATTTCTGGTATCTTCTGTGACCTTGGGTAGTTTGGCTCTTTGAAAATATTCCTCCATTTTCTCCACACTTGCCTGACTATCTTCTTTGTATAAACGCTCATAAAATTCCTGGGCTATATTTTTTTTTTTTCCTCCTGGTGGAATATTCTCCCTTCCTCATCTCGTAGTTCGCGAATCCAGTTTTTCCCCTTTTGTTTTCCCAATTTATATGCGAGCCACCGGCCCGGTTTATTTGCATTTTCAAAAAATTTTTGTTTCGTGTTTCTCAATTGTTGTGCTAATTTCTCTTTGTCTAGAATGTTAAGTTTGTGTTTAATCAGATCCATAGATTGCTTGATATTCTCTTTTTGTGGATCTTGTTGGAGTGTAACTTCTAAGCTCTTATATTCCTCTTCTAATCTTTCCCGTTGTTGTCTTTTCCCCTTATTTTTGTATACCATGTATGCCCTCGCTACCCCTCTCATCATTGCCTTAGCTGTATCCCAATTGTTTTGTACTGAGGTGTCTATAGCTTTATTTTCCTTAAAGAAAAAACTTAGTTCTCTCTCCATCTTAGATTTGAATTCGTCTTCTTTTAAAATTGCTCTTTGTAGCGTCCATCTGGGTATTTTTTTGAAACCTTTCCAGTTAAGTTTAATAGGATTGTGATCTGCCCAAGTACCTGTCGCTATATGTACCTCGTCTATTTCTGAACTAATTTCTTTCGTCATCCATACCATGTCTATTCTAGACCATGAGTTATGTCGGTTGGAGTAGTATGTATATTGTCTAGCCTTACGATTTCTTTCCCTCCAGACATCTTGGATATTTAGTTCCTCAGCCAAGTTGAGAAAAGATCTCGGTAGAGTTCTTCTCTTCTTTTCCCTAAGCTTCTTTCCCATATAATCCAAATTTATATCTAGGATAGCATTAAAATCACCTATTAAACAAATCTCCTCATAATCAATGCTACATATCTTATTGTGAAGTGTTTTGAAAAATTGTTCTTGGTTATGGTTTGGGGCATATATCTCTACCATCATGACCTTCCTGTGATTTATTACAACCTCGACTATCAGTACTCTACCCTCTTTATCGTTATAAATTTGTTTTGCAGTCAATTTTGGGTTTACATATAGTGCCACTCCTCTCTTTTTCTTGTGTCGGTCTAAGGAAATGAATAGGTTCCCTATTCTTGGTTGTACTAACAAATATTTTTGTTATTCCTTTATATGGACTTCTTGTATTGCCACGATATCCAATTGTTGGTGAATAAGCCTATTAAAAAATTTCCGCCTTTTCACTGGCGAATTCAATCCATTAATATTCACAGACATAATACTACACTCACCTCCCTTCATCTTACTTATTTCTGGTTTTTGTGGATCTCGTGATTCGGGGCTCTCTCTCTTCCTTGTCTCTAGTTCCATGTTTCTCTGTTAACTCACCGGATTTGTTCCTTCTATCCTCTGTAGCTAAGATCTTCCCATCCATTGCCACACGTATTGTATCTCTTTCTCTTACCTCCCTTCCATCTTGATCTTCTAAATCTACTTCCTCTTGGCTATGGAAGTGGCGTTTGTAAAACTCTTCTGCCTTCTCTATCGTGTCCAGTCTATGCCTTCTATCCTGCCACGTAACTAGAATACCCTCTGGAGTTAGCCATCTAAAGTTTACATTTTCTCTTATTAATTTAGATGTTAAGAATTGATAGCCGCGTCTCAGATCCCTCATCCTTTTAGGTATCTGTTTAAGGATGGTGATTGGTTGGCCCCGAAATTCTAATGGTTCCTCTCTAGATCTATGCAGAAGCTCATCCCGAATTGATTTTTAACTAACCTTACATGTACTTCTTTTGGGAGGTTGTGCCTTCTCGCATAATTAGTTTGAACCCTGTATGTTTCATCAATTTCCGCCAGCATTTCCTCCTTCCCTACACCGAGTGCCTTTGCCATCAGTTCTGCCATCATGACCAACAGATCTTCCCCTCTTTTTTCTTGAACGTTTTGGAAGCGTAAATAATGAGCAGCCTTTTCTGCTTCCAGAAAAATGACTGTTGTTTCTAACTCCTTATTAGCCTGAAGGAGTGTTTCATTTAAATCATCTACTCTCTTTTCCTCTTTTTCCATTCTAGCTTCCATATCTTGAAGTCTTTGTTCATTTTTGACTAATTGTTGTTGAATCCCTTCAAATTTATCATCTATCGCTTGGATTTTCCCCTTTAATTCACCAGTGTCGTTTCTTATTTGGCCTATTTCTCTCTTCATCTCCTCGTGGTTTTTGGCCATTGCCTCGTGTAGGTTTTGCAAAAGGGCATGTAAATCTTTAAAGGAATTCGAGTTAGATCTTTCCCTTTGCAGCATATCCTCTATAGATTTCTGATTGGAGGGACTTGAGGCCATCCCCTGTCCCTGTGCTGCCGCCTTTTTGCCAGCGCTAGGCTTAGTTGCTCCCGAGATACTTGTCATGTTTCCCCAATTATAACACGCGTTTTATCAATGTGTAATACCCTGAGTCTTATATAAACCTTTTAACTCTATGACAAAAGATATATAAAACAGTTACCACCAGATACTTATTACCAACTAAGCAATTTATATAATAGAATTCTATAGTATGAATATATTCAAAGTCACGTTCTTCTTCTTTTTTTTTTCCCCCCCCCGTTTCCGGTGCAGAAATTGGCACCTTTTCCGTCTTCCTCTGCTGTCAAAGACCAGTAGGTGTCCCACTAAACAAACCTCCAGTTACTAAATTGCTATATCAAATGGCCGCCCGTGACAAGTAGAGTAGAATTTCAAAAGTTTCAAAAGTTCACAAATTCAAAATTTACCAGGATAGACCAGACTAGACCAAGCTGATCGCTTTCCACGCCCGACAATCCAGAGTTCAGTCTCTATGGCTCCAAAGCTCAGATTTTGACCTGTTGTAGCTTATCTCCAGCTAGTATACAGTCATATAGTCTTCGGCTTTCTTTTCCTTGCTGTTTTTGCCAAACGCCTCCCTCAAGACTTCTATCGCCGCTTATTCCCTCTCCGTGAGGCTCCCACTTCGAACCAGTACCTCTTTCTCAAGCGCTTCCTATTAAATATTCGGATACACTCTCCGTCAGCTCCGCTCTACCGTTGTCCCGCTGCTTACGTGCTAGCTCCGTCCCTCTGTCAGATCTTCATGTCGGCCATTACTGGCCTCCTTCTCCCCGGTTCGCTCGCATCAGACTTTCTCCGGATCTTCAACACGAACCGCCGCTCATGAAGGTTCTCCGGGCTGTCTGCAACTTCGGATGTCCCTACAGGACCTCCTGAAGCTCCGAAAAGCCCCCACGAACACTGGGTGAGAGGTTGTGCGTGGAGAGAGCTCCGTTCACACAGCCGCCCGCTCTGACAGTTGGCTCCGCCCCTGTGTTTCGTTGGTCTACTAGTTTAGTTACTTTATTGAAGAATGAGATCAGATTGGTTTAGCATGATCTGTTTTTAACAAACCTGTGCTGGCTGATAGTTATGACTTTGTTTGCTTCGAGTTGTTCGCAGATCTGTTTTTTGATTATCTTTTCTAGGATCTTGCCAGGTATTGATGTTAAACTGATTGGTCTGTAGTTTCCTGGGTCCTTTTTCCCCCCTTTCTTGAAGATGGGGACCAAATCAGCCCTTTTCCAATCTTCAGGTACTTTCCCGGTCCTCCAAGATTTATGAAAGATGTGGTGCAACGGTTCTGAGATAACATCTGCCAGCTCTTTCAGAACTCTGGGATGTAATCTGTTGGGTCCTGGTGATTTGTATTCGTCAAGATTGGATAGGTGTTCTCTTACAATTTTCTTGCTTATTTTGATTTTTGTTTCTAGTATGTCTTTTATCTTTTTCAATAATTTAGAGCTTGTCTCCAGAGGTTCTTCTAGTATAAATACCAAACCATCCACAAATGCTTGTAGTTTATATTTTTCACCTTTTATCTCCATTCCTTTGATTTCTGGATCCTGTCTAACATTTCCAGGGCTTTTTTTTCTCATAGAACGCTCAGAACGGCATTCCTGCACCTTTCCCCCCCCAAAAAAGCTCCCTCTATTGGCTTTCAAAAGCCTATTGCAGGAGTAGGCAATCTTGGCTCTTTTTATGACTCGTGGACTTCAACTCCCAGAAATCCTGAGCCAGCCACACTGAGGGGAAAGAGAGAAGTTTCCAAGCTGAGCCATGCTGCCTCAGAAATTCTGGGAGTTGAAGTCCTTGAGTCATAAAAGAGCCAAGGTTGCCTACCCTGCACTAGAGGAGGACATTAAAATAATTTACAAGGTTACTTCTTTAGGAACTAAACTTTTAGAATCTAAAAGAGCTAATTCAAAAAAGCCAACAGGAAAGAACCTCACATTTTTCATCTGCTTCTGTCATTTGGAAGGTAAAATTAGATAACAAAATAATCTATTTCCTATGTTAACATCTCTGCAATGAAATCAATAAAGGTAACAGGAAAGAAATGAGAAACATTTTTCTCAATGTAATATTTCTAATTTAGTTGATGCTAGAAAAAAATAGTATCTTTTGTACACTCTTGAAAACTATTTTGAATCTATAACCATCTATTACAGCTAAACCACTTTAAATTAAACAATTCTTAAGAATGAAATATTCTTAATTTGGACTTTACTTTTACTGTTTGGACTGTTGTGTGTTTTGAAAAATAGATTATTTAGAATCTAGTTATGTTGCACTTCAGTCTTTAAATAATTAACCTAGTATATACATAACAATATATGATGTTTTCCATGGTGAGCTTAACATCAATAACAACATTTATTTAAAAGGCTAAAATAATTTCTGGTGGTATTATCTGTACATTAAATTTTTGTTTAGTCAGAATCTTTCACTTTTCACATTCTGGACAAGCAGTGGTCATGTATCCTAGCCAGTGCTTTTTTTGTAAAAGAAAAAGGTGCCAGAACTCACACATGTCATACAACCCGCCTTGCCTATCCTACAAGGTTCCATCCAAAAAAGGTGCCGGAACTCCGTTCTGAGCGTTCTATGAGAAAAAAAGCCCTGATCCTAGCAAAAGATGTTACATACTGTATGTGCATAAACGTAGTCAGTAGCATATGCCTTTTAAAAAATATCAAACATGCAAAGAAACAAAAATAAGTCCAAAATATCTGTGTTACATCCAGAAATGGCAACTTTGCAACCAATATTTCTCATCCATAACTATGGCACCCTAAGGATACCTGCATACATGCAAATGCTTCTCTGGGATCAGTAACACAGCAAGGATTGCTTTTTCCTTCCAGTAACAGTTTGCTGGGAAATTCCAAACATGGCCTTGAGAATTCCAATGTTTGTTACAAATTTTTCTGGATGTGGTTGGAAAGAGGCCTAGAAATGCCAGCACAAATACATCACACTTGCTGAATGTGCACATGCAACTAATTACAATCTTCAAATATATGTGATATATCTAAAATGAGATGGGCTGTCTCAACTGCAACTTGCAAACCATTCCATTTTGTGGCAAAACAATCCAGGACAAGCTGATTAGCAGAGCTTAGAGTGGACTCATTAACACAATTTTGGGGGAGGAAAGAAACAGAAGGACAGTTTAACATCTTCCAGTTGGTGTTATGTTATGTAACATCTTCTGGGAGTTGACGTCCATGAGTCATAAAAGAGCCAAGGTTGCCTATGCCTGGCCTATTGGCTTTCAAAAGCCAATAAGAATTGCTGCTGAGCACGCCAAAAGACCCGGCTGGCAAACGTTGCACAGGCAAGTTGTCTGCACCCCTCCCTGCTGCCCAACTACACCATCTCAACTAGGTAAGTAAGATATTATTTGCAAATAGGATGGCAATAAACAATTTAGGCTGCATTGACATCAGGGCTTTTCAACCTTTTCAGAAATTGTACCACTTTTAGGACATGACAATATTCAAGCACCACCAGTGCTTAACAAGGTGTCAAAAACTTGATGACTAAAAAAAGGGGAGGGGGTATTTTGGGTTTCATTGGTTAGATTCATTTATTGTTATAGAAATGGCTAGTTTATAATATTATAGAAAAGCAAAAAGTTGAGGTTCAATGTTAATGCTTCCTTCTACTCCTATAACAGAGGAAGTCAGAAGTCAGTGCCTTTTCTTTTTCCCTTCTCGCCCTCACTTTTCCCTTTTTCTCTTACCCTTCACTCGCAAAAGCCCCCCCACTCACACTTTGCTCACAAAAGCCTCCAGTCGCTCACACTCACTCCTCCATCTCTTTCAAAGTCACCTCGTTCAGTCTCTCCCCCACTCACTCCATCTCTTTCAAAGGCTCGCTCACTTACTGCCCCAACACTTCCAAATGCCATTTGCTCATTCACTCACTCACTTACTGCCCCATTGCTTCCAAACGCTTCCAAACGCCACTTGCTCGCTCACTCACTTACTGCATTTGGAAGTGACAGGGCAGTAAGTGAATGAGTGCAGGTGCCGGAGGCCATCAGCTGTTTGGCGCCAGAGACCACTGCCACGAGGAACACAGCTCTGGGTCGGGGTTTGGAGCAGCTCCGGGTGGGGGCTCAGCATGCGGTATGGCAACTGCGGGGAGGGGAATCCCCACAGCAGCTGTGGGGAGGGGAATCCTGGTATGTGGCTCTGAGCCACAGGGGTGGGGGTGCAAAGGACGGGCAGCGACGCCGTAGCAAGACACCAGCATCACTCCCAGTGACATCACCTCTGAGTTCCGGCTCCTTTTTGTTTTATAAAAAAAGCACTGAACATTTCTATTCAGCACTTCCAAAGTTAGTATAAATAGCAATGGCAATAGTGGACACCCTTATCTTGTGCCTTTTTTAATGTTAACATTTTCTATCAGGTCTCCATTTATAATAACTTTGGCTTTGTCTAAGATATATTGTTTTAATCATATTTATACATTTTTCTGCAAAGTCCATACAGTTTAATTGTTGTGTCATAACTTGCCAATTTATGTTGTCAAAAGCTTTCTGTGCTTCTTAGAAGATTAGTGCCATTTGCTTCTCTGGATGCATTTCATAGTATTCTAGTGAGTCCAGGATCATTCTTAAGTTGTTCCTTATTTGTCACTTTGGTAAAAATCCATTTTGATCTGGATGGATAAATTCAGTCAAAAATCTCTTTAGTCTTTCTGCTATTATTGAAGCAAAAATTTTATAATCCACATTTAACAAAGATATTGGTCTATAGTTCTTTATATGAGTCAGGTCTGAGTCTTCTTTTGGTATTAAAGTAATGTTAGCTTCTGTCCAAGAATATCTAAGTTCAACTTCAGTAGATAACTTCAACAGAGAATAAATTCTTGCATGCAATTACAGTATCATTAAATTCTCTAAGATAATCTAAAACTGTCTCCGCCAGCATATGTACACATCAACAACATTCCTGTTTCTCTCAGCCAATATAAGCTACAAACCCTCTTTGAGACACACATAGACTGTATTAACACAACACGCTTAATCAACTTACTGATAGACTTAGTGGCTGCATTTATACAAACAAAGCTTGGTTATTTTTAATTATGGGGCTGGGCTTTTGGGGAGAAGGTGTTAATATTTTATCAACTATTTGGTTAGTTTATGACTGTATGTCTTCTGTGAATCCTAATATCCCTGGTAAGTCTGTTGCCAAATTCTGATAGATAAATGCAAATCTCCTTCTCCTACACTCTTGCAACTCACCCATCCACCACAAAGCCCATGTTAGTGCCACACTTTATAGTTTAGCAATCCATGCAGAGCTAGATCAGTTCTGCTTGCCCCCAGGCCAGGTTTCAGAATCACAACATCTAGAATACTTCCTAGTACAGGGCTTTTTACCCTTTTCACCCATTGTACCACTTTTAGGATATGGCAATATCCACGTACCACCAGTCGCCTAGCAAGGTGTCAAAAACTTGATGACAAAAAAAGGAAAAAAAGTGATGAAGTACAGGTACAGTTTGCTTGGTGACTGTTCAAAGTTACAATGGCACTGAAAAAAGTGCCCCCCAAGCCACAGCCGAGCAAGAAACCTGCCTGCCCACCTGGCGGCGCTCTTCCTCCTGTCTGAGGTTTTCATTGTTGTGAGCATTTCTGTTGAGGATTGGCAGCGGGGGTGGGATGGGGGGTTAGGGTTTTTATTTTCCCCCTGCTGGGTGGTTGCAGCAGGGTTTGGTCACTTCACATGACTCTGGGACACTGTGGCCGTCATAAATATGAATCAGTTGCCAAGCATCTGAATATAAATCACAAGACCCTGGAGATGCTGCAGCATTCCAGCTGATCGACACTTCTTCTGGGCTCAGCAGAAGTGCCAGGATCAGTGCCAAGCTCTAGCTGGAGCCTGGCGCTGATCCTGGCACTTCCACTCAGCCCTGACAGCCCCAAAGAAGCGCTGGTCCTGGTGCTTTCGCTGAGCCCTGACAGCCCTGCAGCTCCAGCCGTCTCTCGCACAGCCTTGTGCAGTGCTGCCACCAGTTCAGCTCATTCCCCTTCCCTGCTACCACTTTTCTAGGATGGTCGCGTACCATCTGCCAGGTGCCAATGTACCACAGGTGGTACCCATACCACTGGTTGAAAAGCCCTGTCCTAGTATACTATCAAAACATAATGACAACAGTGTTTCTAGGCTTGGGCAGATGGCAATGTGCAGTTTCTATGCTTGGGCAGCATTGCATGATTGCAACATCATTCACCACCACAATACAGCAGCATTTCTCTCCCCAGCAACTGTCTACCCGCTTCCATTGAATTGTTGACACCTAACACTATTCTTTAAAATTTCCTCAGTGCTCTGTATTTCTGTAACAAGCTGAAAGAATACCTGTCATTGTTTTATATTTCTTCACAAGGAATTAAATATTGCTTAGAGCAGTGGTGGCGAACCTATGGCACACGTGCCAGAGGCGGCACTCAGAGCCCTCTCTGTTGGCACGCGTGCCGCCACCACCAACAGCAGGTCCATCAGGAGCCCTGCCCAGCACAAAGGAGGCAAAGTAGCCGACTAGCAAGCTCGAGGAGAGATGGTAGAGCAGAGGTCAGCAACCATTGTCGATTGGTGGACTGGAAGAAAAGGGAGGGGGAAGCATTTTACATGCGTGCATACACGCAAGAGGCCGCAAGCATGCATGTGATGCAAATGGGTCAGGGCTAGTGTCTGTGTGATACTCACTAGCCCTGCCCCATTCTTGCGTGGTGCAGCGCCTTGCAGCACAGTGGCCCATTTTTGCACCCCTGGTTTTTGCGTGCCAGAGACGGCACTGCTCCCCCCCGAGGGCACCATAATGTGATGCGCCCCTGGCACTTTGCAATAAATAAGTGGGTTTTGGTTTGCGGTTTGGGCACTTGGTCTCTAAAAGGTTTGCCGTCACTGGCTTAGAGAATGAGAATACATGCACAAATTCACACACAGTCTGCACCAGTGAGTTCCTTTCCAAAGAATTGTTACTTTCCCCCCAGAAAATAATCATCCAACAGTTCTTCTTTCAAGATGTGCCAACATTTGGGGAATCTCTTCTTTTCTGGTATTTTGTTCCCTTGTTCCTATCAGTGTTTTCCAGTCATCACTCTGATGTTTGTATATCTTTGGAATGAAATCTGAAAGGAATCATTACATTACATTCAATATATTTATAATATTTCAAGTATTTCTTCTTGGTTGCTCTTTTTATTCTCCAGATAACTGCTCCATGGTTGGTTTTGAACTGGTTTCCAACTAAATCTTTTGATACTGTCTTTCAAATACCACCCTATTATTGCATGCAAATATTGTTATTATGAACTGCACTTCTGGAACAAATAGTGGTCAAGAGGAGCTACTTTTAGCAGGATATTAGTGTCATGATTGCTTTCCCACAAAACAAAGCCTAATTAAGCATACTTGTTTAAAAGCATGTGTATCTTGTTTTACACACACACACACACTTACATTCAATACACACACACACATATACATGCATATATATATATATATAATATGTTTTTTTCTGCAGTGAGAAACATTTCAGAGTTCAAGAGAAAAAACTATTTGGAACACATATAAATCTTTATTATGGATTTCATATCTGTGGCTCATCCTTTTCACTTGATATGGATCTATATTCATTCAAGGCTTACATAGTAATTGTAATTTCAGTAAATGAGAGAAAAGATAAGTTCTGCACTTGATCAAATCTTTGAATACAGAAATTTTAAGGAAGGATACAAAAGTATTAACACAGCCTAAGCAAAAGAATACTTGCTACGTTATTTATAAATGCAGCCCAAAATAGGAAGTGAATGTGCTAAGGGAGTTAATCTGGCTCATATGTTGCTATGAATATACCTAACCATATCTTGAAATAATAATATTTGGATATGTAGCCAGAGTAAATAGATTTTTTTTCTTATAAAATAAATGACATGCTCAGTTAAGGAATTCAAGCAATTTTATTTTTATATTAAAACAAGTAGATGTTCCAAACGGATCATATTTCTTAAACTATAGCTTACTAAGGCTAGTTTCAAGAATGGTTTTTCAGTGGCACAGTACATAGAATAACAATTCTATAGGCAATGACTAGAAGAGAACAACAGATAAAGAGGAAAATTTATTCGAAAACAATTTTGGATCTATCCCATTGGTGCAAATACCAGTAAAGGGGTTGGTTACAATAGTTATAAATATGCATAGCACAATGTGTTTATTTTTCACTGTTGTACTTTCTATTCCTTTCCATATATGATTAAACTTTAATTTTTTTGCCCATCCAAAGTATTTTGTTCCTTATGTTTTTTTAAATGTAACTGATCACTGCCTATGACAGAATATTCAAACATGCACATTTATTTATTACCTTGGTTTCTTTGTACAATATGTGTTTGTTTAGAGATAATGGAAAAGGGCTTTTATTTCTTCCTACATTTCTGCCACTTCTATTGCCCCTGAAATAAAATCTTAAATGTTAGCACAGGGATCATCAACAACCTGAGCTGTTTGATAAGAGATGGCCATAAAACATTGTGACTTGCCAGCTGTGATCCAGGTGTCTTACTATTTTTCAATTTCATTTGTCTATGTTTCTACTTAAATAACAGAAATGGGTAACAGGAAAAAGAAAATAGGAAGGAGCAAGGATGTGACCACTTGGAAACTGAATGGGGGTCAAGAAAGCACCTGAATTCAGTCATTATTTGCTAGGTCTATTTTCTGAGCAGACAACATAGAAGACAATGGAAGAAACAAGGAGCACTGGAATACAGCATGTTTAACACAAGAAATAGCAAACTCATTGTTGATGAGACTAATGAGAATGGTTTTTTAATATAATGCAGCAACACCAGAGGGCAGAAGACTAGCATCAAATAAAGGGGAAACAGCATTTAGAATTGGGGAAGCTGAGGATGTGAGAAACTCACAGTTTCACCGAGTTGGCTCCATAGTTATGTGCAAAGCTAAAACAATAATAATAATCAGTATAAATATTAATAGAGAAACCAGAGGCTAAAAGGCACGTTCAGGACTCAGCAGCAACTGTAACAGAGATGGAAGAAAGCAGAGCACCAGATTCAACACACGGAATATCCTGAAACTGGATCAGGGATATTGTAAGAAGACCTCTTGGTATAAAATTGAAAATCAGCATTTGCACTAGGAATTTCCTGAAAAACAAGACAAAAGAAAAATTTAGCTGCAGTTTAAAGAAGGTAATCAGAGAGCCAGTTTGGTCTCATGGTTAAAGCACCACCAGAAATTAGAAATGAGGAGACTGAGTTCTAGTCCTGTTCTAGGCATGAAAGTGATTTTGGAGCAGTCACACTTTCTCAACGCAACTCATCTCACAGGGTTATTGTTGTGGGGAAAAGAGATGGCAGAAGATGGTATGTTTGCTGCCCTGAGTTATTTATAAAGTAATAAATAATCATGATTGGAAAAACATTCAGCAAGAGATAAGGTTGAATGGATGGAGAATTCAAAGGAGTAAAATAGGTGATTAACATTTGCTGAAATAATAGCACTGAAGTGTCAATTATTTTATACTAGATAGACTGTACTCTCCTTCCAGTATGGCTTTTTAACACTAGGTCTCAAAGGAAGAAGAAAATATTTTGATTCTCATTCAAGAAGTTCCACCAGTTGTGACATAACTGATGAAGCTTCTTGGATGAGGAGTGAAATGTCTTCTTCCTCAAAGAAAAAACAGTCCAGGTGTGTTTTGAAAAAGCACCTTTGAGACAACTATGACTTGGATGTCTCTATAGACATTTTGACACTAAGGATGAAAATTTTATAGGGAGTGGAAGTATGTACCAAAATACCTTATTATCGTAATTCAGTAAATTTTAGGGAATTGCAAAATCATATTATGCAGGTAATAGGATACCAAATCATCCAAATCATACTATCATTGGTGTTTCTCAGAAGACAGTAGTGTTGGGGGAGACCAGCATCACACCTGATAGAGAACGGCTTTTCAACCTTTTCACTGATTGTACCACTTTTAGGATATGACAATATTTGAGTACCACCAGTCGCCTAGCAAGGTGTCAAAAACTTGGTGACCAAAAAAAAAAAGAGGAAAAAAGTGATACAGGTAGTCCTCGACATACATTTGCTTAGTGACTGTTCGAATTTACAACGGCACTGAAAAAAGTGACTTATGACCATTTTTCACACTTATGACCATTACAGCATCCCCAGGATCATGTGATTTACATTTGGCAACTGAATCATATTTATGATGGTCACAGTGTCCCAGGGTCATGTGATCCCCTTTTGCAACCTTTTAACAAACAAAGTCAATGGCCCAGGGCGTGCCCAGCTCAATGTCACTCAAGTTGGGCGGGGTACCTGTGCGGAGGTGGGGAGCTGTGGTGGGGATCTGGGGGTCTGTGGTGGAGGTGGTGGGACTGGGGTGGGCGCCAGAGCATAGTCCACCAGAGGAGCCTCTTGGGTTGTGCGGGGGACTCTTGGATGATGGCACAGGCTGCCCAGAGCCCTAGGTAGTGGAGGGCAAGCACCCAGCCCAGCCCTTGAGCTCTCAGGGCACCAGGACTCTGCAGCCAAACCCAGTCCAGCCAAACATCCTTGAGGGGGCTCCCAGCTGCGCTTACTACCTCCTTGAGGCTGCTGCTGCTTGGCTTGCTCTCCTTGGGCAGGCTGCTCCTGGTGGGTGCAGTAGAGCAAAGTGTGTGTGTCAGAGGGAAGCCCACTCCCTCTCCATGCGAGGAAATCTAGCTTTGTAACCAAGGTATCCTTAGCAATAGGATGGGAGACCACCAGGATAGGCCAGGAGGAGGAGAAGGCAAGGGGATGGCAAAAGAGCAGCAGGGCCACTGGTGGGCAAGTGCTAAGGCAAGACTTCCCTCAGACCCTCCCTCCTTCCTTTCCTGCTTCTCATTCCCATCTCCTTTCTTCCTTCCTTCCTCCCTCTGTGCCCAAGAAGGGACAAGGGGAGGGGGAGAGGATGCTAGCACAGCTAGTGACTGTGCTGCCAGTGGCCATGGCTCGAAAGGCCACTGTAAATTCCTGGGCAAGAGCCACACAGCCTTAAGAGCAGAGTGGCAGGAAAATATTTGTGATGAGGGAGAAAAAAAGGCAAGAAACACAGGTGGGGAGGTTTGGTTTCTCGTCAGCTTCGCCTCACCTGGCCCAGCCCCTCCGCACTATGAGGAGAGCTTGCTGCTGCCTGCTGAAACTGGGCAGGCTGGGGGCTCGGTGTCATCGTGCAGGTAATGCAGACTCTCACGCCACTCATGGCGTCCCCTCCCCCAGAGCCAGGTTGGTGAAGTGGGTGAGGGCCAGTTGCTGGCCACTTACATCCTTTCTTCATTCTTTGTGGAGGGTGACCTCTCCCCAGCTGCATTTCTTGTCTGTTTTCCCCTGCCACCTGTGTAGGCATCTGGCATGGATGGATGCCATGAAGTCATAGATTGGCTCCCAGCCAGCTTGTTTTATCTCCTCTCCTCTCCCCCCTCCTTCTCCTCCTCCTCCTTTTTCCTTGGATGCAGCTCCAGCTGATTCGTCTTCCCAAGACTGTGTCTTTTTTCTCTCTCCCTCTCCTGCCAAAACTGCCTTTTATAGCCTCTCCTGTCTCCATCCCCCTCCACCTCCTTTCTCTTGTGGGTGTGCCAGAAGTACCGATCCTGGGGCTTTTGTCTCACCCCAGCAGCCCTGCAGCTTCTGAGGACTCTCTCATGGCAAGTCCTGTGCTGTGCCGCTTTGGCTCATTCCCTCCCCCGCTACACTTGACTAGGCTGGGCAGGGCCACGTACCACCTGACAAGTGTCAATGTACCACCGGTGGTACACATACCTCCAGTTGAAAAGCCCTGAGCTAGAGGGTAACATGTTATTGGATCATCTGCATCACTAGATAATTGAGTACCATACGTGCATTCAGTGGCACTGATGTAGATGGTGTCCAGCAATATTTCTTGTTTTAACCACTTGTTTCTTTCATTTCTCATTAGTTTTTTTTGCAGATTCCTTGTATGAGACCTTTTTTTGCATGCTTTTTCTGCCCACAAATTATAACATCCCCATAAATATTCATCTTTCTGAACCCAATTCCAATATGAAAAGTTACTTTACTAGGAAACTGCCCAGTTGGACCTTAATGCATCCATCCATTCTATTTACATGTTTTTTTAACACTGTGAGATCCATAAGTTATTATATATATTCAACTGAGCTCTGGAAAATCTGGAGCCACCATGCCATGTGAGCTGGACCTTACTGGCTCTTCTGAATTCCTTTCACTAATTCTCACAATTTGTAACAGGTATAGTCTATAGACCTCAGTCAAGTCACATATCTTCTTTACACAATGATCTTCACCAGGCTGGGCTTGGAGTAGAGGTCAGCAAGGGCAAGAAAGGTGATAAGATTGAAGTTTTTGAATGAAGCCAGGTCCCATTTTCCAAACTACACTGTTTCCAATTCTACTGCTGAACCAATTGTTGAGGAATAACAATTCTGCATCCAATGAGTATAGAAGATCAACAGGTAAATCCTTTATTTAGTAATGTTGTTTGATCTGCTTTGCAGGAACAAACTAGCATTGGGAGGATTGTGTACTAAGAAGTGTGCATAACACAGTGTACCCATTTCTCGATTTTTAATGTATGATTTTGCTTTTTTATTTTTATTTTATTCAAATACAAATAATACAAACATAATACATTATAAGTCTAAATAAAAAACAGTATAAAAATACAAATACTACAGTGCACCCACCCCCTGGAGACCATTTTTATTACCTATATTTCTTCTCATATGACAACTAACAATATACAATATATTTCAACTGTGCCCTTATCCCCTCCAAAACAGCATATATTCTTGAGTAAGTTTATTCCCTTTCCCTTCCACCAAGACTCTTTTTATAAAATCATCCCATATTTCATTATAATTATTTACTTTAGTAATCCCTTTTTACATTTAATTTCTGTTGTTAATTTATCATTTATTGCCATATTCCATATTTCATTATACTGTTCATTTCTTTGAATAACCCAATTCCATCTCCAATATTTAACCATCACTAATCTAGCTGCCATTATCAAATTTACAATCAATTCCTTTTTTGCTTTATTTATATCTTGTTTTTCCACCAGTAACAGTAATGCAATCCTCGGTGACATGTCTAAATTTACCTTCAAAAGTTCTCTAATTTCCCTAAACACCATGTCCCATATATTTTGTGCGCTATCGCAATCCTACAATATATGTTTATAATCTCTCTCGAGCCTCCAGCAAATAATTGTATATTTATCATCTATTTAATTTACGTGGTGTTAGGTACCACCTACAAATCACTTTATATCCATTTTCCTTAATTCTAACTGACATATTCTTATATGCTCTTCTGTTCCAAATATTTTCCCAATCTTTATCGTTTATTTCTCCTAAATCTGTTTCCCAGATTAATTTTAAACCTTTTGCCTGATCTTCTAGTTCAGTTAATATTCTGTATATTTTCCCAATTCTTCCTTTACCTATATATTCATTTTCCTCACTTTCTTTTATAATCATTTCAATTGTTGTTAACTATCTTTCACCTCAAATTTTTCTTCTATTTTTATCCATTTCTCTTTAATTAAATTCAACCAATTTAATTTCGTATCTGATAAAACATTCTTTAATTGTATTATATTCTTTATCTTGTTCTTCCAGTCTTCCCATTTATATATCTGATTTTTTAAAAAAATTTATTAATCCATTCTTTCAATTCAATCTTAGGGAATTTCTCCATTTCTACTACCGGTGTTAAAGGAGAAATTCCTGGCATTAACGGATATCTCCATTTATTCCATAATTCTATTGAGTTTTTTTAAAAAAGGGATTTTGAATTCTCTTAACAATTTTTAAATATCTTTTTTAAACCAATATGTTTCTATAGGACCGCCTATTTCCCTTAATTCCTTCAATTCTATATCGCTCCATAATAAATCTCTATCTGCTATAATATCTGGGACCACCCTTAATTGATTAGCTACCCAATAATTTCTAACATTTGGAAGATCCAGCCCACCCTTTTTTAATGGTTCATTCCATATAGCTTTGCTTATCTTGCTCTCTTGCCTCCATTGCAATACACCTCCATCAATCTCTGTATTTCTTTTAATTGTTGATCCAAAAACTTAATTGGGATTTATCCAAAAGAAAAAAATAATTTTTGGTAAAACTTTCATTTTTATTACTGCAATTCTTCCGAACCATGATAATTTTACTTTTCCATATTTATCCATTTTATCTTTTATATCTTTCTTTAACTTCTCATAATTTATCTTCTTTAATTCTTGAATATTTTTTGGGATGTCAATACCTAAATATTTGATACTATCTACTATTTTTAACTTATATTTTCCTTTCAATACATCCATTTCTTCTTTACTATGGTTATATAACATCATTTCTGATTTTGTCCCTGTTTATTTGCAAACAAAATTCATTCAAATGTGAATTTGTTGTTGTTAGTTGCGAAGTCGTCTCCGACCCATCGCGACCCTATGGACAATGTTCCTCCAGGCCTTCCTGTCCTCTACCATCTTTTGGAGTCCATCTAAACTCACGCCTACTGCTTCAATGACTCCATCCAGCCACCTCATTCTCTGTCGTCCCCTTCTTCTATTGCCCTCAATCTTTCCCAGCATTAGGCTCTTCTCCAGTGAGTCCTTCCTTCTCATTAGGTGGCCAAAGTATTTGAGTTTTAGCTTCAGGATCTGGCCTTCTAAAGAGCAGTCAGGGTTGATCTCCTCTAGGACTGACCGGTTTGATCGCCTTGCAGTCCAAGGAACTCGCAGGAGTCTTCTCCAGCACCATAGTTCAAAGGCTTCAATTCTTTGGCGCTCAGCCTTTCTTATGGTCCAACTTTCACTGCCATACATTGCAACTGGAAAGACCATAGCCTTGACTATACGCACTTTTGTTGACAGGGTGATGTCTCTGCTTTTTAGTGTGCTGTCTAGATTTGCCATGGCTTTCCTCCCGAGGAGCAAGCGTCTTTTAATTTCTTGACTACAGTCCCCATCTGCAGTGATCTTGGAGCCCAGTAAAATAAAATCTGTCACTACCTCCATTTCTTCCCCATCTATTTGCCAGGAATTGAGAGGGCCAGATGCCATGATCTTGGTTTTCTTAATGTTTAGTTTCAACCCAACTTTTGCACTCTCCTTCTTCACCCGCAACAAGAGGCTCTTTAGTTCTTCTTCACTTTCTGCCATTAGAGTGGTATCATCTGCATATCTTAGGTTGTTGATGTTTCTTCCGGCAATCTTAATTCCAACTTTTGATTCATCTAGCCCTGCCTTTCTCATGATGTGCTCTGCATATATGTTAAATAGGCAAGGCGATAGTATACAGCCTTGCCGGACTCCTTTCCCAATTTTGAACCAATCAGTGGTTCCGTGTCCAGTTCTCACTGTTGCTTCTTGGCCCGCATATAGATTTCTCAAGAGACAAATAAGATGGTCTGGTATGCCCATCTCTTTAAGGACTTGCCACAGTTTGTTATGATCCACACAATCAAAGGCTTTAGCATAGTCAATGAAGCAGAAGTAGATGTTTTTCTGGAACTCTCTAGCTTTCTCCATGATCCAGCGTATGTTGGCAATTTGATCTCTAGTTCCTCTGCCTCTTCGAAATCCTGCCTGTACTTCTGGTAGTTCTCAATCCACATACTGCTGGAGTCTAGCTTGTAGGATTTTAAGCATAACTTTACTAGCATGTGAAATGGGTGCAATGGTGCGATAGTTTGAACATTCTTTGGCATTGCCTTTCTTTGGAATTGGAATGTAAACTGATCTTTTCCAATCCTGTGGCCACTGTTGAGTTTTCCAAATTTGCTGGCAAATTGAGTGTAGCACTTTTACTGCATCGTCTTTTAAGATTTTGAATAGCTCAGCTGGAATACTGTCACCTCCACTAGCTTTGTTGTTGCTCAGCTTTTCTAAGGCCCACTTCACTTCACATTCTAGGATGTCTGGCTCGAGGTCAGTGACCACCTCATTGTGATTATCAGGGACGTTAAGCTCATTCTTGTATAGTTCTTCTGTGTAATTTTGCCACCTCTTCTTAATCTCTTCGGCCTCTGTTAGGTCCCTGCCATTTTGGTCCTTTATCATGCCCATTTTTGCATGAAACGTTCCTTTCATCTCTCCAATTTTCTTGAAAAGATCTCTGGTCCTCCCTATTCTATTGTTTTCTTCTATTTCTTTGCATTGTTCATTTAAGAAGGCATTCTTATCTCTTCTAGCTATTCTTTGGAATTCTGCATTTAATTGGGCATATCTTTCTTTTTCTCCCTTGCCTTTCGCTTCCCTCCTTTCCTCAGCTATTTGCAAAGCTTCCTCAGACAGCCATTTTGCTTTCTTGCATTTCTTTTTCTTTGGGATGGTTTTGGTTGCTACCTGTTGTACAATGTTGCGAACCTCTGTCCATAGTTCTTCAGGCACTCTGTCTATCAGATCTAATTCCTTAAATCTATTTGTCACCTCTACTGTATATTCAACAGGGATATGATTTAATTCATACCTGACTGGCCTAGCGCTTTTCCCTACTTTCTTTAATTTAAGTCTAAACTTTGCAACAAGAAGCTCATGGTCTGAGCCACAGTCAGCTCCTGGTCTTGTTTTTACTGACTGTATAGAGCTTCTCCATCTTTGGCTGCAGAGCATATAGTCAATCTGATTTCTGTGTTGACCGTCTGGTGATGTCCATGTGTAAAGCCGTCTCTTGGGTTGTTGGAAAAGAGTGTTTGCTATGACCATCGTATTCTCTTGACAAAATTCTATCAGCCTGTGCCCTGCTTCATTTTGTACTCCAAGGCCAAACTTGCCTGTTATTCCAGTTATCTTTTGGCTTCCTACTTTAGCATTCCAATCCCCCATGATGATAAGGACATCATTTCTGGGTGTTAGTTCTATAAGGTGCTGTAGGGCTTCATAGAACCGGTCAATTTCATCCTCTTCAGCACCGGTGGTTGGGGCATAGACTTGGACTACTGTGATATTGAATGGTTTGCCTTGGATTCGAACTGAGATCATTCTGTCATTTTGAGGATTGTATCCCAGTATTGCTTTTCCTATTTTTTTATTGACTATGAAGGCTACTCCATTTCTTCTGAGGGATTCTTGCCCGCAGTAGTATACCTGATGGTCATCTGAATTAAATTCACCCATTCCTGTCCATTTTAGTTCGCTGATACCTAAGATGTCAATGTTTAGTCTTGTCATCTCTTGTTTGACCACGTCCAGCTTTCCTTGATTCATGGATCTTACATTCCAGGTTCCAATGGAGAAAAAATCTTTACAGCATCGGACTTTCCTTTCACCACCAGACATATCCACAGCTGAGCGTCCTTTCGGCTTTGCCCCAGTCGCTTCATTCTTTCTGGCGCTACTAGTACTAGCCCTCTGCTCTTCCCCAGTAGCATATTGGACGCCTTCCGACCTGAGGGGCTCATCTTCCAGCGTCATATCGTTTTGCCTTTTGGTACTGTCCATAGGGTTTTCATGGCAAAGATACTGGAGTGGGTTGCCATTTCCTTCTCCAGTGGATCACGTTTTGTCAGAACTCTCTGCTATGACCTGTCCGTCTTGGGTGGCCCTGCACGGCATAGCTCATAGCTTCATTGAATTACGCAAGCCCCTTCGCCACGACAAGGCAGTAATCCATGAAGGGGGATTACTGTGGGGATTACTGTGAATATACCCTCTCTATAATAGCTATGGGATTTTGAAACATTAGTATCATCTGCAAATAAATTTATTTTAGTTTTCTTATATACACCAATTCCTTCAGTCAATGAATCTTTCCTGATTGCATTTGCCAAAACCTCCATCAATAATGCAAATAGAACTGGGGATAAGGGGCAACCTTGTCTTGTTCCCTGGCTTAAGGTTATTGTCTCTGTAACACCATCATTTATAACTATTCTTGCCTTATTTTCTTAGTATAAGTGATTTATCACCTTTCTAAAAAAATTTCCAAAGCCTAACTTCTCTATTAATATTTTCAATGTAGGCCATTCCACACAATCAAAGGCCTTAAATACATCTAATGCTAATAAACCAGCCTTTAATTTTTGATTCTTTATATAATAACCTATATTTAATATCCTTACTACATCTGACATTTGTCAGCCTCTTATAAATCCACACTGATCGTTTTTAATATAATTCTCTATAAATGTATTCAATCTATTCATCAATATTGCTGTAAAAATCTTAGCATCTTGATTAATAAGGGATATTGGTCTATATGATCCTGGGTTTGTAAGATCTTTATTAGGTTTCACTATCAATACTATCAGAGATTGCTTCCAAGAACTTGGAATAATTTCCCCTTCCATTTTTTATTAAACATTAACCTCATCTTCAGCACCAATAATCCTTTAAAAATTTTATAATATTCTGCACCTAGTCCATCTAACCCTGGTGCTTTACCTATTTTCAATTTATTAATAACTTCCAGTATTTCCTTTTCTTCTATTTGTGATTCCGTTATTTTATCATATTCTCGAATTCTACAGTTTAAATTCTTTTCTATATATGCCTGACTTTCATTCACATTTATTTCCTTTCCCTTATATAACTTTTCAAAGAACTTCTGAAATATCAACATTTTTTCTCTCATCCTGTTACATCTTTCCCCCTTATCATTCTTTATTACTCCAATCAGGCTTTTTGCCTTTTTAACTTGTGTGGCTTTAGCCAACATTCTAGAATTTTTATTACTATTTTCATAAAGTTCCCTATTTAAATAAATTAGATTTGTGTTCTAACTCAATATTTTGCAACTCTTTTCTTTTAGCTGATAATTCTAACATAATCCTATTCTCTCTACTTTCTATATATTTACTCTCTAGTTCTTTAATTTCCTCCTCCAACTTTTTTATATATTGTTTTTTTATATTATAAGAATATTTTATCCCTAAACCTCTTATCACTGCTTTCATTGCATCCCATTATTACACCTATATTACTACCTCCTTCTTCATTTATAGTCCATGTTTTTAATTCTCTTTCCATTTTCTCTAAAATCACTTTATTTTTAAAAATCCTTGAATCCATTCTCCATCTGATTGCCTGTTTATAATCACAATCTATTTCCATAGTTACCATTGCATGACGTGATATTTTAATTATTTCTATCTCTGCTTTTATTATTTTAGATAATATTTCCAATGTTACAAATATATACTGCTCAAAAAAATAAAGGGAACACTTAAACAACACAATGTACTGTATTTAATAGTAGGATGTCTTATCTTGTGTTCCCTTTATTTTTTTTTGAGCAGTATACTATCTATTCTTGTAAAAATTTTATGTCTACTAGAAAAATATGTATAACTCTTTTGATTGCCGTGTAATTCTCTCCAAACATCTTTTAATCTATTTCTATTAATACATTTTCTTAAATCTGTATTATTATACTTCTGCTTTTGATGGATTAGATTTATCAATTCCTATATCCATAACCATATTATAATGAGCTGCCATTATCACATAACCTTTTTTATTTCTTCTATTTCTTTATATGCCTGTTATAAAACTCTCTTTGATTTGTATTAGGTGTATACAAATTTGGAAGTGACCTCTTGTCCATAAATCAAGCCTTGAATTATAAGAAATCTTCCCATATCACACCTTTTTATGGCTTTTACCTTAAATTCACATCTTTTAGCTACCACAATTGCTACCCCTCTTGCTTTTGATGTACCAAAAGCCTTTTCATATACATCAGCCCAATATAACCTAAGTTCATTCACCCCTTCTTTCTTTTGATGTGTTTCTTGTAAAAATACAATATCTATTTTCTCTTTGTTAATTGATTTTTCAATTCTTGCTCATTTATATTTTCCCCCCAAGCCATGTACATTCCATGGATTTTCAACAATTTTCCCATCTATTCCTTATATTATATATTCCCTTTGGTATCCATATGTGCTCTAACATAAATCTTACAAAACTAAAACTACAAAGTAAGCATATTGTCCCAAAACATAAATAATCTCTTACCCACCCATATACATATATATTGTCCCCCTTCCGTTCTACAGGAGATCTTCCTCCTCTCCGCTGCTTCAGGCCTCTGGGGGGCAGGGGGAGAACAGGAGCCATCTCTGCACAGACTTTGGTCATCGCCTACTCCACCTCCCTTGACCATCTTTACCCTTAATTTCTACACCCAAACATATATTATAACATTACAAATACTTACATACTATCTCTACAACAAACTTGTAGCTCCTGTTGCTTCATCCAGCTTCCCTTTCTCCTGCAGATCTTCTTTATTGATGATTTCATGCTCCCTTAATTTCTCCATTGCCGCCTCCTTTGTTTCAACTCTGTAAAATCTTCCACCATAAGAAAATTTCAAAAAAACCTGGATATCCTCAGCTGTGGTTAATGATATTTTTCTTTAATATTTGACAAACTTGATGCATCTCTCTCCTCCACTGTAAAGTCTTATTGCATAAATCTGGAAAAACTTGTATCTGATGCCCCCCAAACATTATAGACATGTTTCGCAATTTGTGCTTCAGTTGCTCTTTTTTTGCTTATGACCAGAGTCTCACCACAATATCTCTCAGCAATTTTCTTCCCAACCTTTTTGGGCCGACTCTATGTATTGCATCAATAGCATATCTTGCAAAGGGAACATCTGGGAGGATTGAGGTAGCCCAATCCAGTACTGCTTGATCAATTTTGCTTCATTTTCTTCACTTTTCTCCGGGTATCCACGTATATGGAAATTTGATAGGCGCTGACGATCACATATCTCAATCAAATCCTTTTTCAACTGATGCATCATAGTTGTCTGGCTTTTTAACACCTTATCATGTTCTCCCATCTGAGTCTTCACTTCTGTAATATTTCGTGTCATATCCTGACTTTGTTTCGCCAGATCTGTTATTCTTACATCCATCTTGTCCATTTTATCTTTTATTTGCTTCAAATCCTCCTTTATATTTGTCTTCATTTCTTTTATATTTATCTTCATTTCTCTTAACTCTTGTAAGAGAATATCAAGTTTATCTGGTTGAGTCAGTGACTTCTCAGGCGATTTTTTCCCCTCACATCCATTTCTAAGGCTTTTTCCACTCGAATCCACTCGACATAAATCTGAAGGTCTGCTTTAGGTCTTTGCCAAACACTTTCTGCACTTTGGCTGCGTTTTGACATCCACCCACCAAAAAAAGCTCTTAACCTTCTAAGAATTTTTACACAGTCATAGTCCATACACGTCACTTCCTCCCTTTATCTTGTCCCTATCAACTTATCTCTGTGAAAGCAACATGATGAAAATAAATAAATCCAAAGGCAGCAACTATCTTTATTGCACACACCTTATCAAGGCTTTGTCTTAAAGGTGTTTAATATTTTCACTTTCTCCAGATCTCAACACTTCGACTGAAAGGAGGGAGTAATGGGCCTTCACACTGTACACTTATAAATCAGCTATTATCTTTTCAGCCGTACTCCTTTAAACTCTTTCCAAATTCTTTCTCCTATCAGTCTTCAATCATAGGGCCCCTCTTCTCCCCATCAGCCTTCAAAAGCCTCTCAAGTCTTTTAGCCAGACATCCAAATTCAAAGCTTCTCTGGGAGAATGTCCAAAACTGAATCAAATACAATCCAAACTTCAGGAGGAAAGCAAAGGAAGTAACTCATGTTTCATAATCTCTTGAATTTTCATAGTTCTTAATTGGGTGTTATATTACTTAATCAATTCTCTGTGATGGTCCAGAGGAGGCAGAATTTCAGCATCCTTGTCCATCCAAGCTAGCTCCACCCCAATTTTGCTTTCTATAGTTAAACTTTACTATCTTTTTGCACAAAGTTCCTTGTATGGTCTTTTAAAACACTAAAAAGTGATTGTCCATGTTATGTATTGAATATATATAAAGTGTTAATCCCTGCTAAAGTGAAACTAACTTAACTCCAACTGCTTGTGAAGCTAAAACGAAACTAACCTTTAGATGACCCTGTTAACTCCAACTGTTTTGGAGGGAAACTTTGAACATTCATATTTGGGTGGGTTTTTCAAGTATTGCGATTGGTTAAGGCCTTGTGGGCTCAGAGTATAAATTACAGGCAATTGCCTGCAGTTCTCCAGTTCTAGTTTGAGTCAATAAATAATGTTGTAACTATGCTGGTCTGCTCCTTGCCTACTGAAGCCCAGTAGCAGTGGGCTGATGCCTCCTTAAGTAACACCAGCTGCCTGCAATTAGTGCAGGTTCGCATCCCACCAGGCTTAAGGTTGACTCAGCCTTCCATCCTTCCGAGGTAGGTAAAATGAGGACCCAGATTGTTGGGGGCAATAAGCTGACTTTGTAATAGTGCCGCTTGGGGTGTGTGTGAAAGCCCTAACAAGCAGGCATATACATAGAATGAAGGCTACTGCTAAGCTTGCAAGCCGCCCTTAGTCTTCGGAGAAGGGCGGGATATAAATGTAATAAAAATAAAAATAAAAATAGATAGTGGTGATGAAGGTGGGATGCTGCAGAGGAGAAAGCTGCTGCTAACCAAGAGACTGAAATCACTGGGTGATAGAATGGGTAAAGAGCCCCAGCAGGGTAGTTCTCACCCCCCGCCTACCAGTAAGCCACACTGGAGGCACGCTGAAATCACTGGGTGTCAGACCAGGAAAAGAGCCCTGGTGGGACCATGCTCCCTGCCCTGCCTGCCAGTAAGACACACTGGAGGCACAGATATACCTGAGGTATCTGTCCCCAGGATCCCAAAGTGCAGCACAGCTCCAACTGCAGCAGTACAGGCATTAACCAGCACCACAGGGGCCTCCCCAAAATGGCTAAATTGGGAAGGCCCAACAAGTTCAATATTACTCATCCGGAACAGTGGAGCTCATGTCTCCTGAGTAGACAACTATCTCCGGGCTAACCAGATCACAGATGATGGCCTGAAGGCAGCAACCTTGCTATGTGTCTGCGGACAAGCCACATTTGATATCACTGAAAACTTGATAGCACCGGCAAGTATAGAGACGGTGGCCTACGAAGACCTCAAGAAAAAATTAAGGGAACATTTTGAGCTGAAACTCTCAGTAATCGCCTGGCGCTATGCATTCGAGCAACATATAAATCTAAATAAATAAATAAATAAACATGACCAGAGATCCGGGGAATCTTCAGCAGAGTTTGTGGCAGCCCTTCGCCAAGCTTCGCGCCAATGCGAAGACCGTCTCAGAGACAGGCTCATTTGCGGCCTGCATAATAGAGAATTATAGCAGCGCCTATTCGCCATGGAGAAACTGACTTTCCAAGATGCATTGAAGGAAGTCATGGCAGAAGAGGCTGCCAGAGGGGCAATGAAGGCTCTCCAGCCACCTAAAACACACACCAACACCACAACAATCGACCAAGAGACCGCAGAAGGCTTGGGGGAGGCCAGTGAGAGTGAAGAAATCAATAGTTTGCAGAGAGAGCCACCCAGAGCAAGTAACTTCCCCACAGAGCTGCACAATCTGCGGGGGACAGCATGAAAGAGCAGAGTGCAGATTCTGCATAGCAGTATGCCGTGCCTGTGGAAAGCAAGGGCACCTTGCCAGAGTATGCAGAGGTCGTCAGCGGGAAATGAAACCTGTGACACAGTAGCACAAGGGGAAATGGCCCCCAGGACAGAACAGACTTGAATACTGCTCATGAAGGCATAGCATCCAATGCACAGGAGCCCAATGTTCCATCAAAGAAAAGACTTCAACTGCAAGGGGTCCCATGCTCCATGGAACTAGATACTGGATCGGCACTGTCCATTATCTCCTCCAGGACTTTCAACCACATTTACAAATGTAGCCAATGGTGGATCCCACTCAAATCATTGAGCTTAGTGCTAACGGACTTCCAGAATTGCCGTGTTTCTGTAAGGGGAGGAAGCTACCATTAGAATACAATTCAGAGAGTTCAAGTGTCCCCTCAGCATAGTGGTCATAGAGGGACCATGCACCAGCCTCATAGGACTGGACTGGTTCAAGGCCCTGGGCATCAGGGTGATGGGCATCCATCAAACACAAATAGCTGATCTAGCAGCAGTATGCCAACAATATGCTGACGTATTCAGCACAGAGTTGGAGCAATACAAAGGGGCACACATTTCACTCAACCTCGATCCAGCAGTAACTCCAATCCGATTAAAAGCGTTTGCATTGAAGCCTAAAATTGATGCAGAACTAGAGAAGCTGGTACAGCAGGAAGTGCTCCAAACAGTGGACTATAGCCAGTGGGAGACTACAATAGTGATCCCAGTTAAGCCTAACAGGGATGTCCGCTTCTGCGCAGACTACAAGTGCACTATAAACAAGGCACTACAGCAGCATGCTTACCCTGTACCAGTAGTGAGCCACATCCTCGCTTCGCTCCAGGGGGGCCGAATCTTTGCTAAGTTAGACCTCGCCCAGGCTTACCAGCAGCTACCGGTAGACGATGCTACTGCAGAAGCACAAACAATCATCACACACAGAGGTGCATTCCAAGTGCGCTGCTTGCAGTTTCGGGTAAGCGTAGCACCAGGGTTGTTCCAAAGTATTTGGAACGAACACTGAAGAACATTCCCAGTGTCTGCCCATATTTTGATGACGTCCTGATCGCGGGGGAATCAGTGGCAATCCTGGCGGAATGTCTCCATGCAGTACTCCAACATTTCTGCAAGGCAAGCCTAAAACTCAAGAAGGAAAAGTGGCAGATCAGCGTGGAATCCACAGAATTCCTGGGTTTCTGCATCGATGCTGTCGGAATCTAGCCATCTGATGCAAAGCTAAAGGCAATTCAGCAAGCCCCCACACCAAAATCCAAGGGGGAGCTACAAGCATTCCTGGGCTTGCTCAATTTTTACCACTCATTCTTACCTCATAAGGCTGCCCTGGCAGAACTGCTACACCACCTACTGGACAAAAAAACACCCTGGGTCTGGTCATGCACCCAAGACAAAGCATTCAAGGCGGTAAAATAATTATCCTCGAACTCTGTCCTAGCTCATTTCAATGAAAACCTACCAGTAACACTAGCCTGTGATGCTTCGCCGTATGGCATTGGGGCAGTACTAAGCCACAGGATAACAGATAGTAGAGAGGCCCACATCGCCTATTATTCTAGAACGTTATCATTGGCTGAAAGAAACTATGCCCAGATAGACAAGGAATCCCTCGCCATAGTGGCTGGCATTAATAAGTTTCACGACTTTTTATATAGATGAACTTCACCATCTTTACAGACTGAGGATGATAACTATCTTAGAGGAAAGAGGTGTTATGTATTGGATATATATAAATTGTGTTAATCCCTGCTAAAGTGAAACTAACTTAACTCCAATTGCTTGTGAAGCTAAAATGAAACTAACCTTTAGATGACCCTGTTAACTCCATCTGTTTTGGAGGGAAACTGAACATTCATATTTGGGTGGGTTTTTCAAGTATTGCAATTGGTTAAGGCCCTGTGGACTCAGAGTATAAATTACAGGCAATTGCCTGCAATTCTCCAGTTCTAGTTTGAGTCAATAAATAATGTTGTTACTATGCTGGTCTGCTCCTTGCCTACTGAAGCTCACTACTCAATAGTCCAATCCTAAAATATCATGGCATGGGTACTAATTTATTACCTTGGTTTCGTTGTTTGTGACCTGTCTTCTTAGAGATAAAGACTCTTATTTCTCCCTAGAAGATTGTCTTCGGAACATCTGAATCAAACAAAAACTTCTAAGCACATAGTATCAGAAGTAAAGGAGTACGTAAATATGTTTCGACAGGTATTTCTGAGAAGGATGGAAGATTTTGCAAGCTGACTTACATTTTAAGCAAGTTCTTTGCCACCCCAACTTTAGAAATCAAGTATTGATGACAAGAAGCAAGTTAAAGACTATAATAAACAGTTAATAAAAATTAATATTGGGAGAAAAGAGCATTTGAATGCTACCTACTTCTCTGTCTTCATTCTAGATAATAATTATTTATTTAGTTTATCCAGTGCTTTTTTTGTAAAAGAAAAAGGTGCCGGAACTCACACATGTCATACAACCCACCTTGCAGGGTTCCATCCAAAAAAAGGTGCCGGAACTCCGTTCTGAGCGTTCTGACAAAAAAAGCCCTGAGTTTATCCATACATACAAAATACTGTTTTCCAAAAAATGAAAATCATAACAGTTAGGAAGATGGGAGGCAATAAAAATATACAGCATCGGTAATGAAATTTAGCTCCAAATCAAACACTGGTCCGAAATAATTCAAAGAACATACTGAGAAAAAGCTGTGGGATATCGACCTAATAACAAAACACACCACAGCCCATTGTGCAATCTTATAAGCGAGCGGTGTTGAGGGGCTGCTCAGTCCCAAGGCGTCTACTTGAGTGGTAGCGGACAAAGTGCCAAGGTGGAGACTCCAGAAAGGTCAAGCTTGGAGGGAGGGCCTAAGACATGGAGAAGGAGGTAGGACTCGCCTTCTCCTGCCAAATTAGGCTGTAGCCACGGAATAAGGCTCAGCAATAGCAACAGAGGTTGCCGGAAGGCATGCGTGGGGCCACAAGACCATGAGCTGAGGCGCACGTCTCACGGGAATGGAGGCTTGCGGCAAGAGAACGGGCTGAAGTACAGGCGTTGCCAGAGCCGAGCAAGGGAGCGGGGTGCCTCCGAGGGGGTGGACTTAGACGCTGATTCGCGGGAGGGCTAGAGTAAAACTCGAGCGGCGTTCTCCGGCCAGCGCCAGCGTTCGAGGCAGCAGCTTGCGGAGTAAAAGGCGGCAGCGGCGGCGCGAAGGAAGGAGAGATTGAGCGGCTCTTGCGCCGCTGCCCTCAGGATGTCCGCACACAGCCTGCTCAACAGCGTCTTTTCGTGTTCTTCCTCGCCGGCGGTTGCCGGCAGTCCTCCACTCAGCTCCAAGAACTTGTCCAAGCGGAGACTTCGCCAGACCCGCAGTTTGGACCCCGCCGTGATCGGCCGCTCCGGCGGGGAAGGGACGGCGCTGGAAAGTTCAGCCCGCTCTGCGCGAGCCAAAACAACGGGTGATCCTTCGCCCGAATATTTGGCGGACTTTTCCTCGCGCCCTTTGCTGTGCCCTCCCGGCGGGGAACAAGGCGCCTTCTCGCTCTCTGTGCCCAGCACTCCCCTAGACAAGTCGCCCCCGAGCAGTTTCTACTTTGACTATGAGAGCCCTCGAGGCAAGAGGCTCGCGGCGCGGGAGCTGCCTTTCTTGGCGCGCGCGCCCTCAGCCTCGGCTCTCAGCGGCGGCTATGGAGGCAGTGGGGCCAACAGCATCTTCTTTTCGCCCAGAAAGTGGCTCCAGCAGAAGAAGGGACAGCATCTGCCCAGGAGTCTCTCCTCTTCCTACGTAGTGTGGAAAGCGGAGGTAGGAGCGTTGTCTTTAAAGCTTAGGTTGATCATTGACCCTCTCACCACAGTCGGGTAACTTTTTAGTTAGTAACTATAGTGGAGCTGATGTGTTGAGGATTTTAAATTAAAATGCCCTCGTTTATGAACTCTGCTGACTTTAGGTAATCATCCTCATCTGGGAAAAGGAGTTGATAATTTTGTCTCAATAAAGGATAATATTTGTAGCTCAGGATTGAAATGAGGTGATCTCTAAGTAGTTGTTTTCTTGCAAAGGTTTCATTACTAAAACTGCACTGATGATGTTACCTAGTTTGGGTAATTAAATGTCTGCAAGAAAACAATGGAGCTCAGAGAACACTAAGGGCCCCTCAATCTTGCCTTAGTTATAGGGCAGATTTGTAATTTGCAAGGTACCATACATGAAACTATATCAGTATTTGAAAGTATTAGACAAATGCCTAATGATCTTTGCAATCAAAAATGGATCCAAAACAGGATGGAGAACTTTTAACCTGCCAGATATTTGTTGGATTCAGCAGTCTCAGTTAACATGATGAATTGGTGTATGAAGCACATGCTTCAAATATTGTACTTGCTGAGAATATTCTTGTCCCACATTGAGTGAGGGAATGTTCACCCTTCTCCATCATAGGATTCTTCAGAAATATATTTTATCAGTATCAGGTTTACCTGGATGTATGCTTTAAATGTTGATACTTCATTTTCCCCTCTTTCTACCTTTCTCACAGGTTTATGTGCTTGATTATGTTTAAAATCCTGAAAGTTTAGCATGCCTGTGCAACTTGAAAGTTTTGCTTCCTATATCAAATTATTTGTTCTTGTTGCCAGGTTGTATCTGTTTGGTGAAGTAATGTCATGACTATGTTCTGTCCTAATTACACATAGTTTATAAACCTAATGGATAATATAAGCTTGAGTGTTCAAAAAAATTCACCTCTCAAAGCATACGATTAATACATGTGCACAAACTGCAATTAGATTATTATTGTCTAGTCACACTGAATATAGTCAAATATATACATTGGACTTCAAAAAATATTTCCAATAAAATATACAATAGGTAAATAAAATTCTGCAACATAACAAACTAATAGGAAGAAGATACCAAGATGGGTAGGAGGTTTTTTAAAAAGAGTTATTAACAGCAAATCTAATGACAAAGGACAACAGAATAATTTGGATAAAGAGATGGGGACAATCTTACCAGATTTGCAGATGACATACAGGATAGAATACCTAATACTACAAAAACAAATTCAATATGATCATAAGAAGTTGAAGAATGCACTAAAATGCAGAATGAAAATTAGTAGAAACAAATGCAGATTTAAATTCACTTTGTAATTTATAGGACACCCAAATCCACCAAGACTCTGGGCAGCTTACAAATTTAAAAGTAAAGAACATTATTAGAAGAATAGAGATAATAGACCCTCCCTCCCCCAAAAAGTGAGCTTGGAAGGGCTTAAGAAACACAGATAAACTGTAGAAGTGTGGATGATGGATTCCTGGTCAGATAGTAAATCTGAAAGAAATCTTGGAATAGAACCTGGTTACACACTTAATGAGTCAGTAATGTGACATGGGTGTAAAATATGTAAAGCACTATCACGTGGAAAAAGAATATGATTTGTTCTCTGAACTGCCAGAGTACAAGTTACAAAATCATGGTCTTAAGCTGCAGGAACATAAATTCCATTTGAGTGTTAGCAAAAAATAATAAGCATAGTCTGACAGTGGAGTCATTTACTTAGACAGTGGCAAGCTGTCTTTGTTTTGAGTGTGTTTGAGCAGATCTGTATCTAGAAGGCTTTAAACTGGATTTCCTAATTTTCTGAACTCAAGAATTTTTAAATCCATACCTAAATGGCTCATTCCAACTATGTGAATCTAACATACTTGATTAGCTACAACATGTTTATGCGTTTGCACATAAACATGTACCCACCAGCACCCTTCTTCCCTGTCCTCCCTGCACTCTGTGCCCTCTTTCCCCAACACCCTAATGTATGCAAGCACACACACATCCAATAACACTCTCTTCCCATGGCCTCCCTGCAATCGCAACATATATCCTGTACCTCCTTTCCCTGGCCTCCCTGTGCTCACACAGGGTTTTATAAAGCAGTACTAATACTTTGCATGATCTTGATTCTATACCTCTGTTTATAGAACCCAGGACTGTATTAGCTTTTTTGGCTGCTGCTGCACACTGCTAGCTTATAGAGAAGTGATTGTCTATTAGGACTCCAAGGTCCCTCTCACAGTTACTGTTTTTGAGCCAGGTCTCGCCTAATCTGTACTTATGCCTTTGATTTTTCCTGCCTAAATGTAAAACTTTGCTTTTCTCAACATTAAAATTCATTTTGTTGGATAGGGCCCATTGTTCAAATTTGTCAAGATCTTTTTGGATCTTGAGCTTGTCTTCTGGGGTGTTGGCTATTCCTGCCAGTTTAGTGTCATCTGCAAATTTATCATTTATAAGTTTATCATTTATGAAGATATTAAGGAGTACTGGGCCTAAGACGGAATCTTGTGTTACCCCACTGCTTATTTATCTCCATGTGGATGTAGTACCACTGAGGACTACTCGCTGAGTACGGTTTGTTAGCCATGTACATATCCATCTGGTGGTGATGTTGTCTATCCCACTTTTTTCTAGCTTACTAAGCAGCAGGTTGTGGTCTACCTAAGGCATGTCAAACTCATGACGTCACGCAACGTATTGGGACTTTCCCCCCATTGCTGGCAATGGGGTGGGTGTGGTTTCGGCATGATGCATCCGGCCTGCCGGCCGGCAGTTTGACATGCCTGATCTACTTTGTCAAATGCCTTACTGAAATCTAAGTATATTATGTCCACATTGTTTCGCTGGTCTACTAATTTAGTCATTTTATCAAACAATGAAATAAGGTGGTTTGGCATGATCTGTTTTTGATAAACCCATGCTGGCTACTAGTTATAACTTTGTTTGCTTCTAGTTCTTTGCAGATCTGTTTTTTTATTATCTTTTCCAGGATCTTTCCAGATATTGATGTTAGGCTGATTGGCCTGTTGTTTTCTGGGTCTGTTTTTTCCCCTTTCTTGAACATGGGAACCACATCAGCCCTTTTTCAATCCTCAGGTACTTCCCCGATGCTGTGCCAGCTCCTTCAGAAGACATCCCATGAGACAGAACCACATTCACAACTTGATACATTAGAAGAATCAGAATATTTGTTCACCTACAGAATTATTTGTTGTTGTTTTATTATCTTTTCCAGGATCTTCCCAGATATTGATGTTGGGCTGATTGGATTGTAGTTTCCTGGGTCTGTTTTTTCCCCTGCCAGCTCTTTCAGAACTCTGGGGTGTAAAACAATGGTTGGAAACTGATCAAAGAGAGAAGCAACCTGGAATTAAGGAGAAACTTCCTGACAGTGAGGACAATTAACCAGTGAAATAGCTTGCCCCCAGAAATCATGGGCGCTCCATCACTGGAGATTTTTAAAAAGAGGCTAGACAGTCACTTGTCTGAGATGATATAGGTTCTCCTGCTTGAGCAGGGGGCTGGACTAGAAGACTTCCAAAGTCCCTTCCAGCTCTATTCTATTCTAGTAAACTCTAATAAGCCTGCTAAGCTAATTATTTCTTCTATGTTATTCAAATTATTGTTTAAAAACCAAAAATTTTCACAACAGTAAAATTTAATTAGTAATGAAGTAATGAGGCTCTGAGGCTTACAGATATGTAAAGTTGCCATGACATCCATAAATATATAAGCTTCTCCTTTTTTAAAAAAAAATGAAAGTAACAGGTATTATAACCCTTACCTCAGACAGCAACAGCTGGACATCTTCATCAACCCATGCTAAATTCCATACATTTAATAATCGTGTCAGCAGTATTGTGCGCCAGTTGCAGGCATGTTCTAGCATCGTCAAGAAGAGGATTTTGGAACTGTCATTAACAATGCATCCTCACATGAAAAACAAAGTTTATATCTCTCACATCTAAAATGTACCATACTGTCTGTTTTGACTTCAGAATATTCTTTCATAAGAAATGCTTTGTAAAATGTGTTTGTAAAAAAGAATTTTTGCAAGATAGTAAAATAAAACAGCTGTCTGATTTTAGGATTTTGATCACTAATATTTCACAACAAATCTGAACGGATATTCAGCTGTCTCTTTTCTTTTTTACATTGAACTGCTTATATCAGGAGACTGAAAAAAGCATATTGTTGGACTTATAATATCAATGTGAATTTTCAGCTGCTTTTTCTTTCTCAGATACAATAATCTTGAGAGGATTTCCCTGGTTCTTGGGGCATTTTTTTTTAAAAAAATGTCTTTATTGTGGCCAACATTATAAGGTCATACAACACTGTAAGAAAATATATATGTGTAGGGGGGGTCCGTGGGTGTGTACACACACATGCACACAGATAGGAGAAGAGTGCGTAAAATATTAAAAATGGATATCAAATCTACTGACATTCATAATTTATAGTCCATAACTATAGTAAAATATTAAGACTACTGGCTAAGATAATCAAGGATAAATGTCTGTTAATTGCAGATGAACTCTACAAAATTACATGGAAAATTTGGATGTATTCAATATTAGTTTGATTATTATTTAATTCCATTTATGTACAGTTTCAATTGTGGGCACACAATGGTATAGTGAATACAAGTTAAAAACAACAGCAAATGAAGAAAAATCAGCTACAACAAAAAGCATTAAGAAACCCTGCAGAGAGTAAGGAATATGATATGGATGGGAATATGCCAGCTGTGTTGCCAAAATGACAAGAGGCAAAATATATTTTATTTCACAACAGCCAAATAATTTTTGGAAGCAGCTCAGACAAACATCTCCCTAATTCACTGAACTATAAGTAGGAAACGGACTTATTGTTATGAAGAAGCTCTCTAAAAATCACAGTACAAGAAGGCATTAATTAGTAATTCAGCTATGCAGGTTCTTAGAAACATTCTCTTAGCATAAGGAATCTTTTGAATCTAGGATTTCTGAGAGTAATATGTTCATGATACTGTATGAAGCACAGTAGTACAAAAATACACTTGTATTATATAAATATATCAAGCTGATTGTTGTGTAGTGAGTTCTTTGGAGGCAGGAAGCGAGACACGAGGTTTCAAACAGGAACATTGCTTTATTGAGGCAAACTGGAACAGAACTGAATCAGAGGCTTCTGTGCAGCTACTTATACGGTTGGCCACTAGGCGGTGGCCAATAGGTTTAAAGGAACCCATTCCCGCCCCAAATCATCCAATGATCTTCTTGGAGACTGCATGTCTGGCTAGTCAGCGGCTGTTACACAGATATATCAACCACTATCAAAAATAGCTGTCCCTGAAAGGGCCCAGCAAAGTCAGTGTGAATTCTTGACCACGGTGTATGAGTTTCCTCTCATCTGTGGACAGGAGCATGTGGCATTTCTGGTCTGGATTGTTGACACGTGTAACACCCATGTACTTGGGCCTCGATAGTCTTATCTAACCCTGGCCACCATAGGTAGCTTTGTGCCAATGCCTTCATCCGGACTATGCCCGGATGTCCCTCGTGCAGAGACTGAAGTACACGGTTCCTTAATGAACTGGGGACAATAACCCTGCTCCCCCATAAGATGCAACCCTTGTGAGCTGAAATCTCATGTCTACATGTGAAATAGCTCTAGAATTCTGTTCCAGGGCTGTTTTCAAACCACCCTGTGTGAATCCATGACAAGACTCTGCTTAAAACCTTGTCTGTAGCAGTTTCTGCAACCACATCCCCAGCATGGAGGGGAAATTCAGGCAAATCTGGAATTGACAAAATGTGAGCTGCTGGAGCCAGATCTGGCTCTACCTGTGGCATTGGCAACCTGCTAAGGCCGTCTGCATGGCCCATGTCTTTGCTGGATTTGTGAATCAGCCTGTAGCTGTAGACCAGGGGTGTCAAACTCAATTTCATTGAGGGCCGCATCAGCATTTCAGTTGCCCTCGGGGCTGGGTGGGTATGGCCAGGGTAGGCGTGGCCTACTGGGTGGGCGTGGCTAGAGTGCATATGGCCTACTGGGTGGGCATGGCCAACTCTACATCGTTCGCATCAAGGGTGCCTATGGGGGCCTGGGCAGGGATGGGACAGTGTTCTGTACCAGCCTGCTACCGGCCCTGCAGAAAAGGCAGGGACAACCCCTTTACAAACGGCAAGAGGCTGGAATTAAGCCTGCCAAATTTATTAACATAAAACAGAGCAAACAAGACACCAACCATGAAACAGGAGCTATGAAACAGGAACTAATCAAGCGGTTGCCTTCAGCAAACCAGCCCTCCCACACATTCCCCTTTTATACAGTTAAGGGCGTGGCTTCTCTCTGCCTCCTTCCGAGGTGCCCCATTGCCTTCCTCTGTTTACTCCTGATTGACTGCCTCCTGCGTCGGGCGTCCTTGAACAGGGCCAGCTGTGGGTCATCTTCATCCACGCTGTCAGGCTCACACAGCTTGACCAGGTGGGAGGGGCCTGGCTGAGGGCTCTCATCAGCAAGATCTTCAACCCCCTCAGCAAGCTCTTCAACACCCCCCTCCTCCTCTGAGTCGTCCGACCCAACTGCCGAACCCACAGGCTGACCCTGAATCACAACAGACAGATCTGAGGGTCTCTGGCAGAAGGAGGGTCTCTGGGCCAGGGCCAAGGCAGCGGGGGCCGTTCCCTCACTGTTTCCAGGATGGCTTCGTGGGCCACATGAAACCACTTTGTGGGCCGGATCTGGCCCCTGGGCCTTGTGTTTGACATGTCTGCTGTAGACTGACATAAAGATGGACCATCTTAACATCATAGGGGACAGTATTTGAGGTGTCTGCCTATCTGTAGTAAATAACCCCAACAGTGGCTTACCGTGACTGAATTCCCTGCCATACAAGTAATCATGGAATTTCTTCACCCCGGCCACAATGGCCAAGGCCTCTGTCAATTTGAGCGTAATTGCGCTCAGCTGAGGACAATGTCCTCGAATAATATGCAATTGGGACTTGAGTCCTATCACTTGCCAAATGGCTTAAAACAGCCCCCACCCCATAAGGGGATGCGTCACACGCAATGCATACAGGCAATGATTCTTTAAAGTGCGTAAGCACTGAATTGGAAGACAGTAGTGATTTTACTGCCTTGAAGCTGTTTTCGTGAACCTTGATCCATTTCCATGGGGTGTTTTTGTCTAAGAGCCGGTGTAATGGCTCTGCCACTGCGGCCTTGTTAGGAAGGAATGCATGGTAAAAATTAAAGAGACCCAGGAATGCCTGGAGCTCTACTTTGGATCTGGGGCTTGGTGCCAGCTGAATTACCTTCAGCTTGGACTCTGCTGGATGGATGCCTTCAGCATTGATACGGAACCCCAGGAATTCAGTGGAAGGGACCCCAATTTTACACTTGTCCCTCTTCAGCTTGAGTCGCACTGTGCGGAACCGCTGAAGGACGGCTTTGAGCCACCTTGCCAGCACCTTAGTGGACTCACCAGCGATGAGTACATCGTCAAAATAGACCCCCGGAATACCCTTGAGTGTACGCTCCATGACTTCCTGGAAGATTCCTGGGGCTACGCTAACCCCAAACTGGAGGCACTTTACCTTAAAGTTCTTTGCCAAATCTAATTTAGAAAACACAGTTACCCCTTGTAGCGATGCCAAGGTGTGGCTGACAAATGGCACTGGGTACACATGCTGCTTAAGTGCCCTATTTATGGTGCACTTGTAATCAGCGCAAATTCTGACCTCCCCGTTGGCCTTTTAGTGGTATTACAATTGGGGTTTCCCATTCACCCCCATCTATGGGCTGTAGTACCCCCTGGCTGACTAGCTTGTCCAGCTCTGTATCAATTTTATGTTTAAGCGCAAATGGCACTGTACGGGGTTTGATCCTAATAGGTATTATGGCAGGATCAAATTTAACGGCTATTGGAGGGCCTTTGTACTCTCCCAGGCTTGTGTCAAAAACATCTGCAAACTCCTTGCATACTGACGCCAAGTTTGCCGCTTGTGTCTGGTGGATTCTGGTGACTTGAATGCCCAGAGCATCAAACCAATCAAGCCCTATTAAGCTCGTTCTCTGGCCCTCCACCACAATCACATCCAGGGACCCCGAAAACCCCTTGAACTTGACGGCCAAGGTGGCCTCGCCTTTGACAGCAACTCAGGAGTTTTGCAAGTCAATCAGAATGATGTTGGATGGCCTAAGCTTGGCCCACCTCTTGCTACAGTTGCAGACAAACTGGAAAGTCTCCAGGGAAATGATGGACACCGCGGAACCTGTGTCCAGTTCCATCCTGCAAGGGACACTTTGCAGCTCAACCTGAAGCCGATGTTTGGGCTTAAGGGGACAGCAAATGCTCTGATGGCTGGAGCAAAACCCTACACTATGGTGCCCCAGGTCCCTGGTACCTCTCCTGATCAGAACGTCCAATTGGTAGTCCTTCTGGTGACCTCTGCAGACTGACGCGATGTGGCTGGTTTTCCTGCAGGCCCAACACGTGGCTTTCCAGAACCTGCAGTCCACTCATTGGTGGCGGCTGCCACAGCCCAAACACCGAGGGAAGGGAACTGCCTTGTAAGGAGTTTGTGCCGTTGGATCTTGTCAACTTTGTTTTGGAGTCAACGTCTTCTGGAAGTTCGGCGTCCTCATGGTGGATGGCCTCCTCATGCTGAGTGCTTTTGGTGGCCTGCATGGCCTTCATGGCTCCGCCGGTGGCTTCATCCGCCATGACTTCTTTTAGGGCTTCCTGGAGTGAGAGAGTCTCTTTTGCAAAAAGTTTCTGTTGCAGCTCTCTGCTCCATAGTCCACAGATGAGTCGGTCTCGAAGCCTTTCTTCTAAGTCTGAAAATTGGCACAGTTGCGAAGCTTGTCTCAATGCCGCAATGAATTCCGTGGCCATCTCTCCGGGTTGTTGAACTCATTGTTCAAAGGCGTGCCTCCACATGATCACTGACAGCTTGGGCTGGAAATGGTCGCCGAGCCGTTTCTTCAGGTCCATGACAGTAATGGACTCCAGCTACACCAGTGCGACTAAGTTCTCCGCGATGTCAAATGTTGCAGGCTTGCAGACACAGAGGAGTGTTACAGCCTTAGTTCAGTGACTTAGTTGGCATGGAGGTAGATTTCTACTCTTGCAATGTAGGATGACCATCTCTCTGGGTGAGTAACATCAAATTCCTCAAGCTTTCCAAATTTCACCATCTTTGGGAAGTCTTTGTGGCTTGGGTGTCTCGTTGACTTGTCCTGCTCCTTCTGTAGGCCCTGGGACTGATCCGCAGGGCGGGGTGGTCACTAGCGTGGCTTGCTAGGCTGACTGGGAGGGGGAAACGTGTTTCCTGCCAGGTGCTTTGCTGGCCTCACCCCCTAGTGACTTTCAGCTCTTGAAGAAGCAGAATCCCACCTTCATTGCCAGTGTTGTGTAGTGAGTTATTTGGAGGCAGGAAGTGAGACGCGAGGTTTCAAACAGGAACATTGCTTTATTGAGGCAAATGAACAGAACTGAATCAGAGGCTTCTACGCAGCTACTTATACGGTTGACCAATAGGCAGCGGCCAATAGGTTTAAAGGAACCCATTTCCGCCCCAATTCATCCAATGGATCTTCTTGGAGACTTCATGTCTGGCTAGTCAGCGACCGTTACACAGACACCTCAACTGAGCAACCTTAAGCATCATTCAAAAGACACGTGAAAACAGTTCAAGTAAAATCCCAATACGTTACACTGATAAAGACATCTAGCTGGCTAATTGGTTCCCTAATTAAGGTTTCCATATCCAGGATCCTTTATCTGAGATATGTTTGAGCCTTTTTGTAGCCTTAAGGCCAATACCAATTGAGACCATCAATAGCATGGCAGCCTGTCCTCAGGTTCCAATATCCTGGAAGCTACAGAACTTTCAATCAAGGTTATCAGGGTTAAATTCACAAAGTATTAACTTTTTATTATTGTCTTGGTTATTATTGTCCTGTAGTCAGTCTTGCTTCAGTGTGGAGGATAATAATTTGGATAATTTACAAAAATTAATACTAGTGAAGGGATCAAAACAAATCTTTTATTTATAACCCAGCCATTGTTTATTCTTTCTTGTTTACACTCTGTACTTTGCTCAGATATAACTTAACAAAAATTGTGCTGACCAAGGAGAAAGAAAAAGCTTAGCTGTAACTTTAAATGTGTTCACTGTAGCTTGCAATGTATTGTTCTTCCGCTTTAACTTGCAAATGTATCTACCGAAGGAGAAAGTTCTGGACTGCTTGCCAGCAATTGTGTATTCGAAGCGTAAGCTCTGTAATAAGCTGTAACTGACCTAAACTGATAGATAAAGAAAACACGTATTTAGAAATCTTTTAGCCTATTAGCGTGAGAAAGTGCCCTGTACAAGAGGTAGCAACTAAAACCATCCCAAAGAAAAATGCAGGAAAGGAAAATGGCTGTCTGAGGAAGCTTTGCAAATAGCTGAGGAAAGAAGGGAAGCGAAAGGCAAGGGAGAAAGAGAAAGATACACCCAATTGAATGCAGAATTCCAGAGAATAGCTAGAAGAGATAAGAATGCCTTCTTAAATGAATAGTGCAAAGAAATAGAAGAAAACAATAGAATAGGGAGGACCAGAGATCTCTTCAAGAAAATTGGAGATATGAAGGGAACGATTCATGCAAAGATGGGCATGATAAAGGACCAAAATGGCAGGGACCTAACAGAGGCAGAAGAGATTAAGAAGAGGTGGAAAAACTACACAGAAGAATTATACAAGAACAAGCTTAACATCCCAGATAACCATGATTGGATAGTCACTGACCATGAGCCAGACATCCTAGAATGTGAAGTGAAATGGGCCTTAGGAAAGCTGAGCAACAACAAAGCTATTGGAAGTGACAATATTCCAGCTGAGCTATTCAAAATCTTAAAAGACAGTGCAGTAAAAGAGTTACACTGAATTTGCCAGCAAATTTGGAAAACTCAACAGTGGCCACAGGATTGGAAAAGGTCAGTTTACATTCCAATTCCAAAAAAAGGCAATGCCAAAGAATGTTCAAACTATTGCACCATTGCACTCATTTCACATGCTAGTAAAGTTATGCTTAAAATCCTACAAGCTAGACTCCAGCAGTATGTGGATTGAGAACTACCAGAAGTACAGGCAGGATTTTGAAGAGGCAGAGGAACTAGAGATCAAATTGCCAACATACATTGAATCATGGAGAAAGCTAGGGAGTTCCAGAAAAACATCTACTTCTGCTTCATTGACTATGCTAAAGCCTTTGATTGTGTGGATTACAACACATTGTGGCAAGTTCTTAAAGAGATGGGAATACCAGACCATCTTATTTGTCTCTTGAGAAACCTATATGCAGGTCAAGAAACAACAGTGAGAACTGGACACGGAACCACTGATTGGTTCAAAATTGGGAAAGGAGTCCGGCAAGGCTGTATACTGTCACCCTGCCTGTAAGTTATTTAACTTATATGCAGAGCACATCATGAAAAAGGCAGGGCTGGATGAATCAAAAGTTGGAATTAAGATTGCCGGGAGAAATATCAACAACCTAAGATATTTATTTATTTATTTTTATTTTAATTCCATTTATATCCCGCCCTTCTCCGAAGACTCAGGGCGGCTTACAAGCTTAGCAGTAGCCTTCATTCTATGTATATGCCTGCTTATTAGGGCTTTCACACACACCCCCAAGCGGCATTATTACAAAGTCAGCTTAATTGCCCCCAACAATCTGGGTCCTCATTTTACCTACCTCGGAAGGATGGAAGGCTGAGTCAACCTTGAGCCTGGTGGGATGCGAACCTGCACTAATTGCAGGCAGCTGGTGTTACTTAAGGAGGCATTAGCCCACTGCTCCATCTCCATATGCAGATGATACCACTCCTGCGAGTTCCTTCGACTGCGAGGCATTCAAACCGGTCAGTCCTAAAGGAGATGAACCCTGACTGCTCTTTAGAAGGCCAGATCCTGAAGTTGAAACTCAAATACTTTGGCCATCTAATGAGAAGGAAGGACTCACTGGAGAAGAGTCTAATGCTGGGAAAGATTGAGGGCAATAGAAGAAGGGGATGACAGAGAATGAGGTGACTGGATGGAGTCATTGAAGCAGTAGGCGTGACCTTAAATGGACTCCAGAAGATGGTAGAGGACAGGAAGGCCTGGAGGAATGTTGTTCCTGGGGTCGCGAAGGGTCGGACACAACTTCCCAACTAACAAAATGTTCATATTCCATTACTACCAGCAACCTGTTCAAGTGGCAAAGGGGAATGCCCCCATATAGAGAAGCCCCTCAATCATATGTAGAGCTGGTCTAGAGGGTTGTGGGAACCCACATGGCCAACAGTGCCAGACCTACATACCTTACTTGCTGCCTTCTTGGGCTCAAAAGACAAGTGACAGGTTTTGGAGGCTGCAGAAAAACATTACATAACCAAGTGGGCAGTCATTAACAATCCTCTGTTAGAACACTGGCCTGAGCCTGCAAATTTATTGTCTCCAACTTTTGAAGTAAATGCCAATGACCCTATAGGCACGGAGGTTTTGAGGGAAGCTCAGGAAGCCATTATTCAAGGTCTCAGGGAAGGAGTGCCAAAAACTGTAAATTTTCTTTTCTTTTAACATTTTTATAGCAAATTTTATTATTTAAAACTTTGGACAAGGTGTTAACGGTCTGACAATCCTTCTTGTCTTACATCATTTTTGTGTTTTATATACATATATACACTTTATGTACATATCATTTATATACAGTTATAGAATATTAAATCTTATCAACCACCTTATTCTAGTAATATGCGAAATCAGCATCCTGTGTGTTTGTTTCTGTTGTGACCTTCCTTTCTGTTCCCACCATGAGTAAAACTTATTCCAAATTTTGTAGTAATCTGACTGATCTTTATTTTTAATTTCCAAAGTTAACTTGTCCATTTCTGCGCACGCCCAAATTTTATTTATCACTTCACTCTCATCCGGTATTACACTGTTTTTCCATTTCTGGGCGAACGTCATTCTCACTGCTGTGATGTGTATCATTACATATAAAATTAGTAAGACTACCAAACATGAAAATAAGTACCTAATTCTTTGGAACACTTCCAACAGCTAGGGGATATTGTCTTGTACATTTTGTCTAATTGTGCTGGGGGGAGATGCCACCGGTAAAACATTTTATATAAATTTTCTTTATAAGGTGAGGTCAGCGTTATCTTTTTATTTCTATCCCAGACAGTTTGCCAAATATCAAAATCTATGCCATATCCCAAATTTTTAGCCCATATCAGCATTGGTTCTTTAACTTGTTCCTCAAACATTTTGTACCCCAATAGCAAACTATACAATTTCCTTATTTGTTTCTCATCTGACCCCAATAAAATTTTATCTAATGCAGTTTCTTGAATATTTATCGCCCACTCTTTCTTATCTTTCCCATATCATGTTTGTATCTGTAGGTAAGCCCACCATTCCAATTTTATCCCTTGTTCTAGTTCCTGTCTAGATTTCAGTTCTCCCATTTCATTCATAATATCCTTGTATGTAGTACTGTTTTCCAAATTAAACAAATTTGGGCAGACTATCGCTTCAAGGGTGGACAACCAGACTGGTACTTTAATGTAATTTTGTTTTCTAATTTTATTCCAAATTTTAAGTAGCGCTTGTCTAATCCGATGGTTTTGAAAATGTTTATATAGCCCTTGCTTCTCATTCCATAGGAATGCGTGCCAGCCTAATTGCAGATCATGGCCTTCTAGAGTTAATAATCTTTTATTCTTTAAAATTATCCATTCTCTAATCCAGGTTAACACCGCTGCATGATAATATGTTTCCCAGTCCGGTAGTCCAAAACCCCCATTTTCTTTAACATCCTGCAGACGTTTCATTTTAATCCTTGGTTTTTTCCCTTGCCATATAAAATTTAATGACAATTTGTTCAGGTTCCCAAAATTTTTTTGATCAAGTTGTATAGGAACATTTTAGAAGAGGAATTAGGTAATACATTCGTTTTTTAAGACAGCAAATCTTCCTAACAATGAAAGGCTCAAGTTTCCCCATCTTTCCAGGTCTTCTTTTATTTGTTTCACTATTTTGTCATAATTGTCTTCTTTGATTGAAGTGCATCTGGCCCAAATAGTAATTCCTAGATATTTTGTCTTCTTAACTATTTGTATATCCATAATCCTAGCCAAGTTTTCTTTCTGTTTATTCGTCATATTTTTAACAATCATTTTAGTTTTACCCTTGTTTATTTTCAGCCCAGCGGCTTCTCCATATTTATCTAATTCTTCCAACAGTTTCGGTCCTGATTGTTGTGGATCCTCCATAATAAAGACCAAATCGTCCGCAAATGCTTGAAGTTTAAAAAAACCTTTTAAAATTTCTAATCCTTTTATATGCGGTTCGTTTCTAATTATCCTCGTTAGGACCTCTAGCATCAGTATAAATAGTAATGGGGATAAAGGACATCCTTGTCGTGTTCCTTTTTGTATTTGAAATTTCCTGGTTGTTTCCCCATTTATTATTATTTTAGCTTCCTGATTAGTATATATTGCCCTCATTATATTTATAAATTTTTCACCCATACCTGTTGTTGATATATAAATGGCCACTTAACGTTATCAAAGGCCTTCTGGGCATCTAGGAATAATAACGCCATTTGTTGTCCACTATGTATTTTGTAATATTCTAGGGCAGACATGTCAAACACAAGGCCCGGGGGCCAGATCCGGCCCGCAAAATGGTTTCATGTGGCCCGCGAAGCCATCCCGGAAACAGTGAGGGAATGGCCCCTACTGTCTTGGCCCCTGCCCAGGCCAGCCGAGAGCCAATGTACAATTTCGTGGTGGTCATCTATGCTGAAATGCATTCAGTCTTAGCTCCACAAGGCTGTCTGGAAACAGCGAGGGACCAGCCCCTGCCGCGTTGGCACTTCCCCCTGGGCACATGCTGGGGAGGTATCACCCTTCGTGAGGAATGAAGAAATGCACCGTCGCCTGGAAGTGACCAGCAGATGGCCCTGCCTACTTCGGGCAGGCTGGGCAGTGTTGTGCTTCTCTTCAGATTCGTGCCACCTGGCTCAGCCTCTCGGCACTGTGAAGAGAGCATCTCGCTGCCTGCCAAAACCGGGCAGGCTGGGGGCTGGGCAGCATTGCACAGGTAACATCGACTCTCACGCTGCTTATGGCATCCCCTCCCTCAGAGCCAACCAAGCCGGATATGTGAAGTAGGTGAGAGCCATGTGTTGGCCACTTCCAGGCAATGGGGAAGGAAGGAAGGAAGGAAGGAAGGAAGGAAGGAAGGAAGGAAGGAAGGAAGGAAGGAAGGAAGGAAGGAAGGAGAGGGTCTGAGGGAAGTCTTGCCTTAGTCCTGCCTTGCTGCCCTTTCACCATCCCATTGTCCCCTCCTCCTAGCCTATCCTGGGGGGCCTCCCATCCTATTGCTAAAGAAGCTTTGGATACAAAGCCAGGTCTCCTCACATGGAGAGGAGTGGGCCTCCCTCTTGACTTTGCCCTCATACCCATCATGAGCAACCTAGCTAAGGAGAGCAAGCACAGCAGCAGCAGCCTTGAGGAGGTAAGTGCAGCTGGGCACCTCCTTGGGGAAGTGGGGCTGGTCTTGGTGCCACGGGTGCTTGAGGACTGGGCTGGGTATTTGACCTCCATGCCACCATCCAGCCCCCCCCCCCCCCCGCATGGCCTGAGAGGAACGGTGAGGCTCCTCCAGTGGACCATGACTTGGCACTTGCCCTGGTCCCATCTCCTTCTGCCAGAGACCCTCAGATCTGTCCCACTCCTGCCCAGGCCCCCATAGGCACCCTTGACATGAATGATCTAGAGCTGGCCATACCCACCCAGTAGGCCACATGCACTCCAGCCACGCCCACCCAGTAGGCTGCGCCCACCCTGGCCACAGGCCTGCCAAGGGCAACCGTAATGCTGATGCGGCCCTCAATGAAATTGAGTTTGACACCCCTGTTCTAGGGTGTCCAATATTATCCTAATGTTGTGCTTAGTTTGTCTTTTGACTAGAAATCCATTCTGGTCCACATGTATAAAATTGTTTAAAAACCTTTTTAATCGCTCAGGTATAATTGTAAATATCTTATAGTCAGAATTGAGTAAAGATATTGGTCTATAGTTTTGAATTGATGTATGGTCTGTGTTATCTTTTGGAATCAGAACAATATTCGCCTCTGACCATAACCTTGGGGTTTTTGCTTCATCCAGCACCGCGTTAAACACATCCAATAAAGGTTGTCCTAAAATGTTTTGTTGTTCCTTATAAATTTCTATCAGGAGGCCGTCAGGACCTGATGCTTTGTTATTTTTTTGTTTATTAATGGCCATTATCACCTCTGACATCCTAATTTCTTCATTCAACATATTTTTAATTTCCTCTAACTCTTGGTAGTGTTGCTTTTTTGAAACATTCCTCTGCTTTCTCCTCATTTTCCTGGCTATATAAGGAAGATTCCTTATATAATTTCTCATAAAATTCCTGGGCTATAATTTTTTTCCCCTCTTCTTGATAGTGTATTCTCCCTTTGTCATCTTGTAATTTACTAATCCAACTTTTCTCCTTTTGTTTTTTCAATTTGTGTGCAAGCCATCAACCAGGTTTGTTTGCATTTTTGAAAAAGTTCTGTTTTATACATCTTATCTGTTGTGCTAATTTTTCTTTTTCTAAGATGTTAAGTTTATGTTTAATTAAGTCCATTTGTTGTTTTACATTCTTTTTTGTGGTTCATGTTGGAGTATTGTTTCTAATCTTTTGTATTCCCCTTCTAACATTTTCTGTTGTGTTTTTTCTCCTTATTCTTTTTTGCCATATATGCTATAGCTACTCCTCTCATAATTGCCTTAGCTGTGTCCCAATGATTTTGGACGGAGGTGTCTTCAGCTTTATTTTCTTTAAAAAAGAAGTCCAATTCTCTCTCCATCTTAATCTGAAGTCATCTTTTAATATTGATCTTTGTATAGTCCATCTAGATGGTTTTTTTGAACCCTTTCCAGCTAAATTTCACAGGGTTGTGGTCTGCCCAGATGCTTGTCTCTATACACACGTCTTTGACTTCAGAGTTAATTTCCCTTGACATCTACACCATGTCAATCCTAGACCACGAGCTATGTCGATTAGAATAATATGTATACCGTCTAGCCTCATGATTCCTTTCTCTCCATATGTCCTGGATGTTTAGATCTTTGGCCAATTTGAAAAAGAATCTTGGTAGTGTTCTTTCTTTCCTTTTCCTGGTCTTATTACCCTTGTAGTCCAAATTATTATCAATAATAGCATTGAAGTCTCCTAGCACACAGATCTCATCGTAGTCTATATCACATATCTTATTATGTAACGTTTTAAAAAACTGTTCTTGGTTTCCATTCGGGGCATATATTTCTACTATCACTACTTTCCTATGGTTTATTTCTACCTCAACTATCAATATTCTACCTTCTCTATCTTTATAAATTTGTTTAGCTAATTTCTCATTCACATATAATACCACCCCCCTCTTTTTTTGTTGATATAACAGGTATTTCTGTTGTTCTTTTATATGAACTTCCTGAATTGCAATTATATCTAATTTTTGACGAATATGTTTATTAAAGATTTTCCGTCTTTTCGTTCGCGAGTTTAAACCATTAATATTCAGTGACAAAATGCTGCATTCTTCTCCCTTTATTTTGCTTATATCTGGGTCTTGTGCTTCTTGTTGTGCAGATCTCTCTTGTTTCTTTGTCTCTGCCTTCATATTTCTCTGTAGTCTCTCCAGATTTATTTCTTCTATCCTCTGTTCCTAGTACCTTCCCTACTATAGCCATCTGTCTTGCATCCCTTTCTCTTATGTCCCCTCCATCTTGGTCTTCTACTTCATCTTCATTGTTAAAGTGGAGCTTATAAAAATCTTCTGCCTTGTCTATCGAGTCTAATCTATACCTTCTATCTTGCCACGTGACTAGAATGACTTCTGGAGTTAGCCATCTAAAGTTCACATTATATCTAATCAATTTTGATGTCAAAAATTGGTAGCCTCATCTCAAATCCCTCATTCTTTTAGGTATTTGTTTGAGAATTGTTATTTGTTGTCCTCCATAGTCTAGCGGCTCCTTTCTTGATCTATGTAGTAATTCATCCCGGGTCGATTTTTTAACCAATCTCACATGTACTTCTTTCGGAAGATTATGTCTCCTCGCATAGTTAGTTTGGACCCTATACGTCTCATCAATTTCCGCCAACATTTCATTTTTTCCTGTGCCTAATGCCTTCGCCATTAAGTCCGCCATCATTTCTGGCAGGTCTTCACCTTTTTTTTCCTTAACATTTTGAAAGCGCAGATAGTGGGCGGCTTTCTCTGCTTCCAGGAAGATCACTGTTGTTTCAAGCTCTCTGTTCGCCTGGATTAGTGTTTCACTTAAGTTCTCTACTTTCTTCTCCTCCTTCTCCATTCTTACTTCCATTTCCTGTAATCTTTGCTCATTTTTTATTAATTGTTGTTGAATCCCCTCAAATTTACCATCAATCGCTTGTATTTTTTCCTTGAGCTCACCAGTATCATTTCTCACTTGACCTATCTCTTTCTTCATCTCTTCATGATTCTTAGTCATTGCTTCTTGCATATTTTGCAGAAGGGCTTCTAAACCTTTAAAGGAATTTGACCTTTCCCTTTGTAGTATGTCATCAAAGGACTTCTGACTAGAAGGGCTTGAAGACATCCCTAACCCCTGTGGCGCTGCTGTCTCTCCTGCACTAATCTTTGTTAAGTTCGGTATGCTTGTCATATTTAACTAGATTTTTATAAAAATACTCTTTATGGAGTATTTCAACCTTCTTTCCCCCCCTATCTCCCTCCACCACTACCTCCTTTTCTATTTCCTAATTTGGGAGAGATATATCAAAATCTATCTCTAATCTGTTGTGACTCTTATGATATTAATAAATTCGACCAAACCCCTAAGACATTACTCAATTAATACCACTCTTTACAAGTACTTAATTCCTTTAACCTTAAATAAACCTTTGTCAATATATCAATTAAATTATACATATATATATATATCTTTAACAATCAAGTGATTAATTCCTTAGCTAATTGATTATTTCAATTCTATCCAATTCTAAATCAACAATCGCAGCAATATAGTTATTTCACGAATATAGCAAGCAGTCTATATATTTATATTTATGTGTGTCTTTTTATCTATCTATATATATCACCTTTATCTTCCTGTTCCATCAAAGTCACTTTCCTTTTAATTATAAATTTCCAACTCCAAATTTGTAGCTCCTTTTATATCTTTTTCTTCAGCCAACGGCCAGTAATTGTCTCACTATCAAAACTGCAGTCCTAAAGTTGCTATGTCACTTTCTCCATCTTGGATCTGTTATTCTCCCATGGCTTATAAATTAAAAGTTCAAAGTCTGTCCAAACTATTCACTTTCCTTCTACTTATAGTCCACACTCGTTTTCTCAAAAGTTCAGTCTCCAACACTCAAAAACTTGTCTTTTCCTATTGCCTTTCTATCCATTTGCCTGATCTCATGGCTAGTTTATGATCTTCTAACTTCCTGGCTCCTTCTTCTTGTCGCTCTTGCCTGTTGCCTTATCTCTCGTCGCTTCTCTTGCCGCTCGCTCCCTCTTGGTAAGGCTCCCTCTTCTAGCCAGCATCTCTTTCAAAAGCGCTCCCTTTCACTTTTTAAATGTAAAAATCTTGGAATTACTTTTCGTCAGCTCCGTTCCACCATTGTTCCACTAAGTCTATGCTAGTTCCGTCCCTCTGTCAGATCTTCATTACTGGCCTCCTTCTCCCTGGTCCGCTTGCATCAGGTTTTTCTCCGGATCCCCAACACGGGCCGCCGCTCATGTAGGTTCTCCGGGATGCCCACAACTTCGGCTGTCCCTCCAGGACCTCCTATGGCTCCGAGGAGCCCCCGCAGACACTGGGTGAGAGGTTGTGTGATATAGAGAAGCCCATTCACACAGCCACTCTGACAGCTGGCTCCGCCCCCCCAAAACTATAAATTTTCATTGGGCGCAGCAAATCATACAAGCGGCAAAAGAAAGCCTGACAGACCTTTTTAATGCATTTGAAAGACAGCTTCCAATGCTTCACAGACCTAGATCCAGATGCTCCTTCAGAATGAAGTCATTCTGAAAATGACTTTTGTGGGAGTAAGCACCCCTGATAGCAGGAAGAAACTCCAGAGATTAGATGCACCAACTGCCCAAAATTTGGAACCCCTGATTCAAACAGCTTTTACCATCTATTCCCAAGAAGAAAAAAGAGGAAGAAAAAGAAGAAAGGAAGATGAAGAAGCAGGCTACCTTCTTAGCTGTGGCATTATAGTCACAGCCTAAGAGAGGACCCCCAAACCAACAGTTTGGGAATTTACAGAAAAACCAATGAACCCAATGAAAACAGATGGGATGTTGGAAGAATGAGTGTCCATTAAATCACCAAAGCCCTCAGCCCAATAGACAACAACGATGGCCTCAATTCCAGCCATCCCCAGGCCCTCCCCAGAGACAGATGACAGCACAACAAGAAGAATTATATTGACGGAGCTATGGAGGACTAGTTTCTACCCCCGAACCTCTGGTAGAGCTACAAGTGGGGGGAAGGTCCCAATCTGGGGCAACTTACAGTGTCCTCAATGATCCTACTATGCCATCTCTAACCACTCAAAGTACTCCCATAATAGGTGTTACAGGGAGAATGGAAACTGACAAACAAAGTGGATGCTTGGAAGATAAAGAGATCCAAGGTCCCAGTGTGACCCATTCATTTCTCATTTTGCCTCAATGTCCTATTAATTTGTTATGAAGGGATCTATTAGGGAAATTGGGAGCCACCCGCAAGTGCTCCCCTCAGGGAGTACAGTTTAATGTTTCCCCTGATCAAGCATATTTGTGTTTCCTGAGTCCAGAGGATTCTAAATCAGATTCTTAGACTCTCACATTAACCCTTCCGTATGGTACCAGGGAATGCCTGGATGTGATAAATTTGCTGTTCCCCATTTGGCAAAACTGAAAACTGATGCAGCCCCCATCTCAATAAGTCAATATCCAATAAAAAGAGAAGCTCGCATTGACACAAAATAACATATTCAAACCTTTTTAAACGTTGGTATTCTTAGAGAAACTCAGTCCCCATGGTCCACTCCAATTTTTCCAGTCCCAAAGCCTGATGGGACTTGGACAGCCGTTCAAGATCTCAGAGAAACCAACCAAAGGATTCAAGCTTTACACCCGTGGTGGCTAATCCTTAAAACCCTTTTGATCACCCTATCACACCACCAAGTGTGGTATACCATAATAGACCTAAAAGATGCCTTTTTCTGCATTCCCTTGGCCATAGAGTGCCAAGATTATTTTGCCTTTGAATGGAAAGACCCAGATGATGGATGCCACTACCAGTTAACATGGACTAGTTTGCCCCAGGGATACAAAAACAGCTCTACAGCCTTTGCTGCTGCCCTGTCTGTGGATTTAAAAGACTTGGATGTCACACCTACAATGCTTTTATAATATGTAGATGACTTACTACTGGCAGCTGAAAATGAACGACAGTTGGAGGAAAAATCAATTGAGTTATTGAATCACCTGGCCAAAAAGGGATATACAGTGTCCCAAAGGTAAATCCGATGGACTAAGCAAACTGTAAACTATTTAGATTATATTCTAGATAAAGGAACTCAACACTTACATGAAAATAGGCTCCAGGCTCTGACAGTCTTACCAATGCCAACCAATGTGAAACAGCTTAGATTTTTTTCTGGGCATTACAGGATATGCCAGACTATGATCCCCCTTTACTCCATAATAGCTAACCCATTGTACCAACTGACCCAAAAATATATGGCTTGAGAATGGACTGGGGAACATACCCAAGCCTGGAAAGCCTTGAGGGAAAGTCTGATGAGAGCAGCTTGCTTGGCTCTGCCAGTCTCAAGGATTTGATTTGTACCTCACAGAACAAACAGGCTGTGCTGTAAGAGTTTTATTGCAGAATGTGGGCCCAGAATGGGTCCCAGTGGTCTACTTGTCAAAAAGTCTGGACAATGTTGTTAAAGGATGGACTGCGTGCTTAAGAGCAGTTACAGCTACGGCTGTCCTGATTGCAGAATCACAGAAAATTATTCTTGGAGCCCCTCTCCATGTTTTTACACCCCATGCAGTTCAAACTTTATTAGAACAAAAACTTCCTGCTTGGGCAACATCCAACAGGATTTCCCAATATATGAGTAGAACAAGAAAATGCCCAATTATCTAGAAGTCAGCTTCTAAACCCTGCTACCCTTCTGCCAAGGTCCAAGGAAAATCCACCCCATGACTGCTTAGATGTGTTAGAATGCATCACCGGATCCAGATGTGATTTAAAGACTGAGCTGTTGACGGTTGGAGACTTGGTGTTCTGAACAGATGGTTCGTCCTTCATGAAAGATGGAAAAAGACACATGGGATTAGCAGTAGTCACAGAAGATGGACCAGTGCTTCAGAGACGACTCCCTTCACATATGTCTGCACAAGCCATTGAACTAATGGCTCTCACAGAAGCATGTTACTTAGCTGAAGGTCAATGAGTGATTATATATATTGACAGCAGATATGGCTTTTTAGCTGCACACACCAATGCCACCCTATGGAAGGTCCAAGGCTATGTGGGAGCTGATGGAAAAACTTTAAAGATGAAAACCCTTTTGGAAGATTTGATGAAAGCTGTTCACCTACCTAAAGCTATTGCACTTGTACATTGTCATGGACATCAAACTGATTCTGGTCCAGGCTCTAGGGGCAATGACAGTGGATTATTGGGCTAAACAGGCTTCCATGATCCCAGAAACCATGACCTGTGCAGTAGCAATCATCCCAGAAGAACCTACTGATTATCTTCCCCCTTTATACGATGGTAGAGATAAGTTAGAAACAGATGGTCAGTGGAAGGAATGCTGGTGGAGAGTAGGAAGCTAGTTTGGCAAATAGTGAGAAGAGTTCACCAGGCCACCCACACAGGTTCAAGAGTGATGAAAAGATGGTTAGAGAGAAGATACAAGATTGAGAATGTGAGAAGACTGTGTAAAACAGTAATGGATCAGTGTGAGGTATGTCAGAAGAATAACCCCATAGGAGGAGCCAAAATCCCACAAGGACATACCAGAGTTGCCTGCTATCCAAGAGAGGCTTGGCAAGTTGATTTTACAGAAATACCTGAGAATGGAGCAAAGAACAACCTTTTAGTTTTAATCAACATGTTCACCGGATGGCCAGAAGCCATCCCCACAGCAACCCAAAAAGCTAAAGAAGTTGTCAAGATCATGATAGAAATAATTATTCCTAGATTTGGAGTACCAAGAAGTATTGAATCTGACAATGGTAGACATTTTACATCACAAGTAGTTCAGGGAGTGAGTAGGTACACTGCCCCCCCCCGGCTCATGTTGTTTCCCTCCCACAAGAGGCATTGCCAAATCTATTTGTCATCGAGGACTCCATCTCCCACTATGACTTGCCATCAGATGAGGAATACGGCAGCAATGACTACGAGCTATAGCTCCAGCTTTTTCCACCCGAAAGGGATTCTTATGATTCTGATCTTGAGCCTGAAGTTTATTTCCCCAACTCCTGAGGAGGGCTCCACCAGTGTCCTTTGTCTTCTCAACCTTAGTGTTTGGAGACCTGGCATGTCTAATTTACCCTTGTATAAAAGAGAAGCATGGGGAGTGGGAATTTATAAGAGGAAATGTTCCTATGTAATGGATAGTAACAAGAATGAATGATCTACAAGTTTGGTCAATCAGAAAACACACCCATGTTATCCAGGAGAATGTAATCACTGGGAACAGACCTTGTTAATGATTGTTTGTAGTACCCAAATATCTATGTGTGATTGTAGTACCCAAATATCTATGTGTGATGGCAGCTTGCATTCTGAGGGTAGGATTTTGTCCTTTCCTAAAGATGCAACCTGCCTTCCCCTTTCCCCTCAAGTATGAAACAGAAGGTATAAAAACAGCAACATCCACACTCTACCTTACTGGGGGGTGGATAGGCAAGTGTGCTTTACACTTTTATGTTTCTCACAGAGCAAGGAGAAGCATGAGCTCAGATGACAACTCATCCTGTCAAAGGTGTATAAAAATCACCTGTACAGGAGCCAAGATCACTAAAACTCTGGTCTACCATTCTGATTACACCTGCCAGGGGGTAAAATCTACCTGCATACATTACGAGATACAATATGCCACCTGTTCCAGAAATAACCAAATAGTGTGTAACACTCCAAAGAGAATGAGGTACACCTCTAAAGTATGGGTGTATGTATTTGTGGGGAGTAAGCAATATACCAAACAATTGGCTTATAACCACGCTATACTTGACCAAATTCTAGAAATGTTTGTTTTGATACTTGTAAACCAATAGACCAAGGACAGGGACAAGATGGCAACTATGGAATCTGTTGCAGTTCTTTGGATTGGCAAAGATCCTATATTACTGAAAGTAAATATGCATATGACACCAGAAGTGATGGGCCAGCTCTTGGAGCTTTTGAAAACTCACCCAGTCAGTAGATCTATTGGTACACATCTAACACAAAGATGGGGATAGGTCCCACCATTGACTTAATGTCTAGTCAAATTTGGTTTAACATGACCATAGGTGTTTCTAGGTCTGACTGTGTTCAGGGGACATGTACCCCTATTACCCTACATTTTAAAGATCCACCCACAAAGTCTTAGCTTTTTGGAATAAGGATCTCAGGAAAAGCAAGAGACCCTTATGGAGTAATTATTGTAAAAACTGTTCATGTACAAGACACCTAAAATTTACCAACTTCATACTGTCTTTTGGGAGACTATGAAGCAAAAGATTGAGGTACAGTTACCAAAAATCTGTTCATTGATTTGGCAGAAAGAATTGGTGCAGGATTAAATATAACAAGCTGTTATGTTTGTGGATGAACCAATATGGGAGAGCAATGGCCTTGGGAAGCTAAAGAAATACCCATTGCCAATGTGTCTTCATATAGTTTTACATGGGAGGACCAGAAGAGATCAACACTATGGGTTTTGCAAAGTGCTGTGGTAGGAGAAAAGTGCTTTGTTCGAACAGCTGGCTCCCCATATCTTAAACCAATGGGAGAATTGGCTTGTGAATCTGGATGCTTATGCAACCACACCAAACCTACAAATTGTTCCTGTTGGTCTGACCAAAATTTGTCAAGTTCTAATCCTTTTAACTCATCAACACAGGAAATGTACCAAATATGGAATGATCCTGGAAATCCTTCCCTTCCATGGACCGCACCTGACCATTGGCATTGGATTTGTGGACGAAGGGCATATATTCAGCTATCTTTAAACTAGACTGGAGCTTGTATTTTGGGAACCATTAAACCCAGCTTCTTGTTACCCCTTAGACAAGGAGAAAAACTTGGGGTCACAGTATATGATGAGCTGGGATGAGCAAAAAGAGTGATACCTATGGTATAGGACTAGGTGATTGGAAAAGAGATAAAAAGTGGCCTCCTGAAAGGATCATTCAGGTGTATGGTCCAGTGGTCTGGGCCAATGATGGTAGTTGGGGCTATCAAACCTTGATTTATATGTTAAATAGAATCATTAGGTCACTGCATTAGAGACAAGAGATTAGGAAGCACCCAGGTTTTCTTTTTGATAAAAAATAAAGCTGTGTTGTTTTAATAGCCTTGTATTCAGAGTCTCTTTGGGATTTATTTGGATTCTGAGCTGAAAAACCTTACACTAGAAACAACATACTCCAGAAATTATATGGAACTAAATGGGAAGCTTCAGCTGCCACCCTCATGTAATCAGCACTAGGGCTGGTCTACTCCACAGCAGAATACTGTGCCCTTGTATGGCTTAACAGCTGCCATACTAGTAAGTTAGTGCCAGACTCAGTGACACCAGAAGGGTTATAAGTGGATGTATTAAAACCACTCTTACTTGCTGCTTCCTGTTCTGAACCCTATAGCACCACCAGCTTTATGAAGGCAAGATGCATTAGTGAGAGAATATAGAAAAATTATGAACAGCTCACTCCTACCAGTGGATGTCGACCTTCCTCATTTATCAACTGGAAGATTCAAATCCAGGAATCCCCCACTGGCACTTGCACCACATCTACCCAACAACTTTCCCAATGGAAATCCAAATGGATCGCTGAATGCCCAGACATAGGAAAACATATAAATGACCCCACAAAAAAGGTGCCAGGCTTTGAATAACCATGTCAGCAATGGACAATCCTGAATAGGATTCGCACCTCATAGTTCCATTGCTGTTGAATTTCATTTGTATTTTAAAAGTTATGGACAAAGGAAGGATGTGATTTAAGTTTTGAATTGGGAATAACATTTACTTGGATATAGTTTTACTAAGGCATAGTGTCAAATAGAGCTTCATGTAACACAATAAACTCTGAACGTTGAAGAAGGGTGTGGTTAGGTGTTGAACTTTTGAGCAACTAGATTAAAGGAATAGCTTTTGGAAGAAAGAAATATATTTCATATTTCCTTCCCCATTATGATGGGGAAAGGAAAATTATGGCTCTGAAGCAAACTCCTGAAGGTTATTCGCTGCAGCTAAAAGGATATTTGGAAGAATTTAATTAGATCAGAAAAAGTTCTTTTTCTCCCATCTAAATAAATCTCAGCTGTGTACCATCTTAATCAGAACCTCTTAAAATATTCTAGATGTATGTGGAGGGATTATTCAGAGGCTGAATTAATAGTAGGCATTCTTACCTGAACCTAATCCTCATTCTAGTACTTTATATCTGTTCCTTTGTTCAAATCTCTCCACTTCTATGCAGAGTTATTTTCCTTTGAACTTTCTATTGCTTCATTGGTTTATATTGATTGAAAAGAAAAATGAACAGGCTATAAGGACCTGCCTTAATCAGTCCTCCCAAGAAAGCAGAACTCTTGAAATGGACATCATTTCAAAAGGAACTTTTATTGGAAGGTTTTGACAGCAGTAATAGAAGGCAGGATCTGAGGATTTCCCATGTGAATAAGTCAAAATAGTCAATGAAAACCCCACCCCAATTGTCCATCCAGATGGTTTAAATGGGCCAATCTGCAGGTGTGAAAATGTGGGAACAGAGCGATAAGGCGCTACTTCCAAGGCTGTTAGGTCTCTGTGCCTCTTCTTTCACGTCTGGAGATAAGAAACAACAAAGAGGATAGAGCAAGAAATAAAGCAAAGGAACAAGAAGCGCCATACCAATAGAAAGACAGGGTTCTGATACATGCTTAATTTTACAAGTATGTTTTATTCTTTTTTTCTTTCTTTTCTTTTAAACTTTATGAGTCAATATATTTCTGCATATTTTGGAAGACACCCCCCCATGCCAAGTCTTCAGAAATACTTGCTATGATTTAAAGATGGCTCTATTTCATGTTTTGTTACTGATAATGTCCAAATGAACAAGCTTCATAGAATGGTTTTGTGTGTTGATTTCAACATGGAAAGGATTTTTTCCTGATCTTCATATTCTCTTAATAGTGTGTTAAGTTGAAGACTTTAGAATCAGATGTTAAAAATAGTTCAAGCAGGGCAAATATGTCACCCAGAAGTTCTCTTTACAGCTGAGTTTTTCACAGGTGGTATCTGTCAAGGTCAAAAAAGTTTTTCCTGGAGTCTGGGCTTCAAGCCAAGTCTCTTTTAGGCAATCAGTTGTAATATCATACTTCGCCACAAGATGTCACCAATGCCATTTAAAACTTTTTAAGTCCGAAGTTTTTATGATACTTTTCAAGTTTTGTTTCTTGTTTTGAAAATTAAAACAAACATCTCCAGTAAGAATAGGAAAAATTTTAGTCCCCAAGTTTCAAAAACATATAGATCCAATTAGGTTAAAATTGTTCTTATAATTGCTTTAATTCCCCTGGGTAGTTAGTCACCGCTTTTCTTGGAGGGTGAGGTAGATATTCCCTTCCCTCTCTCCTCACAGGGGGAAAAATACTTTGGGCAGCTTTTACAGGAGAAAATACCTGAAGTCTTAAAGAGAAGATCAGATCTCACCCAGTTTCATCCATGTTGCTTTAAAGATGCTTGATGGTAATTTTGACTTCGGCTGTCAGCAGCTTAGTGACGAGCCATATTGCTATGGCCAGTCTTTCCCCTGCTGGTTTGGAGGGCTGCCCCAGATCAAGTGGAAGGGCTGCTGCCCTCCCATGATCAAGCGGGGTCCCCTCTTTGCTCGTCGTTCCTACAGGGTGACTTTCGACCTTTTCCAGGGTCCTCCAGTGGGATGAATTCGGACGCGGAAGATGGAGCTCACCTTCTTGCATCCACAGGTGCCACAATGGCAAACCGGAAGTCCCCCTTAAGTGTATTCTTGCTGAACACCCAAAATGGGTTTGAGCTGCGCTGCTGTCCATACATCTTTAACTCATAACACTCTAAGGACTATGACTGATTATTCCCTTGGGTGGAAATTCGAGCTGTGCCTAGCAAAAGCAAACATATAAAAAACTAACTACAATTATTCCTCACAGCAGTATGCTATATTTTCCTCATTTTTTTATTTCAAGTGATACTATTGACCAGTTGCACAATTTAAAAAATTCCATGAAACTAGGGTCCACCAATTGATAATCAACTATTAGGTGGCAGCAAAAATGTAGAGCTTTTTCTATCCTGGCTGCTTATTTATTTAGCGTATGGCTGGTCACACACAGAATTAAAAGCACTTCATGTTTACAAGTTAGAACAGTTAAAACAATTTTTTTAAAAAAGAAGCAATTATAAAACCTAAGAGGAAAACAGAAATAACATTTCAGAGTTTAATGTCGAGTTTGGAGATCCAGTCAGTAGCTGCCGTTGTTACGCAGAGGAAGTCCTTAAAATCTCCTCGGTATCTTCTATTAGTGCATTCCCTCACTATATGTTGGATCACATTGTGCTGAAGGTGTCTTTCCCCATTTATACAGTGAATCAGCACACACCCCATGAGTCATTCTAATTCTATTGTATGTCATCCATATGTGTCGGGGTAGATTAAATCCTGGAGGTATACTATTAGGATTAATATGCTCAGAAATATCTTGGGAGGTATAGCTACTCCATGCTTCCATCCACTTTTGTAGTGGCCATCCACATTTGTGTAACTATTGACTAAATAATTCACGATGCTGAAGTTTTGTTTATCCTCATGAAACCTTATAATTTTTATAATTAATTTCTGTTCAGATGAAGTTAATAGTTGGCAGTGGTGCATACATTGTGCATAGTTAGAGAAATGAACAGAATTGTGTCTGTGTTTGTGAGCACATATTAATAAATTGTAACATTGATGATTGAGTTGGACTGAAGAGAAGATGTTATATTTGGCCATATATGTTAAATTTGTCTTCTCATAAATAACACTTTAAAAAATAATATACACAAAACAAAATACAATGTCACACTTGAACCACTTCATTAACTCTAGTGGCATCAGTGAATAGTATTGGTCTCATTTTCTTTTTATTGTCTCAGTTCTCTGAAAAACTATTTTTCCAGCAGAAAATGTTTTTCATTCTGTCATGTTATTTGCTTCTCATGTTGTTGTTGTTAGCTGCGAAGTCGTGTCCGACTCATTGCGACCCCATGGACAACATTCCTCCAGGTCTTCCTGTCCTCTACCATCTTCTGGAGTCCATTTAAGCTCACGCCTACTGCTTCAGTGACTCCATCCAGCCACCTCATTCTCTGTCGTCCCCTTCTTCTACTGCCCTCAATCTTTCCCAGCATTAGGCTCTTCTCCAGTGAGTCCTTCCTTCTCATTAGGTGGCCAAAGTATTTGAGTTTTAGCTTCAGGATCTGGCCTTCTAAAGAGCAGTCAGGGTTGATCTCCTCTAGGACTGACCGGTTTGATTGCCTTGCAGTCCAAAGGACTCGCAGGAATCTTCTCCAGCACCATAGTTCAAAGGCCTCAATTCTTTGGCGCTCAGCCTTTTTTATGGTCCAGCTTTCACTGCCATACATTGCAACTGGGAAGACCATAGCCTTGACTATACGCACTTTTGTTGACAGGGTGATGTCTCTGCTTTTTAGTGTGCTGTCTAGTTGCTTCTCATAGGAGGTATTATTTCTAATTTACTGAATAAACATTTCAGTTTTATTCCCAAAGGTTCCTAGGTATTATAGAAATATCGGCATATATCGCTCACTCCCGTTTTCAGAAAAATATGCAAACTTTTATAGGGACTGGAAGCATTAGAAGATTGTACGCTATGTGAAGCATAATAGATGGAGGACTAAGGGGAAATATAACCCTGTATAATTTGCTTGTGGATTAAAAATAATAATCCATTAACATCACTTTGTAGGTATTTTCTAAATGATGAATAAAGTATTTTCTCTCTTTTTTTTTTTAAAAAAAAGAACCTTTTGGGCCAAGCTTTCAAGTATATTTTCATTAGTAGAATTTCTTTTGGTTTTGAATGCTTATAGAGATTGAACTTTTTATTACTTTTTATATACCAATTTAAAAGCAGAATATATTCTATAACTTGTATGTGGATGACATTGGTCTGAACTAAAGAAGGATTCTTTCTATGCAATTGTGTTAGTTCTTCAAAAATCTATTCCACTGATCAAATAGTATAGTGGGTTTTTTTCTAGAATCTTGTAGTAACTCGTGAGCTACTTTGGGTTGGGCTGAGAGAGTGACTGGTCCAAAGTCACTCAGCTTTCATGCATAAGGCAGGAGTATAACTCAGTGTCTCTTGGTTTCCAGTGCTGGCCTGGAAACCAAGAGACACAGAATTATACTTCTGGCTTATGCATAAAAACTGAGTGACTTTGGACCAGTCACTGTCTCAGCCCAACCCACTTCACAGGATGTCAAGTGTGATTCACTCTTTCACCTAGTTTTTTTCTTCGCTCTCAACTTGACAGTAATTGGGAAGGGGGTGGTTGTAATGTCTATGGTGGGAATGGAATGCCAAGACTCCATCTGTAGACTGTGAGATCCTGCTTCTTCCTTCAAGGCCATGCTGCACAGGTGTTTGACCGATCCAGGCAGTTCTCATAACAAAAAGAGCACATTTGATTGGACAGTGCAATGCACTGAGGGGAATAGCCAAAGGGAAATTCAAGTTTAACTATGTGGATTTTGAGCAGGAAATCCAGAGCTGACTTAGCTTATTTTATGCCAATGTAGTGTATTCAATAAAGGTGTTACTTTTGGGAAGAACGATGTCCCAGGAGTTCCTTTCTTGGATTTGCTAACTGGACACTTGACACAGGGTTTTTGTTGTGGGGAAAATAGGAGAAGGATAGAGTACTATGTATGTGCGCCACCTTGAGTTACTTACAAATTAATAAAGGTGGGCTAAAAATCAAATAAACAAATAAATAAATAGCTACATGTGTAAGCAAGAATGCCATTGAATGAAAGATAATTGCTACATAAGTGTTGCCAGAGCTTTGGCATTGATATACAGCAAGCCTCTTTTGCAAGCATTGCTCAGCAAACTCGTTTTGTTTTAGTGATTTCATACTACTAACAATACTGCCAAATATTATTTGACTCAGAAAGGAGGAAAGGGAAAAACCCCTTAGAGATAAGCACTGGAATTTAGAACTCTGTGTACTGTGTGGCTTAGATTATGTACTCTGTAAAAGGCATGTATTTTTACCAACAGTAAAGCAGATAATCTGTGTCATGTACATTAAATAAGTTCCTGAATATGTGGTTAGGTGTCTGGAGAATAAGATCTACTACCCTACTGGTGTGAAGTCTGACAATACCTTTTACATGCTTTGGAGCACAGTAAGTCTCCCATGCTGGCTCTAGCATGTACGTCTTGAGGATACCAGTTATCACTTTCTGGATTAAAATTTAAACACTATTTTTCCAGTTCTACCACTGAAAAAATGAACAAATTTATTTTATGTTCTTTTGTAATTGCAATAATTTAAGTTAAAAGTATAGATAGCAGCATTAATATTTTATATCTGTTTGCTAATATGCTTGTTGATATTTAGCTATGCTGTAACCTGAAGTTTTTATATGGAGACATATAATTTGAAATAATGCTTCCCATATTATTATCCTTTCTTTTGAAAAGAACACTTGGATCAAACAAGAGTGAATCATAAAGGACTCTTTATAAACATTCTTGTTTTGAAAAGGGAAAAGAATGGCAATCAAATAATAAATATCTTGATGCATGTTCATCTCTGTAACAAACACTGACCATTTACAGTATTCACTAGCTATTAGAAAGAAAGTGTGCATATTCTTGCTCTGGATTATAGCCATCCAAGCTAACCTCAGATCTTCCCTTCCCTTACTTTCCCCTCTCATACTTTCCCCTCCCCCCCTCCCTTCCCTTCATTGTTTTAAGAATTTATAATTTTCTAATTTTGTCTTTTGAGCAAACTGCTGCCTTTGCAGACAACAGGTCATTTGCATTCTTTGAGAATCATTGGGACCATTTGGAGGTTTTCTGTGTCCTCAGGGTCACCTGAGTAGTGCAAATGTGTGTGGAGCCTTCTGGCTGCAGGATATTTTCTGCCCTGTTCCTATAGTCTGCAATGATTTATGTCTGCAAGGAATATAAATCCTTCCATTCTCCACCATCCGGTCAGAGCTGAAGAAGCTTCTTGGATGAGAAGCAAAATGTCTTCAAAGAAAAAACAAGTAAGTCCAGTTGCCTCTTGAAAAAGCACCTTTGGGGCAACTATGACCTGGATGACTGAGAATCTCCACAGACTTTTAGCTATGCACTTTGGGATGAACACCCTTCCAATGGTGCAGGTGTATGATAAGATTTCCAGAAAACATTGTAGGCTACAGGAACAAGGCAGTAAATATCTTGCAGCCAGAAGGCTCCACACACATTTGCACTACTCAGGTGACCCTGAGGAGAACAGAAAACCTCCAAATGGTCCCAACAACTCTCTAAAACAGGGGTCTTAAAATTTGGCCCTTTAATCACTTGTGGACTTCGACTCCTAGAATTCCTCTGGCAGTTGAAGTCCACATCATAAAAGGGCCAAGTTTGAAGTCCCCTGCTCTAAAAGAATGCAAATGACTAGCTGTCTGCAAGGAATATAAATCCTTCCATTCCCCACCATCCAGTCAGAGCTGAAGAAGCTTCTTGGATGAGAAGCAAAACATATTCAAAGAAAAAAGTCCAGTTGCCTCCTGAAAAAGCAGCTTTGGGATATTTATTAATGTGGAGATTTTGGCAACTGCCATACTGTTTCTCATTTTAACCGATTTTAAATATTGTTTAGTAAGTGATCATGTATCTTATATACTGAGTCCCTTAAGGAGGAAAACTTAATTATGAAGTCCCCTGTTTGCTGCTTTCATAGTGTTCTGTACCAGCCTGCTACCGGCCTTGCAGAAAGGCAACCCCTGTACAAACGGCAGAGGCTGGAGAGCGTCTGAGGCTGGAAAACGTCTACCAAGATTTATTATACAAACAAGCAACAAAACATGAAACAAGATACCGGAACTTTGATCCTCAAACGGAGCGGTTGCTTTCAGCAACCAGCCCTTCCCCAAACACTCCCTTTATTAGAGTTCAGGGCGTGGCCTCCCTGTGCCTCCTTCCGAGGAGTCCCACAGCCTTTCTCTGCTTGCTCCTGCTTGACTGCCTCCTGCGTCGGGCGTCCTTGAACAGGGCCAGCTGTGGGTCATCATCATCCGCACTGTCGGGCTCGCGCAGCTGAGAAGAGGGGCCTGGCTGGGGGCTCTGCGAAGCCTCCAAGCCATCATCAGCAAGTTCGTCTTCAACACCCTCCTCCTCCCCCTCGTCTGAGTCATCCGAGTCATCCGACCCGGCTGCCGGACCCACAGGCTGACCCTGAATCACAACACATAGACCTTACAGCAGCATTTGATATGGTAAATAGAGACGTAACTATGGAGTAAATTGACATCTCTTAAAATAGAACCCAGACTCCTGGCTTTGATTAAAGCCCTTTACACAAGTACCTGTTTGAGGGTGCGGTATGGGGTTAATGGGGCCCTGACTAACAGGATTCACACAAATAAAGGGATAAGGCAAGGGTGTATCCTGGCCCCATTATTATTTAATTTATACATCAATGACTTGCCAGGGTTAATGAAGGATACCATGGTACACATGCCGATGATCCTAAATATTAACTGTAACAGCTTGCTTTATGCTGATGATATGATTTTATTATCATACTCACAAGTAGGATTACGTAGGTTATTAAGAAGATTCAGCTCTTATTGCCAGGATAACTCCCTAATCATTAGCAAATCTAAATAAAAATAATGGTGTTTGGAAGAAACCATCAGAGACATAAGTGGCAATTAGATGGTGAACCAATTGAGCAGGTTAATACCTTTGTATATTTGGGAGTAACTTTTTCCAAGACTGGATCTTGGGCCTGCCATCATCAACGGAGTACATTTAGAGCAAAAGCCCATTTGAATTTATTGCTCAAACTAAAGAACCATAGTTACCCAGGGTCCCTAGCCCCATTAATCAAGGTTTATAAGGCTAGGGTTACCACAATGCTCTTGCATGGAGCAGAAATTTGGGGTCTTTACTCAACCACAGTTTTAGAACAAACACAGTCCCAGCATTTGAGATGTATTTTGGATGTAGATCCAAGAACATCTGCTGCAGCAGTTAGAGCTGAATTGGGAATTCATACAATTTAGGCATTATCTAAAATTAGAGCTTATAACTACTGGTGCAAAGTTAATGAAATGGAGACTGATAGACTCCCCAAATTATGCCTACTAGAGCTACTAAATAAAACTACAATCACAAATCTCCTGGATCACCAAACTAACAAATTTTGTAAGAAGCTGTGGCCTTCCTGTCTCTTGCGTAACAGGAGAACAATCTAAAAAAAGAGTTGCCCAAAGAATTAAGGATATAGAAGCACAAACTGATATAGCTATCCTTAGTAAGGTGGGTAACTTGAAATGGCTGAGTAAATACAAACGTACTTTTCAAGTAGACAGTTATTTGAAGTTACAACTCCCAAAACATCTTAGGGAGATATTTACAAGAGTGAGATTCGAACAGCTTGACACGATGGTCAGATATGGGAGATTTCATGCTATACCGTACAATGAGCGTCTTTGCATTTGCGGAACAGCAGAGGTAGAGGACCTGGCTCACATCCTATTTGACTGTTGTCTTATAAGAGGGTGAGAGACAGGTATCTTGGTCTATATACCAAACGAATGACCCATTGGGATCCCCACATCAAAATAACTTACCTTATGTCCGGCCAGAACTTGAAAATAACATTTAACGTAGCACAGTACTTAAACAAAATGATACAGTTGAGATCTGCATATGTGGGACTGATTGGGGTAGATTGCAAGGGTGACTCCGAAATATAATGTTATCATATTTTATCTATATCTTAAATTATTGTACATTATTACAATTTCATTTTAGATTGTACTTTATTACTATTTTATCTTAAATTGTATTTTATTTTAATTCCATTTTAAATTGTATTTTATCAAATTCCATTTTAAATTGCCTTTATCAAATTTTAGTAACAATTTGTTGCTGGAACTTTGCACTTTGATATGGCCCAAGGGCTAATCAATAAAGTTGTTGTTGTTTATTATGAAGCATTAGACAACTTTTTATATGGAAAATGATATTGCTACAGTAATATAATCTGGTTCCCATTCCTTAAGAAATGCTATTGGAACTTAGTAGTGTGGGAAGTCAGCCCCTCCCCCAGAGAAAGAAATATTTTGGGGATATTAAAAAGGCAGAATATTATATTTCCCCAAAGAAATAATGGAAAAGATCTTTAAAAAGGCAGAACGTTCTCCCTCCCCCCAGCCAAAAACTCAGCAGAAACCAGGTCTGTAGAAAAGCAGATGTGATAATCCTTTCAGAAAGGCTGGAGCCAGGAAGCTAGAAGCTGATGAGATTAGAAAGACAAAGACCCCGAAAACCTACATCCCCGACCCAAACTCTAAGGACAGGAAACATAACCTTTAGGATATAATAGGATTAACCCACCAATACCAAAAAGGAGACACTCAAAAGAACCTCAGGTCAAAGTTCATGCCACAGGACAGGAACTCCAAACACAAAAGCCCCAAACCCACCACTCCCAGCTACATGTGGTCAGATTTCCCAGAGCCACATTTCTGTCTGGCTCTACTTTTCAATAAACTACAACCTTCTTTCTAAAGCAGTCTCCATTTTGTTTATTTCCAGCTTGGACTGGACCTTGATTAAAGACTTTTTTTTCAACAGTAGTTCATTCACAAAGTTGTTGTCAGGACCCACCTCAATCCACATCTTAGGAAATAAGAACTCTTGGATGCAAGTTTAGTCCAAAAGGAAAATGTTTACTAGGATGGAATCGATTGTGGCAATACAAGACGGAATCTAACAAAGTTACATTTCAATCCTATATAAAGCATTCCTATTTCAGCCCCTCCCCTCATCCATTTGGTCAGATGTCAGGCCCTTCCATGGGAAAGGGAACTCTCCTTGGTTTTATGGTTATTGCTTCCTTTTTTGTTCAAATGTTCCCTGTTGTTTGAAGATGCCTAAAGTCTATCCTCTCCCCCCCCTTCGGAGAGATGGCAGAATCCCCAGAATAAGCACATTGTTCTACCTATACATTTATGAAATGTGATCTAAATGGATTCTGACAGTTGTTTTGGATAACTGTGAGGAATAAAAATTCAAATCCAAGGGTGTTGGAAAGCAAAACAAGTTTTATTAAAGCTTTTGCAAAAGCTTGTGTACCCTTCTATATGCAAATAAAGAGCCATACTAAATCAATTTCTGCATAGGTTTTTATATCCTGTCCCGTGCATCACGCCATATTTATTTATTTATTTATTTTATTTATTTTATTAAATTTGTATACCGCCCTTCTCCTGAAGGACTCAGGGCGGTGAGCAGGGCATATATAAATAGAGAATACAAAAATTAAAAGAGAATTAAACAATTGCCCAGATAAAAACAATAACAATATAAAAACCCATTAAAAACCCTAATGTCCCCCATCAGGCCAGGCCAGCTTGTTCAAATAAATGGGTCTTCAGACCGCGCCGGAAGGAGCGAAGGTCCGGTGCCATCCGGAGCTCAACCGGCAGTTGGTTCCATAGAGCCAGAGCGCCCACAGAGAAGGCCCTCCCCCTGGGGGCCACCAGCCGACATTCTCTGACCAGAGGCACCCTGAGGAGGCCCTCTCTGTGGGAACGCACAGGGCGGAGGGAAGTTGACGCCGGCAGCAGGTGGTCCCCGAGGTACTCCGGACCCATGCCATGTAAGGACTTAAAGACCATAACCAAAACCTTGAATCTTCCCAAAGTGAGCCCAGTTGATAGGCCCACATGGTAACATGCTTTCTGACTGCCTAGCAACCATTACAATTACCAAACCCTCCAATTATTAGATCGAAAGCCCCTTTTGTTCCTGTCTTATTTCCCTTCCCTTGTCTGTGGCATGATTTTTAACATCCTGTTAACTAAGGGTGTATCTTCATTTACAAGATGAACTGTTACCCAAACTGGATAATTGCAATTATAAAGGATTTATGTCTTCCCTTGTTTATCTAGAAGAGTGCCTGCTTTTCATCTAGAAGCTATGTGTGTAACAGAGTTCATGCTTCGGTTAAACATGGCTGCACTTTGGTTCATAGTTATACTTTAACATACTAACTCTAGGCAGTTTTTTATAAAGAATAAACCTTATATAAATGAATAATATGTTATTTATAAGCTATAAGCTATTCTACAATAGTGTGCACTATTCTAAAAGTATGCTTTAAGTCAGTGTATATGGTTTCTCTCTATTCCTCCAGCATATTACATCTGCTTTCCTAAAAATACCTTAGCTAAGTGTCTCTATATGTCTATTCCTTTAGCAGAAATGGAAAATTACAACATGTACATTTCTTCACAACAGAAAGCCTGGTTTTCTTATGCAAGGCATCATATTATTTAAATTTATGGAAATTAATCCATTGGTGAAATTATTCATATGTTTCATTGAATATTTTTAGAATCCAACACTGCTATGTTGTCTCAATTCCTCCTGTTTAGCTCAAATTGAAATTAATTACTAAAACATTTAATCTACATAAATTTGGTCTGTTGTAGATATTAATAGTTGAATTTATTTGTGACACTTGTAGGTTTTAAAATCTAGGCACTGTTTCAGGTTGGAAAATCCTGCTTTATAAATTATGGGTAACATAGTCTCACCAACAGTTCCGAAACAGCTAAAAGCTTGTGATACCAGCAAAGATTGTTGGTCGCATGTTAGCTTAATCCCACTATGTTTCCCAAACACATTAAAACCTTCCCAATCATGTGGCCTATATCCCTTATATCCCTCCAAAACCTTTTCACCTTCAAGAGCCAATTCAGCTGCAGCTGATCCAGGTGCCGCTATTTTAACTTAACTTGGTTTAGGATACTCAAGTTTCCCATATAACTATGGTTAAATCCATATGTTGTAAATTTCATGGAAGATGTTATCCTGCCAGGCATTGAAACATCTGCAAGAAAACAACCAAATTCAAAGAGCACCAAGGACTCCAAAAATTATAATTATAATACAATCCTGATCGGATCTTACCACGGCAATCTCAGCATAAATGTTAACGTTCCTCATGATTCATATCTTATAATTCCCAAAGCCAGCACTGACCACAATCTCAGACAAGCTAGAGATAACTTTGGGTATAATATGATTTATAAATTACATTGCCTATACTCAAATATTAGACTGAGAAAAAAACCCAACATTTATGGTTTAGCACAAGATGTCAATCAAATTTAATGTTTCATGTTTACAAATCATAATGGAGTTTTTATTATTTTATTTCTATTTTATATGCTACTTTTTGTCCAGGAGCTCTTGTCCAAATTTTTCCGCAACAAGAAATTTGTATGATAGAATATGTTGAGGAAGTGTGGCTGGACCAAAGCTATGAAATAAGCTTTCATAATGAAGGTTAACTTTACTATGAATGTCTGTGTTAAAAATTATATCATATTGCAGCAATGTCTATAAGGAACCAAAGGCAACGATTGACCAAAGCAGTACGTTGTGTAAATCATGCCTCTTTTCTATGTATATTGTGATGTTGCTATGGCTGCTCCAAAGTGGTGGAACTAGCATGTGTTGTAGCACCACTACTTTCATCAAAGCAACCAAACTAATGTGCTCCTGCAAATGCAGCTGCTACATTGGCTCTTTTTTAAATATGTTTTTATGATTTTATAGTTTTTGTAGTGTAAGGTCACTGGCCCTTGGCAAATCATGAAAATCCAATCATGAAAACTCAAGCAGAGGCTTCTTAAAGGTACAGCACTTTATTTTTGATCAAAATAAGTCCTGGGTGTAAACATTCGAGTTCAAACAAACTCAAATCTGCTGGCTGCTGGCCAGTTCAAAGTCATCAGACACAAAGGGTCTGGGAGTGCTCTTGACTTTATAGCTGGCCTGCACCAGTTTTCCTGGATGTCATAGCTAAAGGTTGTTAGTCACAAAGGGACTCATTCACAGGGGGTCCCAATGTGGGTTGGGGACCACCTGCAAGGAAAAAACCTTCACGTCTGTTCTGGGTGCCAAATATGTAAGGTCACTGGCCCTTGGTAAAACTTGAGAAATCATAAAAATCCAATCATGAAAACTCAAGCAGAGGCTTCTTAAAGGTACAGCACTTTACTTTTGATCAAAATAAGTCCTGGGTGGGAACACAATCTGGACACTGGCAGCAATTGCATTCAGAAGTGCCACACCTTAGAAAGTTAGTTGTTGTTGTTGCTAGTTGTGAAGTCATGTCCGACCCATGGCGACCCCATGGACAATGTTCCTCCAGGCCTTCCTGTGTCCATTTAAGCTCATGCCTACTGCTTCAGAGACTCCATCCAGCCACCTCATTCTCTCTCGTCCCCTTCTTCTATTGCCTTCAATCTTTCCCAGCATTAGGCTCTTCTCCAGTGAGTCCTTCCTTCTCATTAGATGGCCAAAGTATTTGAGTTTTAAAGAAAGTTAGTAGCATTGCTTTATAAAGTTTGTTAGCCAATGAAAATCAGACAACAGAGTTATTACAATATAAGGAAGACATCAATCATTCCTGTACACTCCCTTATTCCCTCCTTCAGTACATCATGTTTCCCACGCTTGCATGAAATTTGTCCCTGACTCAAACGCTGATTACAAACGTGAGATAGCAATAGTTAGGCAAGGCTACACAATTTGTTTCTTTTTCTAATTTCAGTTACAGAATCCAACATTCCTCCCTTTTTAATTTTACAACAGTATGCTTTCTGTTACTTGGTGACCAATGACGTATACTCCTTCGATATTGCGGTGAGAGTCAGAACTTTGGCTGGTTGATGGGGTTTGTCACTCCTTACAGAGGATGCTATGACTCATCTCTGAGATGGTAGAGTTAACTGTTCTTTGGATAACAGAAATCAAACATGCCAAAACTAGGAGACCTCCAAAAGCTAATGCAATCAGAAAAACTATCCTTCTTCAATCACCAAAGATCTCTCCAAACCAGCTTGTGTCCATGACACCTGTCCAGGTTTGAACAGGAACATGGGCTATTTTCCTCATGCGATCAGTGATCTCCTCAATCACTTTTCCCTGGTCATCAATCTGGAGGCAACAGTTTGTCAAATGCCCCCTTCTTTTGCTAGTAAATAATTCAAAGCCAAGTGGTTTTGATACACTGCTGTACATAATTGGGTGTGGGTTTTAGTGAGCAAATTTAAAGCCAAGGCTGTCTCAAAATGCCCTGCTGCTTTTGTGTCATGGCAAAGCTGCATGGATGTGACCCTCTGGGTGGTTGGTATATATAACTTTTCCCCCATCCAAGGCAGTCCGTCCTTAATTGTGCACTCATGTCTATTTTTCCGGAACCATTCATCTGTTTCCAAAGTTTTCCGGAATTCAATTCCAGTTTGGCTACCCAGCTGTGATTTTAATTTAGCTTGGGCTCTGGTAGTTCCAAAATATTGGCAAATAGATTAATGCAAGTTTTGAAACAAATGATTCACAGTGATCAGTCTGGATTTATAACTGAAAGATATATGAAATATAATGTAAGACAAATTGTTAATTTAATTGAGTATTTGGATAAGAACAACCAAGTCCCTGCGGCATTGATATTTTTGGATGCTGAAAAAGCTTTTGATCAGTTGAATTGGCAATTTTTATTGAAAGTTGTTGATAAAATGAATTTTGGGGATAAATTCTTACATTCTCTTAGGGCTATATATCAACAACAATCAGCACAAATTATAATTAATGGGGGATTAACAGAGGCATTTAAAATTGAAAAAGGCACAAGACAGGGATGTCCCCTATCACCATTGTTGTTTGTTTTAACATTGGAGATTTTATTGATTAAAATTTGTGAATCAACTATAATAAAGGGGATAAAAATAAAACAGAATGATTATAGGTTAAGAGCTTTTGCGAATGACTTGGTTGTGACATTATCTCAACCGGCTCAATCGGTTATAAACTTGATGGAAATTATAACTCAATGTGGGAAAGTTTCTGGTTTTAAGGTAAATAATAATAAGACTAAAATATTATCTAAAAATATGACTATGAATGAAAAGGAAACGTTAGTAAAATTGACAGGTTATGAAATAGTGAAAAAGGTTAAATATTTGGGAGTATATATTACAGCCTCTAATGTGAAATTATATAAGAATAATTATGAGACATTATGGCTAAAAGTACAAAAGGACTTAAATAATTGGAAAAAACTACAATTATCTTTGCTGGCGAAAATTGCAGCTGTTAAAATGAATGTTTTACCAAAGTTTCTCTTTTTGTTTCAAATGATACCTATATTGAAAAAGGATGCTAATCTGGATGAATGGCAGAAGGGTATTAATAATTTATCTGGGCGGGGGAAAAACCAAGAGTTAAACTTAAGATTTTACAAGATGCACGGGAAAGAGGAGGACTTAAGGTGGTTAATTTGAAATTATACTATGATGTGGTGGTTTTAACACTGGTTAGTGATTGGCTTAATTTAACAAATAAAAGAATACTTTATCTTGAGGGATGGGATTTATTATATGGGTGGCATGCATATTTAATTTATGATAAAAAAGTTGACAAGGCTTTTAAATCTCCTATTTTAAGAAGTGCTTTATTGCGTGTCTGGAAAAAGTATTATTATAAATTAAATTATAAAATACCAATTTGGGGGATTCCTGGACACGCGATAGAGGGTGTATCTATGGGTGTGAGTTTGGATATGATTTCTTTTTTTTTATTGAAAAGTTTTCCATTATTTTTTTTTAAAAAGACAAAAACCCTCCCAACCCCCTCCCCTCTCCCCAAACCTCCCCAACTCTTCCCTCCCCTCCCCCTCCCCGACTTCCCAGAGCTAAATACAGGGTATAAAAATACAAACAATCATAATCTACCTTATGCAAACAACAATAAAATATTAAGTTCTATTGCACTTTAACTCTTATTAAAATAACTACAAGTAATTTATATGTCACATCAATACTTATTCAAATGCTAGGTGAAACTTTTTAGTCCCATATTTATTCTGGATGTAATAAATCCATCTTCTCCACTCCACAATATATCTCTGTTGCGACTGGTCTTTCAAGTACGCTGAGGAATTACTTAGATAAGGAATTACTTAGATTGGTAGGGAATGATTGGCAATTAAAGTCGTTAGGTGAGTTAAAACAAGAAAATATTGTACAGTCCCGGTTCCAGTATACTCAATTGCAAGCTAGATGGAAGTTAGATCAGAAGGTTGGCATTACATTAACAGATGAAAATTTGGTAAAACAGATTAAAGATCAAAATCGAGCGCATATAAAGAGAATTTACAATGCTTTAATAGAATTGGATTTGGAAATGAAATTAGTTAACGATTGTATGGTAAAGTAGGCTCAAAATATTCAAGAACCGATCCCATTGGATATATGGGAGGTAATTTGGGTTAGAAATGTAAAATTTACTGAGGCCCAAAATTTAAGAGAAAATTTTTATAAAATGTTTTATAGATGGCATTTGGATCCTAAAAAGTTGTCTTGTATGTATCCTAATTTATAGCCCAAATGCTGGAGATGTGGCAGTTTGGATGCTACTTATTTTCATATGTGGTGGACTTGTAGAAATATAAAAGCTTTTTGGATTAAAATTTGGTGGAATATTCAAAAGATTTTTAAGAAAAAGATAAAGTTTACTCCACAACTATTTTTATTGGTATTACTACAGATTGTGATACTAAGGAAATTAACTTGATGTTGAACTTGATAACAGCTGCAAGGTTATTGGTAGGGCAATATTGGAAGAAGGATAGTTTGCCTACTATAGGAGAATGGATGGTTAAAGTGTCAAATTTAGCAGAAATGGCTAAGATTTCTGCTTATCTGAAGGATCATTCACAAGAAAGATACATTTTGGTCTGGAGAAGTTGGATAGATTATATTCAGAATAAATATGGGACTACAAAGTTCCTTCTAGCCTATGAATAAATTTTAGATTGTTATTATTGCTAGTAGTTTATTATAGTGGATTAATTTGTTTATGTTTTTATTATTATTATGTCTACTTTTATTTTGTATTTATGTTAAAGGGGAGTTAAAGCGCATTATGAACTTGGTTATCTGTATAGTTGGTTAATGTTAGTTAGAGTATGATTATTATATTTGTAACCCTGTACTCAGCTCTAGGAAGTGGGGGAGGGAGAGGGGGGTGGCTTTGGGTGGGTTGGTTTTTGGGATTATATTGTAACTTTTATAAAACTTTAATAAAAAACAATTTTTGCTAACTATCAAAAATCTTATTTAAGTAAACATCTATTTAAATAATATTTTTATGTCTAGTCATTATTTTTCTTTATATTATATTGGAGAAAATATCATTAAATGATTACTATTGAGTGTGTGTGTGTGTGTGTGTCCATCTTCTAGTTAATTTTTGATTCCTGGATGCTGCCTGGACTAATCCCTATAGTTTTCATGGCAAAAGTTTTTGGAAGTGGTTTGCCATTGCCTCCTTTCTAGGGCTAAGTGAGAGTAATTCACCTAAGGTCATGTAGGTGGCTTTGTGTCTTAGGTATTCTGTGTGTCAACTTCACCATCATAGCTTTCCTTCAAGGTTGCTGCCATGGAAATGGGGAGGGAGGGGGCAATGGGCATTTGGGAAGGGAAGTGTGCAGGTGGTGTGCTTGGACTGTCCTGGCTCCAGAAATGGAACCCCTATGTAAACTGGAGGAGAGGGATTGTAAAAATCTGGCACAAGGCAGCCAAGAAGGGGAAGAGTTTCCAATGCCCAGAGACAAGAAAGCCAAAGAAAAGAGGGAGATAGGGGCAGTTGCACAGGAGCACCCAAAAAGTGAGCCCAGAATCCCCAAGGAATATTGGGATCTACAGGATGTGTTTAGTGAGAAGGGCTCCAACACTCTTCCTCCTCATCACCCAACTTATGTGGTATTGAAATTATTCCTGGGGTTAAGCTCCCCAAACCTAAACTCTACTCGATGACTGCACAAAGGCTAGAAGAGTTTTGCATGTTCATAGAAAAAATCTTAAAATGTGGATTTATTCAACCAGCTAGACCGCAAGTGGCAGCCCCGGGGTTGATCTGGAAGAAAAAAGATGGAACCCTTCATTTGTATGTTGATTATAGAGGGCTAAATGCAGTGTGCATAGAAAATGTTTACCCATTGCCTTTGTTGAAAGATATGCTTGCACATTTAGCCAAAGGCAAAATCTTCACTAGACTTGCAGGAGACTTATTACCAGGTTCAAATCAAGGAGGGTGATGAATGGAAAATTGTGTTTAACTGCCCTCTTGGATGCTTTCAGTTTCAAGTGCTCCCCTTTGTTTGCAGGGAGCCCCAGCTGATTTCATGCAACTGATCAATGAGATGTTGCATGACTACTTATATAAAGGGATGCTAGTGTATTTTGATGATATTTTAGTATATATTGAGACTATGGAGGAACATGTAAAGTTGGTGCAAGGGGTCCTAAAGAGACTTTGAGTGGCCAAATTGTATGCAAATCTCTGTAAATGCGAATTTCACCAAGATAATATTGATTACCTGGGTTACTATCTCATGAAGGAGTAGAAAAGGTGCAGGCAGTGTTAGAATGGGCCCCTCCTCACACCAGGAAGCAATTACAAAGTTTCTTAGGCTTTGCCAATTTCTACTGGCAATTCATCCCCTCATTTGCCAAAATCCCATTACCAGTCACCGACCTTTTAAAAACTAAGGGCAAGGAGACGCTGAAGCAAAGTCAGCCACTTAAGTGGACTATGGAATGCCAAGCGGCATTCAAAAAACTCAAATGGCTGTTTGTGGCGGACCCGTGCTAAAGCACCTGACCCAAATTCTCTTTTCATAATTCTGGCAGATGCTAGTGATGTAGCTGTGGGGAACAATGCCCCATAAGAGAATGCCCAAGGCCTGTATATACACTCTAAAAAACTTACTGAAACTGAGCAGAGGTGGGCAGTATGGGAAAAGGACGCATATGCGATATGGTGGGTTTTGCTTACTTGGCACTTTCTAGAGGGAGCAAAAGTACTGTTCGAGGTGTGAAGTGACCATAAAAATCTGGAGGCTCTGAAAATCCTGTGTAAACTATCCCCTAAGCAAGTCCGCTGGGCTCAATACCTTAACCCATTCAATTTCACCCTGCGCTATATTCTGGGTAGAAAGAATGTTATGGCAGACACTTTGTCCAGATTGCCTCAATGCAATAGTGTTAAAGCTGAAGTGGTTTGACAAGTCATTCCATCTAAGCAGCTAACTGCTCCAGTGACCACTAGATCTCGGGGAAAAAGGAATCTGAAATTTCAAATGAACTGTGCAAGAAACTGAAAGAAGCATTAAAACTCGATGAGTGGCTTACTGCTCATAAGAATGACTGCACTATGCATGATGGATTTGCCTAGGTTGGAGCTAAATTGTATGTGCCCTTGAGCCTGAGGAGCACTGTTTTACATGGCTCTCATGACTCTAACTCTGCAGGACACTTTAGTTTTGTAAAAACCTTACAGTTGATCAACTTTTGGTAATGGTGTTTGGAAAAGAACATTAAAAGCTATGTGGCCAGCTGTCCAGTCTGTGCAGTGGCAAAGAGACCACTGGGGAAGCCAATGGAACTCTTGCAAAGTATGGCAAGCTGCATTTCAGGTACAGAAGGAGGCAAGCTCTCGAATCCCCAAAGATTACCAAGACCTGCAAGATGTATTTAGTGAAAAGGGATCAGACGCACCCCCAACCCACAGGCCCACTGATTATTCCATAGAAATCCTGATGGGGGCCAAATTATCCAAACCCAAGCTATACTCAATGACCCCTAGGGAGCTGGGTGAGCTATGGACCTTCATTGACAAAAATCTAGAATGAGGGTTCATCCAACTGGCCCAACCCTGAGTTGCTGCCCCAGTTCTGTTCCAAGAAAAGAAAAATGGGCACCTTTGTCTATGTGCAGACTATAGAAGGTTAAATGCTGTCTGCATGGAAAATGTTTAACCCCTACTGCTAATGAAAGCCATGCTGGCCCATTTGGTGAAGGGGAAGATCTTCACAAAGCTAGATCCGTGAGAAGCATATTACCAAGTTAAGACCAAAGAGGGAGATGAGTGGGAAGACCATATTCAACTGCTCCTTCTTAGGGTGATTCCAGTTCCATTTGGATTACAAGGAGCCACCATGGTCTTTATGCAACTGATAAATGAGGTGCTGCATGAACATTTATACAAAGTTGTCCTGCTATATTTAGATGACATTTTAATCTATACTGAGACTGGAAGAGCATGTCAGGCTGGTGAGGATGGTACTAAAGAAACTCCATGCAGTTCAGATATATGCTAAATTTCTAAATATGAGTTCCATCAAAGCAAAATTGACTGCTTACGTTACCACATACCCCACGAAGGAATAGAAATGGATCCAGTGAAAGTCTGTGCAGTATGGACTGGGCTCCACCCTGCACTAGAAAATAACTGCAGAGCTTTTGAGGATTTGTAAACTTCTATCAGCAATTCATCCCATTGTTCACACAAATTGCCCTCCCCATCACAAACTTGCTAAAAACAAAAGGCTGTCCAAGCCCAGCCATCTGCTCCAATGGACAATGGAATGTCAAGCGGCCTTTGAGAAACCTAAGTGCCTACAGGTCCCAAAAACTCAGCAACACCAAGTGTCATGGTTCCGACAGATGAAACTCTTCAAAGAACTTCGAGGCATTGTTTACCTTAAAGTTTTATAAAAGTTACAATATTATCCCATCCCCAACCCACCACTAAACCCCCCTCCCCCACTTCCCAAAGCTGATTACAGGGTTACAAATATATAATAATCATAATCTAACTAACATTAACCAACTATATAAATAACCAAAGACATAATGCACTTTAACCCGCCTATAACATAATTACAAACAATCTAAAAGTATCCAACTTATACTAATACAATAATAATACCATATAATATATATATATATTATAACTAATAATAAAAAAAATCCAGTATAATAAATTATAATTACAAATTACAAACACTCTAAAAATATCCAACTTATAAAAGAAATTTAAGTTATAACAATCTAAAATTTACTCATAAACTAAATAAAACTTTTTGGTCCCATATTTTTTCTGAATATAATCTATCCATCTTCTCCAAACCGAAATGTATCTTTCTTGTGAATGATCCTTCAAGTAAGCAGAAATCTTAGCCATTTCTGCTAAATTTGACACTTTAAGCGTCCATTCCTCTATAGTAGGCAGGCAGTCCTTCTTCCAATATTGCCCTACCAATAACCTCGCAGCTGTTATCAAATTCAACATCAAGTTAATTTCTTTAGTATCACAATCTGTAATAACACCCAATAAAAATAATTGTGGGGTAAACTTTTATCTTTCTCTTAAAAATCTTTTGAATGTTCCACCAAATTTTAATCCAAAAAGCTTTTATATTTCTACAAGTCCACCAAATATGAAAATAAGTAGCGTCCAAACTACCACATCTCCAACATTTGGGCTGTAAATTGGAATACATACAAGACAGCTTTTTAGGATCCAAATGCCATCTATAAAACATTTTATAAAAAAATTTCTCTTAAGTTTTGGGCTTGAGTAAATTTTACATTTCTAACCCAAATTACCTCCCAAACATCCAATGGGATCGATTCTTGAATATTTTGAGCCCACTTTACCATGCAGTCTTTCACCAATTCCGTTTCCGAATCCAATTCTATTAAAGCATTATAAATTCTCTTTATATGCGCTCGAGTTTGATCTTTAATCTGTTTTACCAAATTTTCATCCATCAGTGTCAAACCAACCTTCTGATCTAACTTCCACCTAGCTTGCAATTGGGTATACTGAAACCAAGACTGTACGATATTTTCTTGTTTTAACTCGACTAACGACCTTAATTGCCAATCATTCCCTACCAATCTAAGTAATTGCTTATAAGAAATCATATCCAAATTCACACCCATAGATACACCCTCTATCGCGTGTCCAGGAATCCCCCAAATTGGTATTTTATAATTCAACTTATAATAATACTTTTTCCAAACACGCAATAAAGCACTTCTTAAAATATGAGATTTAAAAGCCTTATCAACTTTTTTATCATAAATCAAATATGCATGCCACCCATATAAAAAGTTCCATCCCTCCAGATAAAGTATACTTTTATGGGTTAAATTGAGCCAATCACTAACCAGTGTTAAAACCACTGCATCATAATATAATTTCAAATTAGGCACCTTAAGTCCGCCTCTTTCCCGAGCGTCTTGTAAAATCTTAAGTTTAACTCTCGGTTTTTTCCTCGCCCAAATAAATTTATTAATACCCTTCTGCCAGTCATCTAAATTAGCATCCTTTTTCAAAATAGGTATCATTTGAAACAAAAAGAGAAACTTTGGGAAAACATTCATTTTAACAGCTGCAACTTTTCCCAACAAAGATAATTGTAAGTTTTTCCAATTATTTAAATCCTTTTGTACTTTTAACCATACCATCTCATAATTATTCTTTTATAATTTCACATTAGAAGCTGTAATATATACTTCCAAATATTTAACCTTTTTCACTATTTCATAACCTGTCAATTTTGCTAACATTTCCTTTTCATTCATAGTCATGTTTTTAGATAATATTTTAGTCTTATTATTATTTACCTTAAAACCCAAAACTTTCCATTATTGAATTATGATTTCCATCAAGTCTATAACCAATTGAATCGCTTGAGATAATGTAACAACCAAGTCATCCGCAAATGCTCTTAACCTATAATCATTCTGCTTTATTTTTATTCCCTTTATTTTAGTTGATTCCCGAATTTTAATCAATAAAATCTCCAATGTTAAAACAAACAGTAATGGTGACAGGGGACACCCCTGTCTTGTACCTTTTTCAATTTTAAATGCCTCTGTTAATCCCCCATTAATTATAATTTGCGCCGATTGTTGTTGATATATGGCCTTAATAGATTGCAAAAATGTATCCCCAAAATTCATCTTATGCACAACTTTCAATAAAAATTGCCAGTTCAACTGATTAAAGGTTTTTTCAGCGTCCAAAAATATCAATGCCGCAGGGACTTGGTTATTTTTATCCAAATACTCAATTAAGTTAACTATTTGTTTTACATTATATTTCATATACCTTCCAGTTATAAATCCAGACTGATCAGTATGAACCATTTGTTTCAAAACTTGCATTAATCTATTTGCCAATATTTTTGCAAAAATCTTATAGTCTGTGTTTAAGAGCGATATAGGTCTATAATTCTTAGGCTGAGTAAGATCTTGATCCTCCTTTGGGATCAACGATATAAAAGCCCTTCTCCAGGATGGAGGCACCTCCCCTCCAGCCTGGATATTATTAAATAGTTCCTTTAAAGGTTCTACCATCTCTGCAAGTAAAGTTTTATAATAAATTGCTGTTAAGCCATCTGTACCGGGAGCCTTACCCACTTTTAACTCTTTAATTGCTGATATAATTTCCTCAGAAGTGATTAAACAATTCATCCCTTCCCGTTGTTCATTTGAAAGCATAGGAATATGCACTTCCTGTAAATATTTATCTATATCTAAGGTTTGTATATTCTCGCTAGCATATAACTTTTCATAAAAATCCAAAAAAACCCTTTTTAATCAAATTTTGTTGATATGTTTCTGTACCTTAAAGAATCTTTATTCGAGTGGCATAGCATCGACACATAGAAGGTTGAAGCCAAAATCTGAATTCCCCTCCCCTGAACACATAGTACCAAAGCACAATTCCCTCCTCTAATCAGCAGTCATAAATCACTTTCCCCAATTAGTTTGAAATGCAGACTTTCCCTCCAGTTCTCCAATCTGCCATTTTTTATCATCTCTTATTTCAAACAACCTTGAATCATACACTACTATGATATTGTTATTTCTAACTAGTTCCCATACACATTCTTCCTCCTCCCCTCCCAGTATCATCTAATTCTAACTCTTTAAGAGTAACACACAAGTTAAAGAAAAAGTCTGCATCTCCATATGTTATCAAGGCAAGAACATTCAATGTTAGCAGCGTTGACACCAAGTGTCGGTGGGCTATTTGAGAAAAAGAGGCATATGCAGTGCACTGGGTCCTAAAAATCCCCTGAAAGCTGTTGGCAAAACAAGTCCGATGCTTGATAAAGCAATACTTTAATCACTTAAATTTCACTCTTAAATACCTCCCGGGGGGGAAACTTCCTAGCTTACACACTATCTAGAATGCCTCAGTATAATCACTCTAAACTAGAAATAATCAGACCAGTCATCCCTTCCAATCAACTGATGGCACCAGTAATCACCAGGGCACAAATGAGAGCGAAAGCCCCCAAAACAGAAAACATTGAAGCCACCTTAAAAGGAGCCCTGGAGGGAAATGAATGGTTCCAAAAACATAAAGATGAGTGCACCATGAGAGATGGTTTGGCATAGGTGGGAGCTAAATTGTACATCCTGAAAAGCCAGAGACTATTAATTCTAGAGAAAAGCCATGACTGCAAAACTGTGGGACATTTCAGGTTTGTAATAATGCTCCATTTAGTCAAATGACAGTTTTGGTAGCAATTGCTGAAAAGGGACATTGAGGGGTATGTGGCAAGCCACCCAGTATGTGCCTCAGCCAAACAACAGCAAGGGAAAACACCAGGGTTCCTTCAAACAGTAGTGGAGCCTACTGCTCCATGGAAAGAAATCTCCATGGACTTTATTGTAGAACTCTGTGAGAGCTCAGGAAATACGGTGATCTGGGTCATAACGGACCTATCATCGAAACAGGTACATTTCGTACCCTGCCAAAAGATCCCATCCACCTGTGCTTTGGCTAACTTTTTGTTCAACATGTATATAAACTGTATGGGGCTCCACAACGAATAATCTCCAATTGCAGAGTGCAAGTCACCCTGAAGTTTTGGCAGGAGTTTCTGGGATTGTGGAGGACCTTCCAGGGACTAAGCTCCAGTCATCACCCCCAAGCTAATGGGTGGTGTGAACTGACCAATGGGGTTCTAGAGCAGTACCTCAGGTGTTATGTAAACTACCAGCAAGACACCTGGATGGAACTCCTCCCCTTTGCCAACGTAGTGTCAAGTTTAGAATGACCATGTCTGCAGCCATTTTTTCCTTCTCATTTCTAGTTGACACATAGCATGGAAGGAGGGAGGTTGCCAGGTGTTGCACTAGACAAAACAGATTTTCTCTCATGGAACCAAGGTCATCGGCTGCTCCTGAGACTGCAGGCTGGGTGTTTCATGAAATGCCTGCCAACAAGCTGTATGGGGAAACATAGTTGCTTGCATAGCCTCAGGGATGGGAGTTTTTAACTTTGTATTGGGGAATTGTTATGCATTTATTCACACTTGGTTTCACTTTTGAAGTGCCAATATTTTGTATCAATAAACATGTTCTTTGAGGAATTGCAGGCCTTGGAGTTCTGCTTTATTTGTCTATGTCTGTCGGAACGATGACATGTAGCTTACAATAACTCCATCTATAACAGTACAGGCTTCACCCTATTCAAAGTGGTCATGGGCCAAGACTTTGCCTCAATATGTGAATTACCCATGGTCACATCCCCTCTGTCACCTCTCTCAAAGACTGGGTAACCCAAATACAAAGCATCTGGCCAATGGCTAGAAAATTGCTGGATGAGGCGAGGGACACCTATAAAAAGCAAGCAGACAAAAATGCATGAAGCCTAAGGACTTTAATGTAGGGGATCAGGTGTATTTATCTACCAAGTACTTGCAAACCAGGCAACTGTTGAAAAAACTGGAACCCAAGTATATTGGACCTTTTCCCATTGAACACCTGATTAACCCAGTTACAACTCAAACTCCCCAAATCACTCAGGCACATCCACCCGATCTTTCATTGCAATCTGTTGAAACCTGAGGTGCTCTCTCCTGAGTCTCTTATGATTGAAGGGGAGCAGCATTTTGAAGTCAAGAACATTCTGGATTCCTGCAGATACCATGGGAAGATCCAGTATTTATTGACATGGAAAAACCTTTCCCCTTCCAAAACGGAGTGGGTAGACCTCAAACATGTTAAAGCCACCAAACTCGTTAAGCACCCTGACAAACCAAAATGATCTAATCCTATTTTTTTCTTTGTTCTCTCTCTCTCTTTTGCAGGACTAGCATCCTTTTTAAGGGGGGGCAGCATGCCAGGATTTCTATCGTCAGCCTGGCACCTTGCTGGCATTCTGCCATCAAAGGGGAAGGGATGGGGGAGGCATTTAGGGCAATCCACATCTGTGTATCTAATGGTGGGAAATGGGGAGGGGGAGATGACATGTGCAGAAGACTGGTTTATACTGGTTATGCCAAGCTTTTTCTAGGCCACTTGCCCTGGGTATGGAATTCCATCAGCCTAAACAATACAGAGTTTCCCACAACATCACAGTGATCCCAGATTGGGTGGCAATGAATTGGACATTTGCGGGAGGGATGTGGAAATGTTTGGCTTGGCTCTTGGTATCGGTAAATGGGAACTTCAGTTTTCACCTCACTTTCCTGCAACCAACATCTTTAGCAAAAGTCCTTTTCACTTCAATCAATTGGAGTTGAGAGTCTGCTTTCCTAAATGATTGTTTTGGGGCAGGTCTGACATAGTGATTCATTTAACTACTGTAACAAGAAAGATCAGGCTTCTGGTTTGCGCTTGCGGTGCTTCCGGACATGCAGGGACTGTCTCCTGCTGTCCATTTCTTTCTTGTTTGGAGGACCCTGAAAAGGGTCAAAAATTGCCCTAGAGGGGTGATTACTGAGAGGAGGACTTCCCTGCGATCCGCTGGAATCTGGGATCATCTCCTTTGGCCCAAAGAAGAGACCAGCCATAAAGATGGCCGATCACTAAGCCGTTCCCTGCCAAAAGCCAAAAGTACTACCTAGCACTAAGAAGCAATCTGGAGGACCTGGGTGAGCTTTTACCTTTCCTATTCCCTTAATCATCTTCCTGTGGGACTTTCCTGAAAATCTACTTCCCCATTTTTTGAGAAAACGGCGAATATCTACTTTGGGAACAAATCTTAAAGACTCAAAGTCACAAAAGAAATCCAATTAATGTAGCAAAGAATTTAAGCAATTTCATCTGTATTTACTAAAAAGCTTCTATTTGTTGCTGGGGACTCACTATCCTATTCTCTCTTTAAACTGTGAATTAAAGAAAAATTTGGACTAATCCTACAAAAGTTCTATATCAATTTGGAAAAAGAAAAAGAAAAAAACCCTCTTACATTGCATGTTATATGTTATTGATGACATCTTGTGGTAGAGGAAACCTGGTAGAGCAAGTAAATTTCCTTTTTCTGTTGTGAGAGCTGACTGAATAATAGAGCTGTTCTTGAAGATAAGTGTGGGAACACCTGGCACTGAATACAACTCTTCAGGAGGTGGAAAATCTTTGACTATTATTAAAACAGCCTCCATGGAAGATTTAACTGTAAACAACAACGAAATGGATGAATACATCCCGCCACTTGATTATAAACTAATACTGGATATGATCTTGGCAATGGCAGAGCAAGAAAAATCTGACAATTTAAAGCCACCAAATCAAACTCTGACTGTAAATGAGGAAAAGATAACCTCTGTCTACCTCTGTGAAGATCTGACCTGGAAAGTTAATACAACCCAGGTGGCTAGAAAGGCCCAACAGAGGCTTCACTTTCTCAGGGTCTTGCGGAAGAACAGGGTAGAACAACGGCTAATGACCCTCTTTTACCAGTCTACTATAGAGAGCGTCCTCTCGTATGGTATTGTGGTTTGCTATGCTGGTCCGACAGCTGCAGATAGGAAAGTATTACAGAGGATGGTGAGTACAGCACAAGACATTGTGGGCTGTTCCCTGACACCACTGGATGACATCGCCAGGGCTCGTTGCCTTGGAAGAGTGAGGAAAATTCTCAGGGATGACTCACACCCTGGACAGTATCTCTTTACTCTCCTACCATCAGGTAGGAGATATAGGAGTATAGCCAGCTGCACCAACAGGCTGAAAAACAGCTTTTATCCGTGGGCTGTTAGGCTTTTGAATGAGAAATAACTTTTGTGAATTTTATGCAGAATTGACTTGGGAGGCCGGTGTGTGGTGTAGTTGGTTCACATGGTGTAGTAAGATGGAGGGTTTGTTGTCACTGTGTGTTGGGGGGTGGGAGCACAAAGGGAGGCTCAGCTAATCTCAATTTACACATAGTTGTACTTTGACAATAAAGGTTCATTTCATTTCAAAACCAAATAGAAGAAGTGGAATCTAACACTAAAATAGGAGATTTCAAAGAACAACAAAAGCAACCTACAGAAAACCTTAAAGTCCAAACTTTAATAGCAACTACAAAACTTACAAGCCAAAAAGTAACAGCAGCTGAAGAAAGCAACACCAAGAGTCAAGACACTAAAGGCCTTCAAATACACAATATTGAGAATTCAATTAATCAAATGTCAAATGTAATACCATCTACTACCTTCTACCTAACCCAGACAGAATTGGAAGAACAAAAAGATTTGACTGATTTAATGACAATTATATTATATCAACCACCAAAACCAAAGCAAAGATACAATGGTTACAAAGGGGACATTTTCCTTGCAAAACTGACATTTGGATATGCTCCCTGGATTCAAATAAGGGGTCTAGGAAGAAAGGAAGATACATTTGAGAATTTAAAGATACCAAGAGTGAAGTATGATTGGCACAAAAGGAAGGCAAGAGTTAGAGTTAAAAGACTGAACTTGTTTCTTTCTTGGGATTCCTAAAGATAGACTATAAAATATCTTTTTATGGATTAAGGGGAATCTCTAAAAATATCACTGATTTTACATTTAATTTTTATATTTGTAAAGGAAATATAACTCCGAACTATATTATAGAATTTGGAATGACATATCAAAAGATGGTATTTTAATAATTGATGTATGGTTAAGATGCCTTATAGAAAATTCAGTGGCTATTTCTGAACTATAGTATAGAATCTAGAATTTTATATATAAAAGATAGCATGTTAATAATTGTTGAATGCTATGGCTAAGGCAAAAAATATATTTCTAATAACTGGTGATTTGCTAAGATGAAAATTAGACTTTAATGGTAAAACATAAAAATGTTTTGTAATGAACAATATAAGTTTTGTAGACAAAAGAATTATTTTTTATTGAAATAGGGAATTGTGGGTTACCCAAAATTAAGCTTTTTTCTATATACTATAGGCTATTCTAGAATACCCTATTGCAATTAGATAAAATTTAAAAACAGGATATTGATATGTATTAGTGAAAATATATTTTGAATTTTGTTGATTGACTAGATTATAACTAGAAATATACTAACTTGCTTATTTTGACTATGTAATCACTAAGGGAATTAGAGAGGGCATTTCTGTTGATGTAACCTGACCTATTTACAAATGGCTATTTCTTATTTTAATAACCCAACCACCATATTGTTTCACAAATACATGTACATGTAAATATTAAAAATCAATGAAACTTTTTTTAAAAAAAGGTCATAAAATGGGGCAAAACTCACTTAACAACTGTCTTTCTTAGAAATGGAGCTACTGAGTTCAGTTGCAGTCATTAGTTGAAGACTACCTGTATTTCTTGGAAATACCTTTTTCAAAGTCTAGCTAAGATAGATGAACTTGTTTCAAGTTTCAAATTTATATCAAATTCCAGATTTAAGAGACTAACAAATTAGTTTCCATTTCAAAGTTGAACCATCTTATAAAAGATTATAAGTGATATGGTATGTAATATTCCAAATATACATTGAATGTATACTGTGTAGATATTATCTTATCATATTATCCAAGAGATTGGCTGCATTTTACAAATGTTTAGCTATTGTTTCAGGATCAATTTATTTAAGTTTAGCGCTTGTTAAGCGTTATGTTGATATCTATATTCCATCAGGGAAGAAGTAAAGAAAGTTATTTATAAAGATGAAAGGCAGCAAATCAACTAACTGAGAAATCATAGGAATAGATAAATGATAATTTATTCACAAAAGGAAGCAGGGAAAGGAAATTGTCATAGATGACTGAGAGTGGCAATTTACAAATCTACAGAGCCAGACCACAGCACTGGAGCTTTCTTTCTTCAGTTTCTTTGACATCATGGGAATACACTTAATGCAAAAATGAATATCCAGTGAAGAAAACAATTGTAGGAGATAGCTCTATGTGGATTGGATACATTGAAAGATGAATGCATATCAGCTGGGTGGAGACAGAGTTTGTATAAAAAGTTCTACATCAAAATAGATCAGTTAAAAAAACAAACAAACACCTGTTCTGCATCTTTGCCCTTTCATGCCAGAATTTCTGATTCAACTTATTTGTCTAAACTTTTTGTAATGTATATAAACACACATGTATAAACGTTATTAACAAGTTATAACCGTTTTATTCTATGAGGTAAACACCACTGACAGGGAAACACGCGGGAACTTTGACAGCTGTCAAAGTTCCCCGCCAGAGCGCAGGCGCAGCCATTTGACAGCTCGCGGCTGTCAAAACACAGAAGCCGACTCACCAGGCGGTAAGAAGAGCTGTCAAGACGCGACGGCGGTGATTGGTTCAGCAAGACGCGGCGCCAAAAGAAACGAACCTGATTGGACTACACTGACAGCCGCCGGCTATAAAAGCCGGACAAGTTATACTGTTCTTTGCCTTGCTCTTAATAAAATCCTAGTTGATTAACCTGTCGTCCAGAGTGGTCCTTCAGCCACTTCACTGGCGACGAAGGTGGGATCGCTCCGGAGCTGAAGTCAGGGCCGAGGAAGGGAATTCCCGGCCAAGAGCAGTCACTGGAAGTTTTAACTTCCGAACGGAGCGAGACCAGGACCGGACGACATGGCCAACTTCGGGCGTGTGAGGGAATTCGATACCCGCCATCCGGAGAGATGGCAGTCACACCTGGGGCAGGTTGAGGGCTTCCTCCTCATCAGTAAAATTACCGACGACCGAGCAAAGGCCGCCGCCCTCCTGTACATCAGCGGGCCCCCGGTATACGACGACGCCGTCGGGCTGTTCAGCCCGGTGCCCATCACTGAAGTCTCCTACGCGGACCTGGTCGACCAGCTCAACAAACATTACATGCCAGCTCGCTCAGAGCTGTACTGGCGAGTTCAATTTGCCCAGAAGAAGCAGCGACCAGACGAGCCCGCAAACGACTTCATCGCAGGGGTCCGGCATGCCGCCCGTAACTGCAGCTTTCCAGATCTGGAAGATCGCATCCGGGACCAAGTGGTAATAGGCTTAAGGGACGAACGCCTCCAGAAAAAACTTACATCGAAGCCCGACATGAGCCTAGCCGAACTTACCCAAGAAATAATGGCCTACGAATACAACCACAAGAAAAAACCGACCACATCAACACCAGAAAGTCAAGCAACCGTATACCAAGAAAACGCAACCTTTAGCGACGACGACGAGTCAGTAGACTTCACCGACGGAGAGGCCCTACAACGCAGGATGGAGCGACGACAACAGCGAAGGAACGACGCATCAGACCGCCAAAAAACCAGGAACCCCCTGCCACCACGACACGATCAGCGGGCTACCTGTGCCAGCTGCGGGGGCAACCATGCCAGGGGCAGCTGCCGGTTCCGAAACGCAAAATGCCACAATTGCGGTAAAACCGGCCACATCAAGCCAGTATGCCGAAGCCGGCCCCGCGACAACGTGCATGATCTGGAGGCCAACCCCCCAGGTAGGCCAACCACCCATGAGAACAGGGGAGGAACACCGGGGGGCCTAGTGGAAACCATAGACAAGGTGCACAGCTTAAGCCTGAAAGTAAAAATTAGGGTAAAAATTCAAGGAGTCACCTGCAACATGGAGGTGGACTCCGGGTCAGCAGTCTCCTTAATATCGTTTAAAACGTATCAGGAGATCTGCCAACGGAGTAATAGGGAAATCCCTCTTAAAAAAAACCAGGTCCACCTAGCAGACGTCCAAAAAACACCCCCATTCCACTAGAAGGGAAGGCTAAAGTCGCAGTGGAATACAAAAAATTTAAGGGACCCCTAGAAGTCTTAGTGACTCCAGGGAACCGCACCAATCTAATCGGGCTGAACTGGTTCAGCCCCCTGGGCATCGCCATTACCGGGGTAAACACAGTGCAAACCTCAAGCCTCGAAGCCGTCTGCAACAAGTATGCAGACGTCTTTGATGGCACACTAGGAAAGTACACCGGCCCTCCCATCTCCCTAAAATTAAATCCAACCATCCAACCCATTAAGATAAGGGCTAGGAGGGTTCCATTCGCCCAAAAAGAAAAAATTGAGAACGAACTGGAACGCCTCGTAAAACTAGGGGTACTGGAACCTACTGAAGGGGGAAGCTGGGAGACCCCAATAGTCACCCCAGTTAAACCTAACGGGGAAATCAGATTATGTGCAGACTATAAGGCGACCCTTAACCTAGCTCTAAGCCCCCATGCTTACCCGGTGCCAGCGGTGAGGGACGTCCTCGCTTCTATCCGCTCCGGCGCCATTTTTGCAAAACTTGATCTCACGCAGGCGTACTTGCAACTGCCTGTCACAAATGACACCGCGGAAGCTCAAACAATTGTCACGCACCGCGGAGCTTTTAAAGTGAAAAGACTTCAATTCGGCATTTCGGCAGCCCCGGGTATCTTCCAAGGTATCATGGAGAAAACCTTAAAAGGAATACCCGGGGTCTGCCCCTATTTCGACGATGTCCTCATCGCCGGAGAAAACGAAGCAAACTTAGCTGACAGACTGTCAGCTGTGCTGAGCCGGCTCAGAGAAGCCGGTCTCAAGTTAAAACGAGAAAAGTGCTCCATCGGAGTCACTGCCACAGAATTCCTAGGCTACAAAATAGACGCCCAGGGCATCCACCCCACTACAGAAAAACTAAAAGCTATTCAAACAGCCCCCAGTCCAAATAATAAACAAGAACTCCAAGCCTTTTTGGGATTGTTAAACTTCTATCATGCCTTCCTCCCCCACAAAGCCACTATAGCTGAACCCCTCCACAGGCTCCTGGACAAGGGCACTGCCTGGTCCTGGACCAGAACGCATGAAAATAGCTTCCAGTCATTGAAAAATATTATTTGTAACAGCTCAACTGTCACACTCTTTAGAGAAGACACACCAGTATGCATCGCTTGCGATGCATCTCCCTATGGAATTGGGGCGGTGCTAAGCCACCTATACAAGGATGGCACCCAAAGACCCATAGCCTTTTATTCCCGCACACTTTCAAAAGCTGAAAGAAACTATGCGCAGATCGACAGAGAAGCGCTAGCAATAGTCGCAGGGGTAAAAAAGTTCCACGACTATCTCTATGGGAGACCCTTTACTATATTCACGGATCACATGCCCCTGCTAGGAATATTCACCTGGGACAAAACAACTCCACAGATTCTATCACCAAGAATACTGCGCTGGTCCACCTTCTTGTCAGCATATTCATACAAATTAATACACAAGCCAGGGAAAGAATTGGGACACGCAGACTGCCTCAGCAGACTGCCCATTCAAAGCAACGACACTGACCCAGCTCCTGCAGGGCTCATACTGGCAATATCACAACTTCCAGAATGCCCCCTTTCCGCCAAAATCATAGCAAAAAATTCAGCCAAGGACAAAGTCCTGAGCAGGATTCTTAGGTGGACAACCACGGGATGGCCAGCCAAAAATCCACACCCACAATTCCAGCCATACTATAACAGACAAAACGAAATGTCATCACACTTGGGATGCCTTCTGTGGGGGAACAGAGTAGTGATACCAGACAAAAACATAGCACAAACCCTAGACACCCTACACGAAGGACATCCAGGCATAGTTAAAATGAAAGCTCTAGCCAGGAGTTATGTATGGTGGCCAGGCATAGATAAAGATATAGAAAGACATGTGGGAGGATGCTACCCCTGCCAAGCAACGAGAAGTGAACCACCCCAGGCCCCAGTACATAGATGGGAAACAACAAAAAACCCATGGTCACGCATACACCTAGATTTTGCAGGACCAATCCAAGAGCAGAGTTTCCTAATAATAGTTGACAGCTACTCAAAATGGCTAGAAGTAATCCCTCTTAGGAAAACCACTTCAGGAGCCACCATACAAGCCCTTAGGAAGGTCTTCGCCACCCACGGCCTCCCAGACACCATGGTTTCAGACAATGGACCACAATTCACCTCTCGTGAATTTCAGATGTTCGCTACAAAGAATTGTATTAGGCTGGTCACTTCTGCACCGTTCCACCCATCGACGAACGGGATGGCTGAAATTATGGTGCGCTCAACTAAAGAAGCATTAAAAAAGTTTGTAAAGGGGAACTGGCAGCGACGACTCAGCCAGTTCCTGATGGTACAACACACAACTCCCTGTACGGCGACCGGCAAGACACCAGCGGAGCTAAGATGGGGAAGGAGACTGATAATGCGGCTCAACAGACTGCATCCCGACACTTATATAACGGAACCGGATCACCCCCCCCCACCCCGTACATTTAAACCTGGGCAAATGATCTGGGCACGATCATACACATCCAAAAACAAATGGGTCCAAGGGACTGTGTTACAACAAACAGGACCCATTTCCTATTTAATACATACGCCTACTGAAGGCAACTTGCGACGGCACATAGATCAGCTCAGGCCAAGACAACCACAACACCACCCAGACCTTCACACACCAGACAGCCAACCCCCACCCCCCCTGGACATAATACCTGCACCAGAACAGGAGGAAGGGGAGCAAGAAAACATACCGCCACCGGAACACAGAAACGCACCACCCCCAAGACGTTCTAACAGAAACAGAAGAGCACCAGCATATTTAAAGGACTATGAATGGGCCGGCTCCAACAACCAACAAGGGGGAGGAAACAATCAGGGGGAGGGGTAAGGGGTGTAATGTATATAAACACACATGTATAAACGTTATTAACAAGTTATAACCGTTTTATTCTATGAGGTAAACACCACTGACAGGGAAACACGCGGGAACTTTGACAGCTGTCAAAGTTCCCTGCCAGAGCGCAGGCGCAGCCATTTGACAGCTCACGGCTGTCAAAACACAGAAGCCGACTCACCACGCGGTAAGAAGAGCTGTCAAGACGCGACGGCGGTGATTGGTTCAGCAAGACGCGGCGCCAAAAGAAACGAACCTGATTGGACTACACTGACAGCCGCCGGCTATAAAAGCCGGACAAGTTATACTGTTCTTTGCCTTGCTCTTAATAAAATCCTAGTTGATTAACCTGTCGTCCAGAGTGGTCCTTCAGCCACTTCACTTTTGAACTCTAATCTGACCCTTATTTTTTTCCATCTCTAATCTTTTGGATTTTATGGAATTGTCTCTACCTACTTTGCACTGTAGACAAGGCTTGGATTAATACTGCTACAATCTTTCTGTTATAAATATTTTGTTGGCCTATTCTTTTACTTAATCTCCTATGGCAAGAAAGGATCCATACACAGGCCTAAAAATAAATTTGTGGTTACAAAAAATCCAGTTAACCTCAGGAGGGCAACATGGCATTAATGTTTTCTATGTTTATTTGTTGCCATCTAGTCCTAGTTTAGATTTTTGCAGCCTAAATCTGCAGTTCTAGCAGACTCCCCAAAAAGCTGGCCCTTCAATTTCTCTTCTGGAATCAGATCAAAATGTTGGTGATAGAAGAGGGGCAGTTGTTACCTGTTCTTTCCCTTTCATCACTCTCAGAACAATTTTCCCTATTTCAAGAAATCCTCCACAGGGATATGACAGGAATCAGGTCTAACTGTTTGACTTGTTCAGACGAATTTAAATTATTTTGCTCAGATTTGCTTTTGGCCCTTAGTTGTTCTTTGTGCCTTAATATTTTATATATTTTTCTTTTTCTTGATTTTTGTATTGTATATTTTATCTTATTACCCAGACAAAGAATGTTACGATTGGGGTATGATATAAATATGATCTATAGCTTTGTATATTCTCCAAAAGCGACATAGGGTAAGAATAAAGGGAACAGAACACAGAGATTCATATATTATTAACAAAATGCAGTACATGCTTAAAAGAAATTCTGAAAAAATTCGAGAGAAATAAATTAAATATAGAATATAATATGTTACAACAGTAAAGAGTTACAATTCTAAATAAATTATCTAATGGAAATGTGTTTGTGTGTATATATACAGTAGTTACACAAGTATATTTATTATATGTAAACACATATAACTATCATGCTTTTTAGCCTACTGTAATTTATATAAATGAGTCCCATATGATTAAAGGATAATATTCTCTTGAATTACATTCCAAGTACCGTATTTTTCGGACCATAAGATGCACTTCCCCCCCCAAAAAAAGTGGGGGGGAAAACGAGGGTGCGTCTTATGGTCCGAAGGTGATCCGTATGGCCAGCCCCAACCTCTGCAAGTGGAAAGCAAGGGAGATTGCCAGGAGCACGAATCGGCACATGCTGAGAAACGCCGATCTCGCGCTCCTGCAATCTTCCTCGCTCGGTTTCAGCTTCCCTTGCCGCAAGAGAAAGCAGGCTGAAATGGAGTGAGGGAGATTCCCAGGAATGCAAACGCGCTCCTGCAATCTCCCTCGCTCCGTTTCAGCCTGCTTTCTCTTGTAGCAAGGGAAGCTGAAACCGAGTGAGGGATATTGCAGGAGCATGAGATCGGCCAATTCACGTTCCTGGCAATCTCCCTCGCTCCGTTTCAGCTTGCTTTCTGCAAGAGAAAGCTGGGCCTCAGGGCCGCCTCTGTGGGTACTGCTCTAATGCGGAGAGGGAAGGACAAGGAAGGAAGAAAGGAAGGAAGGAACAATGGGAGAGGGAGGGAGAGAGAAAGAGAGAGAGGGAGAGAGAAGGAGAAAGAAGGAGAGAAATAGAGAGAGAGAGAAAGAGGGAGAGGGAAAGGGAGAGAAAGAGGGAGAGAGGAGAGAGAAAGAAAGGGAGGGAAATAGAAGGAGAGAGAGAAAGAGGGAGAAAAAGAGGGAAAGAAAAATAGGGAGAGAGGGAGAGAGAGAAGGAGAAAGAAAGGGAGGGAAATAGAGGGAGAGGGAGAGAAAGGGAGAAATAGAGGGCAAGAGAAAAATAGGGAGAGAAAGAGGGAGAGGAAGAGAAAGGGAGAGAGAGAAAGAGGGAGAGAGAGGAGAGAGAAAGAAAGAGGGAGGGGGAGAGAGGGAGAGAAAGAGAAGGAGAGAGAGAAATTAAATTAGTAACATGATTGTTAAGTGAATCTGGTTTCCCCACTAACTTTGCTTGTCAGAAGGTTGCAAAAGGCGATCACATGACCCTGAACAATGTGACCATCATAAATATGAATCGATTGCCAAGCATTCGAATGTAAATCACATGACCCTGGGGATGCTGCAATGGTCATAAGTGTGAAAAATGGTCATAAGTCACTTTTTTCAGTGCCATTGTAACTTTGATTCACTAAGTGAATCATAAGTTGAGGACTACCTGTACTTTATCATTTTTTTCCTTTTGGGGGGGGTCAAGTTTTTGACACCTTGCTGGGCGACTGGTGGTACTCGGACATTGCCTTGTCCTAAAAGTGGTACAATGGATGAAAAGGTTGAAAAGCCCTGTTTTAGTATACAGGTACTATTTGGTTCAGAATAATTTTTTTCTTGTTTTCCTGCTCTAAAAACTGGGTGCGTCTTATGGTCAGGTGCGTCTTATGGTCCGAAAAATACGGTATATGGAATTTGACAATTGGACAGTGTAAGTGGATTGTCTGTGCCTTTATAATAGTATAGGAGTTATATTGCAACATTGGAAAGATAAATGTATGTCCCCATTTATTCAATGGATTGAAGAGCTGATTATACTTGCTACCAGTAAGACGATTGCCTAGAGACAGAGTCTTTGTAAGAATAAATATAATAGAGCCAAGCCTGACTTGAAGAAGTCTTTAAATTACTCTAGTTATTGTTTTTCATGTATTAGTGGATTTAATTATGTTCTGCATGGTTGAGAGAAATAAAAGAAGTGGAAGGTAACAGATAAAAATAGAGACAAGATCAAAAGAATATCTGGATATGACAGGAACCACTATTAGGCCAAGCCAGGATTGCAAGAATGTATGTATATAATCACCAGGAATATGGAAATTAACTTCCTAGTATTCATTTTTTAAAATTTTTCAAGAGCAGTTTAATATGTAATCCAATTTTGCAGCTTGTGTGTATATGCATGTGCACAAACTGGATGTGACATTTTCATTCTGATAAAAAACATTTTTGTCCAGTAAGCCTACAAGTTAAAGTTATATGCAATTGGTTTGTACACCAAATAAACCCAACTAGAAATTTAGTAACAATGGTCAACTGCTAGTATGTTTCACTGTTTTGACAGATAATAATGTTTTTTGGATAAAAGATATTTAAGAAATGTTTGTAGAGACTATACTGACTTCTCCAAACTGTTCTTGGATAGAAAAGGGTGCAGTAATCAGAACTTCTGAGGATGACAATTTTTTAAAATAATCATGTTCCTATATATCCTTATTGGCATAATTTTCTTATTTTGGCCTTTTAAACAGTTTTCTACTACATTCAGATTTCTTAAGACTGGTCTACTTTTTGATAAACCTGGAACATAGTTTGGTTGCAAAAATGTGACTCAGATTTGAATGCGACTTCCTGACACTAGGTGAAATACAACAGTGGCACAAAGGCTTGAAACTTTATCACAGCCAAGTTTTCAGTGGGTTGTCAATATCACTTTTATTATTTAGCATAATATTTATGATTTAGCATAGTAGTATATAAATATTTCAGCTCATGAATTAGAACTACTAATGGTAAGGCAAGAAGCAGGTTCATTTTATTGAATGACAGGCGCTCTATTACTGGGTGGCTAGATAGTGGCTTTAGTGGCTAGATAAAATGCATGCCCTTTTGGCAAACATAATTGCTCCAGTATCTGCTGTATATCCTTCAAGGTCGTTGCCTTCGTGGACTTTCATATCTCAGATCAACTTCACCATGGCTAACATAAGAACACATATTAAAATGTGTCTTGAAAATTCAGAACTAAATTTATTCAGGGACTATTCAACTGAGGTTTGAGCAGTTCCATTTATCTCCAAATACTTTAAATAGATCCTATTTATAAATCTAAATTTCTAACTCTATCTAAATTTAAAATATTTTGTGAATTATAATTGCATAATGTCCAAAATTATACTTGATAGCTGATGATTCTCCGTTCTTTTAAAAGATAACCTGAGGAAAGGTCTCCCCGCCTTTTTGATAATAACTAGACCAGAGGCATCAATGTAAATTATTTTGTGTTCCTTGAATCAGACTCAATATGCAAACATTACATATTTAGAACATTACAGTGTATTTAGATAACTCGGGTCATCATTGCCTTACTTTTTGGAATGAAGAAAACTATCCAAGGAAAAAGGAAAAAAATTTTTTATTCACAATAATGCTTTGGGGTCTTGACACCCCTGGTCTAGCCTCTTCTAAAAATCTCCAGTGATGGAGTGCCAATGATTTCTGGAGGCAAGCTGTTCCACTGGTTAACTGTCCTCACTGTCAGAAAGTTTCTCCTTAATTCCAGGTTGCTTCTCTCTTTGATCAGTTTCCAACCAATGTTTCTTGTCCTGCTCTCTGGTGCTTTGGTGAATAACATGATCCCCTCTTCTTGGTGGCAGCCCCTCAAACACTGGAATACTGCTATCATGTCACCCCTATTTCTTCTTTTCTTTTTTCTTTTTTAAATATATTTTATTGGTTTTTTTAAACATAATCACTGTGATTTATTGGCCATAATTGTTTTAAATCACTTGCTGAATGTCTGACCTAGATTTCTCTGTTATGTAACGGTTGCTGTTACTGAAAGCCAGACTTGCTGTCTCCAGGCTGATAATTAGGTTTGGGGTGGGAAACTGTTACTTTAAACCTATTGGTCACCGCCTAGAGGCTAACCATATAAATAGCTGCGCAGCAGCCATTAGGGCTGCTTCTGTTCTCAGTTAATAAACTTGTTTGCTGTTTTAACACTTTGTCTCGTTTAATGCCTAAAGAACCGGAGATATAACAGTGGCGACGAAGGTGGGATGTGCTGCTTCATTGGAAGAGTCTGAAGTCACTAGGGGGTGAGGCCAGGACAGAGTCTGGCAGGGACCACGTTCCTCCCCCCTCGGTCTGCCAACAAGACATGCTGGAGACCACCTCGTGCTAAGGATCTGTCCTAGGGCCTAAGCAGATGCCAGCAGCACAAGGCAACGTGAGCAACAAAAAACGCAAGCAACTCACCATGGCGAAAGTGGGGAAACTCGAAGAGTTCAACGTCATACACCCAGAGAGATGGGCATCCTATATTTCCCACGTCAAAAATTACCTCTGCGCCAACCAGGTCAGCGAAGACAGGCTAAAGGATGCGACCCTCCTCTGTGTGTGTGGCCCCGCCACCTTTGACATTGATGAGAACCTGGTCTCTCTGACGCCACTCGAGTCCGTCACTTATGTGGACTTGAAGAAGAAGCTCCGAGACCATTTTGAGCCCAAATTATCCATCATAGTGTGGAGGCACGCTTTTGAGCAACAGCCCAGCGAGACTGCTATAGAATTCATTGCCGCTCTTCATCAAGCATTCCAGCTCTGTAATTTTGCGGATTTGGAGGAGAGACTAAGAGACCGCTTAGTCTGTGGCCTCCAGAATTGAGAGCTCCAACAAAAACTGTTTGCCAAAGACACTCTCTTGCTACAAGAGGCCTTGAAGGACTCATGGCGGACAAAACCACTGGAGAGGCTGTGAAAATGCTGCGGCCCTCCAAAAGCACTTCAAGCACCGAAGCCGTCCACCACGAGGATGTCAAATGGATGGAAGACACCAACTCAGACTACGAAGTCAACAAGCTACAGAAGCACCAGGAGAAGGGACCATGGCTAGCTGAGAAGGCAGTTTCATTCCTTAGATGCATGGGCTGTGCGGAATGCCAATTCCGAACAGCAACGTGTCGGGCATGTGGCAAACCAAGCCACATTGCCACCATATGCCAAGGTCACCAGAAGGACTGTCAACAGGAAGACTCATTCAGTACAGGTACCGGGGCCCCGGGGTAACACCGAGTAGGGTTCTGCTCCAGCTGGAGGAGTGTGTTCCGCACTGGTGCACATTGCCCCCTTAAACAGAAGCTTCGACTTCAGGTCAAGCTTCAGGGAGGTCCATGCAAAATGGAACTGGACACAGGCTCAGCCATGTCCATCATCTCCATCAGAACCTTGCGGCACATATGCAACCGCAGCAACAGATGGGTCAAACTTCATCCATCTAACCTTCTGCTCACAGACTTCCATAATTCCAGAGTGGTGATCAAGGGTGAAGCCACACTTCTGGTGACTTTCAAGGGGTTTGCAAGCCCACTAGATGTTGTAGTGGTGGAAGGCCAAAGCATGAGCCTCATAGGGCTTGATTGGTTTGATGCATTGGACATTCAAGTAACCAGAATTCACTGAACACAGGCGGCAGACTTCTCTTCAGTTTGCCAAGAGTTTGTGGATGTTTTCAGTTCAAGCCTAGGAGAGTACAAGGGTCCTCCAATAGCTTTCAAGCTTGATCCCCTGGTAACGCCAATCCAGGTCAAGCCTCGTCGAGTGCTTTTCACCTTAAAGCCCAAGATCGATGCAGAGCTGGACAAGCTAGTCGGTCAGGGGGTATTACAGCCTGTATATAGTGAAGTGTGGGAGACCCCCATAGTAACACCACTTAAGGCCAACAGAGAAGTATGTATATGTGCTGACTAGAAGTGCACCATTAACCGGGCACTTCAACAGCATGCATACCTGGTCCAGTTGTCAGCCATATTTTGGCATCATTGCAAGGAGGATTAGATTTGGTGCAGGCCTACCAACAGCCGCCAGTGGATGATGCCATGGCGGCTGCCCAAACCATTGTCACCCATCAGGGGGCTTTCACGGTCAAGGGCCTACAGTTTGGGATGAGTGTAGCCCCAGGAATTTTCCAGGGAGTAATGGAGCACATGCTCAAGGGAATTCCAGGGGTCTGCCTCTACTTCGATGATGTTCTCATTGCCAGGGAATATTAGAGTTTCTGGCTGAATGGCTTAGAGCCGTCCTTCAGTGGTTCTGCACAGTGGGACTTAAGTTGAAAAAAGAAAAGTGGAAGATTGGGGTAGAGTCATTCCGCATCCATGCCGACAGCATTCATCCAGCGGACTCAAAGCTGAAAGTGATTCAGCAGGCCCAAGCCCAATGTTCAAGGGTGATCTTCAAGCTTTCTTGGGCCTTTTTAATTTTTATCATGCATTCCTCCCACATAAGGCCACAGTGACAGAGCCATTACACTGGCTCTTAGACAAAAAAGATCAGTGGCAGTGGACCAGTGTCCACAAAAGAAGTTTCCAGGCAGTCAAATCACTGCTGTCCTCGAACTCTGTACTCACTCATTTTAATGAGAAGTTACCAGTCTGCATCGCATGTGATGCATCACCATATGGGGTTGGGGCTGTGTTGAGCCACTTGTCGGCTGATGGGAAACAAGTCTCCCATCGCCTACTATTCTAGGACCCTGTCATCTGCAGAGTGCAATTACACGCAGCTTGACAAGGAAGCCTTGGCCATTGTGGCTGGAGTTAAAAAGTTCCATGACTATTTGTATGGCCACCACTTCACGGTCTTTACAGACCACAAGCCACTTCTAGGGTTGTTCACTATGAAAAAACAGACACCTCAGATTCTGTCTCCTTGACTGCTGAGCTGGTCAATATTCCTTTCTGCCTACAGCTACAGGCTGATTCACAAATGGGGCAAAGAAATGGGCCATGCAGATGGCCTTAGCAGATTGCCCCTGCCACATGTGGAGCCAGATCCAGCTCTGACTGCACGCATTCTGGCTATACAGGAATTGCCACAGTCTCCTCTCCATGCTGGAGATGTAGCTGCTGAGACAGCAGCTGACAAGACACTTAGCCGCATGTTAAATTGGGTACACACAGGTTGGTTGGACAAATGTCCAGTGCCAGAATTTCAGAGTTTCTTCGTGAGGAGAGATAAGCTTTCAGCTCATAAAGGGTGCATTCTTTGGGGAAGTAGGTTCATAGTCCCCAGCTCTTTAAGGCCGAGTTCTTGAGTCTCTGCACGAAGGCCATCCAGAAATAGTCTGGATGAAGGCACTGGTGAGGAGCTACCTGTGGTGGCCAGGGCTAGATAAAGCTATATATATGGCTAGATAAACCATATATATGGTTGCTACACATGCCAACAATCCAGGCTGGAGATGCCGCAGGGCCCTGTCCACTGATGGGAGGACACTCACAGATCGTGGTCAAGAATCCACATTGATTTCGCCAGGCCCTTTCAGGGACAGCTGTTTTTAATAGTGGTCAATAGCCACTCTAAATGGTTAGAGGTTTTACCAATTCCCACTATGACTACTGCCAGGACCATCCAGGAACTGTGCAGAATATTTGCAACAGATGGGCTTCCAGATGTCTTAGTCTCAGACAATGGGGCTCAGTTCACCTATTCAGAATTCCAGGCCTTCCTCAAACAAATCTCATAAGGCACGCCACGTCGGCTCCCTTTCACCCATCGTCGAACGGTCAAGCGGAAATTATTTTGTGATTTTAGAGTATGTTATCTTTTCCATGCCCAAGATTGCCTGCAAGTTTTTCCCCCATCTAGATTAAGTTATACTTCCTTCTATTGTTAGGTTCTGTCAGAACCCATTTCTTTGATTGGAGGGAGATTTTACTAGATGAGTCTTTTTCTTTTCCTTTCTGTGAGTTCTGCCATACTCTGCCATGGATTCGTAGCTGGCTGACCGGCCGTACTCAGCATGTCGTCCTCAATGGAACTTTATCTACATGGAGGGAAGTGTGTAGTGGGGTGCCCCATGGCTCTGTTTATTTATTTTTATTTATTTTTATTACATTTATATCCCGCCCTTCTCCGAAGACTCAGGGCGGCTTACAAGCTTAGCAGTAGCCTTCCTAGTGCTCTTCAACTTCTTCATCAATGATTTGGACAAGGGGATAGATGGGGAACTCATCAAATTTGCAGATACCACCAAGCTGGCAGGAATAGCCAATACTCTAGAAGACAGGCTTAAGATACAGGAGGATCTGGACAGACTTGAACACTGGGCGCTATCTAAGTAAGGTTCTACATTTAGGCAAGAAAAAACAAATGCACAGGTATAGTATAGGTGGTAACTTCCTCAATAGTAGTAACTGTGAGAGGGATCTCAGAGTCCTAGTGGACAGTCACTTAAATATGAGCCAGCAATGTGCTGCAGCTGCCAAAAAGCCAACACAGTGGTAGGCTGCATTAACAGAGGGATAGAATCAAGATCACATGAAGTATTAATACCACTTTACAATGCCTTGGTAAAGCCACACTTGTAATACTGCATCCAGTTTTGGTCACCATGATGTAAAAAACATGTTGAGACTCTAGAAAGAGTACAGAGAAGAGCAACAAAGATGATTAGGGGACTGGAGGCTAAAACATATAAGGAACGGTTGCTGGAATTGGGTATGTCTAGTTTAATGAAGAGAAGGGCAAGGGGTGACATGATAGCAGTGTTCCAATATCTCAGGGGCTGCCACAAAGAAGAGGGAGTCAAGCTATTCTCCAAAGCCCCTGAAGGCAGGACAAGAAGCAATGGATGGACACTAATCAAGGAGAGAAGCAACCTGGAACTAAGGAGAAACTTCCTGATTGTTAGCGCAATTAACTAGTGGAACAACCTGCCTCCAGAAGCAGCGCATGCTCCAACACTGGAGGTTTTAAAGAAGAGACTGGCCAGCCATTTGTCTGAAATGGTATAGGGTTTTCTGCCTGAGCAGGTGGTTTGACTAGATGACCTCCAAGGTCCTTTCCAACTTTATTATTGTTGTTGTTGTTGTTTTGTTGTTATTGTTAGTTATTGTTGTTATTGTTATTATTGTTATTATTATTACTCCTGGGGGGAGGGAGTGGGCTTTAGGGAATTGTTATGTATCTTGTCCTTTTGCTTTCCTGCTACAATGTATCCTCTTCGCTTCCTCTATCTGCTTGCTCTTTGTACTGTTCTCCCCTTGATGCCAACTTGGGGTGAGAAAGGAATGTGCCTCCGGCCATCTGACTTATCTCTCGCTGGGGAAGAGAAGGTGCGAAGAGCCAACAACATTTTCACAGCCTTGGGAACTGAGTCTTATCAGCCTCATTCCCACAGTGGACGTAACACCTGGGGATTGGCCTGTTTGAACTGTCTGGATGAACTATTGGGGTGGGGTTTGCTTTTTGCTCCTTTAACCTATTGATTTGAGTTGGAAATCCTCAGATCCTGCATTCTTTGCCTGCTGTCAACTTCTAATAAAAGTTCCTTTGGGGATTATTCCGTTCCAAGAGTTCTGCTTTCTTGGGAAGAGGTTTTGAAGCAGGTCCTTTCATTAGGCATATCTGAAGAAGTCGGTCAGCCCAGAAGGAAAACCCTTACTGTGGGGACCATGGAAACCATGTCTGAATTAGGTATGGAGAAAGAGGAAGCCACCATGGGGGGAATATTTCCCTCCAGGCTGGCCCAAGCGGATGCAGCTCGTATTCCTCCAGCTCCTCCAATGAAGTTGTGGTCACCGAGCACTGAGATAAGCCGAGGTGGTCAATGGGCATTGGGAAGAAGGAGGACTGGGAGCAGAAGGCCAGGAAGGTGACCCTCAAACACAGCAGTCACCAACCAGGCTGGAAATTGGAGATGGAGAGATTGCTCCATCTCAGCGAGGATGAGGACTAAAGACCATTCCACTCCAGCTGGTTCCTAGAGCAAGTCATTGATAATGCTGATAGTTGCCTTTGACTCCCTCAAAAAAGAGAGAGCTGATCTGTGTCATGGCATAGCAAACCTAGGCACAACTGAGGAAGCAGGTGGTGTCAGAATTGAGGTGGCAAACCTGGGTCCTTCCACCAGCACTTTGGAGACCGCAGCCGCCAGTCCAGCAGCTGTGAATCCCACATGAGCCGTACCAGTTCACTGGGACGGACACTGACTCAGAAGGAGGAGAGGTCACCAGGCCAGTCAGAAGTTCCTGCAACTGCAGGTAAAGTACAATGGAGAACCACAAAGATTGGGGTTCTTCTTAGCTCAGGTCATGAGCTACATGGAGGAATATGGACAAGACATCCTTAGTGACCATGGGCTGGTGAGGATTGTGACCATGGCATTAGATGGGGCAGCGGCCGAGTGGATGATGAACCTCTACAATGAAAATGCTCCAGAGTTGTGGAATTTAAACCATTTTATGGCAGTCCTCAGGAGGCGATTTGAGGATCCCTTAGCTCAGGGGTGTCAAACTCAATTTCACTGAGGGCCACATCAGCATTATGGTTACCCTCAGGAGGCTGGGTGGGCATGGTGGGGTGGGCGTGGCCAGCTCAATGCTGCTCACTCAGCACAGCTGACTCGAGATACCTGGGTCAGGAGAAAACAAGTTGCAGTGGCTAATTTGATGTGGGGACATCTCATTGCCCCACAAGCTCTTCACCTCCCCAAACTTCTGCAGCCAAGCATGTACACATGCACCGCACTGTATTCCACGTTTAGGGGCTTTTATCCATGATGGAAAGGGCCTTCTTCCCAAGCCCAGGCATGATTGATAGTTTATTAGCTCAGATGTAGATAGCTTCCTAGTCTCCAAGCTTGGAGTGTGTGTGTGTGTGTGTGTGTGTGTGTGTGGTTTCCTTCTTCTGCCTTAACAGATCTCTGAAGAGCAAGAGGAGGCAGGGGAGCAGCACTTCCCAGTCCTGCATGAGGGAGGCTGGCACTTCTTGAAAGGGAATCCCCATTTCTAATTATGCATGGTAAGGATGCTGGCTTGTTGGAGCAGCCTTCCCTCATGCAGCTTCCCTGCCACCTTCTGCTCCTCTCCAGAGATCTTTCAAGGCAGAAGAAGTTGGAGGCAAGGGGATAGGGCTCATGGGGGAACTGGCAGGGATGGCCCATGGAAAAGGAGGCCAGCAGCATGTGATTCAGGCTGGGAACATGTGGGGGAGGGGGGGAAGCAACTCCAGGACAGAGGGATGGAGCCAGTCTGGGCATTGCCCAAGATTGCAGGAGGGCAGCTGCTGCTTCACTCTTGTGGCCCCAAAGGGCTGCCTAGCATTCTGCCTCACCTCCTCCCAACCCTCTGCAGCCCCAGGCCAGCACATTTTCTCCTCCACACAAATCTGGAGACATTCCCAGCTCACCAAGGCCCAGGGCTGTGGTGTTCACAGAGCCAAGGGTGGCACCTACTCTGGAACAGTTGGGGAACAAAGGAGCATCTGGGGATGCCCCAGTGTGCCTCCTGCTGAAAGAAAGTTTGCAGCAGTGCCCCTGAGGGGCAGGCAGGGTGGCAAAAACAGTTTTTAGCACTCAGCTCTACTATACCAGCAAATCAAGCAATCGCACCAGGGTTACCCTTGTAGGTAGGTGCACTTGAAGCAGGCAGAGTGCCACTCAACCTGGATCTTGCACCAAAGCATTGCAGGATCCGGGCCAGCCAGGCGCCTCCACTCACCCTCGGCAGCACCCAGCAGAGGAGATGGAGCGGCTCTACTCCTGGGGGTGCGTCTCGGCCGGGGTGTTGCAGGATCCAGGCAGGGCGCCTCGGCTCGCCCTCAGCAGTGCCCGGCAGAGGAGATGGAGCGGCTCCACTCCTGGGGGCGCGTCTCGGCCGGGGCATTGCAGGATCCAGGCCGGGCGCCTCCGCCCTTGGCAGCGTCCGGCACAGGAGCCCACGTGCCAAAGCAACCCGGCAGAGGAGATGGAGCGGCTCTTTCTCTGGCCGCCTCAAGTCTGCCTTCCTGCCTGGGTGCCTCACAACCCTCACTGGCTGGGCATCTCTCGTCCTCCCCCCGGCATCCCACCTCACTCCCTCCTGCCTCCTCTGTGTCCGGTTGGTCCTGCATGAGCCATGGAGGGTGACGGCCTGGCTGGACTCAGGCACAACTTCCCTTGTGGAGCAAGGCAGGCCTGGGGAATCCAGAGACTGTCCGCCCCCACCCGCGCAGCAAGTAGAAAAAGGTCGCACTCACCTTTCCAGTCCTCCTGTTTCTTCCTCCGCTGACTCCACGTGCTGTCCAAAGAAGCAAAGAAGGTTGTGGGCAGTCCCACAAACCAAAGAAGTTCGTTCAACCAATCAATTCAAACTTCGAGAGGGGTTTTTTTGTGAGCAGTTTGAATTAATTGATTGAATTTTTTTAGTCCCACTTTTTTTTGGAACTGGGAGGAGGCGGCCTGGGAGCCGCAGGAGATGGCTCTGGCCAATGAGCTGTCGAGGGGCTAATGAGCTGCAAATGTTGCTGGGCTCCACCAGCCCATGTGCGCTTGCCTCCTACTGAGCAAGTGCTCAGCCGGGCCGGCTCCAAGGTGGTGGGGCCTGGACATTTGTAATTCCCAGGAGAGTTGTGTGGGCTGAATTCAATCATATGGTGGGCCATTTGTGGCCTGTGGGCCTTGTGTTTGACATGTCTGCCTTAGCTGATTGGAAGGCCAGAGAGCACATAAAAACTGTCAGGCAGGGCCAGCGCCCAGTGGTAGAATACATGGAGGAATTCCGAGTTAAGATGGGCTTAATGATGACTTGTATTATGCCTGGATTCCCCAGGATGATCCTGACCTGATCCACGACTGGTACATCCTGGCTGAGGAGGCTGAGATTGATTGGGCCAGAATGCAACGGTATCTGGTGAGATCCTAGGGAAGATTGCCAGAAGAGGCACCTCAGGAACCGGTGAAACAGAGTCCTACTACTCCCAGACCAACAGGTTGTTTCAAATGTGGGAAAGATGGTCACCGCACCGCCAAATGCCAGTTGAAGACTCCAAGTCAGAAGCCCAACTGAGCCACAGGGGGGAAACCGGGAAAACCCCACTGAAGCAAAGGAAATGGCTATGAAAAGCGTGGAGGTTGTTGAGGTCCTAACCCCATCAAAACAGGGGGGAGGAACTCCAACCTGGACTGGAGAACCCTTGGAATCCTCGGAAGATAGCTTGGAGGGTGAAGCCCTGGTAAGTGGACCCATTGTGCCCCTCACCAGAACTGAAGAACTGTTTAGCCCAGGGATGTTGGAAAAGGTCGCATTAAGAGCCCTGATAGACTCCGGCTGCACTTGCTGCCTTATAAGCCCGACCCTGGTGGGGAACTTAGGAATTTCGGTGAGGAGGCTGAAGAAGCTGATTTCATTTGGCAAATTAGATGAGTCCATTGCAGGGGACTCTTGCCACGCAACCTGTTCAGCTTACCATAGGTAACCACGTAGAAACTCTAACATTTGTGGTGACCCCTGGAATGGAATGCCCACTCATATTAGGCATGGTGTGGCTAATGAAATGGAACCCAAGGGTTGATTGGAGAACTGGAGAGCTGAGATTTCTGAAGGGGAGAATCGACACCAAGGAAGCAGCCCAGACCAAAGGGGGGGGGAGAACCCCAGAAAGTGCAGTGGCGGCAAGCGAGGGGGAGTTGGAAAGCATACCAGAGGAATATCAGGATCTTCACTGAAGTATTCAGCAAAGAGAGGTCTGACAAATTACCCCCTCACTGACCCATGGACTGTGCGATTGAAATAGTCCCGGGGGCAAAGTTACCTAAACCAAAATTATACTCCATGACCCTACGGGAATTAGAGGAAATATAAAAGTTCATAGAGAAAAATCTAGCAAGGGGTTTTATCCATCTGGCAAAACCAAAAACAGCAGCCCCTGTGCTATTCCATGAAAAGAAGGATGGGTCTCTTTGTCTCTGTGTGGAGTATAGGTCTCTCAATGCAGTGAGTGAAAGTAAACTCTACCCCCTCCCTCTGATGAAGGACATGCTGGCGCATTTGTCTAAGGGGAAGATTTTTTTCAAAGTTGGACTTGAGGGAGGCTTATTATAGAGTCAGAATTAAAGAAGGGGACGAATGGAAAACCACATTCAACTGTCCCTTAGGTTGTTTCCAGTTCAGGATCCTGCCATTCGGGCTTCAGGGAGCACTTGCAGTATTCATGCAACTGATAAACGAGGTGCTCCAGGAACACCTCTATAAGGGGGTGCTTGTCTACCTGGATGATATCCTGATATTCACTAAGAAGGAACAGTAAAATTGGTCAGAGCAGTGCTTGTATGCCAAATTATCTAAGTGTAAGTTCCACAAAGACAGAATCAATTACCTTGGGTATTGCATCTCATCAAACGGCATAGAGATGGATCCTGGAAAAGTCCGGGCTATGTTAGAATGGGCTCTGCCCCACACCAGGAGGCAATTGCAAAGCTTCCTCAGTTTTGCAAACTTTTACCACCATTCATCCGCTCTTTTGCGAAAATTGTGTTGCCCATCACACATCTATTAAAGACTAAAGAGGACTCTGATAAGCCAAGCTGGAGTGGAATTGAGGAAAGCTCTAGAAAAAGACAAATGGTTTCTAAGCCACAAAAACTGCCGGTGGGAGGAAAACTCTACATTCCAAAAAGCCAAAGACTGGCCTTCATGCAGCTTTGCCATGACTCCAAATCCGCTGGGCATTTTGGGTTCATGAAAACCCTCCATTTAGTAAAACAGCAATTTTGGTGGCCATTGATAAAAAAGGACTTTGAAAGCTATGTAGCTAGCTGCCCAATATGCACAGCAACCAAAAGAAAACGGGAAAACCCCAGGACTATTACAAATGGTAACTACCCCATCAGCACCTGGAGGGAGATTTCTATGGACTTTATTATGGAATTACCAGAAAGTGGAGGAAATACGGTGATTTGGGTCATAACAGACTTATTCTCTAAACAAGTACATTTTATCCCATGCCAGAAAATTCCCACCACCAAAACCTTAGCAAAGTTATTTGTATAGCACATTTATTGATTACATAGAGCCCCACAATGGATTATATCCAATAGAGGGGGGCACTTCACTTCAGAGTTTTGGAAGGCATTTCTACAACTTTTGGGGATCACCCAGGGACTGTAATTTAGTCATCATCCTCAAACAATGGTGAGATGGAATGTTCAAATTTCGTACTGGAGTACTTAAGGTGCTTTATAAACTGCCAACAAGACAATTGGACTGACCTGCTTCAATTTGTAGAATTTGCCTATAACAATGCAGTACATTCCAGCACTGGCTACACTTTGTTCCAAGTAGCAATGGGACAGTTTTAATCCGATGCCTGAACTACCCTTCACCGAACCGACCATCCCCTCCTTGAAAGAGTGGATTGCACAACTCCAAAACACCTGGCCAGTCATGAGAAAAGCTTTAGATGAGGCTAGGGAAGCTTATAAGTTCCAAGCAGATAAAAAACGAACTGAGCCCAAACCATTTCAAGTGGGGGGAAAGTATACTTGTCTACAAAATACTTGAAATCCCTGCAACCCTCTAAGAAACTGGGACCAAAATATGCAAGACCTTTCCCCATTAAAAGGATAATCAATCCACTAACAATTGAATTAGAGCTCCCTAAGACACCTTGACAGATTCACCTGGTATTTCACTGCAGCCTCTTAAAGCATGAACTGAACTTGCCCTTAAGGCCAGCTGCAGCCCCTCCTCCTCCTCCAATCATTGCAGAAAGAGGAGCAGCATTTTGAAATCAAAGACATTTTGGACTCTAGGAAACATCATGGGGCCGCACGGCCACCATGGACGGCTGGGAGACTTGCTCTCTTTCCCCTGTCCAGTTTTGCATCGCTGGGAGGCCCTGAAAAGGGCCAAAAGTTGTCCCAAAGAGGCAACCAGCAAGGAGGGGTGTTCACTGGATTGCGGGAGAGTTGCAACTCTCCCATTAGACCTGGCAGTCCCTCCAAACTGGCGGAGGAAAGGACCAGCCATAGAAATATGGCTCATCCCTAGGCTGCAAACAGCCGAAGTCACATTTTCCACCAGGCAGCCTTAAAGCAGTGTGGAAGAGACTGGGTGAGATATACCTCTTTTATATCCTAATTATTTTTGTACTTGCTTAAGCTGCTAAGCATTTTACCCCTTGTAGTAGGGAAAGGGGATTTTAGCCCTTCCCCCAGAAAGAGCAGTGATTGACTACCCAGGGGAGTTTAAAACGTTGGAAAAGGTAACTGGTTCCCAATTGGAATTTTATTTCCTAAAGCTTGTGGACTAAAAGATTTTTTTACTTTTTATTTTTCATTATCTATTTCTGTTGAAAATCTGAGTTCCCCCCCCCCCTTATAAATAAGAAGAAAAACTGAAAAGATTAAAATAACTCTGGGACTCAAAGGGAAACTTTAAAAGGTAGAGGCGACACTGTGTGGTTAAAGTTGGTATTTTAATCTGTTATTTTTCAGGGGCTTGGCTGACAGCCCAGGGAAATAGATAAGACACATAACCTTCAAAATTTTGAAACAACAGCTGTGAAAGGCTCTGTGTTCCTTACCCAGAAAAAAAGCTTTTCCTTTCTTTTGGATTTCCTAATTGTAAAGCCTTTAGTCTAAAATACCAATATGGAGGAGGATCAGGAACAAAATCTCCTTATGGATAAAGATCAACAAATTCTCTCTATGTTGAAAACAATAATTCAAACTCTCATCACAGCCAATGAAAAATTAAGAAGCTATGGGAAGGAACAAAAAGACAGCCCAGATATGAAAGCCCAAATTTTGACCAGAACTAAAGAATCATCTATACAAAATACAAAAGAAAAAAATGAAACATTCAAATACCACAACAGAAGAATTAATTACTCAACAAATATTGACATTTGAAAATCCAGAAAAGACACCAACAACTTGGAAAAAGAAAAAGGTTTCCTATATAAATCAGAAGGAATTGGAGGATCCAGAAAAAGAACAGTCGGATGAGAAGATAAATAACTCAGAACAACCATATCAATATGGAAGAATAAAGAGACAACCCACCAGATTCTACAAGTCCTCTCAAAAAAATGGTGACCAGATGGTTTTGCCAACATCAAATAATATATATTACATTACAAGAAGATTGGTTTGATGACCCAAAAACAAGGACATGGAAGACGATTTGGCAAAGGAAAAAAAGCTAGAATAAGACTGAAGAAGAATGGACCATCTTATCTAAATCTAAAACTTAAATAGATAAGATGTGCATGTTGAACATAAGACATTGTTATGAATTGAGATAAAGAAAAGTTTTTGGTCATTAAAACTTAGCAGTATAAATACTAATAGCTAAATTTGAATGTCGATTTGTATATAAAGGTTATGTAAAGGTGAATACGATGTAGATAAGCTAAAAACTTGTTGATGAAAGTAATAAACAGGTCTATATGGAACGTCAATAACAAAAATATTAGTTTAAGCACGAGATAGCAGACACAGAGGAAGAGAGAAGAAGCATTAAGCATCCGGGCCGTTTTCGCGGTGCCTGGTGGTTTTGGCGGCCGGCGGTTTCGGCAGCGGCGTCCTCGGCGGTGGTGGACCCGGCGTCCACGGGGGGTCCCTCGCTGCTGGCGGCCTTGGCGGAGGCGTTTCAGGCCGTTTCGGGCCGCTTTTGTGGTCGGCTGGGTCTTTCGCGGCTCTCCCTCGGCTGTGGCGACGGCGGCGTTATTGGTTTGTTCCGAGGACGACGGGGACGGCGGCGGCGGCGTTCTCCGGGGCTGTTCTGGGCCTGCCTTCCATCGGCTGTTCGCTGGGCGTCCTCGGCGGTTGCGGAGCCGGCCCTCGGATGGTCCCTCGCTTCTGGCGGTTTCGGTGGAGGCGTTTCGGGCCGTTCGGGCCCCTTCTGTGGTCGGCCTGGTCTCCCTCGGCTGTGGCGGCGGCGTTCTTGGCTCGCTCCGATGGCGACGGGGATGGCGGCGGCGGTGGCGTTGCGCCAGGGCCGCTCTAGGCCTCCCTTTCCATCGACTGCTTATTATTCTCGGCTCCATCAGCGTCCTGGCGGCGGCAGCAATGGCGGCGGCGTCTGCAGCAACGCTTCGGTGGTGGCGGTGGCCCTGGCGGCACAGCGGCGACGCTGTAATCAACTTATTGCTCCCTCTGCTTACTTTGTTCTTTCTAGATGGCCTGGTACTCTTACTGCTGTTGGTGGCATCGAAGGTTCCTGGGCTAGCCGGTTAATGCCGGTGGATCCCAGTGGAGCCCAATGGTCCCTTGGAAGATCTATGTTTCCCGTGGCACCAGTTGTGACTCTGGTTGGTGCCATTGGATTTGTGGACCTAAAAGAATTAGATAATTTGGAAGACCCCAATGACTGCAGAACTGGCCATGATCAACTTTTTCGAAGGACAGAGCAGCGGAGGATTTGGCCACCTAGTAGTGCAGACTTTGATGATGTAACACACTATCTCATCCCTTCTTTCGGACTGTTCCTTATTGCCATTCACATATCGGCCCCAAAGGATTCAGAGTCCCCTGGGTACTGGCCACAGTGAGAGGGTGGCCTGAACTTACATCTGCTGCCCCTAGAGGTGAGAACTCTAGGGGACATGCTGTACCCAGGATGGATGTTTCGGACTATTCCCCCCTGGTATAGGCTCTCCAACTGTCGTGAGAGGGCGTTGGTTGGCCTGTCCTGGGGTGGCACCCAGCTGAGTGGCAGTGGCTGGGTGGAGGCTCGGGACATCTATTTGCTCTCTGTTTGGTTCCTCCTTAAATCAACTGACTATGGACTGCCTATATCTGGACTGCTTTTATGCCTTGTTTTAGGTACTCCTCTACGGACTTGCTTGCCCTCAGGGGTGCTCCCCCTTCCTGGAGGCGGCCCGCCTTTCCAGCCGAGTATAATCTCGAGGAAGGTCCCATTTATTGGGATCCTGAGAGATGGCCGGGCACGGTTATGGGCCTCCGACGTAAACCTAATAGGAGGTCCTTGATTTGTTTTTTGTCAAAATTTTTTTGGGGGTTAGGGAGGAGGGAGGGTTCTTTTCTTGGTTGTTTGGACGAGGGGGGCAGTCCAACTACCTTTGTTCAGGCTAGTGCTGAGGCTGATCGCGGAGGGGAGGAGCGGGGGTCGGCTGCTTCTGGGGCTTCAGGGCCAGTCGTGGGATTATCTATTCCCACGACGATAGGGAATCGCAGCAGGTGTAGGAACAGAGGGCCGTATCGGTCTCAGGGAAGGCCTCTCCGCTGCTTACAAGCGGTGAGGCACTCCGACCCTCTGGTTCCGCCCCGAGGTCCCGGGAGTGAGGATGTGCAGCCTCCTGAGCTCCGGCTGGTGTATTTGAATGCCAGGTCAGTCGTTAACAAGGCCCCTCTCGTCCGAGACTTGGTCGAGGGGGAGCAGGCTGACCTGGCTTGCATCACGGAAACCTGGTTGGGCCCAGAGGGCGGTGTTCCTCTGGTTGATCTTTGCCCACCAGGTTTCCGGGTGCTGCACCGGCCTCGGGCTCAGGGTAGGGGTGGGGGAGTGGCTGTTGTTATGAGGGAGACCTTGTGTCCGCGGGAGGCCACCGTTCCCCAGATAGTCGGGTGTGAGTCTCTCTTTTTGAGATGCGGCCCTGGTGCGCAGTTGGGCTTGCTGCTGGTGTACCTTTCGCCTAGTCACGCAGCAGCAGCCCTGCCCGAGCTGCTCGATGCCCTCTCTGGGCTGGTGGTTGAGTTCCCGAAACTTATAGTTTTGGGGGACTTCAACCTACCATCTCTGGGAGGATCATCTGAGTTGGCTCGGGAGTTCATGGCTTCCATGACGGCCATGGACCTGACGCAAGTAATTTCGGGACCGACTCATGAGGGAGGCCACACCCTTGACCTTGTTTTCTTGTCTGGACGGTGGTTAGATGATCTTGGTGGGGGCTCTCCAATTATTATGCCCCTGTCATGGACCGATCATCATCTCCTGCGGCTGGTCTTCCGTTTTGCCACCCCCCGCCGTGGGTGTTTGGAACCACTCAAATGGTACCGCCCCAGACGCTTAATGGATCCCCAGAGGTTCCAGGCGGCGCTGGGGTCCCCACCTGCCTCCCTTGCTCACAGCTCGGCCGAGGCCTTAGTGGAAGCCTGGGAAAGGACGGCCACTGAGGCCCTTGACCGAGTTGTACCCCTGCGGCCCCTGACCCGGTGCAGATCCCGTTGAGCTCCATGGTTTTCTGCGGAGCTCCGGGAGATGAAGCGTCGGAGACGGGGCCTAGAGAGCGGTTGGAGGTCCAGCCGATCCGAACCCGACCGATTGCGACTAAGAGCCTATATTAGGTCTTATCTCGCTGCAATTAGGGAGGCGAGGTCCAACCACTTCGCCACCCTTATTGCGTCCGCAGATAATCGCCCGGCTGCCCTGTTTAGGGTGACTCGCTCCCTCCTAAATCAGGAGGTGAGGGAGGATCCCTTGCAGGGACGTGCCGAGGAGTTTAACCAACATCTGTCGGACAAAATCGCTCGGATTCGGACCGGTCTGGACTCTGACTGGGCAGAGTCTGACGATCAGGACACGGGTGGTCTTGTCGATATCACCTGGGAGGAGTTTGATTCTGTGACTCCGGAGGAAGTGGACAGGATCATGGGGAGGCTGAGCGCCACCACATGTTTACTGGACCCGTGCCCTTCCTGGCTGGTTTATGCAGCCCGGGAGAGGACACGCAGCTGGTTCCAGGCAGTTATATCGGCTTCTTTGAGTGAGGGTATCTTCCCCGCCGTCTTGAAGGAGGCGGTGGTGAGGCCTCTCCTCAAGAAGCCTGCCCTGGACCCGGCTGTATTGAACAACTTTCGTCCTGTCTCCAACCTTCGCTTTCTTGCGAAGGTTGTTGAGAGTGTGGTGGCGCATCAGCTCCCTCTGGTCCTGGATGAAGCGGATTATCTAGACCCGTACCAATCGGGTTTCAGGCCCGGGCACAGCACGGAGACGGCATTGGTCGCGCTGGTGAATGATCTCTGGAGGGCTCGGGACAGGGGGCATTCCTCTGTCCTAGTCCTATTAGACCTCTCGGCGGCTTTCGATACCATCGACCATGGTATCTTGCTGCGGCGTCTCAGGGGATTGGGAGTGGGAGGCACGGTTTTACAGTGGTTCTCCTCCTATCTCCAGGGACGTTCGCAGTCGGTGTTGGCAGGGGGGCAGAGGTCGACCGCGAGGTCTCTCATTTGTGGAGTTCCTCAGGGGTCGGTCCTCTCGCCTCTCCTGTTCAACATCTACATGAAGCCGCTGGGTGAGATCATTCGTGGCTTTGGAGTTGGGTATCATCAGTATGCTGATGATACCCAACTTTTCTTTTCGACCCCAAACCACCCCAGTGATGCCCTCAACGTGATGTCCCGTTGCCTGGAGGCGGTTCGGGTCTGGATGGGGAGGAACAGACTCCAGCTCAACCCCGACAAGACTGAGTGGCTTTGCATACCTTCATCCCGGGTTTATTCGGACATTCCACCTCTGGCTATGGGGGGTGAACTATTACCCCCCGTAGATAGGGCTCGCAACTTGGGGGTCCTCCTAGATTCACGGCTCACCTTGGAAGACCATATAGGAGCTGTGACTAGGGGGCCTTCGCACTGGTTCGCCTGGTGCGTCAGTTGCGGCCCTATCTTAGCCGGGATGATCTATGCACGGTCACTCATGCGCTCGTGTCCTCTCGTCTGGACTACTGCAACGCTCTCTACATGGGGCTGCCCTTGAGGACCACCCGGAAGCTCCAACTGGTACAGAATGCAGCCGCGAGAGTGGTGTTGGGAGTCTCCCGATACTCCCACGTTACACCTCTGCTCCGTGAGCTGCATTGGTTGCCAGTTGTCTTCCGGGTGAGATTCAAGGTACTGGTAACGGTGTTCAAAGCACTCCATGGCATGGGGCCGGAGTACCTCAGGGAACATCTGCTGCCGGCATCAAGCTCCCTGCGCCCTGTGCGTTCCCACAGAGAGGGCCTCCTCAGGGTGCCACCGATCAGAGAATGTCGATTGGTGGCCCCCAGGGGGAGATCCTTCTCTGTGGGCGCTCCGGAGCTGTGGAATCAGCTACCGGTAGAGCTCCGGATGGCGCCCGATCTTCGCTCCTTTCGCCGCGATCTTAAGACATTTCTGTTTGTACAAGCTGGCCTAGCCTGATGGGGATTGCTGGGGTTGTTTTATCTTTGGTCTTTTAATTTTTCTTGGGGTTTTTAGCACTGTATTTCCATTGTTTTTAACTAGGGCAATTGTTTAATCTTTTTTAATGTTTGTATTTGCTATTTTATTCTGCCCTGTGAACCGCCCTGAGTCCTCAGGGAGAAGGGCGGTATATAAATGTTATTAAATTAAATTAAATTAAAATTAAATACTGAAATAAAAAGAAATTTTGATTACTACTTAAAACAATCAAAAACTAGCAGAAAGGAAGGATATTATATTTTATTATAAATTTGATATAGAGGGTGAGAAGGTAAATAGATAAGATGTGTATTTGGAATATTAGATCTTGTGAGGAATGGTGATAGAGGAATTGGGAGTATATTAAAAATCTTGGGAATGATAAATTTAAATTTAAATGTCTGGAAATTAAAACTGAAAAAATTTATTAGGTCATTGATTGTCTAAAAGATTGTATGCTAAAACAACTAGAATATATATAAACTAAAAACTATTGATATATGTAAGAAAGTTATTTTCTATGTGATTGATAGAATAAAACTTGTTTTAAATCTACAAAAAGACAGTATATATGAAGGGAAAAAGAGAGAAAATGTTTTATGGTAGCAATTTGAAATCTGTTCTAATGATATTTGTATGTTATTGAATTACTACTACCTAGCCACCACATTGCTTTTCAAATATGTGAATGTAATATTAGAAAATCAATAAAATTTGTAAAAAGAAAGCAAAAGAAACATCATAGATCCACACAATATCTAGTAGCTTGGAAGCATTTGCCTCCATCCCAGAACAAATTGGTCCTTAAACATCATATTAGAGTCCCTAGGCTGCTTAGGTAAGTCCCATGCTATGTACCCTGATAAACCAGACTAATCCCTCTTTTATCTCCCTTTTTGTCTCTTTCTTTTAAGGTGGGTGGCATGTCAGAACCCATTTCTTTGGTGGGGGTGATGTTACTAGATGGGTCTTTTTCTTTTCCCTTCTGCAAGTACTGCCATACTCCTGGGGGGAGAGAGAGGCTTTTGGGGAATTGTTATGTATCTTGTACTTTTGCTTTGTATCTTCTCCACTTCCTCTATCTGCTTGCTCTTTGAACTGTTTTCCCCTTGATAATAGCCTGGGGTGAGAAAGGAAAGTGCCTCTAGCCATCTGGCTTATCTTTCACTGCAGAAGAGAAGATGCGAAGACCCAACAACGTCTTCACAGCCTTGGGAACTGAGTCTCATCAGCCTCATTCCCACAGTGGACTTAACATCTGGGGATTGGCCCAATTGAACTGACCGGATGAACTATTGGGGTGGGGTTTGCTGTTTGCTCCTTTAACCTATTTATTTGAGCGGGGAACCCTCAGATCCTGCCTTCTATGCCTGCTGTCAATGTCTAATAAAAGTTCCTTTTGGAATGATTCTATTCCAAGAGTTCTGATTTCTTGGGAAGAGGTTTTGAAGCGGGTCCTTACAGGTTCCATCTTTAAATCTCTTTCCTCTGGTTTATGTTCAGTTTTATCTGCTCGTGCTCTATTTTTATTTTCTGAGTGTTTTTTGTTGTAAAGTTAAATTGGAGATGTATTTATATTTTCAAAGTTATTTTTAATTTCCTTGTGGTTTCAGATCATTGTTGTTTGAATGAGTTGCAACTTTGCATACATCTCCTCCTGGAAAGTGTTTGTTTTTTCTTGGTATATTCTTTCTGCAGATGTCTGATTTTCCATGATAGCCAAAAATCAGGGTTTTCATTTCTCTGCAAACAGCTTTAGAGTGCCAATTGAGTAGGTATTTATAATCCAGAAAGGTCAATTTTTTCTCTCTAAAGTTTATAATTCTTGCTTTGTACGTATCTTGTACTTTTGCTTTGTTTTCTTTTTTTGTCACAGCTGTTCTCTGTTATTAAGACATTGAAGGTCACAGAGACATATTATCTTTTCCTGGGCTTTGCCAGTTCCTGTATTAAAGCAACTACTATTGTATATTTTCATCTACCACTAGATGTCAGCACCAGTTCATTTTTCAGTTATAACTTTGTTTGCTTCTAATTGTTCACAGATCTGTTTTTTGATTATCTTTTCTAGGACCTTCCCAGGTATTGATTTTAGGCTGGTTGGTCTGTAGTTTCCTGGGTCCATTTTTCCCCCCTTTCTTGAAGATGGGAACCACATCAGCCCTTTTCCAGTCCTTTAAGGATCGATAAATTCACATTAAGTAAACAAGGTGTGATTTATTTTATATTTGCTTTCCAAAGAAAATGTTTAAGAAGACACTAATGTATTGTACTACAGTATATATTTTATATGAAGAGAAACTTGGAAATGCTGCTATCAGCCTGTGCTACTATTCTCAAACGCATTCTACAAACAGCAAACAGGTTAACTTATTTTAAGGGAGATCTGCGTCAGTGTGTAAAACAGGGTGGTTGCAATGACCAGAAGAAAAAGGTCATATGAGTAAGACAGCTGGATAATAGATTTATTGAAAATAAATAACTATGGGTGGAGATAATTCAGCTTCACTTCCTTTGCTTCTAACATTGCTTCCCTCTTTGAAATATAATTGTGTCTAAATTTGGGTTTCTACTGGATGAATGTGGGTTCAACACTCTAAAGGTTAAGTTCCATTAGATATATCCCAGCATGCTCATAAATCAATGAAAACATATTATTCTTTGTAAATGAAATGTATTTAGAAGCCATAGGGAGGAATAATTGCTATTAAAAAGGATGAAAGACAATTTTTATAAAATTCTAAAACAGCATTTCTCAGAACTTGTTTTAAAATGATTGACTGAGATGGGTTTCATGACTTGAGAAACAGATAGTAGAAGAATCCTGGTCAAATAAATGGGGCAGAGTACAACTTTTGTAGATTCCTAAAATCAATCCCATTTTCTTTGTCCACCTTAATTTCTTATCACTGTAATATAATTAATTGCATACTTCTATCAAAGTATGCAATTTTTGGTACCTGAATCTAATCTCTCCTCTATAGAATGTACAGATGGGGTCAATGGTAAAAGGACAAAACCATGGCACCCTGCCATGTCACCTGTGAGCAGTGCTTTTTTTCTAAAAAAAAAAAGGTGCCGGAACTCTCATCTTGGTGGGCACAGGAGGCAGGGGGGCAGCGCTGCTGCGGTCACGGGTGTGAGGGGTGTTGGCGGCAGACTGCCCCCCGGGGCCAGAGTCGGCGTGGCTGGTGCTGTGGGAGCAGCGGGGCCAGCTCTATATGGCAGGGCTGCGCGGGGTGGGCGGCGGAGGTGGTGTGGGCCAGGCGATGCAGGGCGGCCACTTAGGCGTGCAGGGTGAGGTGACGGTGGCACAGGTCCAGCATCGGGCAGGCCACCAGCTTGGTTGACATGGGTGAGCACAAGGAAGGAGTGCACATAGACTCCGTAGAACCCACTTCCCACTCCTTGTCCTCTCTTACTTACCTAGTTGAGATGGTGTAGTTGGGCAGCAGGGAGGGGTGCAAAGTTCCTGCCTTCGCTGCAGACAACTTGCCTGTGCTACATTTGCCAGCTGGGTCTTTTGGCGCGCTCAGCAGCAATTCCTATTGACTTTCGAAAGCCAATAGGCCAGGCGTAGGCAACCTTGGCTCTTTTATGACTCATGGACTTCAACTCTGAGAAGATGTTACATAACATAACATCAACTGGAAGATGTTAAATTGTCCTTCTGTTTCTTTCCTTCCCAAAAATTGTGTTAATGAGTCCTTTCTAAGCTCTGCTGATCAGCTTGTCCTGGATTGTTTTGCCGCAAAACGGAATGGTTTGCAAGTTGCAGTTGAGATAACCCATCTCATATCACATATAATTGAAGATTGTAATTAGTTGTGTGTGCACGTTCGGCAAGTGTGATGTATTTGTGCTGGCATTTCTAGGCCTCTTTCCAACCACATCCAGAAAAATTTGTAACAAACATTTGAATTCTCAAGGCCATGTTTGGAATTTCCCAGCAATCTGTTACTGGAAGGAAAAAGCAATCCTTGCTGTGTTACTGATCCCAGAGAAGCATTTGCATGTATGCAGGTATCCTTAGGGTGCCATAGTTATGGATGAGAAATATTGGTTGCAAAGTTGGCATTTCTGGATGTAATACAGATATTTTAGACCTATTTTTGTTTCTTTGCATGTTTGATATTTTTAAAAAGGCATATGGTACTGACTACGCTTATGCACATATGTACCATCTTTTGCTAGGATACATGACCACTGCTTGTCCAGCATGTGAAAAGTGAAAGATTCTGACTAAACAAAAGTTTAATGTACAGATAATACCACCAGAAATTATTTTAGCCTTTTTAATAAATGTTGTTATTGATGTTAAGCTCACCATGGAAAACTTCATATATTGTTATGTATATACTAGTGAAGGGATTTTATTATGCTTAAGGTTGATGTTAGTAATATTGATATTAGTAGTGATATTTTGTAATCATCTTTGTTTATGTGCAAGCAGTTTTGTAGGTGCTTTATATTGGGAAATTAGTTATATAGAAGCAAATGTTTCATGCTTTAGGTACAGGGGATTGCTTACATGAAAAGAGCATGGTAAGGGGAGGGGGGAAAGGAGTTATGGTGGAGCCTGGGTTGTTGTGTATGAGTTATCATCTAGGAATTATTTTTCTGTACCTTTTGGTTCCTAGTACCAAGACTCGATCTCTTTGTTCTGAAGGGGTATAAAGGAGGAAGACATCTTTCCTGGTTGTTGCCTTCATCTCTCTACCAGCCACGAAGAGAGATGTGGCCACCCAACTCTATTTTGATCAAAATAAAAGTTTTGCTTGCTGAAACCTCGGCTCAGGAGTTTCTTTTGGCTCTTTTAAATTCCTGAGTAATGCTGGGGCAATTGTGAGGCTAAGTGTAAAACCTTACACTAGGTTAATTATTTAAAGACTGAAGTGCAACATAACTAGATTCTAAATAATCTATTTTTCAAAACACACAACAGTCCAAACAGTAAAAGTAAAGTCCAAATTAAGAATATTTCATTCTTAAGAATTGTTTAATTTAAAGTGGTTTAGTTGTAATAGATGGTTATAGATTCAAAATAGTTTTCAAGAGTATTTACAAAAGATACTATTTTTTTAGTAAAGGTTCCCGCGCACATGCGTGCTAGTCGTTTCCAACTCTAGGGGCTGGTGCTCATCTCCGTTTCAAAGCCAAAGAGCCAGCACTTGTCTGAGGATGTCTCCGTGGTCATGTGGCCAGCATGACTGGACGCCAAAGGTGCACGGAACGCTGTTACCTTCCCACCGTAGTGGTCCCTTTTTTTCTACTTGCATTTTTATGTGCTTTCAAACTGCTAGGTTGGCAGAAGCTGGGACAAGTAACCGGCGCTCACTCTGTCACGCGGCACTCGGGATTCGACCCGCCAAACTACCGACCTTCTGATCGACAAGCTCAGTGTCCTAACCCACTGAGCCACTGCGTCCCTTACTATTTTTTTTAGCATCAGCTAAATTAGACATATTACATTGAGAAAAATGTTTCTCATTTCTTTGCTGAAATGAAAAATATGAGGTTCTTTCCTGTTGGCTTTTTTGAATTAGCTGTTTTAGATTCTAAAAGTTTAGTTCCTAAAGAAGTAACCTTGTAAATAATTTTAATGTCCTCCTCTAGTGCACGGTAGGCAACCTTGGCTCTTTTATGACTCAAGGACTTCAACTCCCAGAATTCCTGAGCCAGCATGGCTCAGCTTGGAAACCTCTCTCTTTCCCCTCAGTGTGGCTGGCTCAGGATTTCTGGGAGTTGAAGTCCACGAGTCATAAAAAAGAGCCAAGACTGCAATAGGCCTTCAAAAGCCAATAGAGGGAGCTTTTTTTGCAAAAAAAGGTGCCGGAATGCCGTTCTGAGCGTTCTATGAGAAAAAAAAGCCCTGCTTGTGAGAAGAACTACAATTTGTCTGATTTCACTATATTTTTCATATCAATTACTGCAGTTTTCAGATGCCCCCAAGTGGAAATCAGATGGATTGCATCTGCCTTAAAAGCAATTATGAAATGTTTCTCCACACATCTTCAAACTGAAATAAAACACCAAACAAATGTTCAACAAAAGAAGCAAGTGTTCCTTAATTTATTTTGTTCTTAGTAAGACTACAATATACTCAGGATTGTAAATATTTTTAAGAAAACTTACTTCTCACAATTGCTTTGTATGAAATATGTACCTGTAGCTCAGGTACACTTTCTGAGCTAATATTCTCTCTCTCTTTCTGTCTGTCTGTCTGTCTGTCTGTCTGTCTGTCTGTCTGTCTGTCTGTCTGTCTCTCTCTCTCTCTCTCTCTCTCTCTCTCTCTCTCTCTCTCTCTCTCTCTCTCGTTTGTGTGTGTGAATGCTTACTGTATGGCTGCTTTTTATCCTTTACTGATCATTTGTTTTTAATTTGCTTGAAGCAATCCTGACAATTTTTGTTAGAAGGATAAATCTATCAATCTTATCTAAATAGAAATGTGCTGACTGTGATGTAGTATAGGCTATGTTTGTATGGTGAGCTCTCTACCTTCTGGATAAAGATATGTCCCTGCTGTGATTATGGGGATATGTAATGCCTATAAAAGCCTGATGTTTGGGGCCTACTTTGGCTGAAATGATATTACAGACCATGGATGTTTGGGACTAAAGCTAACACATTCTGACTCCAATGTTGCTTGAATTTTATTCTTATCATGACATAACTCTCCACTAGACGCAGTTAAGTTTATGTGTGTCAGTGTGTGTGTGTGTGTGTGTGTGTGTGTGTGTGTGTGTGTGTGAAATGCTGCTTAAATATAGTTGCAGATATATATTTTTTTAATCCCATTTATATCCCGCCCTTCTCCGAAGACTCAGGGCGGCTTACAATCTAAAGCACAAATCAATGTGCTTAGCAATAGCCTTCATTCTATGTATATGCCTGCTTATTAGGGCTTTCGCCCCCCCCAAGCGACATTTTTACAAAGTCAGCTTATTGCCCCCAACAATCTGGGTCCTCATTTTACCTACCTCGGAAGGATGGAAGGCTGAGTCAACCTTGAGCCTGGTGGGACTCTAACCCGCACTAATTGTAGGCAGCTGGTGTTACGTAAGGAGGCATTAGCCCACTGCTCCACCAAGGCTATTGCAAAAGGTCTTGCTCATATACTGTATAGACATACCATTTTAAATTTAGCGCAGTTTCATTTTGAGAAGTTCCTGGACAAGTGCTAATACACCCTTCTATTTCCTCTGCAATTCTTATGTCCTATGATTATCTACAAAAGGTGCGGAGAGATAGGTACGTTAAATATTAATTTATTTTACATCATTTATATGCTGTAAACTATTGTAAGGTCACTGGCCGTTGGCAAAACTTGAGAAATCAAAAAAATCCAATCATAAAAACTCAAGCAGAACCTTCTTAAAGGTACCACACTTTATTTTTGATCGAAATAAGTCCTGGGTGGGAACACAATCTGAACACTGGCAGCAGTTGCGTTCAGAAGTGCCACACCTTAGAAAGTTAGTAGCATTGCTTTATAAACTTGGTTAGCCAATGAAAATCAGACAACAAAGTTATTACAATATAAGGAAGACATCAATAATTCCTGTACATTCCCTTATTTCCTCCTTCAGTACATCACATCTGTGTACATGTTTCCCACACTTGCATGAAGTTTGTCCCTGATGCAAACACTGATTTAAAAAGTGAGATAGCAATAGTTAGGCAAGGCTACACAATTTGTTTCTTTTTCTGGTTCCAGTTACAGAATCCTACATTTCTCACTTTTTAATTTTGCAACAGAATGCTTTCTGTACTTGGTGTCCAATGATGAACATTCCTTTGTTATTGCAGTGATAGTCAGGACATTGGCTGGCTTATGGGGTTTGTCACTCCTTACAGCGGATGCTATGATTGTCATCCCCGATGTGGTAGAGGTAACTGTTCTTTGGATAACTGGAATCAAACATGGTAAAAGCAGAAGACCTCCAAAAGCTAATGCAATCAGAAAAATTACCCTTCTCTAATTACCAAAGATCTCTCCAAATCAGCTTGTGTCCATGACACCTGTCCAGGTTTGAACCAGGGACATGGGCTATTTTCCTCATACGATCAGTGATCTCCTCAATTGCTTTTCCCTGTCTCGCTTAACAACAGCAATTTGGGGCTCAATATTAAGGACTACCTGTGTACATCTGAGTTTCTGGCAGTTGGGGCATCTTTAGAAGGGTTTCTGCTATTCATTAAATAACTACGTAGGTAGATTCATATAGTAGGAAAAATAGGGTTAGAGTTAGGATCAGGATTAGGGTTCAGGTTATTAAATTATTGTTGTATTCTGGTATTTTGGCTGCAATAGACAATAAAAAGTGCCCAGAAATTGCACTTAGTGAAAAATGTGTTAGCTAAATTGCTAACTAATATAAGGCCAATCAGATCATATATAAAATATACTAAAAGATTTTCACAGGGTACACATCACTTTTAAGGTAGTGCTATCAGTCTTTAAAACTATCTGCTGAATAACTCTTTGTTTTTCACCAAAATAATATAAAACTTAGAAGAAATGTGGCAACATATGTACAAGGAAACAATTTGTTAATATTATAATGTTCAAGTTACTTGAAGAATTTCCAGGTTATTCAGCTATTTGCTATAGCAACACCTTACTCAAATCACTTCTGTAATACTGTATTGCTATAATAATTAGTTATACAATTTGACTGATATTATCCTATGCAGGACTCCTGAACTTCTTTGTCTCTCAGCCCTTCTCTCTCTCTCTCTCTCTCTCTCTCTCTCTCTCTCTCTCTCTCTCTCTCTCTCTCTCTCTCTCTCTCTCTCTCTCTCTCTGTCTTTCTCTCTCTCTCTCTCTCTCTCTCTCTCTCACACACACACACACACATGGCTATTGGATTGTTTAACATGTACCCTGCGTTGCCATTCTTCATGACATGTTGCACTGGAGCACAGCATTTGCAAATAGTATTGAAGCAGGCCATTTAATAAAATCATAGAATCTTAGGGCTGGAAGACACATTGGATGTCTTCTGGTTCACCACCCCGAATGTACTTTGACCTTGTGGGCCTGTAAAGTCCATATTTTTGATACTTCATTTGTTCTGAAATTTCTAAAAATATTGTGGAAAAACTACATAATTTGGCTTTCTAAACCCAAATTCAGTTTGGGTTCTTTCCTGCCAAGATTGGTATCTTCTTAGATTTTGTAATGATTGTTATATCTTTTCACTGTTAAAGCAGGACCTTCTGCAAGAATCACTTGAGAAAAGGTCATGATATAAAGACTCCTTTTCTAAACAAGTGCTAAAATAACAAGTCATGATTTCTCATTTTGTATATTAACTCCCCAAAAAAGGCAGTGTTCTAATTCACTGTTGCTGGCTAATCTTGTAAATGGCCTGGAACAGAGTGTCCTAGTGAGCTTTCTACTCTATTTACATCTCATCTTCTGCCCCTTCATTTGGATTTAGTGATTATAATAAAATCTTTTAGAAGATTGAGAGTCTTCATTTTACATTTAAATATCCAATAACCTAGGCTTTATAAATATAATTAACTCCAGGAAAATATTCCAACAAAAGCACACTGGGTATTAAAACTATCTTTCTAAAAAAAAAGCAAAGCTTACCACACTGGACATGTACATGAGTTGATCTGGTCCAGGGTGGGGGGGCAGCAGCCAAACTTCCCTTTTGGTTTTAGGCAGGACTCCAGGTGCAGAGGCAATGGCAGTGGGGAGAGGTCAAAATGGGAACACCCCCCCCCTGCTGCTGCCTGCCCATTGCCCGTGGTGGCTTCCCATTTTCACTTCCACCCCCGCCGTTGCCTCAGGAGCTGGACCATTCAACCCCCTACGCACCACCCACAGTAGCCATGCCTACCAATGATGCAGTGCTGCCCACTGCCCCGCCAGCAGCCATGCACAAGTAGCATTTGCCTGCCACCCCCAGGCACTGCTAGCACTGCCAGAACTACACACAAGTATCATTTGCCTGCTGCTCCTCACAACGCCACCACCAGAAGCTGCCCACAAGTATAATTTGCCTGCTCCCCCCCAGATCTTGTTCTCTCCTGTAACTTGCCACCAATTTCATCCCCCTCGCAGCCCCCTCAGTCGCCCTTCCCAGCGCTATTGTTGCTGCCTGCCGCTCATTTGGCTTGTCCCACGGAGTGAAACACTGGGGACAAAGAATGCCTGGGCAAATGGGCTGTGCCAAAGGATGAGGGGCAGAGGGCCAGGGGCCCATTGGCTAGGAAGAATCACCAGGGGAGGGCCAGTGGAGGAGGAAAGCTGACTATGAATGGGTTGAAGCGGGAGGATGGAGGCAAAGTGGTGGGAGCTTAGAGGTCCCATCCCATGGAGGAAGATTGGATATTGCAAGCTATCTCTCACACCCCTAAGGCAATTATGAAGGCAGACTTTGAAGAATCACAACAGTACAACTTATATATGATTTTAAAAAGATATATATATGTTCTTTTTTACTTTTAAAAGAATTTAAATAGCTTTCTTTTCAAGATTTATACATAAATATTCTTAATGATAATAAACTGATCGCAGGATTGTATGTATTTATAAAGATCTGCCTTGATTCAGAATCTGTTTAATTCCTTATTTAGAAAGGGTTATTTGACAAGATATGAACATATTTTAGACTCCTCTGATTTTTAGGAGACTTTGGAGTATTAAAGGCTGAATTTATTGACATAGCCCACATAGCAGTCTCTTCCTTAATTGAATATGTTAATAACGTGTAATAGCAATGAGAAATGGGGCTTTTTTTGGTAAATGTGGATTTTAATTATTTTTTAAAATTCTGTCTAGGTACTTATTCAGGAATAAGAACTAAAATTCATTGTATAGATTTCTTCTTTTGTTTAGCTTCCCCAAGGTTTGCCAACCATAGAGTTTGTTGTCAAATGTTATCTCAGAGCAATTCCCCCAGTAGTTTGAAATTGCTTTTCTCCTGTATTGGAGACAAACTGGAAATTGTTGAACAACTGGCAAAGATGCTGGCCTGTGTTCTGACCAGACGTTGACTGTCACGGACTATTGAAGTCCTCTGCTTCTTTCCATCCTTGTTAGAAAAGCAAGTGATGTTCATTTTTCTTTTACTGGGTATATCATTGAGAACATTTGGTTTCCATTTGTGTAGTCATAGAACATGACTGTTGACATCAACTAGTCAAATCTCTGCTAGAAAAGGAAACTGGTATGCTTTTGTCAATTTCAACCTGCCTTTGATTTCAATTCTAAGAAATGCCAGAGGGATGTTTACGGTATATTATCTGTTCTCCTTCTTGCAGCATTTCCCTTCTGCTTACTAACCTACTTGAGGTTCTTGTCTCTGCCATTTCCCTGTCTTAAAGGTATTTCTATGAGAATGAAAATAACAACAACAACAAAAATGAAAGGTCTACTGTTTCATTGATTCACCCATGATCTGGATAAAACGAAGACAGCAATAACAAAAAATTTACCATTTTATCCATTTAGCTGCTAGCAGCCAAACAAAATGACCTTGGTGGATAGTGAGCAGTGACACTAGAGCAAAAACTCATGTGCAGACTGGGCAGTACCTACAATGAAATGCAGCAGTGCAGACAGCCCACAATCACAGAGTGCCACTTGTGCAAAGAAGAAGTTGGAAAGCATTCTGAGTAATCTATGGGGGGGTGTGTGTCAGGTGGGGATGGAATTCCATTCGTAGAACAGGTGAAAGGAACAAGCAGGAGCTCTTAGCAGAACAAAGATTTAAGTTTGATTAATGCAAATGGTAGATTCTAAATTACTTTTGCATTCAAGTTGGAAATTCCATGTTTATTTTAATTTGAGGGGCTGGGGTGGAGGTGTGGCTTAAAACATAGGACTTTTCACTAATATACTTCTAACCAGGTATTAGGTATTAAAAATACAAAACTTAAACAGTTACTATTCTATTAGAATGAACAGGAATAATGTCATGTATATGAGAATTAGGATGCTATTGCTTTAAAAATGTTGAAATTACATATATGAAGCTATATTAGTTTTGAAAGTAGCTAGCATTAAAGAAGTTTTAATAATGTTGCAAATACGTCTGAGGGAACTTTAAAGCTTTTTAAAGGCTAAGAGGGTCAGGGCTTGTTGGATTGTGTAATAGTTTATTTCCACTATATTGTATAGCATATAGGTAGTCCTCGACTTACAAGTGCAATTGGGACTGAATTTCAGTCATAGGTCTTGATGCTCTTCACAATTTTATCTAATCCCATTTTAATTCCTCTATACGTTTATTACTGTCTACTACTTAATTGTACATCCTATTTCTTGCAATGATTAAGAAGCATAATATTTAATTTTACTGTCATATGTAGAGTTGGCAATGGCTAAAAGAAAGAAGAAAAGGTGGAGCCATATTGTAATTCACTTTATTGGGCTTCATTCTGTATTTTTAATCATGCATACTAGGCTAACTTTAGAATAAAATGCAAGACATAGTGTAGATGGAGATGTAATACTGGTTTGATAGCTCAAGGTACCAATTAGAATTTACAAAATGAAATTTCCTGCATTTTCATTATTGAGGCATTTCCTTGCTGCTTTGTTTTATTTATTTTTAAATATGTTTTATTGATTTTTAACATAATCACTTAATATTTGGTAAACAGCGTGTTGTCTGGGTTAGTATTTTTTCTCATGTTTCTGCAAATCAAGTTTTGGTGACGGTTTGTTGCTGGAACTTTGCACTTTGATATGGCCCAAGGGCTAATCAATAAAGTTGCTGTTTCTGCAAATAATAACCACATCAATATAGAGCTTCTTTTCTAATTGCCTCATCATAGATCCTGTTTACAGAATTCTTATCTAAATTTGTTTTCCCCACAATATTCAAAGCATTCTTACTGGTTAAGCTTTTCTCAAAATTAGTTACACTTAAGTATTTAAGTCCCCTTCCATGGATTACTGCCTTGTCATGGCGAAGGGGCTTGCATAATTCAATGAAGCTATGAGCTATGCCGTGCAGGGCAACCCAAGATGAACAGGTCATAGCAGAGAGTTCTGACAAAATGTGATCCACTGGAGAAGGAAATGGCAACCCACTCCAGTATCTTTGCCATGAAAACCCCATGGACAGTACCAAAAGGAAAAAGATATGACACTGGAAGATGAGCCACTCAGGTTGGAAGGCATCCAATATGCTACTGGGGAAGAGCAGAGGGCTAGTACTAGTAGCACCAGAAAGAATGAAGCGACTGGGCCAAAGCCGAAAGGATGCTCAGCTGTGGATATATCTGGTGGTGAAAGGGAAGTCCTATGCTGTAAAGATTTTTTCTCCATAGGAACCTGGAATGTAAGATCCATGAATCAAGGCAAGCTGGACATGGTCAAACAAGAGGTGACAAGACTAAACATTGACATCTTAGGAATCAGCGAACTAAAATGGACAGGAATGGGTGAATTTAATTCAGATGACCATCAGGTATACTACTGCAGGCAAGAATCCCTCAGAAGAAATGGAGTAGCCTTCATAGTCAATAAAAGAGTAGGAAAAGCAATACTGGGATACAATCCCCCAAATGACAGAATGATCTCAGTTCGAATCCAAGGCAAACCATTCAATATCACAGTAGTCCAAGTCTATGCCCCAACCACCGGTGCTGAAGAGGATGAAATTGACCGGTTCTATGAAGCCCTACAGCACCTTATAGAACTAACACCAAAAAAATGATGTCCTTATCATCATGGGGGATTGGAATGTTAAGGTAGGAAGCCAAAAGATAATCGGAATAACAGACAAGTTTGGCCTTGGAGTAAAAAATGAAGCAGGGCACAGGCTGATAGAATTTTGTCAAGAGAATATGATGGTCATAGCAAACACTCTTTTCCGACAACCCAAGAGACGGCTCTACACATGGACATCACCAGACGGTCAACACAGAAATCAGATTGACTATGTGCTCTGCAGCCAAAGATGGAGAAGATCTATACAGTCAGTAAAAACAAGACCAGGAGCTGACTGTGGCTCAGACCATGAGCTTCTCGTTGCAAAGTTTAGGCTTAAACTGAAGAAAGTAGGGAAAAGCACTAGGCCAGTCAGGTATGAACTAAATCATATCCCTGATGAATATACAGTAGAGCAGTGTTTTTCAACCTTTTTTGGGCAAAGGCACACTTGTTTCATGAAAAAAATCACGAGGCACTCCACCGTTTTCCGCACCGTTGGGCCTCCCCACGGTCGCTACACGAACGGTCGTAAGTTGAGGATGGCCTGTGTTCTCAAGGGGTTGGACTAGATGACCTCCAAGGTCCCTTCCAACTTATTATTATTATTATTATTATTATTATTATTATTATTATTATTATTATTATTATTATTATTATTATTAGCCTCTTTATTTTATTTTATTTTGGGGCTTTTGTTTGTTTTTGCTGTGAAGGAAAAGGAAAGCTTGCATTTCTTTTTAATTTATCTTTCTGTATTTTCTTTTTTCTCTTCTTTTCTTTCTTCCTTCCTTCCTTCCCTCTCTTCCCTCCCTCTCTTTTCTTTCTTTATCTTCCTTCCTTCCTTTCTCTCTCCCACTTTCTTTCCCTCCCTCTCTCAATTTCTTGCTTTCTACTTGTTGTGGAAATTGGAAGCTACTTGCATTTCTTTTTAATTTTTCTTTCTGCATTTTTCTCCTTCATTTATTTTTTTCTCTTTCTTTCTTTCCTTCTTTCTTTTCTCTTTCTTTCTTTCTCTTTATTTTCTCTTTCTTTCTTTCTATCTTTCTTCCTTTCTTTCTTGCCTTTCTCTCTCCCACTTTCTTTCCCTCCCTCTCTCAATTTCTTGCTTTCTACTTGTTGTGGAAACTGGAAGCTACTTGTATTTCTTTTTAATTTTTCTTCCTGCTTTTTTTCCTTCCTTCCTTCCTCCCCTCCTCTCTCTCTCTCTTTCACATTGTGGCAAAGCAGAAGTGAGGAGTGAGTGAGGTCAGAGCTAAAAGTAGGGCTCTCATTCTCTTTCTTTCATCATTCCCACCATATATGTGCTTGTTTTAGCTTCCCTGCTCATATCTTCTTTGAATCAATTTGAGAAAAGCTGCTTGGGGTTTAGTTGTGGAAGACAAATGGCAGATGAAAGAAGGAATAAGTTCTGCTTCCCTACTGCAAATTTCTTGTGTTCTCAAATTGGCAGGGGTGTGGGTTCAGGTGGTACAGATCATGCACAGTGATTGAATCACTCACGCATTCTCGCTCTTAGTATTTATTTGAATGTTAAAAAATTTAACTCTGTGCCTATATTGACTATATATAAAGTAATTCTCTTGAATAGGAATCAAATAAACACAAAGAAAGTATTTTATAATTACTTTATTATGAAATAGTAAAAACAGAAATATGAAAAATTATAAAATACTTTATTCAGTGCGCAACCTGGGCCTGTTTGGCTGAACACAAAGCTGATATTCTGGCTGGAATCGAAGAAAGACACACACGTAGCTCTTCGTCAACAGCTCTCAGTCTCTCTCTGTATTTAGTTTTTATAGCAATCATGCTTGAAAAGCTCATCTCACACAGATATGTAGTGGAAAATGGGAGCAATGTCAAAATAGCTTTGTTTGCCAGAAGGGGGAACTCCTTGGCAGTATACAACCAAAAACTGTCCAAAGGTAGATCAGCAAATCTTAGCTTGAAACCACGATTTTGTCTCAGTTCAGTTAGTTCCTCCTGCTCCTGTAAAGTCATGTCCTTTCCACCAACTGATGCTGAGCTATAAGGGTCCCTAATCCAGTCAAGGCATTCAGTGGAGACCGAAGAGAAATAAAATGACAACTTCTCCTCGAGAGTTTTTAAATGTTTAACTATTATCTCACACAGTGCAGCAGTGTGAACACCTTGCCATTGCTTGGTGAGTGTGAACATTTCAAGATTGCCACTTTCCACGTGTTGATGCCAGAGTTGCACCTTTGAATGGAATCCATTTATTTTATCTGTACTTGTAAGCAGGTTTTCATTTCGGCCTTGCATTCGTGTGTTCAGTTCATTCAGATGATGAAATATATCTGCCAGGTATGCCAGCCTTGCACACCACTCATCACTTGCAAGCAGCTTTGCGTAATCTGGCCTCTCATTTGTCAGAAACACTTTAAGTTCCTCCCGCAGCTCATACACACGAACCAAGACCTTGCCACGCGACAACCACCGGACCTCCGTATGAAACAGCAAGGTTTTATTCTTTGCTCCCATCTCCTCACACAAAGCTGCAAATATGCGACTTTTCACGGGTCGTGACTTTACAAAGTTTACCATGCGCACAACATCATCCAACACATGAACTAGGTCTGCTGGTAAAGTCTTGGCTACGAGGGCCTCACGGTGTAAAAAACAATGCGTAACAATCAGATCTGGATTTCTTTCCTTCACTCTGCTTACAAAGCCTTTGTTGCGCCCGACCATGGCTGCAGCTCCATCGGTGCAGACACTTGTGCAGTTTTCCCACTTAAGTCCTCCTTGTTCAAGGTATTCTGATGTGACCCGAAAAATTTCTTCTACTGTTGTTTTTTCTGGCAATGCCTTGCAAAAAAAGTAGTTTTCTCTAATTGCATCACCATCAACAAAACGCACATTGGCCAAGAGTTGAGCATGTCCACTGATATCAGTAGACTCGTCAAGTTGCAATGCAAATTTCTCACTGATACGGATCTTTTCCAAAACCACACTTTCGATGTCTGCAGACATGTCATTAATACGTCTGGAAATTGTGTTGTCTGAGAGAGGGACTTTGGCTATTTCCTTAGCTGCTTCAGGTCCGAGCATCTCCTCTACAATAGCTTTGCAGGCGGGAAGTATTAATGTCTCTGCCACAGTGTGCGACTTTTTTGACTTGGCTATAAGTTCAGCAACTTGATAGCTAGCTTTAAGAGCTCTTTCATTTACCTTTGTGGTTTTTCTCATGAAAGTTGCCTGTTTCTCCATGTTTTCACGCAGGCGAACAAAATAGTCCGCATTCTTGTTTTGAAGCGAAGGGTGTTTCGTTTGGAGATGGCGTTTAAGTTTGCTTGGGACTATAGCACTGTTAGCTAGCTTTTCACCACACACCACGCACAGTGGAGTTGGTTTGTTTGCATCTCCGGTGAAAGTAAATCCAAATGAAATATAGCTTTCGCTATATTGCCTTGAGCTAACCATCTTTGCTTTCTTTTGATCCCCACTCATACTTGGGCTCTCATCTGGCTCCAAATTTTGTTCAGAGTCCAGTTCTTTCCTTTTCAAAAACTTGTCCATCACTGCAGTATCTCACTGTCACTCAGTACTTACTGCACTTGTCTCCTCCAGATAGCCGCTGTCCATCACACTCAGCACTCTTCTGCGCATGTCTCCATCCAGATGCATCAGTCAGCGCTCTTCTGCTCTTCTGCTCATGTTTCCTCCAAATCCAGATCCACTGGCGCTCTTCTGCTCATCGGCGATCTACTGCGATGTCTCCTCCTGTCCTCCTCCTGTTAGTGTAACTGTAACAGTGACACCGGAGCTATTTATTTAATGTCCCCACCCCATCCCCTCGGGCCCCAGAACCTTCCCCCCCACCGCGGCGACCATTTACCAACCTGGATTGGGAAAGATCCAGCACAGTCCCCCCAACTTTCTGCTGGAACTTACATCCCTCCCCCCTCCCTAACCCGTTAAAAAGTTTACATAAAAAATCCCTAAGCCTCCTCTTTGTGCCATGCCACCTCTCGGGATCCCAGGATCCGTCATTAAGGAATCTGCGGCACAAACCAGAGGGCCACACCTGGGAGAGGGGGGAATCTCTCAGGGCAAGCAAAGTGCACCTCAGCCAGCCAGAACTCACCCTCCCGTCTAGCTCAGCCCGTTCGGTAAAAATGCCGAACGGGCTCAGAAGGCGTTCCCAGGCACTCCGCTGCAGGCCCCAGGCGCCCCGTCGCTCGGAACGGCCTGGCCACTTTAGGTCCAGGTTCCCCGCTGCCCGACTCATCTTCGGCGGCCTCAGAAACGTTGCCGTTGTCGCGGGTCAGGCCCGGCGGACCCGGACCGGCACACCAACATCTCCCGCGGCCTCTGCAAGTTGTTACGGCACCGGGAACTCCCGGTGCCCAGCCGAGGCCGTGCAACAGGCAACAGCCTCCTCAGGGCTCAGCCAGCCAGAACTCACCCTCCCGTCTAGCTCAGCCCATTCGGTAAAAATGCCGAACGGGCTCAGAAGGCGTTCCCAGGCACTCTGCTGCAGGCCCCAGGCGCCCCGTCGCTCGGAACGGCCCGGCCACTTTAGGTCCAGGTTCCCCGCCGCCCGACTCATCTTCGGCGGCCTCAGAAACGTTGCCGCCGTCGCGGGTCAGGCCCGGCGGACCCGGACCGGCACACCAACATCTCCCGCGGCCTCTGCAAGTTGTTACGGCACCGGGAACTCCCGGTGCCCAGCCGAGGCCGTGCAACAGGCAACAGCCTCCTCAGGGCTCAGCCAGCCAGAACTCACCCTCCCGTCTAACTCAGCCACGGGCCACGGCCATCTTCTCCGGAGGGAGGTAAAAAAAAAAAATTCCCACGGCACACCAGGCAACAGCTCGCGGCACACTAGTGTGCCGCGGAACAGCGGTTGAAAAACACTGCAGTAGAGGTGACAAATAGATTTAAGGAATTAGATCTGATAAAGTGCCTGAAGAACTATGGATGGAGGTTCATAACATTGTACAAAAAGTAGCAACTAAAACCATCCCAAAGAAAAAGAAATGCAAGAAAGCAAAATGGCTGTCTGAGGAAGCTTTGCAAATAGCTGAGGACAGGAGGGAAGCGAAAGGCAAGGGAGAAAAAGAAAGATACACCCAACTGAATGCAGAATTCCAGAGAATAGCTAGAAAAGATAAGAATGCATTCTTAAATGAACAGTGCAAAGAAATAGAAGAAAACAATAGAATAGGGAGGACTAGAGATCTCTTCAAGAAAATTGGAGAGATGAAGGGAACGTTTCATGCAAAAATGGGCATGATAAAGGACCAAATTGGCAGGGACATAAAAGAGGCAGAAGAGATTAAGAAGAGGTGGAAAAATTACACAGAAGAACTATACAAGAACAAGCTTAACATCCCTGATAACCACGATGAGGTGATCACTGACCTCGAGCCAGACATCCTAGAATGTGAAGTGAAATGGGCCTTAGGAAAGCTGAGGAACAACAAAGCTAGTGGAGATGACAGTATTCCAGCTGAGCCATTCAAAATCTTAAAAGACGATGCAGTAAAAGTGCTACACTCAATTTGCCAGCAAATTTGGAAAACTCAACAGTGGCCACAGGATTGGAAAAGATCAGTTTACATTCCAATTCCAAAGAAAGGCAATGCCAAAGAATGTTCAAACTATCGCACCATTGCACCCATTTCACATGCTAGTAAAGTTATGCTTAAAATCCTACAAGCTAGACTCCAGCAGTATGTGGATTGAGAACTACCAGAAGTACAGGCAGGATTTTGAAGAGGCAGAGGAACTAGAGATCAAATTGCCAACATACGCTGGATCATGGAGAAAGCTAGGGAGTTCCAGAAAAACATCTACTTCTGCTTCATTGACTATGCTAAAGCATTTGATTGTGTGAATCACAACAAACTGTGGCAAGTTCTTAAAGAGATGGGAGTACCAGACCATCTTATTTGTCTCTTGAGAAACCTATATGCGGGTCAAGAAGCAACAGTGAGAACTGGACACAGAACCACTGATTGGTTCAAAATTGGGAAAGGAGTCCGGCAAGGCTGTATACTGTCACCCTGCCTGTAAGTTAAAGGCAGGGCTAGATGAATCAAAAGTTGGAATTAAAATTGCCGGGAGAAATATCAACAACCTAAGATATGCAGATGATACCACTCTAATGGCAGAAAGTGAAGATGAACTAAAGAGCCTCTTGTTACGAGTGAAGAAGGAGAGTGCAAAAGTTGGGTTGAAACTAAACATTAAGAAAACCAAGATCATGGCATCCGGCCCTTTCAATTCCTGGCAAATAGATGGGGAAGAAATGGAGGTAGTGACAGATTTTATTTTCCTCGGCTCCAAGATCACTGCAGACGGGGACTGCAGCCAAGAAATTAAAAGACACTTGCTCCTGTGGAGGAAAGCCATGGCAAATCTAGACAGCACACTAAAAAGCAGAGACATCACCCTGTCAACAAAAGTGCATATAGTCAAGGGTATGGTCTTCCCAATTGCAATGTATGGCTGTGAAAGTTGGACCATAAGAAAGACTGAGCACCAAAGAATTGAAGCCTTTGAACTATGGTGCTGGAGAAGACTCCTGCGAGTCCCTTGAACTGCAAGGCGATCAAACCGGTCAGTCCTAGAGGAGATCAACCCTGACTGCTCTTTAGAAGGCCAGATCCTGAAGTTGAAACTCAAATACTTTGGCCACCTAATGAAAAGGAAGGACTCACTGGAGAAGAGCCTAATGCTGGGAAAGGTTGAGGGCAAGAGAAGAAGGGGACGACAGAGAATTGAGGTGGCTGGATGGAGTCACTGAAGCAGTAGGCGTGAGTCTAAATGAACTCCAGAAGATGGTAGAGGACAGGAAGGCCTGGAGGAACATTGTCCATGGGGTCGCGATGGGTCAGACATGAATTTGCAGCTAACAACAACAAAGTATTTAAGTCTTTTTTCTCATACAAGCCCAACACTTTTAAATTTTTCATATCTTAAAAAAGGGGGAAAAAGAGAAAACATTTCTTTTATATAAATCATCCCAACATTTTTATATTTCTCATGTCAAAAGAAAAAACACAAAGGAAAAAAGAAAAAAAATACTATGTTACTTGAGGGGTTCTTCCCTCTTTAACAAATCTTCATTTATATCCAAAATCTCTTTCTTTAAATATATTCAAACAGATGTTTAATTATTAAATATTCCCTCTGATAAATCCCATCATCTAATTTCTTAATACTCACTTTAGCCTTTTCCCCCCTAACATCTTTCCTGATCAATATGCTTCACTAAATCAAAGAATCTTTCCATAATCTTAAAAGTGTTGTTGCAGGTACAAAAGGCAAAACAGGCAAGATGTTTTATAGGAAGGTTTTGTCCCTTTGTATTAATTGAGAATCTTTTCCTTCCTTTCTTTCTTTCTTGATTTTATGTATTATTTTTTTCTCTCAGGTTCTCGTAGTTCTCCTACAAGCCCAACACTTTTAAATTTTTCATATCTTAAAAAAGGAAAAAAAACAGAGAAAACATTTCTTTTATATAAATCATGCCAACATTTTTATATTTCTCATGTCAAAAGAAAAAACACAAAGGAAAAAAGAAAGAAAAAATACTATGTTACTTGAGGGGTTCATCCCTCTTTAACAAATCTTCATTTATATCAAAAATCTATTTCTTTAACCATATTCAAACACGTGTACCATGTCCCCAGTCCTAGGCCTTCAGCTGGGTTTTATAAAACTTTTTCGCTTTAGGCCTCTGCCACCATGTGCAAAAAAAAAAGATTCAATCAATCAATGAATTTCAACTTCTCACAGGAAAAAAAAAGATCTCGCAAAGTTGGAATTGATTGATTGAACTTTTTAGTCCCAACCAGTCTGCCATTACCACTGCAGCCATGCCCACCCAATGGGCCATGCCCACCCAATGGGCCACACCCACCCAATGGGCCACGCTCACCCAATGGGCCACGCCCACCTTGCACCCGACGATACATAAGTTGGTTTTGGGTTGTAGTTTGGGCACTCAGTCTCTAAAAGTTTTGCCATCACGTCTTAGAGTATAGGTTACCTTTTCCATGTCCAGTATTTTCTGTAAGATTTTTCCATCTGGGTTAAATCATACTTTCTTCTATTATTAAGTTCCATCTTGGAATCTCTCTCTTCTGTCTCATATTCAGTTATCTGTTTTTTTCTGCTCACTCTGTATTTTTATTTTCTGAGAATTTTGGTGTTGTAAAGTTAAATTGGAGATGTGTTCATTTATATTTTCAAAGCTATTTTAAATTTCCTTGTGGTTTGAGATCATTGTTGTTTGAATGAGTTGCAACATAGCATACATCTCCTCCTGGAAAGTGTTTGTTTTTTCTTGGTATATTCTTTCTGCAGATCTCTGGTTTTTCATGATAGCTAAAAATCAGGGTTTTCCTTTCTCTGCAGACAGCTTTAGAGTCACAGTTGAGTTAGTATTTGTAATCCAGAAAGGTCAATTCTTTTTATTTAGAGTTTATAATTCTCACTTTGTAGATAGCCCAGAATGTGTTCTTTCTTTTTTGTCACAACTGTTCTCTGTTATTAAGACATTGAAGGAAAAGGCCAGCGTATAGCACAATTCAATATGTGGCTAAAGGAGTGGTGTAAAGGGGAAGGCTTTGGATATATTAGTCACGATGTCTGTAGCTGGTCCAATGAAAAAAATGTACAAAAGAGATGGTTTGCATCCTTCAAAGAAAGGGACTGAGTTACTCGGCTATAAATTCACAGAATTTCTGGAGGAATATTTAAACTAAACAGTGGGGACAGTGAGTTAATTGATAGAGAACATCCCTGTCCCCGCCAATCTAAAAATTATAGGGCTATCAATGCATGTAACATAGATGTGTGTGTGGACAAGAATATCAACTTTGCTGTCAAGCAAAATCAAGCTTCTATTAGCAAGTGCCACACAAAGTGCACTAACCAAATAGGTGGTAAGACAATAGGGGAACTCAGGTACCACACAGGTTGTGTGGAAAGTAAATACAGGGTCGGACATAAAGGACTCAAATGTCTATACACCAATGCAGAGTATGAACAGCAAACAGGGTGAACTAGAAATTTAGGTTAATGAGGGCACATATGATATTGTTGCCATTACGGAAACATGGTGGGATGAAACCCACAAATGGAACACACAACTAGAGGGATTTAAATTATTTAAAATAAACAGACCAAATAAAAGAGGAGGTGGAGTTGCCCTGTATATAAGGAATAACTACATCTCTACAGAAATAGAGCACAACCATAATGAAAACTGTAAACTTGAATGCATTTGGGTCAAAATAAAAGGGGGGGGGAATGACATTGCCATAGGTGTATACTATAGGCCACCCAACGAAACAGAGGAAATAGATAAACGTTTTGCTAGTCAGCTAAGTAAGGTATGTAGGAAGCACATCACAATAGTAACAGGGGACTTTAACTACCCTGACATCAATCAGGGCTGTTTCCAGAGGAGGCAGAGGAGGAGAGGACCTGGAGCTTATGGGGCGAAGGAACTGGATGAGGCTGCCGGCAGGCCCAGAGGAAGAGAGAGAGGCTTTTGGAGGAGTTGGTGGTGGCGGCAGCAGCGTGCTCCAGGGGCGAAAAGAAGCAAGGCTTCTTTAAGGAAAGGGTGGAAGAGTCAGCATCAGAAAAAGGAAAGAAGGCGAGGTTGTCAGAATACAAGCTAACTTGAGGGCTAATCCACATGGAGCCCCATTTCCATCTGTCCTGTTTGCCATCGTTCACTCCCTAGAGACTAAAATGGACAATGTGAAATTTGAGCGGGCCCTGAACAAGGAGTATATATCGGAGGTGGTGACCCTTTGAGAGCTGTATGCAACGAAATTTCATTTTGATGTATGCCGATTGGTGTACTTTCAAAGTGACAATAAAGTTATCATCATCAACAACTGGGAGACAAACTCTGCACCAAGTGGAAGATCAAACAGATTCCTGACAAACCTAGCAGACATGTTTGTCACCCAAAAAGTAGAGAAGGGAACTAGGGGATTAGCCATTTTGTATCTAATTGTCACTAACAGAGATTTTATTTATTTTATTTTAATCCCATTTATATCCCGCCCTTCTCCGAAGACTCAGGGTGGCTTACAATCTAAAGCACAAATCAATGTGCTTAGCAATAGCCTTCATTCTATGTATATGCCTGCTTATTAGGGCTTTCGCCCCCCCCCCAAGTGGCATTATTACAAAGTCAGCTTATTGCCCCCAACAATCTGGTCCTCATTTTACCTACCTTGGAAGGATGGAAGGCTGAGTCAACCTTGAGCCTGGTGGGATGCGAACCTGCACTAATTGCAGGCAGCTGGTGTTACTTAAGGAGGCATTAGCCCACTGCTCCACCAAGGCTCATGTTGAAATGATGAAATGATAGAAGGTGTTGAAGCCACAGGAACCTTGGGAGGAAGTGATCATGCAATATTGGAATTCAACATCTATCAACTATCGTCTGGTCTCCAACCTTCGCTTTTTGGCGAAGGTTGTTGAGAGTGTGGTAGCACATCAGCTCCCTCTGTTCCTGGACAAAACCGATTATCTTGACCCATGCCAATTGGGCTTCAGGCCCGGGTACAGCACGGAGATGACATTGGTTGTGCTGGTAAATGATCTCTGGCGGGCCCGGGACAGGGATTGTTCCTCTGTCCTAGTCCTATTAGACCTCTCAGCGGCTTTTATTTTATTTTTTATTTTAATTGGATTTATATACCACCCTTTCCCGAAGGACTCAGGGCGGTTTACAGGGAATTAAAACAAGAAATACAAAATTAAAAATAATTAAAAGATTATAACAGTCCCTGAAAGAGTAAAAACCCCAATTAAAATTAAAATTAAAATTAAAATTCTCAGCCTGGGCCAGAGAGCTTGAAGAGCCAGGTCTTCAGGTCCCGGCGGAATGAACGGAGGTCGGGGGCAGTCCTCAGCTCCACGGGCAGCTGGTTCCAGAGGGCAGGCACACCCACTGAGAAGGCCCTCCCCCTGGGTGTTACCCGCCAGCAATCTTTTACCGGCGGCACCCTGAGAAGACCCTCCCTGTGGGAGCGCACTGGACGAAGGGAACTTGATGCTGGCAGCAGGTGTTCCCTCAGATATCCCGGACCCAAGCCATTTAGGGCTTTATAGGTCATTACCAGCACCTTGAATCTCACCCGGAGGGCAACCGGAAGCCAATGCAGCTCGCGGAGTAGAGGTGTTACATGGGAGTATCGGGAAACCCCCATCACAACTCGACCATGGTAACTTGCTGCGACGACTCAGGGGACTGGGAGTGGGGGGCACTGTTTTACAGTGGTTCTCCTCCTACCTCCTGGGCCATTCGCAGTTGGTGTTGACAAGAGGGCAGAGATCCGCCCCGAGGCCTCTCGTTTGTGGAGTTCCTCAGGGGGCGGTTCTCTCTCCCCTTCTGTTCAACATCTATATGAAGCTGCTGGGTGAGATCATTTGTGGTTTTGGGGTGGGGTATCATCAGTATGCTGATGATACCCAGCTTTTCTTTCCACCCCGAATCAACCCAGTGATGCTCTCATTGTGATGTCCCATTGCCTGGAGGAGGTTCAGGTTTGGATGGGAAGAAACAGGCTTCGACTCAATCCTGCCAAGACTGAGTGGCTGTACATACCGGCATCTCGGGTGAATCATTTTTGTCCATCATTAACGATGGGGGATGAGGTGTTGCCACCCATTGATAGGGCTCGTAACTTGGGCGTTCTCCTGGATTCACGGCTCAGTTTGGAAGATCATATAAGAGCTGTGATCAGGGGGGCTTTTGCCCAAATTCACCTGGTGCACCAGTTGCAACCCTATTTGGACTGAGATGCCCTACGCACACTTATTTATTTATTTATTTATTTATTTATTTATTTATTTATTCGGTTTATATACCGCCCTATTCCCAAAGGACTCAGGGTGTTTTACAAGGCAAAATTTAAAAACAATCCAATATAAAATTAAAATAAATTAAGTCTAGCCACAAAATTAAATCGCAATTTAAAAACATTAAACCCCTCAGTCCAGAGCAGATAGCTCAAAGAGCCAGGTTTTTAGGTCCCGGTGAAATGAACGAAGGTCGGGGGCAGTCCGGAGTTCCGTTGGCAGTTGATTTCATAGGGCAGGCGCGCCCACAGAGAACGCCCTCCCCCTGTGGATCGCCCGTCGGCAATCCTTGACCGGCGGTACCCTGAGGAGGCCCTCCCTGTGGGAGCACACAGGACGATGGGAAATTGACACTGGCAGCAGGTGCTCCCTTAGATAATCTGGGCCCATGCCATTTAGGGCTTTATAGGTCATCACCAGTACCTTGAATCTCACCCAGAGGGCAACTGGAAACCAATGCAGCTCGCGGAGAAGAGGTGTTACATGGGAGTATCGGGAGACTCCCATCACAACTCGCGCGGCTGCATTCTGCACCAGCTGAAGCCTCCGAATGGTCCTCAGGGGCAGCCCCATGTAGAGAGCATTGCAGTAGTCTAGCCGGGAGGTCACAACCGCATGGGTGACTGTGCGTAGGGCATCTCGGTCCAGATAGGGCCGTAACTGGTGCACCAGGCGAACCTGGGCAAAAGCCCCCCTGGCCACGGCTCCTATATGATCTTCCAAACTGAGCCGTGAATCCAGGAGGACACCCAAGTTGCGGGCCCTATCAACGGGGGGTAACACCTCACCCCCCATAGTTAACGATGGAAAAGATTGGTTAGTCTGAGATGCCGGTATGCGCAGCCACTCAGTCTTGGCAGGATTGAGATGAAGCCTGTTTCTCCCCATCCAAACCCGGACCGCTTCCAGGCAACAGGACATCACGTCGAGGGCATCACTGGGTTGGTTCGGGGTGGAAAGAAAAAGCTGGGTATCATCAGCATACTGATGATACCCCACCCCGAAACCACAAATGAGCTCACCCAGCGCCTTCATATAGATGTTGAACAAGAGGGGAGAGAGGACCAACCCCTGAGGAACTCCACAAACGAGAGGCCTCGGGGCGGACCTCTGCCCTCCCGTCAACACCGACTGTGAGCAGCCCAGGAGGTAGGAGGAGAACCACTGTAAAACAGTGCCCCCCTCCCAACCCCCTGAGACGCCGCAGTAGGATACCATGGTCGATGATATCAAAATCTGCTGAGAGGTCTAATAGGACTAGGACAGAGGAACAACTCCTGTCCCGAGCCCGGCAGAGATCATTCACCAGCGCAACCAATGCCATCTCCGTGCTGTACCCGGTCCTGAAGCCCGATTGGTATGGGTCCAGATAATCAGTTTCCTCCAGGAACAGAGGGAGCTGAAGTGCCACCACGCTCTCAACCACCGCAAGAAAGCGAAGGTTGGAGACCGGACGATAGTTGTTCAAAATAGCTGGGTCCAGGGCAGGCTTCTTGAGGAGGGGCCTCACCGCCGCCTCCTTCAAGGTGGCAGGGAAGGCACCCTGCCTCAAGGAAGCAGTTATTACTGCCTGGAACCAGCCTCGTGTCTCCTCCCGGGCTGCATATACCAGCCAGGAGGGGCACGGGTCCAATAAACACGTGGCGGAACTCAGTCTCCTCATAATCCTGTCCACCTCATCTGGGGTCACATGATCAAATTCACTCCAGGTAACATTCTCTAGACCGCTTGATTCCTCCCTGTCAGTCTCTGCCCAGTCAGAATCCAAACCGGCTTGAATCTGAGCGATTTTGTCCGTCAGATGATAGCTAAACTCCTCGGCTCGCCCCTGCAAGGGCTCCTTCTTCACCTCCTGATTAAGGAGGGAGTGAGTCACCCTAAACAGGGCGGCCGGGCAATTATCTGCGGATGCGATGAGGGCAGCGAAGTAATTAGACTTCGCTGTCCTCATTGCAGCGAGATAAGACCTTGTAAAGGTTCTTAACCACAACCGGTCAGACTCAGACCGGCTGGATCTCCAACAGCTCTCTGTCGTACTCTGATTGAGGTTGTGGATAGTTGGTTAAAGCCAATGTGGCAAGTGGAGCTTGCAGATCACGCCTGGGACCACGACCACAACCTTGTCGTCCACCTCTACCTCTGCCTCCTCTGGAATCTGTTCCTCTGGGCTGGTACGTAGCGGGCACTGGAAACCGTTGGAGACAATCCCGGGTGGCATGTCCCACACAATTGCAGATGTAACATTTTGGCATCCTTGGAATGTAGGCACTTCCACGGAAGGGACGCCTTGCTGGAGCTGTTGATGGAGGTGGTCTTCTTAAATGTGGCGTGGCTTGCATAAGTGCCTCTTCTTCGGTTAAAATTCTGCATACATGATCCACTGTGTGTTGAGCAATGGGCACTTGATTAATCTTGGTCCCTTCCAACTTTATTATTATTATTATTATTATTATTATTATTATTATTATTATTATTATTATTATTATTATTATTATGGTCAACAAAACCAAGTTATCTTTTCCTGGGTTTTGCCAAGCCCTGTAATAAAGCAACTGCGGTTGTATATTTTCATCCACCACTAGATGTCAGCACCAGTCAATAATAGACAATTGTTTACTTCTGTTTTCATGATTTAAAAGGAAAATCTTAACAGATTCCACCAATTTCAAACTTATCCAAATTAAATCTTATATTCATTTCATTTCAGTATATTTCTCTTCCGCCACTTCCATCTGTAGGAGTGTGGGGCAAAGATCCCCACCCTTCTCACTTTTGGAGGCTTTTTGCTTCTTGGGGTTTTTCTTTTTTCTTTTCCCCAGGAAATCAGTTTTCAAGTAGAAGAGAGAAAATCACTGTTCTTACCCAGTTCCAAACACGTTGTTTACAGTCAGCTTAAAGTAGTGCTTGTAATTAAGGTAGCCTTTCTCCTGCTGGTTTCTGGAGGGCTTTTCCCAGACCGATTGGATTGACCATCATCTCTCCGCAATTGGCAGGACTTACTTCCTTCTTTGTTGCCTCTATGGGGCAACTTCAGGCCCATTTAGGGTCCCCTAGCAGGCAGAAATCGGCTGTAGGGTGTAGAGCGCCACAATCCCTCAGCTGCTGTGCTACTGTGCAAAACCCTTGCTGCTTTATTTTAAATAATGTATTGCCATATACAGCTTTAAGTCAACTGTGGAAGATCTAATGTTACAAGGCCTCTCAATATTAACAATTCTCTATTAAATTTGAAATAGAATTTTATCCTTTGAGTTCAACAACTCATGAGACAGGGACTTTCCAGTTATTTCCACTGCACAAATACATATTAGAGAAAAGGTTAGTTTCTCCAAGTGCAACTAGTGAATTTATGAATGAACTAGAGTTTAAATTCATATCTAGATTGCATATTACTAGCATACATTTCTTCCAGAATGTTTATAATATATGGTTCCTTTATCTGTTATACAGAGGCATTATAAGAACAAAATCAAAGCAGCAGATATATTGCAGTTTAAATGAGGATAAGGTTATCTGTGGTTTAACAGATATTTGTGTCATTACAGCTGTAAATTGTAATACTGTATTAATGTTCTGTAGATATAAGAGCATGCCAATAGTAAGTACAATGGTTTTGAAATTCTTGGGACTTTTTCTTCCTTTTTTTGACCCACCATTTGTGTGTGCTATTATAAGCAGCATTATGCAAAGCACAGAAAGGGAATAAGAAATTCCCTGAGCCTTGGTGGAGCAGTGGGCTAATGCCTCCTTAAGTAACACCAGCTGCCTGCAATTAGTGCAGGTTCGCATCCCACCAGGCTCAAGGTTGACTCAGCCTTCCATCCTTCCGAGGTAGGTAAAATGAGGACCCAGATTGTTGGGGGCGATTAAGCTGACTTTGTAATAATGCCGCTTGGGGGGTGTATGAAAGCCCTAATAAGCAGGCATATACATAGAATGAAGGCTACTGCTAAGCTTGTAAGCCGCCCTGAGTCTTCGGAGAAGGGCGGGATATAAATGAAATTAAAATAATAAAAATAATAATAAATAATAAGCCAAATGAAGGGAAGAGATAAGAATGGGGAATGTAGGTAAATCTAGTTTATACCAACACCATACATTATACAGTACTCTTCCATACATTTCTGTCTTTAGAAACCATTGTTACTTGCACTACAGCCATACATACATTGCATTTTGTTCTTTAATTTCCCACATCTGTCTTTTTGAGGACCTTATCATCTCTATCCAACTACAATTTTTGTCTTTTTATTCTTGACCCCTTTACTCTTCCTTTCTATATTTTTCTTTTTGCAATTCAAACTAATTCATTCTTTCTGTATGGCCCAATTGCCTCAATATACTATTTTCATGTTTTTATATGTATTATATGAAAGTACTTTTGACTCAGTTTTCTTTTGTATGTACTTTTGTATTCAATCCATGTTCATCAATCACAAATTCATTCTTGATACTATTGCTATATTACTATACAAACATTTTTCAGACTTTATTCAAGCTGCATTTTATTTATTTATTTTATTTCTTTAGCCACCATTTCAAATATTTCATTCTGGGCAGCTAACAAGGAATTAAAAACAAGGTAAATGACATCATATGGTAGTAAAACAATAAATAGCAAATATAACAGCTGAGATAAAACCAACTGACACAATCAGCATAACCACAAATGAGCTCAGCCGTGCACCTAGGGTTCCAGGCTCCATAACAGAACCAGAACTTGAAAGCATTATGAAAAACCAGTAAAATCAGGAAGCGCCTAATTTCTGGGGTAAGTGATGTCCCAGAAGGCATGTACTGTAATGTATTACTTGAACTGCTTTCACGTGTCTTTTGAATGCTGCTTAAGGTTGCTCAATTGAGGTCTCTGTGTAACGGTCGCTTGCTAGCCAGACATGCAGTCTCCAAGAAGATCATTGGATGATTTGGGGCAGGAATGGGTTCCTTTAAACCTATTGGCCACCACCTAGTGGCCAACTTTATAAGTAGCTGCACAGAAGCCTGTGTTTCAGTTCTGTTCCTTTTTGCCTCAATAAAGCAATGTTCCTGTTTGCAACCTCTTCTCTCGCTTCCTGCCTCCAAAGAACTCACTACACAACACTGGCGACAAGGATGGGATCCTGCTTCTTTGGAAGAGCTGACAGTCACTAGGGGATGAGGCCAGCAAAGCACCTGGCAGGGAATGTGTTCCCCCCCCTCCGGTCAGCCTAGTAAGCCACGCTAGTGACCACCCGCCCTGCGGACCAGTCCCAGGGCCTACAAAGAAGCAGGATGAGGCAACGTGAGACCCGAGCCATGAAGACTTCCCTAAGATGGCGAAAGTTGGAAAGCTTGAGGAATTTGATGTTACTCACCCAGAGAGATGGTCATCCTACAACTCAAGAGTAGAAAACTACCTCCGCACCAACCAAGTCACCGAAGATGGCCTGAAGGCCGCAACACTCCTCTGTGTCTGCAGGTCTGCAACCTTTGACATTGCGGAGAACTTAGTTGCACCAGCGCAGCTGGAGTCCGTTACTTATGTGGATCTGAAGAAACGGCTCTGCGACCATTTCCAGCCCAAGCTGTTGGTAATTGCGTGAAGGCATGCCTTCAAACAACGAGTTCAACAACCTGGAGAGATGGCCACCCAATTCATTGCAGCATTGAGACTAGTTTTGCGCCTGTGCCAATTTTTAGACTTGGAAGAAAGGCTTCGAGACCAACCCGTCTGTGGACTATGGAGCAGAGAGTTGCAACAGAAACTTTTTGCTAAAGAGACTCTCTCGCTCCAGGAAGCCTTAAAAGAAGTCATGGTGGATGAAGCCGCCACCGGAGCCGTGAAGGCCTTGCGGCCCGCCAAAAGCACTCCTCCCGAGGAAGCCATCCACCACGAAGATACCGAACTTCCTGAAAACGTCGACTTCGACCAAGAAGTTGACAAGATCCAACTGCACCATGACAAGGGACTGAAGCCTTCTTACAAGGTAGTTCCTTTCCCTCGATGTTTGGGCTGTGGTGGCCACCACCAATGGACAGACTGCCGGTTCCGGACAGCCATGTGTTGGGTCTGTGGGAAGACCGGCCACATGGCATCAGTCTGCAGAGGTTGCCAGAAGGACCACCAATTGGACGATCCGATCAGGAGAGGTACCGGGCCCCCAGGGCAGCATAGTGTAAGGTTTTGCTCCAGTTTTCGGAACATTTGCTGCATGGGAGCCCTTAAGCCCTTAAGCCCAAACCTTGGCTTCAGGTCGAGCTGCAAGGTGTCACTTGCAAGATGGAACTGGACACTGGTTCAGCTGTATCCATCATTTCCCTGGAGACCTTCCGGTTTGTGTGCAACTTCAGCAAGAGGTGGGCCAAGCTTAGGCCATCTGACATCATCCTGACTGACTTCCAGAATTTCCGAGTAGCTGTCAAAGACGAGGCCACATTGGCCGTCAAATTCAAGGGGTTTTCGGGGCCCCTAGATGTAATCGTGATGGAGGGTCAGAGAACGAGCTTAATAGGGCTTGATTGGTTTGATGCTCTGGGCATTCAAATAACCAGGATCCACTGGACACAAGCAGAAACCTTGGCGTCAGTATGCGAGGAGTTCGCAGACGTTTTTGACACAAGCCTGGGAGAGTACAAGGGCCCTCCAATAGCCTTTAAACTTGATCCTGCCGTAACGGCTATTAGGATCAAGCCCCGTAGAGTGCCATTTGTGCTGAAACATAAAATTGATGCAGAGCTGGACAAGCTAGTCAGCCAGGGGGTACTGCAGCCCATAGATGGGGGTGAATGGGAAACCCCAATTGTAATACCACTTAAGGCCAACGGGGAGGTCAGAATTTGCACTGATTACAAGTGCACCATAAATAGGGCACTTAAGCAGCCTGCATACCCAGTGCCAGTCGTTAGCCACATTTTGGCATTGCTGCAAGGAGGTACCGTGTTCACTAAATTAGATTTGGCACAGGCCTATCAGCAGTTACCTGTGGACAAGGCCACAGCAGCTGCACAAACTATTGTAACACACAGGGGTGCTTTTAAAGTTAAATGCCTTCAATTTGGGGCTAGTGTGGCCCCAGGAATTTTCCAAGGTGTCATGGAGGATACGCTGAAGGGCATTCCAGGGGTTTTCCCCTACTTCAATGATGTGCTCATTGCCGGTGAGTCCACTGATGTGCTTGCAAGGAGGCTCAAGGTCGTCCTTCAATGGTTCCACGAAGTGGGCCTTAAATTGAAAAGAAATAAGTGTAAGATTGGGGTCTCTTCTACTGAGTTCCTGGGATTCCATATTGATGCTGAAGGCATCCACCCTTCCGAATCCAAGCTGAAGGCCATTCAGCTGACACCTAGCCCCAGGTCAAAAGGAGAGCTTCAGGCATTCCTGGGTTTCCTTAATTTTTACCATGCATTCCTTCCTAACAAGGCCGCAGTGGCAGAGCCGTTACACTGGCTCTTAGACAAAAATACCCCATGAAAGTGGACCAAGGTTCACGAAAACAGCTTTCAGGCAGTAAAATCACTACTGTCCTCCAATTCAGTGCTTACGCACTTTAAAGAATCATTGCCTGTGTGCATTGCGTGTGACACATCCCCTTATGGGGTGGGGGCTGTTTTAAGCCATTTGGCAAGTGATGGGACTCAAGTCCCAATTGCCTACTATTCAAGGACATTGTCCTCAGCTGAGCGCAATTGCGCTCAAATTGACAAAGAGGCCTTGGCCATTGTGGCTGGGGTGAAGAAATTCCATGATTACTTGTATGGCAGGGAATTCACGGTCTTCACTGACCATAAGCCACTGTTGGGGTTATTTACTACAGATAGGCAGACGCCTCAAATACTGTCCCCTATGATGTTAAGATGGTCCATTTTTATGTCAGCCTACAGTTACAGGCTGATTCACAAACCCGGCAAAGACATGGGTCATGCAGACAGCCTTAGCAGGTTGCCATTGCCACAGGTAGAGGGAGAGCCGGCTCCAGCAGCTCACATTTTGTCAATTCAGGATTTACCTGAATTTCCCCTCCATGCGGGGGATGTGGCTGCAGACAAGGTTTTAAGCAGAGTCTTGTCATGGATTCACACAGAGTGGCTTGAAAACAGCCCTGGACCAGAGTTCCAGAGTTACTTCACACGTAGACACGAGCTTTCAGCTCAAAAGGGTTGCTTCTTATGGGGAAGCAGGGTTATTGTCCCCAGTTCATTAAGGAACCCTGTGCTTCAGTCTCTGCATGAGGGATATCCGTCATAATCCGGATGAAGGCATTGAAACGAAGCTACCTATGGTGGGCAGGGTTAGATAAGGCTATCGAGGCCCAAGTACATGGGTGTTACACGTCTCAACAGTCCAGGCTAGAAATGCTACATGCTCCTGTCCACAGATGGGAGGAAACTCATACACCGTGGTCAAGAATTCACATTGATTCCACTGGGCCCTTTCAGGGACAGCTATTTTTCATAGTGGTTAACAGCCACTCTAAATGGTTGGAAGTAATTCCTATTGCAACTATGACTACTGCTAGGCCCATCCAGGTGCTTAGAAAGCTTTTTATTTTTATTTTATATTTTTAATCCCATTTATATCCCGCCCTTCTCCGAAGACTCAGGGCGGCTTACAATCTAAGCACAAATCAAATGTGCTTAGCAATAGCCTTCATTCTATGTATATGCCTGCTTATTAGGGCTTTCGCCCCCCCAAGCGGCATTATTACAAAGTCAGCTTATTGCCCCCAACAATCTGGGTCCTCATTTTACCTACCTCTGAAGGATGTAAGGCTGAGTCAACCTTGAGCCTGGTGGGATGCGAACCTGCACTAATTGCAGGCAGCTGGTGTTACTTAAGGAGGCATTAGCCCACTGCTCCACCAAGGCTTTACCACACACGGGCTGCTGGACGTCGTAGTCTCAGACAACAGGGCCCAGTTCACAGCGGCAGAGTTTCAAGCCTTCTTGAGGACTAACCTCATAAGGCATGCTAAATCGGCTCCCTTTCACCCCTCGATTAACAGGCAGGCTGAATGTATGGTGTGCACTACAAAGGAGTCACTCAAGCACATAGTGACTGGAGATTGGCACCATAGGCTGCTTGATTTCTTGCTTTACCAGCATACTACACCTTGTACAGCAATGGGCAAGAGCCCAGTGGAGCTTCGCTGGGGAAGAAGGCTCATCACAAAACTGGACAGGTTGCATCCTGACTGGGTGGCAGCAGACATGTCTCGCCCAAAGGCTTCAAGGGGGTTGCAAGTGGGTGATGGGTTGTGGGCCTGAAACTATGTGGGTGAAACTTGTGGGTGCCTGGAAAAATTGTCAAAATCTCAGGCCCTCTTTCATATGAGGTGGCTCTGGATGGGGGACGAGTCGTTCACTGCCATATTGATCAGCTGTGGAAGTGTTTTGCAGAACAGCCACAAAGTGAGGACCTCACAACGGGTCCACTGCTAGAGCCGGAATCCGGAAACCTAACAGAGCAGTTCACATGCTCTGAGGACTCTTGCAGTCAGTACAACAGGGAGGTGGTCATAGAAGGACACAGTCCAGGAGTGCAACATGGGTCCCCTGATGGGGAAAGTCAACCCGAACAAGACAGTTGCTGTGCTAAGTCTGCTTCTTCATTGGACTTTGGTCTGGACCGACCTGGAATGGCCAGCCAAAGGGACTGGAGTCAATCCGGCTCGCAAACTCATGAATCCTGGTCTACCCAGCCTGTTGGGCAAGCTGGTGGACCGGGAGTTGCCTGGATCCCCCAGGCGGTCTGCAAGGTCACGCAGACCACCACCATATTTGCAAGACTTTATTCTCAAATAACATTAAGATTGTGTGTACATTTTAGGGGGGAGGGGTGTAATGTATTCGGATTTTACTTCAACTGCTTTAACGTGTCTTTTGAATGCTGCTTAAGGTTGCTCAATTGAGGTGTCTGTGTAACGGTTGCTGACTAGCGAGACGTGCAGTCTCCAAGAAGATCATTGGATGATTTGGGGCAGGATGGCCAACCATATAAGTAGCTGCGCAGAAGCCTCTGTTTCAGTTCTGTTCCTGTTTGTCTCAATAAAGCAACATTCCTGTTTGCAACCTCTCGTCTCGCTTCCTGCCTCCAAAGAACTCACTACACAACATGTACCATGTGTCATGGTTCTGATGAATAAGACAAATCAAACAAATTGCAGGCATATTATTTATCTAAAAAGTCTTAGTAATGAAACAAAACATCGGCACTCATGGAGGGATGCCAGAATCTGAAATCTCCTCCCCCCAAACCCATCGTAACACACACACAATCCCCGCCCTTATCTACACGTCATAAATCACATTATCCAATTAGTTTTACATATGAGGTCTCTCCTCCCATTCTGTATGCGGGCTTTCTAATTTTCTCAAAATAGTCATTAGAAAATTCCCTCCCTTCAAGATTCAAAGTGAAGCAGTTTAAACAAAAGGCTGTCTCTTATATTGTCAGTGCAAAAACATGTCAATGTTTGCAGCATTGACATCTGGTCCCCCTTACAAAAAGAACAGATCCCGTAATGTAAACAACCACAAGTTAGGAGCTGACTTTTGGTTTGTTGGGGTGTTTCTCATAAAACTTTTTGATAAGTCTGTCAGCTTTCACATCACTAGATTTCACCCAAATGGCTTCAGACAATGGGTATCCCTTCCATTGTACTAGGTACTGCAATTTTCTCTTAAAGATTCTAGAGTCAAGGATACGTTTCACTTCATAATGGGTCTGATCCACTACTATGAGGGGTCCAGGTGGTTTCTTAGGGGGAGGTCTTAAAGTGGAGGCTCGAAAAGGTTTCAGTAAACTGCAATGGAACACCGGGTGAATTTCTCCCAAAAGTCTGGGGAGTTTCAATTTTACTGTGACTGGGTTGATGATTTTCACAATGGGGGAAAGGCCCCAAGAATTTTGGTCCCAATTTCTTGCTGGGTAATTTGAGACGTAAATATTTAGTTGACAGATAAACCTTTCCCCCCACTTGGAATGTTCTTTGGGGAGCCCTCTTTTTATCAGCCTGTTTTTATAAGTCTCAGAAGTCTTCTTTAAAGCCGTTTTCATGTTTCTCCAAACCTGTTCCTACCCCCTTACCCACTGATCAAGTGTCTGGGAAGTAGAGGGCACCTGAGGATAGTCAGGCATCAGGCTGAACTCCTTTCCTGTGGCTACTCTGAAAGGTGTGTAGCCAGTGCTGCTGTGAACAGAATTATTGTAGGCCACATCAGAGAAAGGGAGAAGGTCAGTCCAGTTTGTCTGTTGGTAAGAAACATAGCATCTGAGGTATTGCTCCACCATTTTGTTAGCGGATTCTGCAGCCCCATTGGTAGCTGGATGAAAAGCAGATGATAAGCCTTGAGATGATCCAATTAATTTAAGGAAACTCCTCCAAAATTTCGCTGTGAACTGCACTCCTCTATCTGAAATTATTCGCTTAGGGGCACCATGCAATCGGTAGATATGTTTCAGGAACAATTTAGTCAGTCGTTGTGCAGATGGGAGTCCTCTACAGGTGATAAAATGAGCCTGCTCCGAAAACAGATCTATCACAGTCCATATGACAGTATTTCCTCTACTGTTGGGTAGGTCTACAATAAAGTCCATAGCTATTTCTTCCCATGGTTGAGAAGGGTCTGCTACTGACTGCAGTAGCCCAGGGGTTTTCTCTGGAATTCTTTTCATGGTGGCACATACAGTACAACTCTTGAAATAGTTTTCCACATCTCGTTTTAGTCCCAGCCACCAAAACTGCCGGTGGATGAGATGTAGAGTTTTTAAATATCTGAAGTGTCCAGCCTGTTTTACATCATGGCTGTGTCTAAGAGCATTGAGATGAAGGGTTTTAGGTAGATACAATTTTTCCCCCATGTATGCCAAACCACCCCTGCATGTTAGGGAGGTTTGATTATCTTTGAACCATTGATCAGGTAGGAGCTCTCGTTTTATCTTCTTCACTCCGGGGTCATCAGGATTAGGGGTTCTGTGAGGTGTGAGTTATGCTGCAGGTTGTGAACTGGGGATAATTGCCTCATAGACCTCTTCGCATTCACTTTTGTACTGTGGCAGTCGGGATAGCGCATCAGCTAGGAAGTCTTTCCTTCCTGGTATGTACTTTAAAGTAAAGTTAAAACAGTTAAAGTACTGTGCCCATCACACTTGCTTTGGGGACAATTTGTGGGGAGTTTTTAGTGCCTTTAAATTTTTGTGATCTGTCCATACTTCAAAAGGCACCTTTGCTCCCTTCTAAATAGTGTCGCCAGGTTAATAGCCCCCACCTAATTGCAAAGGCCTCCTTCTCCCAGACTGTCCATCTCCTCTCGCCCTTTGTGAATTTCTTAGAGGTGTAGGCACAAGGTTGTAGGACTCCACTTTTATTTTTTTGTAGTAACACAGCTCCAACTGCCATGTCGCTGGCATCTGCTTGAATTACAAAGGGCTCCCCGGGGCAGGGGTGCTTTAGGACCGGTTCAGCCACAAATAGTCTTTTTAAATTCTCAAAAGCTTTTTGACAACTCATAGTCCATGCTAGTGGTTGGCCAGGTTGCAGTTTTCCCCCTCCCTTGTAAGGAGTAGAGCAATCTCGGCAAAAGAGGGAATGAATTGACGGTAGAAATTGGCAAACCCTAGGAAGCTTTGGAGCTGCTTGCAAGTCTTTGGGGTCTGCCATTCAATTATAGTTGATGCCCTCGTCAGAAATTCTATAGCCAAGATAATCTAATCAGGTTTGGTGAAATTCACATTTTGACAATTTGACATAAAGTTTGGCATTCAATAGTTTCTTTAACACTTCTCTGACCAGTCTTATGTGATCAGTCATATTCGTACTGTATATCAGAATGTCATCAACATACACCAGAACCCCTTCATATAAATGTTCATGTAGGAAAAAAAGGGAGAGTAAGTGACCTTGAATGACAGCTGCTGAACTCACTGATAAGAAAGAGTCTGTTTTTTTTTTAGTTTGCGGAATGGTGGATTGTTTTTTACTTTGATTTTTTTTCTTTTGGACTAAAGCACAGAGACTCTGAAATGAACAAAGAGTGTAACCTGTATGGATTAATTTCTTTTTCTTTCTTTTTTTAGATATAAGGATATTTGGCTTTTTCCTTCTCTTTTTCTTTCTTTTTCCCTTTGTACTCACCTTTACTTGTCGCTGAAATTTTTTGTACTCTTCTTCTCTTTTTTTTTGGAGTACATTTGGATTATAATACCCCATCAATATTTTGATTACAAACTACTGGAGAAAATGAAGAAGACCACAATGCACCCAGAACAGCTGCCCTAATATCACAGAGTCCGGTGGCACAGAAATCACTGGACAACACAATGCAGCAAGATAGATCCAACATGGAATTGAAAAATATGATACTGGCTCTACACACAGACTTCAAAGAAGGGATTGGCAAACTAGAAAAGGACCTAAAAGAGGTCAAAGAACTGATGGAGAAAAATGAACAAGGATTGCAACAAGTGGAAGAAAGAATTGAATTAACAGATAAGAGACTAGAGGAGATTGATAACCGACTTACATTAATAGACAGGAACCAGGAGAAAATAATTATTGCTTTAGAGATGGATAGAGCTGATTATTATTTAAGATTCCAAAATGTTGAAGAAGAAAAGGGAGAGAACCTAGCAGATGTAATGGCAGGAATATTAGCAGAAGCATTGGAGGAAAGCAAGGAAAAGATATTTAATGATATAGATGAGATATTTAGAATATACACTAGATATTCAATGAGAAATACTCTCCCCAGAGAGGTGCATATAAGATTTACTAAAAAAGCATTAAGGGTAGATATACTACAGAAGCTGAAAAATGTTAAAATAAAATATAAAGGAAGAGAGATAGTGATGTTAAAACAGATCCCAAGAAGAGTGAGAGACCTGAGAAAGGAGTATCAATTTCTGACAAAATGCTTGATTAAAAAAGGGATAAATTTTAGATGGTTAATACCAGAAGGAGTAATGATAAATTGGCAAGTACAGAGACGTAGACTGGACACAATAAAGAAAGCAGAACTTTTCTATGATCAATACTTTGGGCAGCAAGAAGAAGAAAGGCTGAGAGGGGAAAGAGTAATTAGACAGCAAGGAGATGAGACAGAGAAGCAACGCAGTAAGTATAGCATAGAACAGGAGGAAAGGGTGTTGAGAGAAGGGACAAGAGCAAAAGAGGCAAAAGAGCAAAGAGACGAGAATAACGAGAGCAACTAAAACTTCAAATAAATAATCATGGAAGAAGAAATAAAAACAATTTTGATAAAAGTAAATGGACTGAATTCGGATATAAAAAGAAAAAGAACATTAAATAAATTGGGGAAATTAAAAATGTATATAATTTGTTTACAAGAAGTTCATATTAAGAAACAACATAAAAATCTACTAGAATACCCAAAATTGGGAGAATTATATACCTCACTTGCAGATCAGAGTAAAAGAGGTGTATTATATATTCAGAGGGACGCGGTGGCTCAGTGGGTTAGGACGCTGAGCTTATCGATCAGAAAGTCGGCAGTTTGGCAGGTCGAATCCCAAGTGCCGCGTAACAGAGTGAGCGCCTGTTACTCATCCCAGCTTCTGCCAACCTAGCAGTTCGAAAGCACATAAAAATGCAAGTAGGAAAATAGGGACCACTATAGTGGGAAGGTAACAGCGTTCCGTGCGCCTTTGGCATCTAGTCATGCCGGCCACATGACCACGGAGATGTCCTCGGACAAGCGCTGGCTCTTCAGCTTTGAAACGGAGATGAGCACTGGCCCCTAAAGTTGGAAACAACTAGCACGCATGTGCGGGGCAACCTTTACCTTTACCTATTATATATTTAAAAAACAATACAAACTACATTGTTATATTCAGATGAAGAAGGGCAAATTTTAATGATGGAAGTAATTATGAATGGTAAAAAAAACTTTATTGGTAGCGATTTACACCCCAAATGAAAATCAAGAAATTTTTTATTCAAAATTATACCAGAAAATAATACAATTGGAATTCGAAAGCATATGTATGATTGGAGATTTCAATGCTATTGTAAAGGCCGGGCTGGATTATAATATGACAAAAAAAAGACCCTAAGGAGAACACTTCCAAAATCTTTTCATAATATGGTGGACGAATTAAATATACTAGATGTTTGGAGAGAAAAATATCCAGAAAAGAAGCAATATACATTCTATTCTAACAGACACCTGTCCTGGTCGAGAATAGATATGATATGGACATCAATAGACTTATTTACAAGTACACAAAATATAAACATAGAAACAAGCACATGGGCGGACCACAACCCAGTCACAAATACATGGAAAGGACAAAACAAAAGAACAAGATGGACATTAAATCAAACTGCATTGAATGAAAAAGACTTCCAGCAATATATGGAAAAAGAAATGACTTTTTTCTTTAAGGAAAACAAAACAGAAGATACCTCACTTCAAAATGTCTGGTATACGGCGAAAGCGTACACGAGAGGACTTGCTATATCTTATATGGGGAAAAAGAATAAACAGAAAAGACAAATTAGGGAAAAACTGGAGGAAGAATATAAGACTCTTGAGAAAGAATTACAGAAAGATACACAAAACAAAAAGATAAAAAAAATAATGGAGTTGAACAAGCATAAAATGAACTTAATAGAAAATGAAGAGGTGGCAAGGAAAATAAAGGCAGCTAAACAAACCTTTTTTGAACATACAAACAAACCAGGGAGATGGTTGACATATAACATTGAAAAGGAGAAAGAGAAGAGATGGATTAAACAACTGGAAGATGCCGAGGGGACTTTGTTGTTGTTAGTTGCGAAGTCGTGTCCGACCCATCGCGACCCTATGGACAATGTTCCTCCAGGCTTTCCTGTCCTCTGCCATCTTCTGGAGTCCATTTAAGCTCATGCCTACTGCTTCAGTGACTCCATCCAGCCACCTCATTCTCTGTCGTCCCCTTCTATTGCCCTCAATCTTTCCCAGCATTAGGCTCTTCTCCAGTGAGTCCTTCCTCCTCATTAGGTGGCCAAAGTATTTGAGTTTTAGCTTCAGGATCTGGCCTTCTAAAGAGCAGTCAGGGTTGATCTCCTCTAGGACTGACCGGTTTGATCGCCTTGCAGTCCAAGGGACTCGCAGGAGTCTTCTCCAGCACCAGAGTTCAAAGGCCTCAATTCTTTTGCTCTCAGCCTTTCTTATGGTCCAACTTTCACTGTCATACATTGCAACTGGGAAGACCATAGCCTTGACTATACGCACTTTTGTTGACAGGGTGATGTCTCTGCTTTTTAGTGTGCTGTCTAGATTTGCCATGGCTTTCCTCCCGAGAAGCAAGCGTCTTTTAATTTCTTGACTACAGTCCCCATCTGCAGTGATCTTGGAGCCCAGGAAAATAAAATCTGTCACTACCTCCATTTCTTCCCCATCTATTTGCCAGGAATTGAGAGGGCCGGATGCCATGATCTTGGTTTTCTTAATGTTTAGTTTCAACCCAACTTTTGCACTCTCCTTCTTCACTCGCAACAAGAGACTCTTCAGTTCCTCTTCACTTTCTGCCATTAGAGTGGTATCATCTGCATATCTTAGGTTGTTGATATTTCTTCCGGCAATCTTAATTACAACTTTTGATTCATCTAGCCCTGCCTTTCTCATGATGTGCTCTGCATATAAGTTAAATAGGCAAGGCAACAGTATACAGCCTTGCCGGACTCCTTTCCCAATTTGGGAAAAGGGGACTTTACAACACCGGAATGAAGAAAAGAAAAAAATAGCTTGGGAATATTATGAGAATTTATATAAGCAACAAGTAGTTTCAGTTGATAGGATAAAACAAATCTTGGAAAAAACAGAGATACCTAAAGTACCAGAGAAATTTAAAAAGCTACTAGAAGAGAAAATAACAATGATGGAATTAACAGAAACAATTAAAAAACAGAAGACTGTCAAAACACCAGTACCAGATGGGCTACCAGTGGAACTATATAGAACATTGCAGGAACTGTTAGGCAATGTAATGCTGGAACTCTATAATGAACTCCTCTCTGAAGCTAAGATACCAGATTCATGGTCGGAAGCACTTATTACCCTGATACCAAAGGAAGAAATGGAAATACAGAAAATAAAGAACTATAGACCGATTTCCTTGCTGAATGTGGACTATAAAATATTCGCATCAATCATGGCCAAAAGGCTTAAAAAGTTCCTAAATGAATTTATACATATGGATCGAAATGGGTTCCTGCCCAAAAGGCAGATTAGAGACAATATGCGAATTATATTAAACACATTAGAATATTATGAAACACATCCTGAAAAACAGATGGCATTGATGTTTTTGGATGCACAGAAAGCATTCGACAATGTGAATTGGCAATTCATGATAAGACAACTACAGATTATGGATTTTGGGGAGAAATTTATAAATATAATTAAAGCAATTTAAAGTAAGCGAATAGCCAAAATAATGATAAATGGAGATACGACTGAAAAGATTAACATTATGAAGGGAACAAGGCAGGGATGCCCTTTATCCCCATTATTGTTTGTATTGACACTAGAGATACTAACTAGAACTATAAGACAGAATAAGGATATAAAAGGTATGAAAGTTAAGAGAGAAGAATATAAGCTACAAGCTTTTGCAGATGCTTTAGTATTTATCTTGGAGGAGCCACTAGAGACAGGACCTGTATTAATAGAACAAATAAAAAAATATGGTGAGGTAGCAGGTTTGAAGATTAATAAAGATAAAACAAAAATGTTAGTGAAAAATATTACTGAAAAACAAAACAAAAAAGAATTGATGGGAAAGTTAGAGATACAGATTGTAAAGAAGGTAAAATATCTGGGGATTCACCTGACAACAAGATGTACAACAATTAAAGAAGATAACTATTACAAATTGAAAAGACAAATCGAAGTAGATTTGGATAAATGGAAAAAGGTACAACTATCATTAATGGGCAGGATCGCAATAATCAAAATGAATATATTACCACGATTGTTGTTTTTGTTTTCAACAATACCAATAAGATTGGAAAAGAAATATTTTGAGGGGCTAAATAAAATAATTTTAAAATATATTTGGCAGGGGAAAAAGGCAAGGATTAATTTAAAAATGTTACAGGATGCAAGACTCAGAGGTGGGTTTAGCTTACCTAATTGGGAATTATATTACCAGGCTGCAGTAATATCATGGATGAGAGAATGGATTTTACTGAGGAATACTAGATTATTGACATTAGAGGGACATGATTTACAGTTGGGATGGCATGCGTTCATATGGTATGGGAAAAATAGAATACACAGCTATTTCCACAGACATCATATCAGGAATTCTTTATTGATGGTTTGGGAGAAAATAAAGAGGAAGCATTACTTGAGGATTCCAGATTGGCTCTCAATGATGGAAGCATTAATACACCCCAATATGTTTAACATTGGAAACATTATAAGATATAAAGACCTACTAACAGATACGGGGAAGCTGAAAACCAAACAACAATTAGAGGAACAAGGAATAAAGATGGATTGGTACATGAGAACGCAAATACAATCTAGATACGAAAAAGATGCTAAAATAGATGGTTTTAATTTGGGGAGAACAGAATTAGATGAAATACTTATGGGAACTGAAGAAAAATGGATTAAAAAATGTATAGCTACTTATTATATAGGGAATTAGAAGAGGAGCAAGTTAAGGAGTCAATGATAAAATGGTCAAGAAATTTTGGATATATGATTGAATTAGATAGATGGCAGCAATTATGGGAAAGAAACTATAAACTGACAATGGTGACAGCTTATAAAGAAAATATGTACAAGATGTTCTACAGATGGCATATGTCTCCAGAAAAACTAGCTAAAATGTTTAAGGACAGATCTATGAAATGTTGGAAATGCCATCAAATACCAGGCTCTTTTTATCATATGTGGTGGACATGTGCAGAAGCTAAAACCTATTGGAACATAATTAAATCATGGATAGAAAAGATGGTACAACAATGTATAGAATTAAGACCAGTAATATTCCTGTTGAGTATTTTACCAGAGAAATATAGTAAAGAGAACACATATTTGATCATTCATATAACCAGTACAGCTAGAATTGTGTTTGTACAAAACTGGAAGGCACTGAAAGCTGCTCCAGAAGAAGAGGTGATCAGGAAAATAATGGAATGTGCGGAAATGAATAGATTAACAATGATAATTAAAGATAAGACAGAGTCAGAGTATTATGAAATTTGGGGAAAATTTTATGAGTGGGTGAAAAAGAGAATATGCTTAAAAGACAGCTAACACTAATTTAGATGGAAGAAAAATGAGGAGATAAGGATATTATCATACCTAATATAGACATTGAAAATCCAGGGAGAGGAGCTGCTTGGACATCACCCCTGAATTGTATCGGAAGAGGAATGGGAGGGAAGAAAGGAGAGGAGAGAGGGAAGAGAGTAGAGGAGGGGGAAGGAAGTAGGAAGGTTGGAGGGAAAGAAAGAAGTGGGGAGAAATGGGAGGGGAGTGGTGAGGGAAAGAGGAGAGGAGAGGAAGAAGAGGGAAGTAGGAAAGAAAGGAGAAAGGGAGAAAGAAAGTAGAGAAGAGGGAAGAGAGAGAAGGAGGGTGGATACAGTGAAAGGGGAAATGGACGAGCAGCACCCAAACCTACGTGTATGTATTTATGTATGGCGATATATAATACCTACAGCATTACTGATATAACAAATGTTAAATACCTGAAAAAATGTTTATATTTCATTGGTTAGTTTGTGGTATATTAAAGGAACTGTGAAAAAATATAAATAAATAAAAAAGGGTAGGATACGTCGACTCACCATCGGGTCATTCTCCCCTTTGTCATTGCTGTCGAAAGAGGGTAGAACTGGGGTGGATCCAGTCTGAGTTCCAGTGCCCTCCCGTGTGGGGGATGTGACCTGGACAACAGGTTCCTGTGTCATCCGGTTGGATTTCTCTCCCTTTAGCCACTGTGCAGGTTTCTTTCTCACTGCTGGTCCTGGTCTGTTCTTCTGTTGGGGGAAGGGGACTGAGCATTTCACTGCTCGATGTCCCTGTTGTCCACATCGGAAACACTTAATTGCTGGGTCTACAGGTGGCTTGGGTCTTTCAGCCCTCACAGTAGTTGGAGATCTTCATTGGGGTGAGTGCCATTCAGGTTGTTCTGACTTTGGCTCGGGTTCAGGTAGGAGAGGCTTCTTATAGCGGGCGAGCTGAACATCTAATTTCACTGCTGCCTGGTACCATTCATGCAGTTGGTCAGGCACAACTCGATAGATACATGCCAGAGAAAGGTAGTCATCTAACCCTTCTCTAAAAAGATGAATTATGGATTGCTCAGGCCATCTCTCTATCCGACCGGCCAGCTTTCAAAACTCCCACATTTACTCCAGGGCAGACCGGCCAGCTTGTTTTATCTTGTGAATTTAAGGGCGATGGATCTTTCCCTCAGCCCTAGGAGGAGAAGGAGGGGGTCTTCCAAGTCAGGGGCTTGCTCATTATATAAATTGTTCAACCATTCGGATGCTTCTCCCTCTAGGCTGGACACAATCACATCGACCATAGCACCTGGGTCTGGGTAGAGATGGGCCCAGCTATTCAAATGAGACCGTACGTGGTTGAGGAAGAAAATCAGTTTCTCTGGGTCCCCATCGAAGGTTGCTCTGAAGGGTGGGTTCATCATTGGTTGCTGTGGTCCCCATTGCTGCTGGCCCCACCCTGGTTGTTGGTTAAATGGTTGCTGGGGCTCCCACTGCTGTTGTTGTGTCTCCAGTCACTGCTGGCCCTACTGGTTGATGATTTAATGGCTGCCAGGGCCCCCACTGCTGCTGGCCCTACTGGTCCTGCTGTACATTCAGGGTTTGCATGTTTGGGTCCTGCTGCTGCCACCCTTGCTGTTGTCCTCCCACCAGCTCCTGATCTCCAGGCTTCTGCACCACCCCCAGCTGTTGCAAGGCTTCTATTAGCTGGGGCAAGCTCAGAGGTTGTTGGTCTTTCACTTGTGGGGGCTTCCCAACCTCCCATTGCTGCAGAGGCCCCAGGCTGGGGTCCTCTTTCTCTATGGGTCTGGAGGGCTTGGCAGTGGACTCCTGGGTCTGGCAGGCAGTCTGATCTGCAGACAGGATCTTCCACTCACCCAGATTCTCAATGGTTGATGATCTGACATCTTCCCATTCTGCTTCTGGGGCTTATTGCCGCACAGTCTGGCCTCCGTATTCTCTACTGGAGTGGTTCCAGCTTGACAATGAGATAAGCTCAGTTATCTGCTGAGGTTTGGAGATCGGCCCAAATTCATCTTCCCACAGAAAACTATTTATTATTTCCTCTTCAGAAGTTTCACCAGCAATCAGGCCTTCCCCTCCATCTTGAGGATTCTTCCCTAAATCTTTGCCAGCTTATCTCTCTTACTGGAGACAGCGGCGGGGGTTCAGGACCCCCCTTTGAAAGAAAGTAGATTCTGGCATGAAGTCATGGTTCTGATGAATGAGACAAATCAAACAAAATACAGGTATATTATTTATCTAAAAAGTCTTAGTAATGAAACGAAACATCAGCACTCATGGGGGGATGCCAGAATCTGAAATCTCCTCCCCCAAACCCATCATAACACACACACAATCCCTGCCCTTATCTACACGTCATAAATCACATTATCCAATTAGTTTTACATATGAGGTCTCTCCTCCCATTCTGTACACGGGCTTTCTAATCTTCTCAAAATAGTCGTTAGAAAATTCCCTCCCTTCAAGATTCAAAGTGAAGCAGTTTAAACAAAAGGCTGTCTCTTATATTGTCAGTGCAAAAACATGTCAATGTTTGCAGCATTGACACCATGACAGAAAAGACTTTTCTTGACCTTACCAGATGACACTCCCTGATGAATCGGACCTGGAAGACGCCTCCCCTGGCATATTTTACAGGAGGGATAGATAAATTGGAGGGAGACAGTCCCACAAGTAATTTACTTTCATGTTTCTCTTGACATACCCAAAACTCATTTATGTTAGCAGAAATGCACTCTTATTCAAAGCCATTTTTGCAGTTTTTGACAAATAATCATTCCTTGCAACTGAAATGTTATTCATGATCTCTCGGTTAATGTTGCACATTTTAATATTTCATCTGTTTTCCCATTTTTAATAAATATTCTAAGCAAGATGCATAAATCATTGTTCTACTGTTCTACATGTATATTTGTATATAATATCAAATATAAATCATATAATTTAATTTTATGATATAGAAATAAGCTTCATTTAATTTAACAGATGTTTGCAAGAGTAAGTTTTAGAAACTTATTAAAACTTGCAAAACTTTTGAGAGTGAGCATTGAAGGCTGGAAGGAAAAAATGAAGACTGAAGATAGCTCCTTGAAAGGTAGAACCTTTTTTCTATTTTTTTTCTCTTCTGCACCTTCTATTTTTTTCTTTTTTTAAAAAAAATTAGTTTTGTTATACTTGTAAAGGTAAAGGTAAAGGTTCCCCCGCATATGCGTGCTAGTCGTTTCCGACTCTAGGGGCTGGTGCTCATCTCCGTTTCAAAGCCGAAGAGCCAGCGCTTGTCCGAGGACGTCTCCATGGTCATGTGGCCGGCATGACTAGACGCCAAAGGCGCACGGAATGCTGTTACCTTCCCACCGTAGTGGTCCCTATTTTCCTACTTGCATTTTTACGTGCTTTCGAACTGCTAGGTTGGCAGAAGCTGGGACGAGTAACAGGCGCTCACTCTGTTACGCGGCACTCGGGATTCGACCTGCCAAACTGCCGACTTTCTGATCGACAAGCTCAGCATCCTAACCCACTGAGCCACCGCGTCCCTGTTATACTTGTAATTTTTAATAAAATTAAAAAAGAGTGAATACTGAAAACTAAACAGGCTTGCAAGAACAAAAATATTATGAATCATTCTGCCAGAATATTGTTTAGCAATTCTTTTTTAACAGGAGAGTGACATTAACTACTTTTCTACCATGCTTTGATCTATGTGTCCAATCAATGCATGGAAAGGAATATATCCTGTTGTCCCAGGTTGTACTTCCCAGGGCAGAGAATATAAAGCAGCTTCATTAATTTCTTTCTCCCATTTTTTCTGGATAGTAAATTGTGACGAATGCTATTCTCTAGACTTAATAAAGATTTATGTAAAGTTTCTCATGATCTGTTTTCAATATATGCATAGCTGCTGTCAGCTTGGCAGTTTATTTGCTCAAATGTACAACCAGTACTTGAGCAGAAATAATAAGCCACATAGTTTGCTTCAGTGATTCAGTTGGCTCTAACCCACTTCTTCAGTGATTAATTACCAAAGTGTTCCAGTAAATATTGATGAAATCTTGAAGTTGACTATTCTGTAAGCAGGGTTTCCTCAACATTTACTGAAGCTCAACCAACCTGGAAGATTTTTAGTATGTGCTGTAAATACTCCACACTGGTTATTTTCAGTGCATGCTTCAGGCAATTCTGCAGCATTTGCTGAAGTTGCCCAGAATCTGGAAACGCTTCAGCTAGTGCTGTGGGAGAAGGGTATTCACAGCCTTCTCTTCAAGTGCTATCCAAAGTGCTCCCATGCTGAATGGCTTCAGAATTATCCACAAGATGTGCTGTTGTCATCTTGCATGAAGGATCTTCAGCATCTACCAAGGTAGTTGCAAAGTGACTGGATTTGTGAGTGCATGGTGTGGGGAGTTATCTGCAAGTATTGCTTTTGCTGAAGTATTCCATCTCAAAATCTGCTTAGTTTCACTGAAAGTCCTCTTAGAGTGCCAGTTTACAAAATTAGATGTGTGCAAGCAGATCACTAGTGTTGGAAGGAAACAGAATGGGAGAAATTAATGAGCAGGACACAGCTGCCAGGAGCTTGTTCAGCCATTGATTTAATTGAAATGCCCTAGTTATGACCTTTGGTCAGCTAGTGCTGTAAAGTCCAGGCAGGTGGAAGAGGTTGCCCCAGTTCTTCACTTCCCAACAAAATAAACTATTGCAATCAGTCTCTGAGTGCACTGGATGACTCAAACTTAAACTATATGAGATAGAGCACTTTTGTTCAGCCAAGAAAGACTGATGTTCAAATTTTATTGGCTTTACTTAGTCTTTAAAGATAGAGAACTCCAGATTTTTAGTCATCATCCTTAAATGTCAACATCAAGATTTCAGTAGAGGCCAGATAGCTAGTGTTCCATGCATATCCATTCCTGGAAATGTTAGATCTGATCCCAATAGCATATTTTAATTTGAATTATGTGCTGTGTATGAAACTGCCTTTTAAATATGTTCAGAAATTTTGGTCCACATAGAATATTGCAAAGTATTTACTGCTATTTTTTTTTATAGGGAGCATTTGGCAGAAGTTACACCTTTAGTAACTGCTGATTCTTGACTGTCTATTTTATCCTTTATTTTATGTTGAAAGATAAAACAAGCAAATACATTTGATAGTATCAAAAACTGCAAACACCACACAGTGGTACATATGACAAATTATTATGCCACTTATGAATTCTTGTTATGATGAAATTTAATTAGCATTTGGGAAATTTGGGGCATTTACTACTTCACTATTTTTATATCTGAATAAAACAAAAAGAAATACTTAATTTCAAAGTTGTGTCACTGTGGCTAACTACGCATTAAATTAAGCAATATATGGGCAGCATAAGTCAAGATTCTGTATTGTATTGTGATTAATGTGGATTGCCATATGTTTAAAGTGGTTATTTTGAAGTATTATGGGAAATTTAATTGTGATAGAAGTGATTTCAGTCAGTTGAATATGGGGGTTTAGAAGATTTATCCATGGTTTTGTATGTATTCAGGGTCAGATTTATAAGGCATCAATTGCAAAGGAGATGAGCGACGCAGTGGCCTAGAAGTGAAAATGCTCACCTCTCACTTGGAAGGTTGTTTAATCCTATGCAGTGATAGATGTTTCTCTATCAGGGCGCACAGAGAAGATATCTGCTGCGAACTCCACAAAGGCATCAGGAAGGGCATCCAGACAGTAAATGCTTAGCTTCATTCAGTCGCCCTGACTCCACCCCAATAAAAGGGATTATAGAGATATAAAAAGAAAAAAATGCAAATGAGATCATAACTGTCTGAAATGATTATTTTGTTTCTTGTTTGTACATCTGCATTCCAGGTTTGGGTAAAAGCAGAATAAAAATGTATTAAATAAATGTACCATTTACTGGAGTGCGCTAAAGCTCCACTTAACACATGACATGGATAAAGCACTTTTTATGTAAATGCACTTCTGCCTAGTTGAACCAAAGTCATGTGTATCAAATTAGTGTTGCTGACAAGGGTTATGCTATTTCCTCTTAGGTAATGAGCACTAGTCATCAGTTTGGATTCCTGGAAGTCAAAATGAAAAAAAGATGCTTCCAAGTTAGTAATGAATCCAATTCAGTATTTTTCATAAGAATCATGTCAACACTAGGGAAAAAACTCATATCTTTTATAATACCCTCTTGCTATAAAACTTTTTTCCCTCCCCTGGAGAAAATGGTAGCATTTTAAGAGCTTATAAACTTTTTCCTTAGAAATATTTTGTTATTACAGTATTGTTGAAATAGAAGTAATTGAAATATAGAATAAAAGTTTATTAGAACAAATAATTACTTTCATGTCTTCCTATAAGAAAAGTTAACATCTATATGTAAAGGTTTTCTGGCAAAAATTGATACAATTGATAATATAAATAAATCAATACAAAAGAATCTTTTGTGTTGTGTTTGATATTCCAATCAAATTTTGCAGTGAAAAGTAATACTTCTAGAGATATTATTATGAAGTCTCCAGTGCTGAAATATTCTTTCAATTTATGGAATGTATTAGAGGCTGAAAATTTATAACAGCATAATTACTAACTTATTCCCTTTTTTCCTTAATACAGTCCATGTTGTATCAGTACCTAATTGAAGTAGCCCAGTAGGAACATAAAAATACACAAAAATTTACTGTAATAGACTTTGGCAAATGTGTCATTTTATTATCTAAACTTGACATTTTTAGACTTTCTAATAACCACAGAACTCTGGAAGATATACAGAACAATTAAACATATCAAAGGTACAGTGAGCAACTGAACATATGAAACCAATATAAAACACAGATACATATTGTTCTTTACAAACCATGAATGTGTGCAATATCACAATTTGTCATGCATCTAGCCCACTGTGGACATAATCTAAACCTCAGCTCTTTGTGAAGCAAATTAATTTCAAATTTTGGTTTATGAAATAGTTTGAACTGTTCACAGATGAACAGGTAGAATAGAATTGAGTTGGAAGGGACCTTGGGGAGTCTAGTCTAGCCCCCTGCTCAAGCAGGAGGACCGATACCATCTCAGACAAGTGACTCCTAAAAATCTCGTGATGGAGTGCCCATGATGGGAGGCACCGTTCTGCGGTGGTTCTCCTCCTACCTCTCTGGCTGTTCGCAGATGGTGTTGGCAGGGGGGAAGAGGTCAACCCCTAGGCCCCTTAGTTGTGGGGTGCCTCGGGGGTCGGTACTCTCGCCCCTCCTGTTCAACATCTATATGAAGCCGCTGGGAAAGATCATCCGTGGCTTCAGGGTGAGGTATCATCAATATGCTGATGATACCCATTGTGCTCAAAGCACAATGATTGTCAAGTTCACTCTTGATCCACTTAATTTCAGTGTGTTGGGTATTGAAAGTTTCTATTTTTTTTATTTATTTACTTCATTGTCATCTCATCTTGGGAAACTAAGTGTCCATTATCTATGAACAGTCTGACCTAGTCCAGATAAAACTTAATTTTCTGGAAAAGACATGAAATTAATTCCATTATTTCACCCTCAATTTTCCACAGGCAGTTCTATTAAATTTAAAAAGTGGCATCATCATTCTTGAAAAACCCATTGCTCCTTGCATATTTTCTGTTCACCTTACCTATATGAAGTTTGACAAATTTCAGATGACAGTGAATATTATTCTCACTTATTCAAAATTCATAACAGAGTACTCAAAACACTGTTACAGGAATTTCTACCACAAAACATCAGGTTTTGGACTGTAGAATAAAAATCTAGGCCTCAAGTTTTATACAATTTACAAAATTCTTACAGATTTCATCTTACTGTGATAAAAAAAATAGTTACAACCACTTATGTTTTCTCATGTTAGATTACTGGAGAACAGAATACTGTTTTTTAATTAAGGATTTTGAAATTGAAGGCTTATTTGTATTGCTTACTTACTGGAGCAGCAGAATAGGCAGACAGCATTTCTGGAGGGTAGAACAGAGGACTTCACCCTCTATTAATCCCCTGATATAACGGTACGTGGGACTGACCTTGGGAAATAGGAGGAAGAGCTGGACTGATAAATAAAATATGAGTCTAAAGGAGAAGTGGTGGAGAACATATCCCAAAAGGGAGGCTCCCTACTTTTCAGGAGAGTGAAAAATAAGAGAAGGGTACTTTCAGCCTTGCAAAATTTTGTTAATTTAACCTTACAATGCAGGTAATCGACAGTTTCCTTAGTGAATGTTTGAAGTTACATGATAGGTGCTTCCAAGTGTTTACAAAAAAGTCACAAAATTATGAATGTTGCCACACCATGGCAGCCACACACCCTTATGAATGACCGCAGTGGCAATGCAACATTCACCCTGGCTATTCCCTCCCTTTCCCCCTCTCAGGTCTCCCTAGGTGCTAGGCCTGTAGATAATCACCCTGTGGAGATCAAGAGATCCTTCACTTTCTTGGCTGCTCCAAGCCTTCAGTGCATTCACAGAGAATGGAGGCCTAAAATAATGCAAGATCACGCAAAATCAGTGGCGCAAGTTCTAACTTTACTGATCTTGTGTGATGTCACAGTAGTTTAGGACTCTGTTCTCTGCAACAGAGAATGGAACAGAAGCCAGGGAGGTTTCTGCAGGTCTCTGGAGGCCCAGTCCAGGTGTCAGAGGCCTTTTCTGGATTGCTGCCACCCAGAAAGGAGGCCGGGGGAACGCTTCTGCGGTCCTCCAGAGATTCATTCTGGGCCTTGGAGACTCAGAACAGAGGCCGGGGGACACTTTTGCATGCCTCTGGAGTCCATTGTGGGCCTCAGAGGCCTCTTCCAGGCCTCCAAGAATCAGACTGGAGGCTGTGGGCAGCGGCCGTGTGCTTTCAGAGGTCCGGGGGATCTGAGGGGGAGGCTTCTGTGTGCCTCTGGAGATTCATTGTGGGCCTCGGAGGCCTGGAGGAGGTATCTCAGGGTAGAACAGCTATAGAACAGGTCACCTGCTTCACACCACCCAAGCCTCCCCCACTGAGATACCTCATTTTCCCTCCCCTGGGGTCCCCACAATTGCCTCCCCACCCAATTGTGCCATGCCAGGTCACTTACCTTGTGAAGATCTGTCTCCTCTCCAGCCTCTTTGTTTCTTTCTCTGCTCCTGGCAAGAACAGAGGGAGGCCATGGAGACCCAGAATGGACCTCCGGAAGCATGTGGCTGCCGCCAATGGCTTCTGTTCTGGGCCTTGGAAGCCTCCCTCTGCTCTTGCCAGAATCAGAGAAAGAAACAGAGGCTGGAAAGGAGACAGATCTTCACAAGGTAAGTGACCTGGTGTGGCACGATTGGGTGGGGGAGCAATTGTGGGGACCCGAGGGGGAAAGAGAATGAGGTATCTCATGTTCATTTAACGAGCCTCGCATTCACCCATGCATTAAATTAGTGAATGTGTGGGCAGAAGCTGGGAGTGAATCGCATTCAAGGTACGAGATTCATTCCTATGAATCGAGTTACGAATGGAGTAGGCAGGATCCATTCCCTCAATGACTATCTGTAGACTTAATATTCATTGTGATCTTGACTACTTGAAGGACTAACAAAGATCTTGCAAATCTGTAAATAATTCTTCTTTCCCTTACTTTTATTCTTCCCAAAACTATTGAAGATCCCTTTTCTACTCATCTTCCTTCAGATTCTAATTTCATTTACCAGACATTGTGTATATGGCTGCTCTTGTCTCTCAAAGTTATTTTCACATACCATGTGTAATGTGTAATGAATGTGTATGAATGTGTAAAAATCATTCATCTTCAAAATGACCTATAGTTGTATTTTTCTTTTCTACTTCTAAAGTACACTTCCCTGTAATGTCATCTTGAGTGTTTTTGTCTATTTGGGTGAGAACATTTTAATTTGCTGCAGACTAACCTCTGCAGTTCATTGGCTATTTTGCAGATGAATAAATAGATCTATCATATTTTATATTAAATCTTACTAGACTATGAATAAATGAAAATTTATGATATTGGAAGGAAGAATAATTTTAGGGACTTCCACATGAAATGGAGGAACAGGGGAACAGTAATTTGTAAAATGTAAAATATAACTTCAAATGTCAGAATATCATTTTTTTTCTACAGTGGTTTTTGTGGGTAACTTATATATCAGGAATTTTGAGTGAATTGAAAAAGCTAAGACATTTTGAAAAAAGTAGAATTAAAATTACATAATTTACATATTTTACATTAATTTACATAAACATGGTCATACTTAGAAAGCTGAGAATTCCTATTTATTTATTTGGTATTTGTAAGATTTCTCTTTCTTCCTTTTTCCTTAAAGAACCTTTTGTCCCTTTATCTTCCTTTCACGGTTACCAGCTTTGAGGCAGGAACTTTAGCACCTTCCTGCCAGAAGGGTGTGTGAACAACTGTTTGAAGCCAAAGGCAATATTGGTCTTAGGAATCTGTTTTAACAACCCCTTCCAAAAGTGGTCACTTTTCCTATTGTGTGCTGAGTATGGTAACACACACAGGCTTAGAGCCTGGGAATTTCATTCCATTCATATCTGAGAGAGGCTGAGAAAACAAGAACTGTGTTTGGAACTGTATTAGTTTATTTTTGTTGAAGGATTGTATTTCTTTTTAGGATGCTTAGTTTCTGTTTTTCCTTTCAGCTGGACCATATTTGAAAAAGCCCAAAGCACAATAAAAGCCAATTAAAGAACATAAATTCCAGTAAAAGTTGGTAATTCAGAAGTCAAATGGTTCATTCTTAATATACCCTTAGCGTATAGAAAGAAAGATTCAAAACGCGATGGCCAACTGTATATTGTGGAAAAGAGAATTGCTTCAGCAAGATATTAAGTGTTCTTTCTCTCTCAAGAAAATTTAAGGAATTCACTTAGAGTGAATTGGATGTCAGAAGTTGATAACACCTGCCTCAACCATTTTGGGCTCAGGTCAAATAAGTACTTGAATGGGGCAGCACCAGGAAATCTCTTGGAAACTTTAAAACAAACCCTGAAGGGCAACAACAAGTTACTTTTTCATTGTATACAATCTGGCAGCATTTCTAGATTACCAACATTGTACTTATGGGGTTATAATATGTAATTGTGCATCTTTATAATATGTAATTGTGCAGTGTAACAGGACATGAGCAGTAGGTTCAATCATGTTCATCACAGAGCAAAATCTGAACGTATATGGGACTTTTAAAATTTCCACTTAGGAACAGCATTAAAAGTAAATATAAACATGCTAAATTTAGAGCTCTTCCAAATTTGGACACAGTTACTTGATTTAGGTATCTTGCCAGCAGAAAATATAAGACTGATTTCTCAAATCTACGGTTCTGAGAAAGCTAGCTGATCCAGCTGGCCTTACAAATCATGCTGTTGATGACACTTCCTGCCATCATCAGAAATGCATTCTGTAAAAACCTATATACCATATTTTCTACTGGTAATCTCCAAGTTTCAAGCAAAGTTGAAACTAAAAACACAGATAATGTTAGCCAGTAAGCCCATAAGAGAGAAAACATATCCATACTCTACTGTTCACTTTTATCACTCTAATCTCCCTGTAGAGAGCTACATTGAACAAGAACAAATCTGGACTGTACTCTTTTCAAGGAAAAAAGGAATTATACAATCTCATCTGAGGTCCAACTACAGGTAGTCCTTGACTTATGACAATTGAGTCCAAAATCTCTGTTGTTAAGTGAGACATTTGTTGAGTGAGTTTTGCCCCATTTTACAACTTTTCTTCCCACAGTTGTTAAGTGAATCACTACAGTTGTTAAGTTAGTAACATGGTTGTTAAATGGGTCTGGTTTTCCCATTGACTTTGTTTGTCAGAAAGTCATAAATGATGATCACCTGATCCTGGGACACAGCAAAATTCATAACTATGAATCAGTTGCCAAGCATTTGAATTTTGACCACTTGATCATGGGGATGCTGAAATATATGTAATTTATAGATGGCTATTCAAACAACTTTAGCTCTTCTCTAAAACAAATGTGGATAGATCTCATTTTAATTTTCAAAATCATCTTTTGAAAATATGAGCACCATCCTGTTTTAAAAAAAATTAGAGATTGGAATTTTTTTTTTAATTCCATTTATATCCCGCCCTTCTCCGAAGACTCAGGGCGGCTTACAAGCTTAGCAGTAGCCTTCATTCTATGTATATGCCTGCTTATTAGGGCTTTCACACACACCCCAAGCGGCATTATTACAAAGTCAGCTTAATTGCCCCCAACAATCTGGGTCCTCATTTTACCTACCTCGGAAGGATGGAAGGATGAGTCAACCTTGAGCCTGGTGGGATGTGAACCTGCACTAATTGCAGGCAGCTGGTGTTACTTAAGGAGGCATTAGCCCACTGCTCCACCAAGGCTCCTTTTTTAAGGAATTGTTCACCTAGTGTGACTAATAAATATGAATAATTATGAATATATTATATAAATATAGCATATATGACAGTTGTAAATATTATTTCATTTTATATAGCCTTCTTGATATAGTCCAAATAGTATCTTTCAATACAGACTCCATCTTAGTTTTAACATTAGCAGCTAGCAAAAAAAATAAATTGTATCTTTCTGAGAATTACAGATGGCAGTGACTTTTTAACTGATGTTTGCTTGTATTTATTGTATGATGTATTTGGTTTATGTTGTGTACTGGGTTCTTTGCTGGAAGCAGGAGACGAGGCGAGAGAATTTCAGGAAGGAACATGCTTTACTGAATGCAGGAACTGAACTGTTAACCAGGGCTGCTATGCAGCTATTTATACTCTGGGCACTAGGCAGCGGCCAAGGTTTAAAGCAGCCTATTGCCACCCTAGAGCCAACCAATGGTGGTCCTGGAGAGTGACTGTCTGAGGACCGTTATCCAGCTCCCTGCTTAAGCAATCTCACAGCATTCAAAACCCACGTGGTACAGCTCAAGTTAAACTAGGCCCAATATATTACACCCCTCCCCCCTAGAATGTACACACATTATAATAAAACAATAGTAGAAAATAAAATACAGCAGTTTACAGAGTTTGCAATAGTATAAAACAGTAGTAGGAATAGGTACAGCAGTGTACAAATGTTTTCAATAGTACAAATACTTTCCTGAACAGGAAACAAGTACAGTAGTCACACAGCACTTACAATAGTACAGTTATTTAAGGACAAAATGCTGCAAATAAGCTGGAGGCTTATGTGACCTTGTAGTTCGCTTGGGGGACCCAGGCAACTCCCGGTCTACCAGCTTGCCCACCGGGCTGGGTAGTCCAGGACTCTTGAGTCCATGAGAGTCAAACTGACTTGAGTCCCTCTGGCTGGCCATTCCAGGTCTGCCCAAGCCAACGTCCATTGTTGGAGCAGAGTTAGCACAGTGGCTGTCTGGGTCAGGTTGACTTTCCCCATCAGGGGACCCATGTTGCACTCCAGGGCTTTGCCCATCTATGACCACCTCCCAGTTGTTCTGACTGCTAGAGTCCTCAGGGCATGTGAGGGCACTTGGCTGCTGGCTTCTGGCTCTAGGAGCGGACCTGTGGTGAGGCCCTCGCTTTGTGGCCATTCTGGAAACCGCTTCCGCAGCTGATCAGTATGGTGGCGAACAACTCACCTGCCATCCAGAGTCACCTCGTATGACAGAGGGCCCAAGATTTTAGCAATTTTGCCTGGCACCCACAAGTTCCCATGCCCATAGTTCCGGGCCCACACCACATCACCCACTTGCAACCCCCTCAGAGGCCTTGGGCGAAAGGTGTCTGCTGCCACCCGGTCTGGGTACAGCCTGTCCAGTTTAGTGATAAGTCTTCTTCCCCAGCGAAGCTCTGCTGGGCTCTTGCCTTTTGCTGTGCAAGGCGTAGTGTGCTGGCAAAGCAAAAAATAAGCCAGCCTGTGGTACCAATCCACAGTCACTATGCACTTGAGTGAATCCTTTGTAGTGCACACCATCCATTCGGCCTGCCCGTTACTCGAGGGGTGAAAGGGAGCCAATTTAGCATGCCTTTATGAGGTTAGTCCCCAAGAAGGCTTGAAACTCTGCCGCTGTGAACTGGGCACCGTTATTGGACACTACGACGTCCGGCAGTCTGTGTGTTGCAAAAAGCTTCCTAAGCACCTGGATGGTCCTAGCAGTAATCATACTTGCGATTGGAATAACTTCCAGCCATTTAGAGTGGCTGTCGACCACTATGAAAAATAGCTGTCCCTGAAAAGGCCCAGCGAAGTTGATGTGAATCCTCAACCAGGGAGTGTGTGTCTCCTCCCATCTGTGGACAGGAGCGTGTGGCATTTCTGGCCTGGACTGTTGACATGTGTAACACCCATGTACTTGAGCCTCGATAGCCTTGTCTAATCCAGGCCACCATAGTTAGCTTTGTGCCAATGCCTTCATCCGGACGATGCTCGGATGTCCCTCATGTAGAGATTGAAGTATCCTGTCTCTTAGTGAATTGGGAAAAATGACCCTGCTCCCTCATAAAATACAACCCTTGTGAGCTGAAAGCTCGTGTCTACGTGTGCAGAAGTTCTGGAACTCGGGTCCAGGACTGTTTTCAAGCCACCCTGTGTGAATCCAGGACAGCACCCTGCTTAAAACCTTGTCTGCAGCAGTTTCTGCAGCCACATCCCCAGCATGGAGGAGAAACTCCTGAATAGACAAAATGTGAGCTGCTGGAGCCGGATCTGGCTCAATCTGTGGCAATGGCAACTGGCTAAGGCCGTCTGCATGGCCCATGTCTTTGCCGGGTTTGTGAACCAGCCTGAAGCTGTAGGCTGACAAAAAGATGGACCATCTTAACATCCTAGGGGACAGGATGTGGGGTGTCTGCCTATGTGTGGTAAATAAACCCAATAGTGGCTTATGGTCTGTGAAGACCGTGAATTCCATACCATACAATCATGGACTTTCTTCACCCCGGCCACAATGGCCAAGCCCTCTTTGTCAATTTGTGCATAACTGCGATCAGCAGAGGACAATGTCCTTGAGTAATAGGCACTGGGACTTGAGTCCCATCACTTTCCAAATAACTTGAAACAGCCCCTACCCCATAAGGGGATGCATTACACGCAAGGCATACAGGCAATGACTCTTTAAAGTGAGTGAGCACTGAATTGGAAGACTACTGCCTTAAAACTGCTTTCATGGACCTTGGTCCATTTCCATAGGTTGTCCTCGCATACTGACGCTAAGATTGCCATTTGTGTGCGGTTGATTCCAGTGACCTGGATGCCCAATGCATCAAACCAATCAAGTCGTATCAGACTCGTTCACTGCCCCTCCACTACAATAACATCCAGAGGCCCTGAAAACCCTTTGAATTTGACGGCCAGTGTGGCCTTGCCCTTGACGGTGACTCGAGCATTCTGGAAATCAGTCAGGATGATGTCGGATGGCCTAAGCTTGGCCCACCTCTTGCTGCGGTTGCAGATGAACCGGAATGTTTCGAGTGAAATGATGGACACAACTGACTGAGTGTCCAGTTCCATCCTGCAAGGGACACCTTGCAGCTCGACCTAAAATCGAAATTTTGGCTTAAGGGAGCAGCGAGCTCCTGTGCGGCAAACGCTCCAGCAGCTGAAACAAAACCCTACATTAAATTGTCTCGGAGACCCGGTACCTCTCCTGATAGGAGTGTCCGATTGGCGGTCCTTCTGGTGACCTCTGCAGACTGAAGCGATGTGGCCGGTCTTCCCGCAGGCCCGACATGTGGCTGTCTGGAACCTGCAGTCCATGTGTTGGTGGCGGCCGCCACAACCCGGACATCGAGAGAAGGGACTTGCCTTGTAAGTAGTCCCTTACTGTATTGTTGATCATTGTGCTGTTGTTGGTCGTTGTGCCATTGAAGCTTGTCCACTTTGTGGTTGCTGTTGGTGTCTTCTGTGAGTTCGGTGTCCTCGTGGTGGATGGCCTCCTTGTGCTGTGCACTTTTGGCAGGCCGCATGGCTTTCACGGTCCCGGCGGCGGCTTTGTCCGCCATGATTTCCTTCAATGCTTCTTGGAGCAAGAGAGTCTCTTTGGCAAAGAGTTTCTGCTGCAGCTCTCTGCTCCAAAGGCCATAGACAAGCTGGTCTCGAAGCCTCTCTTCTAAATCGGTGAACTGGCACAGGCGTGAAGCTTGCCTCAAAGCCACGATGAATTCAGTGACTATTTCACCTGGCTGCTGAACCCTCTGTTCGAATGCGTGCCTCCAAGCTATTACCGAAAGCTTGGGCTGGAAATGGTTGCCAAGCCGTTTCTTCAAGTCCGTGAACGCTATGGACTCCAGCTGCGCTGGTGCAACCAAATTCTTCACGATGTAAAATGTTGCAGGGCCGCAGATGCATAGGAGCGTTGTGGCCTTCAGGCCGTCTTCGGCAACTTGGTTGGTGTGGAGGTAGTTTTCGACCCTCAAGATGTACGACGACCATCTCTCTGGGTGAGTTACATCAAATTCTTCCAGCTTTCTGACCCTCGCCATCTCGGGAAGTCTTCATGGCTGGGGCTTGTCTTCTTCCTTGTCTTGCTCCTTCATAGGCCCAGGGACTGGTCCACAGGGCTTGTGGTCACCAGCGTGGTTTTACTAGGCTGACCGAGGGGGGGAATGCTTTCCCTGCCAGGCACTTGGCTGGCCTCACCTCCTAGTGACTCTCAGCTCTTCGGAAGGAGCAGGATCCCACCTTTGTCACCAGTGTTGTGTACTGGGTTCTTTGCTGGAAGCAGGAGATGAGGCGAGAGAGTTCAGGCAGGAACATGCTTTATTGAATGCAGGAACTGAACTGTTAACCAGGGCTGCTATGCAGCAATTTATACTCTGGCCACTTGGCGGCGGCCAATAGGTTTAAAGCAATCTATTGCCATCCTAGAGCCAACAATGGTGGTCCTGGAGACTGACTGTCTGAGGAGCTGGTGACCATTAACCAGCTCCCTGCTTAAGCAATCTCACAGCATTCAAAACCCACGTGGTACAGCTCAAGTTAAACTAGGCCAGGGGTCGGCAACCTAAAAAAGGAAAAGAGCCACTGGGAACCGGTTCCATCACAAATTAAAAAAAGTGGGAGCCGCGTGTGTGTGTCCATGCACGCGCATGCGCAAAAACATTTTGCGCATGCGCAAAACGTTTTTTTGCGCATGCGCAGACGCACGCGGTTGCCAATTTTTTTAAAGTGAGATGGAACCGGTTCCCGGTTGCCCGACGGCGACGGCCCGTCTGCAAAGCTGCCGCTTTCGGCAGCTTTGCAGACGGGCCGCGGCAGCTTCCTCAAAGAGCGGCGCCGCTGCCAAAAGCGGCAGCTTCGCAGATGGGCCGCGGCAGCTTCCTCAAAGAGTGGCACCGCTGCCCGTTCGTGCGGAGGTACACGCGCACCTCTCCAAAGGTTTGGGGAGGTGCGCACGCACCTCCGGTCGTTCGGAGAGGTGCGCACGCACCTCTCGGAATGGGCAGGGGCGCCGCTCTTTGAGGAAGCTGCCGCGGCCCGTCTGCGAAGCTGCCGAAAGCGGCAGCTTCGCAGACGGGCCGCAGCAGCTTCCTCAAAGAGCAGCGCCGCTGCCCCTTCGCGCGGAGGTAGGCGCGCACCTCTCCAAAGGTTTGGGGAGGTGCGTGCACACCTCCACCCATTTGGGGAGGTGCGCGCGCACCTCTCCAAACGGGCGGTGCCACTCTCCATTTGGAGAGGTGCGCGCGCACCACTGCCTGTTCGAAGAGGTGCGCGCGCACCGGGCGGCTGGGAGCTGCAGGAGAGGGCTCAAAGAGCTGCATGCGGCTCCAGAGTCGTGGGTTGCCGACCCGTGAACTAGGCCCAATACATTACAGTTTAGATGGAAAAGGTGGTGAAGAAGTACAGATATAGATGCCCTGACAGCTATAGCACAACAATGTAATATATTTTATCCTTTACTTTACATCTAGTTGACATCAGAATTGTTTCTGGTAGATATACCTTTTAGTCCTTTCTGGGCAAATTTATTATCTCTTTATTGGTTTCATTAATCTTAGACTTTGGCTGATTTTAACATACTGTTCCAAGGGAATCCTTTTCAACTGTTTCTCCTTTCCAAAACAATTTTGGAAAGCCAAATAAATATCTATATCCAGGAGCAGTATAAGTACAATTCTTGTGAGGAGGCTAAATTCTTGACACAATAAGCAGGGAAGGACATGGAGTTTTCCAGATAGCCCCTCCCCTCATTTGTTATTTTCCAGTTTCTGTTAAAACATTAGGAAAAGAAGAACAAACTATTGGATTGATTTTCCTCCTGACACATGGAGTATATAGTACATTATTTTCCTACCCATAAGCCTTTCTCGAATTCTGAACTGAGTACTGTCTGAAGGTTTTTGAGTAGACATGAATTCATACAACCATCCCTATCCTCTCTGTTATATTTTTGGTTCTTGAGGCATTAAGCGAGACGAAGTGTTGAAATAGCAAACAAGTTTATTAACTCAGAACAGAAGCAAGCTTATGGCTGCTGTGCAGCTATTTATACAGTTGGCCTCTAGGTGGCGACCAATAGGTTTAAAGTAGCAGTTTTCTGCCCCAAACCTAATTATCAGCTTGGAGACAGCAAGTCTGGCTTTCAGTAACAGCAACCGTTACATAACACAGAAAAAGTAGGTCAGCCATTAAATAAGTGATCAGACATTAAGCAAGTGATTTTTACACAGAAATGGCCAATACATTACACCCCTTTCCCCTAGATAGCACAAACTCTCAATTGTTTGACATAATCTTTCAGACAAGTAGGCTGCCTTCTTGACAGTTCAGAACATCTAGGGGCTCCATGGACCTCCTAGTCTACCTGCTTGCCTGCCAGGCTGGGTAAACCAGGGCTCTGTGGTTCGGTGGAGTTGGAGTGACTCGAGTCCCTTTTGGCTGGCCAGTCCCGGTCAGCCCAAACCAAAGTTCAATTGTGCAGCAAATTCTGCAGGGCTGTCTCCCAGTGTAGTTTGCCTTTCCTGATCAGTGGATACAATCTGTGTGTCCGGAGGAGACTCTTCTACAGCCATTCCCCTGTCACCATAAGAAAGAGTTCTTTCAGAGCATGCAAGCTGCTCTGTTGGACCGCTGTCCTGCAGGCCCTATGTTCAACCCTCTTGGGAGTTCTGAGCCAGCGACTGATCTGCTAGCCACTGACGCAGCTTTCAATGTGCCGGTGAATGACTCACCCATCTTTTTTTTTAAATTAATTTTTATTAAATTTGAAAGTTTCCTTTTTAATATCTAATCCTTATATCTGTGCTTCATTTCTAATTATTCTCGTTAGGACTTCTAGTGTCAATATGAACAGCAGTGGAGATAAGGGGCAACCTTGCCGTGTTCCCTTTTGTATTTGAAATTTCCTAGATGTTTCCCCATTAATAATTAGTTTTGCTTCCTGGTTGGTATAGATTGCCCTAATTATGTTTATAAATTTTTCACCCATAGCCATAAAATTAAGTTGTTGATATAAAAATGACCATTTTACATTATCAAAAGCCTTCTGGGCATCTAGAAATAGTAACGCCATCTGTTGTCCGCTGTGTAGTTCGTAATATTCTAATGTATCCAGTATTACTCTAATATTATGTTTAGTTTGCCTCTTAGCAAGGAAACCATTCTGGTCTACATGTATGAAGTCATTCAGGAATCTTTTAAGTCGATCAGCTATGATTGTTGTAAATATCTTATAATCCGAATTGAGTAGCGATATAGGTCTATAATTTTGAATTAATGTATGGTCAGTATTATCTTTCGGGATGAGGACTATATTTTCCTCAGACCATGATTTAGGCGTTCTTGCATCTTCTAATACCGCATTGAACACCTGTAAGGGTTGTGCTAAAATATTTTGTTGTTCCTTTTTTTTTAATTGAAAAGTTTTAGAATACATTTTATCTTTAACAATCCCCCCTCCCCCCACCCCTACCTATCCCTCCCTACCCCTCCCCCCCCTTTCCCCCTCCCCCCCGACTTCCCAGAGCTAAGTACAAGGTATAAAAACAAAGAACAATCATAAACATCCATATGCTACCAACAATGAATTCTTAAGTCTATCACTCTCTAGCTCATATAAGATAACTACAAGCAATACTAATATTACATATAAGAAGAAAAGAAAAAAAAGAAAAAAGAAAGGAAGACTTATTCAAATGCTAAATGAAACTTTTTAGTCCCATATTTGTTCTGGATATATTCAATCCATTTTTTCCACTCCATAATATAACGTTCTTGCGAATGATCTTTCAAATAAGCCGAGATCTTTGCCATTTCCGCCAGGTCAGAAACCTTTAAAGTCCATTCTTCTATAGTCGGCAGTTCCTCCTTCTTCCAATATTGACCTATTAAAAGTCTTGCTGCTGTAATTAAATTCAACATCAACTTAGTGTCCACAACAGTAGCATCTGTAATTATACCCAACAAAAACAATTGCGGACAAAACTTTATCCTTTGCTTGAAGATCTTCTGCATATTCCACCAAATTTTTATCCAAAAAGCCTTAACCTTTTTGCAGGTCCACCATATGTGAAAATATGTTGCATCTTCGCCACCACACCTCCAGCATTTTGGCTGATAATTCGGATACATACTTGCAAGCTTTTTAGGATCTAAATGCCATCTATAAAACATTTTATAAAAGTTCTCTCTTAGGTTTTGAGCTTGTGTAAATTTTACGTTCCTCACCCAGATCTTTTCCCACGTGTCCATTGTAATAACTTCTTGGATATTCTGGGCCCATTTTATCATACAATCTTTAACAAGTTCTGTTTCTGAGTCAATTTCTATCAACGCAAGATATATTCGTTTGATATGTGCTGGACCCTGATTTCTAATTTGCTTTATCAAATTTTCGTCAGTCATTGCAAAACCAGTTTTCTGATCTTCTTTCCACCTGGCCCGTAACTGAGTATATTGAAACCAAGTTTGAACAATCTTCTCATCTCGCAAGAGGTTATACGGCTTTAAACACCAGACACTTCTTTCCAAGCTTAAAATCTCCTTATATGTAGTCATATCATGTTTGAAACCAACATTTATGTTTTCTATTGCGTGTTTTGGAATTGCCCACAACGGCATCTTGCAGTCTAACTTATGTCTATACTTTTTCCAAACTCTCAACAATGCCTGTCTTAAAATATGCACTTTAAATACATTATCTACCTTCTTATCATACAACAAATATGCATGCCAGCCAAATAACAAGTCGTGGCCCTCAAGATTTAATAATCTCTCTTGTGTCAAATTAATCCAATCACTTATTCCTGATAACGCAGCAGCTTCATAATATAATTTAAGATTAGGCATTTTGAGACCACCTCTTTCACAAGTATCCTGCATAATCTTAAGTTTAACTCGTGGCCTTTTCCCTGCCCAAACAAATTTATTGATACCCCGTTGCCATTCTTCCAAATTAGAATCTTTTTTAAGAACCGGTATCATTTGAAATAAAAATAGAAATTTAGGCAGGACATTCATTTTCACTGCTGCGATTCTTCCCAGCAAAGACAATTGCAATTTTTCCCAACTCTCTTTTTGAATTTTCCCCCATAATTTTTCATAGTTATTTTTAGATAACTTTGTATTAGAGGGTGACAAAAACACCCCCGAATATTTGACCCTTTTAGCAATCTCAAATCCAGTTAATCCTTCTAAAAGGGCCTTTTGCGATACTGTCATATTTTTGGCCAGAATTTTAGTTTTTTGTACATTAACTTTAAATCCAGAAACCTTCCCATATTGCATTATTATCTCCATCAGGTCCACAACAGAGTTCTCCGGCTGGGTCACCGTAACAACCAGATCATCTGCGAACGCTCTCAATCTATAATCCTGATCTCTAATTTGTATACCTTTAATTCTTTCCGAATTCCGTATTTTTACCAATAATATCTCCAATGTTAACACAAATAATAAAGGCGATAACGGACACCCTTGCCTTGTGCCCTTCTCAATGTTACATATTTCAGTCAAACTATTGTTAACTATTATTGTTAACTATTATTCGGGCAGTTTGTTTTTGATATAATGCCCTGATTGGTTGTAAAAATTTATCCCCAAAATCTAGACTTCCCCATCTTCTATGACCACCTCATAGGAGAGTGGTCCTGACTCCTTAACAACCACTGCTGCCACCCACAAAGCCCCTTGCCCGTAATTCTGGGTCCAAACCCGGTTACCCACTTGTAAACGTCATGGTGTCTTCAGCTGTGTAGTGTCTGAGGTGACTCTATTGGGGTGCAGTCTGTCCAGTTTGGTGATCAAACGTCTGCCCCAGTGAAGCTTGGCTGGGGTCTTGCCAGTGGCAGTGCAGGGTGCTGTGTGCTGGCAGAATAGAAAATCGGCCAGTCTGTGGTGCCAATCCCATGACAATTCTTTTCAGGGATTCCTTGGTTGTATGGACCATGCGTTCCATTTAACTGTTCGACGATGAGTGAAAAGGAGCCGATGTAGCATGCCTTATGAGGTTTGCCCTGAGAAAGGCCTGGAATTCTGAAGCGGTGAACTGAGCCCCATTGTCTAAGACTAAAACGTTTGGAAGCCCATGTGTTGCAAATATTCTGCGCAGCACCTGGATGGTCCTAGCAGTAGTCATAGTGGAAATTGGTACAACCTCTAACCATTTAGAGTGGCTGTCGACCATTATTAAAAATAGCTGTCTGTGAAAGGGCCCGGCAAAGTCAATGTGGATTCTTGACCATGGTGTGTGAGTGACCTCCCATTGGTGGACAGGGGCCTGCAGCATCTCCGGTCTGGATTGTTGGCACGTATAACAACCATGTACTTGGGCCTCGATAGCTTTATCTAGCCCTGGCCACCAAAGGTAGCTCCTCGCCAGTGCCTTCATCCGGACTATTCCCGGATGGCCTTCATGCAGAGACTCAAGAACTCTGGGCCTTAATGAACTGGGGACTATGACTCTACTACCCCAAATAATGCACCCTTTATGAGCTGAAAGCTCATCTTTCCTCATGAAGAAACTTTGAAATTCTGGCCCTGGACATTTGTCCACCCATTCAGTGGGAACCCAAGTTAGCACGCGACTAAGTGTTTTGTCTGCTGCTGTCTCAGCAGCTATGTCTCCAGCATGGAGAGGTGACTCTGGCCAATCCCGTATGGCTAGGATGCGTGCAGCCGGAGCCAGATCTGGCTTCACATGTGGCAGGGGCAATCTGCTAAGGCCGTCTGCATGGCCCATTTCTTTGCCCGGTTTGTGAATCAGCCTGTAGGTGTAGGCTGAAAGGAATATAGACCACCTCAGCATTCTAGGAGAGAGAAACTGAGGTGTCTGCCTGTTTGTAGTGAACAACCCTAGAAGTAGCTTGTGGTCCATAAAGATGGTGAATTGGCGGCCATACAAATAATCATGGAACTTTTTAACCCCGGCCACAATGGCCAAGGCCTCCTTGTCAATCTGCACGTAATTGCGCTCTGCAGATGACAGGGTCCTCGAATAATAAGTGATGGGAGACTGTTTCCCATCAGCAAAATGGCTCAACACAGCCCCAACCCCATGTGGGGATGCATCACATGCGATGCAAACTGGCAGCTTTTCATTAAAATGAGTGAGCACCAGGTTCGAGGACAGCAATGATTTGACTGCCTAGAAACTTCTTTTGTGGACATTGGTCCACTGCCACTGAGCCTTTTTGTCTAAGAGCCGGTGTAACGGCTCTGTCACTGTGGCCTTATGTGGGAGGAATGCATGATAAAAATTAAGAAGGCCCAAGAAAGCTTGAAGCTCACCCTTGGACCGAGGGCTTGGGGCCTGCTAAATCGCTTTCAGCTTTGAATCCGCTGGATGAATGCAGTTGGCATCGATGTGGAACCCAAGGAACTCAGTTGACTCTACCCCAATCTTGCACTTTTCTTTTTTTAATTTAAGTCCTGCTGTGCGGAACCACTGAAGGATGGCTCTAAGCCAGAACTTCTGTAGACTCCCCGGCAATGAGTACATAATTGAAGTAGGGGCAGACACCCGGAATGCCCTTGAGCATGTGCTCCATGACTCCCTGGAAAATCCCTGGGGCCACACTCACCCCAAACTGTAGACACTTCACCTTGAAGGCCCCCCAATTGGTAACAATAGTTTAGGCGGCTGCCATGGCCTCGTCCACCAGCAGCTGTTTATAGGTATGTGCCAAATCTAAGATGCCAAAATATGGCTGACAACTGGCACCAGGTACATGTGCTGTTAAAGTGCTCGGTTAATGGTGCACTTATAGTCAGCACATATGCATACTTCTCCGTTGGCCTTAAGTGGCGTTACTATAGGGGGTCTCCCACACCCCACTATCTATGGGCTGCAATACCCTCTGACTGACCAGCTTGTCCAGCTCTGCATCGATTTTGGGCTTTAAAGTGAAAGGCACTTGACGAGGCTTGACCTGGATTGGCGTGACCAGGGGATCAAGCTTGAAAGCTATTGGAGGGCCCTTGTACTGTCCTAGGCTTGAACTGAAAACATCCGTGAACTCTTGGCAGACTGAAGACAAGTTTGCCGCCTGTGTTCAGTGAATGCCGGTTACTTAGATGCCCAATGCATCAAACCAATTTAGCCCTATGAGGCTTGTGCGTTGGCCTTCCACCACAAAAACATTTAGTGGGCCTGCAAAACCCTTGAAATTCACTGAAAGTGTGGCTTCGCCCTTGACTGCCACTTGGGAGTTTTGAAAGTCTGTGAGCAAAATGTTACATGGTCTAAGTTTGACCCATCTGTTGCTGCAGATGCATATGTGCCGGAAGGTTCCTATGGAGATGATGGACTTGGCTGAGCCTGTGTCCAGTTCCATTTTGCATGGAACTCCCTGAAGCTTGACCTGAAGTCAAAGCTTCTGTTTAAGTGGGTGGTGGGCACCAGTGCGGAATAAGCTCCTCTGGCTGGAGCAGAACCCTACTCGGTGTTGCCCCAGGGCCCAGTACCTCTCCTGAATGAGTCTTCCTGCTGGCGGTCCCTCTGCAGATGGCGGCAATGTGGCATGGTTTGCCACACGCCTGGCTCGTTGCTGTTTGGAAACAACATTCTGCACGTTGATGGTGGCCTCCGCAGCCCATGCATCTAAGGAACAGAACTACCTTGTCAACTGGCAGTGGTCCCTTCTCCTGGTGCTTCTGTAGCTTGTCGACCTCTTAGTCAGAGTCGGTGTCTTCCATCTGTTCCGCGTCTTCGTGGTGTACGGCTTCAGTGCTTGAAGTGCTTTGGGAGGGCCACAGTGCTTTAATGGCCCCTTCAGTGTCTTCGTCTGCCATAACCTCCTTCAAGGCTTCTTGTAGCAAGAGAGTCTCCTTGGCAAACAGTTTTTGTTGGAGCTCTTGGTTCCAGAGTCCACAGTCTCTTAGTCTCTCTTCCAAATCTGTGAAATTCCGGTAATTCTCAACACGGAGAATGTAGGACGACCATCTCTTCGGGTGTGTGAACTCTTCAAGTTTCCCCACTTTTGCTATGGTGAGTTGCTTGTGTTTCTTGTTGCTTGCATTGCCCTGTGCTACTGGCTTCTGCGTAGGCCCTAGGTCAGTCCTTAGGGTGCGGTGGCCTACGCAGAAGCCAGTAGCACAGGGGGAATGCAGTCCCTGCCAGGCTTTGTGCTGGCCTCACCCCCTAGTGACTTCAGACTCTTGTGATAAAGCAGCACATCCCACCTTTGTCGCCAGTGTTATATTTTTGGTTCTTGAGGCATTAAGCGAGACGAAGTGTTGAAACAACAAATGAGTTTATTAACTCAGAACAGAAGCAAGCTTATGGCTGCTGTACAGCCTTGGTGGAGCAGTGGGCTAATGCCTCCTTAAGTAACACCAGCTGCCTGCAATTAGTGCAGGTTCGCATCCCACCAGGCTCAAGGTTGACTCAGCCTTCCATCCTTCCCAGGTAGGTAAAATGAGGACCCAGATTGTTGGGGGCAATAAGCTGACTTTGTAATAATGCCGCTTGGAGGGGGGAAAGCCCTAATAAGCAGGCATATACATAGAATGAAGGCTATTGCTAAGCACATTGGTTTGTGCTTAAATTGTAAGCCGCCCTGAGTCTTCGGAGAAGGGCGGGATATAAATGGGATTAAAATTAAAAAAAAATATTTATAAAGTTGGCCTCTAGGCGGTGACCAATAGGTTTAAAGTAGCAGTTTTCCGCCCCAAACCTAATTATTAGCCTGTAGACAGCAAGTCTGGCTCAGTAACAGCAACCGTTACATAACACAGAAAAACGTTAGCCATTAAACAAGTGATCAGACATTAAGCAAGTGATTTTTACACAGAAATGGCCAATACATTACACTCTCTTTATTGCCTTTCTTACTTGTCATATGAATTCCTTGAAAGGTAAAGGTGACAAAGTCTACCTCACTTTGAAGGTGTCCATGGATAGTGTCAGAATAAAAGATAAACATTAGTTAACATCATTACTGCCTTGAAAGAATTATTGGATCTGTGATTACTAATTTAGACAAAATGTGGACTGAATACTTTCATAATGTGGCTAGATGGATGGAATACAATATGTGTTTTTATGAGGGTGTGGGAAGAATCCAGAGAAAGAAATGTTTTGGGGAATATTAAAAAGGCAGAATATATTTCCCCAAAGGAATAATGGAGAAGATCTTAAAAAAATACAGAAACCATCCCCAGCCCCTTTCCCCCAAGCAGAAAAGTCAGCAGAGGCCAGCTTTTAGAAATGCAAATTCAATAATCCTTTCAGAAACGTTGGAGCCTTCCAGCTAGAAACTGAAGCGATTAGGAAGACAAAGACACCTAAAATCTACATATCCTACCCAAATTCTAAGCATAGGAAACACAATAGGACTAACCCAATACCAAAAGGACACACTCAGATTCAGGTCAAAGTACATGACACAGGAAATACAAAGCCTCAAACAGGAAGAACTGCAAATACAAAGTCCAAAGAAGGTATAAAAGCCCACCACTCCCTGCTACATGTGTTCAGCTTTCCCAGAGCCATCTTTCTGTCTGGCTCTTCTCTTCAGTAAATTGCAACCTTCTTTTTAAAGCAGTCTCCATTTTGATTATTCTCAGCTTGGACTGGACCCTGATGAAGATTTTTCTTTCAATAAGGGTTTCAGATAGATCTCTTGCTCGAATTGAGATCAGCATGGATGCAACTTTTTCTGAGGTTCCTTCCTCTCTCTTTGCAAGTTGCTGTGATGGGTTTTTTGTGTGAAAGCGTGTAGAATGGCTGATTTCAAAGGTGTTGATTTTCTGCCACAGCTCAAAGAACTGTGTTTCTGCTGAACGTCTGTTTCGTGGAGTTGTTAAACTCGCTGGATTCCTATAGCGAAGCAAACAGCGGCAACCTAAATATATACGGTAACGAGAAAATGACTGGGCAAGGGGTAGGAATTTTAGGTTGGCTTTCAGGGCAGGCTACCTGAAGAAATCGGATGCCATTTTCATCTTTCTATCAGTTATCGCCAAATAATTCGCTCTGCCAAATCTCCCTCATTAAGCAAAAATTATGAGGAACAAAAAGAAGCTCCTTCCTTCCAGCTGCCGAGGGAAGGCGAGTTTGCGAGCCTCCTGCGCCTTCCTATCTCTCGCTCTCCCCTCCCTCTCCAAACTGCTGGATAGCTAATCGCCGCCAGGAGAAAATCAGGCCCGCCCTCTTGGCCGCACTTAGGCGGCAATAGCAGTGGCAGGAGCGGCAGCAGTTACAGTTGAATCTCCAACTCATACAGACTTTGCGACGTATTAGCCACCTATAAAGCCGATTTTTCGAGGCGATGTGGTTCGTGTTGACGCTGCGAGGCGGCGGAGGCTCACCCTTTGGCTGTTCTCTCTAAGGCGCTTCGAGGGAAAGAGGAGAAGCGACTGAGGACGCGGGGAACGATCCCGCCAGTCATGCTGCAGCGTCGGGGAGACCTAGGAGGCTATCCCCAGGCCGTAGCAGACCCGGTGTTGTTGAACGCGAAGCCTAAGCTGTACTATGCGGTGAGTTCTGTCTCTTTCCTAAGACCAAGGCGTCACCAGGCGCCAAAATTTCGGGGTGAATGGGCTGTTATGGCTTGTTCAAAGGGTGGAGAAAAATGCTCCGATGTAAACTTATCATACCCTTCGCACAGGCTATTGCATCGCTTGCGTACATTCCGAGCTGCTTTGGTGGAGGGACGAGGGTTTCCTCCCTGCAGAATTTCGAAGTGTAACGTATGAAGCTTCCATCTCGGTCCGGAATGAATTTCCTCTCGGAGCTCTTTTAAGAGACCTCTACTTCCAGCACTGTCAGTTGGAATTCTCTTGCGCACACCTGCAGTTCGCCTGTTGTGGACGTAATGCTTAAGCCTTTCCCTCTCATCTATGAGTTGGAGTCGTTTTTAGAGGGGACGGGAAAATCAATTTTCATTTTTCGACCCAAGACGTTGGGGAAGACAAAGTGCTTCGGAGACGTAATACAAGCAAACATTTTCCCTTTGTGAGTGCGCTCAGTCTGGGCTGGGTTTTTTGTTTGTTTTCAGTTTGTTTGCCACGTCTCTTCTTCCCCCTCTCAGTCCTGTGTGCTTTTGAGGGTCAGTTTCACAAGACTAGTCTATGAGGAGCCGGTTGAGTTATTTATACAATGTGGTTGTTTAATGCTTAAAGGAAAGGGCTTTGAGGGAGTATTCTCGTTAACATAACTCATTTGGGATGCCCCATCACAAGTTGTCCTAATGAAAATTTAACATAAATGGACTCATACAATGTTTTATGTGGTCGATGTATTTTTTTTACTCCACAATTTGGAATAGTAGTTATTTCTGGAATTATAATGACAGCTATAAATCCTGCAACCTGCTGTAGAGATCTGAGCTGTCACAACAAACAAAACACCTTCCCATTAAGGGTGAGGACCAGTTACACAGACAAACACACAATGTTGCTTTGTGACTCAAAGTGGAGAATGATGAACAGCTCAGATGAATAATTACTGTTCCTTCCAATCACTCTCTTTGTCTTACTGTGATCAAATTCTTTTTATTGCCCTTGCTTGGAGCTAGAAGGCAAGTAAGCAAGAAAAGATAGCCACTTCACCATTTAGTGTCATATTTGGAACAAATCAAGTGATTTAGGAATGTATGCAACCTCAGAAAAAACAACTTGCTTTTTCAGAGCAGTTCTGCCAGTTTGTTTATATATATTCTCTCTTGGTAGGGTTTATAAGGAAGGGTCATTGCCTAGAATGAGCTCTCTCCTTGCCCTGTTTTGAGGGATGTTTAATAAAGAGAACTATGCTTATTGATCAAGTTCTAAACCACTTTTTTACTGCCTGAGAAAAACCACAAAAACACTGAAAAACACTGTCCATTCTATGGTCAGAATGTGAACAACATGTCCTTTGATGGAATGCAAGTATGCAATCTAGTATCTTCCAAATATTTTGGACCAACTCCCAACATCCATGATCTGCATGCCAGTCAAGGGATTATATAAATTGAAATGTAAAGCATTTACATATCACTGTTCTGGTTTTTTTTGTGGTGGAAACTTCCACTACACCTGCTATAGCACTATCCTCCACTAGTTAACCATCTAAGACTAAACCACCTTACTGGCACAGTGTTCTCCAGAAAGGAAAATTGCAGATAAATGAGGAGGTGAAAAGATTGCTCTTTTCATTTCGTGCTGTATCAGTAACATAGGAAAACTTTTCATCTCTCATGTACAATGGGAGAAAGAGAACACTTTTGGCAATCCAGTTAAATTCAGACTCTCTCCTGCCTGCAGATTCCCAGACATTATATATGATAAGCAGCTCCTGTCAGTCTTATAAGCAGGTTTAAGAAGAACATTAGTATCCAAAACACCTCTTAAGTTTTCTTATAATTTAGAATAACTTTTTAGTGTTTAGTTGTTATCTACTTTGGTTTTAATTGAAATAGAAGTATAACTTGGATTTAAAGATGAGGCATTTTTCTTAAAAGTATAAAGTATTAAGTCTTTGGAGTAAATTCACTGGTAAGAATTAAGGTATTTTTTTTGTAAAACAAATGTTTTTAGTACCACACTTTTATGTAGTAAGACCCAGTGCTTTTTGTGTTGAATAACCTGAACAGTTCTTGTGCATGAAGTTTGGTACAGCTGACTAGGGAATGCAGGAGGAAGCCTAGAATATTATTACTTCAATTCTTATGTTGAAAGTAAATCATAGCAGCCTGTGTCACAAAATATGCATTATACAGCATCAAGAACCTTGGAAATATTTAAATCAAACATTTAAATAAAAATGTACCCCTAAAAACTGATACTAGCATGCCTCACAGTAAAAAGATCTGTGAAAAAGTCCATTTTAGCTGGTGTTGTTTGTCAGGGTAGGGCAACAGCAGTGAAGTTACTTTGATTTTGTTTGGATGGAGCATTTGGGTGTAGACATCAAGAGCCCTGCTCCATTTTCCTATCAAGTAGTTTGTCTACACTGGGGGATGCTAGTTAAGAGATATTAACATTAGGTCAAGCTCAACATAGCATATGTTCTTTTAAATTTTTATGAGTGATATAGTACCTTGATTCATAGTAAACTTTCACAATATTTGTCCTTTCAGTGTTCTAAATGCAGCATGGCAACTTTAATTTCTAGTTTTTTTAAAGCTTTATTACTGTGTTTTCAAGATTTAAGGAATCAATTAATTGCATTGAAGCTGGATGCATTTCTCACCTCCCTCAACTGAAGAATGACTCAGTACTCAGTATTGTTAATAAGAAGTTCTTTGTTATTTTTAAGCTTTTAGTATTATTACATTGCATTATATGTAGGTTTTAGGAAGTTGGGCAGTTGAGAAACCACTTCCTTCATACTATTTATACTTGAGGTTTTTTAAAAAAAAATAGCTGCTTATTGCTGTGTAGTTTGCTCCTTGTAGCCATATGTAAATATTAAAGTAGCTTAAGCATATGTAAAACCTGTTGCTGTTATCTTTTCTGGTTTAATAACACAAAACATCACTTGAAAAAAACATGACTAGTTGGATTTGTTTAATAGTATTGGAATTCAGCTATTTGGTTTGATTAGTCAGATCCTTATTTAATTTGATTGTAATTCTCTACATATGATAGAATGTTATTTTCTATCATTTGAAGAGTGACCATAATAAATTCCGCTCAGTGCAAAATCATGTCTTTAATGCCATTAGAAATAAGTATACAAATACATAACACATGTTTCTTTGAATGGAAGAATCTGTGTAGAGTTGAAGTTAATCTCTTAATCAGTTTAAAATTTTAGTCTTGAATAGTGGAATCTAGCAGTAAGTACTATTTTCATAATGGAAAAATAGTTTTGTTTTTTTTAAAATAACTGCTTTTTATGGTTTGTTTTTAATTCTACGTTTGTGAGATGGACAGCTGTATAAATGTGAGTAATAAATACTTAAATATTCAGTGTTGAAAAATATTTTAATACTCAGGTACTATGTTAGAGTAGTCTTTAAAATCTGTTTATGGTGATACAAATGTCTAATAATTGGACTGGAAAAAACATTAATTTTAAAAAACACATTTTTCCTTATGCATGATTCAGCTGTAATAAAATAGGTAAGAGCATAAGGTATTTTCCACATGCCTTGTGTGATGGATGACTAGTTCAGATTTTTTTTATCCTTTGTCTAAAAAAAGTTACTTGTTATTGTTGGGATTGTTCTCTGCTGGTGATGAAAAGTTCATTATCTTAGGTTTGTATTTTCGACTTCTATGAAAATAATGGCTAAGAGTCAGCAAGCAGCCCTTCACCAAATATTTGAAGAATATAAGCAGAAGCTTGCTATTATATTACTGTTCTACTTTGGAAGAAATAGGCAGTCTATTGGTGACCAACATCCACACTTAACATGAAGGGTGGCTGAAGCAAGAACATTAGATGTTAGCAGCATTGACAATAGGATTGCAAGTTCCGTGTTGATAGGGCTAGGATTTTTTTAGGGGTGGTCTGCTTTTCAACTGTGATGTACATATTTACATTGCTTTTATGTATTCAAATTCCCAAGGATGGAGTGAGAGTAAATAAAAAAGAAAACCTTTCAAATCAAACTCTATGCATTCAAAAGTCATGACTAGGATGATATAAACTATATATAATAAATGCTACAATACGTCTTGTTGGGATTGAGGATTTTTTTTATACATTCTGAGATCTGTTACCTTCAAAGATGTCCAAGGCATTTAAACATTATGGAAGGTGACTTCCAGCACATACTACATTGGTGAAAACTACCCAGATACATTTCAACAAGTTTCTTTTGATTTGCTACTTTTCTGTATGAGTATATGATCAAAAAGTATACTTTTCTTTGTGAGCTTGTCTAAAAATCACCAGATAGCGTCACTGTAAGCCAGATCTAAACTCCAAAGGATTTAATCTTTATCAGGAAATTGCAGAGTGATGAATCAAACTACTATTAAGCTATGACAAGAGGATATGCCACCTATATTATTTTGATAGGCTTGGCCTGTTTTTCCATTTTAAATATTGTTGAACAAACTTGGCTACTGATTAATTTAAATATTATTTCTCCATAATGAATATCAGATGTTCACATAATTCCTGTGTTCAGTTGCTTAAAGCACTGATTCTTAACTTTTTCTTTACTATGAACCCCCTTTAAATATCTTCTGTGGCCACACACCATGGCCACGGACTCCTAACACTTAACTCAAGATTTAACTTATAACATTTCTTCAAACCTTTGTGGACGCCCTGTGATGACATTGCCGCCCCCCAGGGGTCTGCGGACTACAGATTGAAAACCACAGACTTAAAGTTCTTAGTAATTGTTTGTGAAATTGCTATAGTATGTGTAAATTTATTCTAAAAGAATGAATAAAACAATTTGTAATCGTCATATGTATTGATTTTCAGAATCTAATATTCAAGATTTACTCAGAGAGCTATTTTTGAAGCAATAGAAATGTTTTGGAGACTGGGAAGAAGAAAAATAATGGAAAATCTTTAAACAGGGACCATACCTTTCCTCTGGTAAAGGGTGAATTCTCATAACAAATACTGATGCCAGAATTAATTATTAAATAGAATAGAATAGAATAGAATAGAACAGAACAGAACAGAACAGAACAGAACAGAACAGAACAGAATAGAATAGAATAGAATACAGCTGGAAGGGACTTTGGAGGTCTTCTAGTCCAGCCCCCAGCTCAAAGCAGGAGAACCTATACCATCTCAGACAGGTGAATATCTAGTCTCTTCTTAAAAATCTCCAGTGATGGAACGCTAACGATTTCTGGGGGTAAGCTGTTCCACCGGTTGATTGTCCTCACTGTCAGAAAGTTTCTCCTCAATTCCAGTTACTTCTCTCTTTGATCAGTTTCTAACCATTGTTTCTCATCCTACCTTCTGGTGCTTTGGTGAACAACCTGGCTCCCTCTGCCTTGTGGCAACCCCTCAAATACTGGGATGCTGCTATCATGTCTCCCCTATTTCTTCTTTTTTTTTAGACTAGCCAAACCCAAGTCCCCTAACCATTCTTCATATGTTTTAGTCTCCAGGCCTTTGATCATCTTAGTTGCTCTTCTCTGAATTTTCTCCAAACTCTCAACATCTTTTTTGTGATATGGTGACCAAAATTGGCTGCAGTATTCCAGATGTGGTCTTACTAGGGTTTTATAAAGTGGTACTAATACTTCACATGATCTTGATTCTATGCCTCTGTTTATACAACCCAGGATTGTATTAATCAGTACAGGTATTCTTTCCTTAATGATTGCCCTGTTTAGTCACTGTTGCGGAATAAGTAACCTTACAACTGGTCCTTACACTTATTACTACCACAATGTCCCAGTGATCATGTGATCAAAATTTGGGCACCTTGTGGGCATTTACAGCCATTTGCAGCATCTGGTGGTCAGGAGTGCCATTTGTTGTTCTTACAGTTGGCTTCCGAAAAGCAAAGTCAGTGGAGAAGCTGGCAGTAAGGCTTGCCCATACCAACTGTGGTTGTTAAATGATGATTACCTATGTAATGTTATTTAATATTAAAAGAAAATGGGATACTTTTTTCATGGTATTAATTTAAATAGAGTAAATTCCTGGAAAATAATTCAGGTATCTTTACATTTTTTTATTGTGAATAAATAGTGTGCTAAAAAAAGTGCTGGAATAGTTTATGGATTTATTTATTGATTGATAAACAATATTCCCATATCCTATGCAGACTGAAAAATTTATATCCCACGCATGTCATGACAAACTTTGAAACAAAAACTGTTTTTATGCAGATATGTATTGCCAAATGCTATTTCTGTTCAGTGTATATATGACTTTTAGATGGCTTCAATGAGTAAGATCTCAAAATTGTTCTTAAGTTAATGATACTGTGAAATACTTAAATGCCATTATGGCTTGAGTTTTCTTTCTGTTTCCATCCTTATTTGAGATCAATTTACTTTTAGCTAATCTTAGTATAAGCCATATTCACAGGAAAAGTAGTATGACTAATCTCTTCCATGTATTTAATTCCAGTTTTCTCATAGATACACCCTCTTAGTATGCTGTGCCTGTGAATCAGAAAACTCAGTCTAAGATAAATAAGTAGACTAAACTTGTTAGCATTTAAGAATGATACAATGAACACAATCAGTTTGCCACTCTTGCAAACAGTCACAATTGTTCGCTATATTTCTCTTTATGATATGAAGATAACAGAGATCAAGTTATTGTCTCTAATTATCTGCAGTTTCATGGAATTTGTGCAATACAGGTTTTGTGTCTGAGATTAAAAACAAAGCTTCATATGTAGTCATAGAAATTCATCTAATTCAGCTGTAGTGTATTGAAATAAAATTCATACAGTTCAGCTATAGTGTATTGAAATGCACTTGTAATTGCCTCCAGAAAAGAATGGAATCAATCACCATTATAAGCAAATGAATTAATATGTACAAAATAGATGTTTAACTTGATGATAGATATATTACTATTTAAAAGATTGAGTTTTTATGATACACGTTTATAATTTAAGAAACAGTTTTGATCTTTGTGAGTTTCTATTTATTACAGAGTTATAGCTTCTGTATATGAAATTGGAAGGGTAATAGCTTAATCTTAAGATCCTTTGTCATTTTTCTTTTTTTCAATCTGTGTGGAAAATGTAGTTGATTGATTGGCAATTAGAAATAGCACACTTATTACTGGTGTCCATGGTTTGCCAGAGGAGTGATATTAATTGCCTTGAAATATGGCATAATACTCTTTATCCTAGAAACAATAATTCAGTTTGGCCATTTTAGATAAATATTGTCCCTTCTCTCCATAGAACTTTGTGATGGTTGGAAATTAGTGTGCTGAATATCAGTGGTTCTTTGTCTTTCCTGAAATGGACAATTTTAGTTGGTGGGGGTCACAAACGTGTGCCTGTCTCTCATTCTATTCTATATCTACATAAAGATGCTAGCAGAAGTTGTCCATCAATTTGGGGTTAACTGATATTAGTATGTAATATTAGCCTACTATAGTGTATTAGTACAGTAATATTAGCCTACTACAGATAGTCTTTGTCTTACAGCCACAATTGAATCCAAAATTTCTGTTAAGTGAGACATTTATTAAGTGAATTTTGCCCCATTTTACAATTTTTCTTGCCATATTTATTAAGTGAATCACTGCTGTTGATAAGTTAGTAACCTGGTTGCTAAGTGAATCTGGCTTCCCCATTGACTTTGCTCGTGAGAAGGTCACAAAAGATGCCAAGCATCTGAATTTTGATCACATGATCATGGGGATGCTACAAAGGTAAGTTGAGGACTACCTTTTACTGCCATTCATGACATTACATCCAAATCTTGACTTGCCTGTGTGAGACTAGATGTGACAGAAGAGGCAAAGAATTACTCACAATAGAATGAGGGGGATTCTGGTATCAGGGAACCTTCATCATATGCTCCAGATAGGGTGGTACATTTCATGAAGAAGCATGAATTTCTCCTGGTTTCACAATGTCCACTGCACCAACAATGAAGGCAGTGGGAAGAAGAGCCGTTAGCCAGTTTGATTTAATTTGCTATGTGCAATTAGCAAACTGCACATGCTTTATTGGACCAGGAGATACTGACTACTATGACTTATACCCTTACAATCTCTTAGGTAGAGTACAGCTACAGGTAGTCCTCTGTTAACTACCATTCATTCAGCAACTGTTCAAAGTTACAGTGGCATCAAATGGTGATTATGAGCAGTCCTTGAAGTTGTATCCAAGCACTCCTGCAATCACATAACCATGATATGGGTGCTTGGAAACATCGTATACTTAGGACAATTGTAGCATCCTGCAGTCACGTGATAGTGATTAATGACCTTCCCTGCCAGCTTCCTGCAAGCAAAGTCAATGGGGAAGATGGCAGGGAAGGCTGGAAGTTGTTCAGCTAAGTTTTCCGTACCTGTGTACTTTTCCCCAATCCCTCAATGTTTGTGCATGCATCCCACCACTTGCATACCTTCTCTGAGCCTCATGTTCATGCCACACCTCTCTGGCCATTTGCACACCCTATCCAGCAGCACTCATGCATGCTTGCAACCCATCCCAGCACTTGCACATCCTCTTTCACCTGCCCAACACACCCACAGACACACACACTCTACATGTCCCTAGCTTCCAACATTCCTCCTCCTCCATCCTGCAACATTTAATTGCCTATTAGCTTGTTTGTGATCCATCTGGAAATTCCAACTTTCTCCCAGCTTTCCTATTGATTTGATTGTTGGAAGCCAGCAGGAAGTTGCAAATAGGGGGTCATTGTTAAATCTGTGATCCTTAAGGAAAATAGAGGGAACAGCAGGGGTTGATGTCTGTAAGTGATATGGTCACGTGACATTGCACTTCATGACTGCCTTGCTTAGGAATGGAAATTCCTGTTCCTATTGCTGTCATGACTGAGAACTATTTGTATTCTCTTTGCATGAAACTGCTCATGAAAATCACTTAGAAAATAGAACAGAATGACAGTGACAAGAGAGCAGGGATGGGCAATTTTCCCAATAGACCACATGAGAAACTGGGACTGATTTGGAGGGCTGAACCAATTGGGCTGTGAAGGTACATATTCATGCACACAACCATACATAAATTGAAAAAAAAAATAGCAGTCACCATCAAAATAAAAGCAATCCATTCAAGGCTGACCAGAGCAGCCAAAGGACTGGATGTGGCCTAGGGGCATAAAATGCCCAAGTCTGTATTGAAGGGTTTGCACTAGTTATTGGCTGGCTTCTAGATCAGACTCAAGATTCTGGTTATTACGTATGTGGCCATTTATAGCTTGCTTCCTCATTACCTCCATGCCTTTCTGGTCAAAGCACACTTGCTTCTGTATTTATGCAGGGTGAGAGGGCATGCTGCAGGTTCCATTCCCCAGGAGATAAGGATGGCAATGTGGGGCTAGCTTTTTTACTTGTAGCTCCTTAGTTCTGGGATATCTTGTTCTCCTTTAATGTGAGGGTGACTCCTTTTTTATTCTCATGGAGGAAAGCAATGAAGCCCCTTGCTTTCTTTGGAGTGCCTTTGAAAAAGACTGTATGAGGTGAAAGCATCTTATTAGGAGGGGGATGGTAGTGATTAGCCAATACAATATATTATTGCCTATTTCAGTGGATTGATGCATTTTATTGTTTTATGGATATAAATTACTGAAACTGTGTAATGTATGTATGTGTGTTTATGTGTTACATATTTCTGAAATTGAAAGTGCATTTGTTTAATTCAAACCATACATTTTTGTAACTTCATAATTTGTGCTTTCAGTATTTATTTATTTGAACGTTTTGTATGAAGAAAACATTTGGTTAGGTAATATATAAAGGTAAAATATTCCCCAAGTTGGAGCCCTAGGCCCCTTAGTTGTGGAGTGCCTCAGGGATCGGTGCTCTCGCCCCTCCTGTTCAACATCTATATGAAGCCGCTGGGAGAGATCATCCGTGGCTTCGGGGTGAAATATCATCAATATGCTGATGATACCCAGCTTTTCATCTCCACCCCGAACCAACCCAGTGATGCCCTCGATGTGATGTCCCGCTGCCTGGAAGCGGTACAGATTTGGATGGGAAAGAACAGGCTTCGACTCAACCCGGCCAAGACTGAGTGGCTGTACATACCGTCATCTCGCTTAGTCCAAGAGGTTCCATCTTTGATTATAGGAGGAGAGATGTTACCTCCCATTGATAGAGCATGCAATCTGGGTGTCCTCCTAGATTCACGACTCAGTTTTGAAGATCATATTGGAGTCGTAGCTAAGGGGGCATTTGCCCAGATTCGCCTAATATACCAATTGCGCCCCTTTCTGGACCGAGATGCCCTATGTACAGTCACCCACGCACTCGTTACCTCCCGTATAGACTACTGTAATGCTCTCTACATGGGGCTGCCCTTGAAGACCACCCGGAGGCTAGTGCAGCTGCACGGGTAGTGATGGGAGCACCCCGATACTCCCATATTACACCCCTCCTGCGTGAGCTGCATTGGCTACCGGTTGCCCTCCGGGTGAGATTTAAGGTGCTGGTACTTACCTTTAAAGCCCTACATGGCTTAGGCCCGGGATACTTGCAGGACCATCTGCTGCCGGGAACGAATTCCCATCGCCCAGTACGCTCACACAGAGAAGGCCTCCTCAGGGTACCGTCGGCTAGGCAATGTCGACTGGCGACCCCCAGGGGGAGGGCCTTCTCTGTGGGAGCGCCAGTCCTATGGAATCAGCTCCCCCCTGAGCTTCGGATGGCCCAAAATCTCCAGTCCTTTCGCCGCGGCCTCAAAACACTCCTTTTCCACCTGGCTGACCTGGACTGACAGGCATTTTAATTATATTTACAATTTTTAATTTATTTTTAATTTTTTAATTTTAATTTACTGTATTGCACAGATGATTTTAATTTTATTTTTTATCTTAATTTCTGTACTTATTATATGTTTTGTTGTTAGCCGCCCTGAGTCCTTCGGGAGATAGGGCGGGATATAAATACCATAAATAAATAAATAAATAAATGATAACATAGACATGTCCAAATAGGAACAGAATGGAAATGTAGTATTGTTACTGTTTTCTTATTCCAGAATGTTTGGCTTGTTTGTTTTTTGTCTTTCAAGTCTAACTTATAGCATTAGGATTTCCTGTATGTCTCCCATATAAATACTAACTAGGTTCAACCCTGCTTTGTCTTTCCAGATATGCCATTGTTGTCTAAATAGTGACACATAGAATACTTCAGATTAATTTATATTCTTGCTTAATACTTACTGTATTTTGCAGTTTTGCTATACAGCAATTAAATATTCATATTTTTGAAATGATAATCCACTTACATGTTTGACTGGAGTAATTTTAATTATATAGACTTGCTTTGTAAGTTTCATAACTAAGCATTATAGCTTTATATCCATGTGTGTGGATAGGCAATTAATGTTGTGTTCAGGCACATTAATTGTGTAATGGCACCTTAATCCAAATTGGTGAAAAGAAAATACTGCCTACATTGTGTGTAGATGGGTGTGTAGATGGGAAAGCAGCCCTGAATAGAAATTAAAGTCACAATAAATTTAATACGCAAAGTCTGTGAACATAATTTTCATCTGTCTGTAGATTTCCGAATTATAAAAAGAATTTAAGCCAGATAGTAGTCTAATCCTTTTCTTAGTACTATGTTCTAAATCATGAAACAGATTTTCTTCATAGAATTGAAGTTTCCCTTTGCAAAAAAAGCTGTTTTGTCTGTTTTCTCTGATTGTCAGATGCAAATAAACAAATCTAGACGTGAAGAGTTTACTTAGTTATTTTATTGCTTATGCCTAGTATATTTCACAGGAATCTTCTCAGATTGGTGGTCCGCACCTGGGCTAGATTAGATAAAATTCAAAGGCATTCAAGGATGGTCAGATCTTGCCCTATTTTGTCTATGTGGAATGAGTCCAGACTAATTCCTTACTTGATTCCTCCCCCTACATCAACCAGTCTTCCTGTAACACTGATAGTTGAAATATCTTCAGCGGTATAATTAAAAAAAATGGGGAAAAGGATAGATCTTTTTTAGATAGCCATAACTGTGGCTCTTTACCCAAGATACAACTTTCCAGCAAGTGATTTTTTTAAAAAAAACCTTAATACAGTTTATCGCCTTTAGCCATAATAAAATATAGGTATATATGTAATGCCCCTTCATGGATTACTGCCTTGTCGTGGTGAAGGGGCTTGCGTAATTCAATGAAGCTATGAGCTATGCCGTGCAGGGCCACCCAAGACAGACAGGTCATAACCGAGAGTTCTGACAAAACGTGATCCACTGGAGAAGGAAATGGCAAACCACTCCAGTATCTTTGCCATGAAAACCCTATGGACAGTACCAAAAGGCAAAACGATATGACGCTGGAAGATGAGCCCCTCAGGTCGGAAGGCGTCCAATATGCTACTGGGGAAGAGCAGAGGGCTAGTACTAGTAGCGCCAGAAAGAATGAAGCGACTGGGCCAAAGCCGAAAGGACGCTCAGCTGTGGATGTGTCTGGTGGTGAAAGGAAAGTCCGATGCTGTAAAGATTTTTTCTCCATAGGAACCTGGAATGTAAGATCCATGAATCAAGGAAAGCTGGACGTGGTCAAACAAGAGATGACAAGACTGAACATCAACATCTTAGGCATCAGCGAACTAAAATGGACAGGAATGGGTGAATTTAATTCAGATGACCATCAGGTATACTACTGCGGGCAAGAATCCCTCAGAAGAAATGGAGTAGCCTTCATAGTCAATAAAAGAGTAGGAAAAGCAATACTGGGATACAATCCTCAAAATGACAGAATGATCTCAGTTCGAATCCAAGGCAAACCATTCAATATCACAGTAGTCCAAGTCTATGCCCCAACCACCGGTGCTGAAGAGGATGAAATTGACCGGTTCTATGAAGCCCTACAGCACCTTATAGAACTAACACCAAAAAATGATGTCCTTATCATCATGGGGGATTGGAATGCTAAAGTAGGAAGCCAAAAGATAACTGGAATAACAGGCAAGTTTGGCCTTGGAGTACAAAATGAAGCAGGGCACAGGCTGATAGAATTTTGTCAAGAGAATACGATGGTCATAGCAAACACTCTTTTCCAACAACCCAAGAGACGGCTCTACACATGGACATCACCAGACGGTCAACACAGAAATCAGATTGACTATATGCTCTGCAGCCAAAGATGGAGAAGCTCTATACAGTCAGTAAAAACAAGACCAGGAGCTGACTGTGGCTCAGACCATGAGCTTCTTGTTGCAAAGTTTAGGCTTAAACTGAAGAAAGTAGGGAAAAGCACTAGGCCACTCAGGTATGAATTAAATCATATCCCTGATGAATATACAGTAGAGGTGACAAATAGATTTAAGGAATTAGATCTGATAGACAGAGTGCCTGAAGAACTATGGACAGAGGTTCGCGACATTGTACAACAGGTAGCAACCAAAACCATCCCAAAGAAAAAGAAATGCAAGAAAGCAAAATGGCTGTCTGAGGAAGCTTTGCAAATAGCAGAGGAAAGGAGGGAAGCGAAAGGCAAGGGAGAAAAAGAAAGATACACCCAATTGAATGCAGAATTCCAGAGAATAGCTAGAAGAGATAAGAATGCCTTCTTAAATGAACAGTGCAAAGAAATAGAAGAAAACAATAGAATAGGGAGGACCAGAGATCTTTTCAAGAAAATTGGAGAGATGAAAGGAACGTTTAATGCAAAAATGGGCATGATAAAGGACCAAAATGGCAGGGACCTAACAGAGGCAGAAGAGATTAAGAAGAGGTGGCAAAATTACACAGAAGAACTATACAAGAATGAGCTTAACGTCCCAGATAATCACAATGAGGTGGTCACTGACCTCGAGCCAGACATCCTAGAATGTGAAGTGAAGTGGGCCTTAGAAAAGCTGAGCAACAACAAAGCTAGTGGAGGTGACAGTATTCCAGCTGAGCTATTCAAAATCTTAAAAGACAGTGCAGTAAAAGTGCTACACTCAATTTGCCAGCAAATTTGGAAAACTCAACAGTGGCCACAGGATTGGAAAAGATCAGTTTACATTCCAATTCCAAAGAAAGGCAGTGCCAAAGAATGTTCAAACTATTGCACCATTGCACTCATTTCTCATGCTAGCAAAGTCATGCTTAAAATCCTACAAGCTAGACTTCATCAGTATGTGGATCGAGAACTACCAGAAGTACAGGCAGGATTTCGAAGAGGCAGAGGAACTAGAGATCAAATTGCCAACATACGCTGGATCATGGAGAAAGCTAGAGAGTTCCAGAAAAACATCTACTTCTGCTTCATTGACTATGCTAAAGCCTTTGATTGTGTGGATCATAACAAACTGTGGCAAGTTCTTAAAGAGATGGGAGTACCAGACCATCTTATTTGTCTCTTGAGAAACCTATATGCGGGTCAAGAAGCAACAGTGAGAACTGGACATGGAACCACTGATTGGTTCAAAATTGGGAAAGGAGTCCGGCAAGGCTGTATACTGTCGCCCTGCCTATTTAACTTATATGCAGAGCACATCATGAGAAAGGCAGGGCTAGATGAATCAAAAGTTGGAATTAAGATTGCCGGAAGAAATATCAACAACCTAAGATACGCAGATTATACCACTCTAATGGCAGAAAGTGAAGAAGAACTAAAGAGCCTCTTGTTGCGGGTGAAGAAGGAGAGTGCAAAACTTGGGTTGAAACTTAACATTAAGAAAACCAAGATCATGGCATCTGGCCCTCTCAATTCCTGGCAAATAGATGGGGAAGAAATGGAGGTAGTGACAGATTTTATTTTCCTGGGCTCCAAGATCACTGCAGATGGGGACTGTAGCCAAGAAATTAAAAGACGCTTGCTCCTGGGGAGGAAAGCCATGGCAAATCTAGACAGCACACTAAAAAGCAGAGACATCACCCTGTCAACAAAAGTGCGTATAGTCAAGGCTATGGTCTTCCCAGTTGCAATGTATGGCAGTGAAAGTTGGACCATAAGAAAGGCTGAGCGCCAAAGAATTGAGGCCTTTGAACTATGGTGCTGGAGAAGACTCCTGCGAGTCCCTTGGACTGCAAGGCGATCAAACCGGTCAGTCCTAGAGGAGATCAATCCTGACTGCTGTTTAGAAGGCCAGATCCTGAAGCTAAAACTCAAATACTTTGGCCACCTAATGAGAAGGAAGGACTCACTGGAGAAGAGCCTAATGCTGGGAAAGATTGAGGGCAATAGAAGAAGGGGACGACAGAGAATGAGGTGGCTGGATGGAGTCACTGAAGCAGTAGGTGTGAGCTTAAATGGACTCCAGAAGATGGTAGAGGACAGGAAGGCCTGGAGGAATGTTGTCCATAGGGTCGCGATGGGTCGGACACGACTTCGCAGCTAACAACAACAAAAATATGTAATGAACAGCATTAAAGTAGAACATCTATTCATGACTGTTCCATGCTACATTAATTTTGAACATGCATACATGCTTATGGTAAAGTAAAGTTCCCCCCGCACATGCGTGCTAGTCATTTCCAACTCTAGGGGCCTGTGCTCATCTCCGTTTCAAAGCTGAAGAGCCAGCGCTTGTCCGAGGACGTCTCCGTGAGACGCCAAAGGCGCATGGAATGCTGTTACCTTCCCACCGTAGTGGTCACTATTTTTCTACTAGCATTTTTACGTGCTTTCGAACGGCTAGGTGGGCAGAAGCTGGGACGAGTAACAGGCGCTCAACTCTGTTATGCGGTGGCTTAGTGGGTTAGGACGCTGAGCTTGTCGATCAGAAGGTCGGCAGTTTGGTGGGTCGAATCCCGAGTGCCACGTAACAGAGTGAGTGCCTGTTACTCGTCCCAGCTTCTGCCAACCTAGCAGTTCGAAAGCACGTAAAAATGCAAGTAGAAAAGTAGGGACCACTACGGTGGGAAGGTAACAGCGTTCCGTGCGCCTTTGGCATCTACTCATGCCGACCACATGACCACGGAGACGTCCTCGGACAAGTGCTGGCTCTTTGGCTTTGAAACTGAGATGAGCACCGGCCCCTAGAGTCGGAAACGACTAGCACGCATGTGTGGGGGAACCTTTACCTTTACCTTTTTACATGCTTATGAGTAAAGAACATAGGGAATATTTTGTGTAAGACAACCATGTGATCTTTATTAATTTTATGACTTACCTACTTGTTTCATATTATGTCACCTAACCTAGCATTATATCACACTAATTTTTCTTGATGTTAAACATGTGAAATATACAATAGTTTAAGCAAAGCATGTGATTTTCAGTTCTTTATCTCTCTGTATGCAGCAAGAATGTATAGTCACAAATGGCAATTCGAACTAGGATATATTCATTAAGATGCATCAGAAGTAAAAGAAATAGTCTAAATATCTGAACATATTCAAGGTAAGCATGACCCATACTTGATTTCTACAAATGAAAACTGATACTAAGTCTTGTTCTTTTGATTAGTATTATTTTAGTTTGGATTTAACTAGATGAATTCCAATATTTTAATTGCATTTTAGCCTTTTCTTTTTCATCTAGTAATTCATCTTGTATTTTGTATTTTGTAGAAATATATGAAATATGACTATATATGCACTTTAAACATAACTGGACTCTAAGGTGACAAGTAATTGCTGCAGAAACTAGCATTACAGTTCAGGCACTTGAAGGAATTTTTTTTAGACAGAAGCTATGCAACCTTAAAAGGACTTGTTTAAATTTTTATGGTGTCTATGTGTGTGTAGGATATGTGAAGTCTGTAAAAACCCAGCAAAGTTTACTGCTCTTAAAGTTAAGAAATCACTCTTGTGTTGCACACTAATTATAAACCCTAAATCTGAATTTTGTATTGAAAATGCTTTCTTTTTGTTTAATATTCTTGTTATTTAAAAAGGCAGGCATGTCAGAAGAAAAAGAATCTGTACAACCTTGACATTACCATCACAGAAACCCAGATGTAAACAATACCTTTTAAGGTTATATCAGAAGTACAAATAGTTGTTGAGGCTATATGTGCTCTGTAAATCATCAAATGAAATAATGTATGAAAGACTAACTAAAATTGGAACATAATACACAGCACTGTTCCAGAAGAAGTCAATATCTTTTAACTCTGTTCTAAAAATAGGTACTTGTGGTTAATAGAAAATTATGTTCTTAAGAATTGGTAGAAGGAGGAGAGTAGCCAGTTAAAAGGAATCAATTTAAAATATTAAACTTCAATTATGTGGCTGATTTTTTTTATTAAACATAGCATATGGGAGAATATGGGACTTTGAATGTAAGATGAGTTAGTTTAACCTGAGTTACCTTCAGATCGGTTTAAATAATATTGGAGTTTTAATTCAGCAATGTGTGTCAAATTAACTGAATTTTTTTTTTGAGAAAAGAAAAATTGGAATTTTCTTTTAGTACTTTCTGTGTTAAATCCTCATGGACATGTAGTCCTCGACTTATGATCACAAATAAGCTCAAAATTTCTTTTGCTAAGTGAGACAGTTGTTAAGTGAATTTTGCCCCATTTTACTACCTTTCTTGCTCCAGTTGTTAAGTGAATCACTGTAGTTGTTAGTAACATGGTTGTTAAGTTAATCTGGCTTCCCTATTGACTGCTTGTGGTGATTGTGTGACCCCAGGACATTGCAACTGTCATAAATATGAGTCAGTTATGCCCTCCTTTCAAGATGGCTGCTGCTTAGTAAGGTTTTCTTTTTTCTTACCAATGATACGCTGATTTCACTGCAAAAGATGGTTCTTTGGCAGTGCTGCTTCCTGAAGAACCAGCAAAGAGGATTTTATTTATTGTTCAGAAATTTAAGTCTGTGTATTTCTCCAACATTAGGGCCTTAGCTGGAAGAGAGGGAGACAAAATTCTTTTCCTCTATAAAGGAATGCCTTTCCTCTTTAAAGACAGAGGGAGACTGGATGGATTTATTACAGTTAACTAGTAACTTCTGCTTGCATTCTAACTCAAAAATAAACATATTCCGGAGACCGAATTTACTACATTTAATTAAACAACAATTGGCAATAGAAGATATTAAGAAACAAGCATGGATGTTTGACCCAGGATATCTATTTATAACTTTTGGGGTGATCCGGAATAGTTAAGATGCCATGGTAAATTTTCTACAAGTGGATTACAATTTCAGCTTGTTAACTGAGAGATTTCTAACTTTAATTTTGTTCTGCTTTACTATTATTGTTTTTACTGCTAACTGCTTTGTCACTAATATAACATATAGAAGACAGGTCAACAAGTTACTAAGAGATTTAGTAGTTTAAATTTTTTGGAAGGGCCTGTTTCTCAAAGGGGGAAACTAATTGTAATAATATATTAATCAAAATTCCACTAATGTGTTGTTTTTTACATGTATCCTTTTTAAAATGTTTTGTCTTGTGTCTTATGTTTTTTTTCCTTTCATGTCTTCTTGGATTTCGTATTTTAACTTCGTTCTGAATAGTGTGTATGTTTATGTGTGAGTTGCCAAGTATCTGAATTTTAATAAACATGGGGGTACTGCAATGGTCATAGGTGTGAAAACTGGTCATAAGCCACTTCTTTCAGTGCTACTGTAACTTCGAACAGTCACTAAACGAACTGTTGTATGTCGAGGGATACCTGTACAGCTCTAAGATTATATTTGTCTCCATTCTTTTTTTAGTTTGGATGTGTGAATGGAGCAAACATTGAAAAAATCATTAGCCCATGATCAAAACTTGTAGCATTCATATTTGTTGAAACCATCAGTGTCAGTGGCTTATGGATCCACTTAATAAATCCAGCTTATACATAATTGCGTTGCTAATAGGATGCTGATTTTCTCAGATGTTTCCTAAAGTGAAGAAATATGTTTCCAACATAAAACATCTAAAAAGTTGTCACTTAAAAATGAGAATAGGCTAATTGCCAAAATTGACTGGTTACAAGATTCTTAAAATTCTGTCACATTGTGATTTTGGAATCTTCCTTAATGCAGTTTTAAATTGCCTATTTTGCAGTGTATGTATCGTCCCATTGTGGCACATATACACATTTTTTCAGTTATCTGGTGCTTCTGTATTAGCCAAAATTTTCAAAAATAGATAATAGATTCAGTAAAACAACATCAAGCTCCTTGAATGCTGATTTAATTTAGCTGTTCTTGGAATTTGAATGGTCAGTTAACACCAGGGGTCTTCAAATTTGGCCATTTTATGACTTGTGGACTTCAACTCCCAGAATTCCTTAGCCATGCACGCTGGCTGAGGAATTCTAGGAGTTCAAGTCCACAAGTCATAAAAGGGTCAAGTTTGAAGAGCCCTGGTTAACACTTCTTATGTTTCTATGAAGTCATGTTGCAAATCTGGTCCTTCAGCTAGCTTATTACAATTGTCTTGTGGAATGTGTATTTTCTACTTTAAGAACCAAATTAAGTTAATTTTTAACTTTGTCAGCTATGTTGCCTATATACACAGGATCTCTGTCTTTCCCTCCCAAGAAATATAGCACAGAGTAGACCACTTTTACCTCTGAAGATGTCAGCCACAGTCGCTGGGAAAATGTCAGTGTACCAGATAATTGGTCCCCCAAAGAATAAAAAAACGGTTACCAGGAATCTGAGGTGTCCGGAGGTAAATCAGAATTTCATCTAGCAGTGAGTATCACTTCTTCTGTGCTGTGGCCCAGAGCATCATATGTCAATCTTCTAATTGGGTAAATCACCCATCTTGATCTCTGTACTTTGGGCTCGGCAATAATGAGAGGGTCCTCCTCCCATAACTTTCTACCCCCAAAGATCTCCAGGGCTGGAGGTCCGTTCTCTAATTCTGGCAGTTGTGGAGCAGGAATAACTGGGCCTTTCTCTACAGACTTCTCTAGCCTTGGGGCCTCTGAAGCTAACGGCATTTCCTCCTGTCCCGGCAGCTCCCCAGACTGCTCATCCACCTCAGGTTCTCTGAGAGCTTCTCTCCATTCCCAAGCTTTAAGTACAGAGTCAGGGACATCTGGTCTAAGCTGTTCAAGCCCCACCTCAGTATCTAATACACGGGGAGTGGCTCCAATGTCTTCCAATGACCACAACCAACCCATATAACCTTCTTCTTCAGAGTCCTCCATCCACAGGTGGATCGTGTTGTGCTCGAGTCTGATCTTCGCTCTGTTGAGCAAGGTTCAGTTGCTTTTGCAACAGCTGGCTGAGAGACTCGTATTGCCTCATTTAAAGGCAATAAATGATTTTGATGCCATGCTTTCAATGGCCCTGAGCTCCCTTCTGGTTGCATCCGATATACTGGCAATCTCTGTAACTTCTCACTGACAATGTATAGCTGCCATCCGTCAGCCAGTTTATGCTTCCCAGGGAGGCCCAGATTTCTCAGTAATACCCGATTGCCAAGTTGCAGATCCTTCAGGTCATAGTTCCTCTTATTTCTCTGTTCTCGAACCCCTGCAGCAACCGAAGCCTTTTCATATGCCATCTTCAAATTCCTCCTCAACCTGTCTACATAATTACCATGTGACCTAATTGAGGTCTCATCCATTGAAATGCCAAATGCTATATTTACTGGCAGTCGAGCCTCCCTGCCAAACATGTCGATATGGAGAATACCTAGTAGCATCATTTTTTGTGCTATTATATGCATGTACAATGGTAGAAATATGTTGTGTCCAATGTTGCTTCTGTTCTGCAGTCAGCATCCCCAGCATATCAAGAAGGGTACGATTGAACTTCTCAGACTGTGGGTCTCCTTGTGGGTGATAGGGGGTAGTGGGTGACTTTTGAATGCCCAATATGTCCAATAGTTTTTTGATAAGCCTGCTTTTGAAATTACCTTGGTCAGAATGTATGTGCTGAGGTAGCCCATAGTGTACAAAGAACTTCTCTACAAGTACTTTGGCTACTGTAATGGCACGCTGATCCTTTGTTGGGAAGGCTTGTGCATAACAAGTGAAATGATCAGTCACAACCAATACATTTCCTCATCCACTTAATCTGGCTCCAGGCGGAGAAAGTCGATGCAAACTAGATCCAGGGGCCCATAGCTTTGCAGATGGCCAATCAGTGCAGCCCTGGAAGGTAGGGTCTTTCTTTGGATACAACACAGGCAAGATTGGCAATAATCCCCAACCTCTGTCTTCATACAAGGCCAATAAACCGGTCCCTCACTAGCTTAAAGGTCTTCTCTGGCCCCAGATGTCCATGTTCGTCATGTAATGTAGTCAACACTGCCTTCCTATGTTTTTATGGGAGCAAGAGCTGCCACTTCTCCTTGGGCCTGTCAGAAGGGCCTTTCTGATAAACCACACCATTCCGGAGCTGTAAGCGGTCCCACTCCTTATACAAGACTCGGGCTCCCCTTGATGGGTCAGTGAGTAAAACCTCTCACTGACCACTTCTCAAAGCTCTTTCAGACAGGCCACAAAGGGGATCTTTGCCTGATCTCTTTTCAAATCTTTCTTAGTCAGAACAAACATATCTTCCCCTCTAAGTTGAATGGGGTTACAATACAATTTAGGAACACCTGCAGTAGTGACCCCTACTGCCTCCGCCCAAGTTGCTCCTCGAACCCAGTGCTCAACCCCATGATACAATGCTTGAATACCATTGGAGGTCAATTGGACCCATTCTCCAACATGTACCCTAGAATCATGAGGTCTCCTTGACAGGGCATCTGCATCCCTGTTCCTCACACCCGGCCAGAACCTCAGGCTAAACCTGAATCTGGAAAGGGCAGTTAGCCACCGATGCCCCATGGCATCGAGTTTGGCAGTTGTGAGCAGGTATGTGACTGGGTTGTTGTCTGTCTTAACCTCGAACTCTGCCCCACAGTGCCAAAAGTTCCAGCTTATGGTAGGATAATTCTTTTCGGCTACAGTTAGGCCCCTGCTGATGTATGCAGTGGGCTTCAGATATTTGTCATGCTCCTGATACAATTATCCTACCATAAGCTGGACCATCCCAACTAGCATCAACATGTTGTTCATACGGCCGGTTAGGATCTGCATAAGCCAAGACGGGGGCATTTGTAAGCCTCCATTTCAGCTGGTCAAAGGCTTGCTCACACTGCCCAGTCCACTCTGCCTGAATTGATTCCCGAGACTTCCTGGGTCCCTTATTTTGATGAGCCTGGTTCCAAGGACCAGGCGCATCCTCTACCTCTTCATTCTTTAACAAATCATTAAGAGGATGAGCTATCTTTGCAAACCCTTCAACAAACCTCCAATAGTATGAACAGAACCTCCAAAATGATCGCAATTCGGCCACATTTTGGGATCTAGGTCAGGAAACAACGGCCTCAAGCTTGGTGGGATCAGTTGATACCCCTTCTGCAGAAACAACATGACCCAAATATGTGACAGATGATTGGTAAAATTTACATTTCTCCAATGACAGCTTCAACCCTTCCTCATGGAGCCTTGTCAATACCTTCTCCAAATGCTCTTCATGCTGTTCAAGAGTCTCACCAAAGACAATAATATCATCTAGATAGACTAACTCTATCAAGTTCATGTCCCCACCATACGAAAGGTCGCCAGGGCCCCTGATAACCCTTGGGGATTCGATTGAATTCATTAAACCCCAAGGAACATTTGAAAGCAGTTTTCTCTCAATCTTCTGGATGCATGGGAATCTAATGGTAGCCACTCCTTAAATCCAGCACACTAAACCACTTTGCCCCTGATAAACACTGCAAAGCACCCTCTATTCGAGGGGTTGTGTACTGATCTGGAATGGTCCTCCAATTAAGAGTGCGATAGTCTATTTAATTAATTGCCCAAGATGGCGGACGTGCTTGGCTGAGCTCCGTAGGAAGTTCCAGCTATTTTGGCGTCCCTGGAGCTTTCGGGAGTCCGCAGAGCCGGCAGAGGTGTTTTTCCCTCTGCGTTGGGGCTATGTGAAGCTGGAAAGCAAAAAGCTGGGAAGAAGGGCTGTCGATTCCGTGCAAGCCTTCCCTTTTTGCAGTCGATCTTCTGTGAGTTCCGGTGTTTTTCAGAGGGCCCCTGTTGAGCTGGGAGGAACCGTGGCTTGCAGGGCTCCAAACAGCTGTTCTTCGGAGCCGACAGAGCCACAGCCTAGAGCGCCCCCCCGGAACGCCAGAGGATCGTAGAATAGTGAGAATGGCGTCAACGCTGATATGGAGTGGCAGGTGGCGAGGTGAGATGAGCTGGAGCACTGCATTTGATCCGTGGCTGTTTCGTGGCCGTTTTGACGCAAGGACCCACGGCTTGGAGCTCGAGGACTGGCGGGTGCTGCTGGTTGTTGGGCAGCACAGGTCGTCTTTATGCCGCCTATGTTTTGTGGGGCCTGCTGGACTCGTGCTACTGAATTCTGCCACATGGCATTGGTCTCGTCTGCTTCCCAACTTTTTTGCTTCGAAAAAGGACTTTCGCAGTCGGCACATCTGTTTCTTGTCATCTTGCAGGCTTTTTATGCTTGGTAACTGCTGCTTGAACTCCTTTTTCTGCCCATGACCCCCACAGGACTCAGAAGGTCCCGGAGCTGAGCCACTGTGAGAGAGTGGCTCAGTTATAACATCTGCTACCCCCCCTAGAGGTGAAAGATCTAGGGAGGTATGCCCCAACCGGGGTTCATATCTTGTACCTCGCCCGGATAGGTTTGGACCCGCTGTGAGAGAGCGGTGACCAACCTGTTTCGGGGGTCACCTAAGAGGTTCCCAGCTCTAGTGGCAGTGGAGCTGGTAGTCTGGATATTGCTGACCTTCCGTTTTACATCCTCCTGATTGACTATGGGACTGCCTTGATGGACTCATTTGGACAAATGGCTCGCCTATTTTACTCTAACATCGATTTATTCGCTCTCAGGGGTGCCCCCCCTTCCTGGGTACGACCCGCCACTGTGTCTACTTCTCCTCTTGATGACAGGCCCAATTACTGGGACCCTGAGAGATGGTTGGGCAGGGATAGGAGCCTCCGCTGTAAATTTAATAGGAGGCCCCTGGTTTGTTTTTTGTCTAAATATTTTAGAGGGTTAGGGAGGGGGAGGGACAGCTGGTTGGGTTGGAAATTGGGGGGTATCCACCTACCGCTATTCAGACCAGGCCTGGGATTGATCACGGTGGGATGGGGCTTGGGCTGGCTTCCCCCGGGGCCCCGGAGCGGGGTGTGGGATTATCTATTCCCACGACGTTAGGGAATGGCAGCAGGCATGTGAACAGAGGGCCGTATCAACACCCGGGAGCGCGTCCCCGCTGTCTTCAAGCGGTGATGCGCTCCGACCCTCTGGTTTCGTCCTGTGGTTCCGGGAATGAGGTTGTGCAGCCACCTGATCTCAGGCTGGTGTATTTCAACGCCAGGTCTGTAGTCAACAAGGCTCCTCTTATCTGAGATTTGGTCGAGGAAGAGCATGCAGACCTGGCTTGCATCACGGAGACCTGGCTGGGCTCAGAGGGTGGTGTCCCTCTGGTTGATCTGTGCCCACCAGGCTTCCGGGTGCTTCACCAGCCTCGGGCTCAAGGTAGGGGCGGGGGTGTGGCGGTAGTTGTGAGGGAGACCTTATGTCCACGGGAGGCCACCATTGTCCAAATATCCGGGTGTGAGTCTCTCCTCCTGAGCTGTGGCCCTGGGGCTCAGTTGGGCTTGCTGCTGGTGTACCTTTCTCCTGGTCGCATAGCAGCAGCCCTGCCTGAGCTTCTCGATATCCTCTCGGGGTTGGTGATTGAGTTCCCCAAATTTATAATTTTGGGTGACTTCAATCTGCCTTCCCTGGGGGGATCATCTGAGTTAGCTCGGGAGTTCATGGCTTCCATGACGGCCATGGACCTGATGCAAGTAATTCAGGGCCCAACTCATGGGGGGGGGTCACACGCTCGATTTGTTATTTTTATCTGGACGGTGGTTAGATGATCTGGGTGGGGGTTCCCCATTTGTTATGCCCCTGTCATGGACCGATCATCATCTTCTGCGGCTGGTCTTCCTTTTTGCCACTCCCCGCCGTGGGGTAGTTGAATCAACAAGATGGTTCCGTCCTAGGTGCTTAATGGACCCTGAACGGTTCCAGGTGGCACTTGGGCCCCCACCTGCCTCCTTTGCTCACAGCTCAGCCGATGCCCTAGTGGAAGCCTGGGAAAAGGCGGCCATGGAGGCACTCGACCGAGTTGTACCCTTGCGGCCCTTGACCCGGTGCAGATCCCAGTGGGCTCCATGGTTTTCTGCGGAGCTCAGGGAGATGAAGCGTCGGAGATGGGGCCTAGAGAGTTGTTGGAGATCCAGCCGGTCTGAATCCGACCGATTGCGACTAAGGTCGTCTACGAGGTCTTATCTCGTGGCGATGAGGGCGGCAAGGTCTAATTACTTTGCTACCCTCATCGCGTCCACAGATAACCGCCCGGCTGCCCTGTTTAGGGTGACCCGCTCCCTCCTTAATCAGGAGGTGAGGGAGGAGCCCTTGCAGGGTCGTGCCGAGGAGTTTAGCCAACATCTGTCGGACAAAATCGCTCGGATCCGGACCGGCTTGGACTCCGACTGGGCAGAGTCTGACGATGAGGACATGGGCGGTCTTGGTGATGTCATCTGGGAGGAGTTCGATCCTGTGACTCTGGAAGATGTGGACAGGATCATGGGGAAGCTGAGCTCCACCACGTGTTTATTGGACCCATGCCCCTCCTGGCTGGTTTATGCGGCTCGGGATGGGACACGAGGCTGGATCCAGGCAGTGATAACTGCTTCCTTGAGTGAGGGTAGTTTTCCTGCCGCCCTGAAGGAGGCGGTGGTGAGACCCCTCCTTAAGAAGCCTGCCCTGGACCCAGCTGTATTAAACAACTTTCGTCCGGTCTCCAACCTTCGCTTTCTTGCGAAGGTTGTTGAGAGCGTGGTGGCGCATCAGCTCCCTTTGTTCCTGGAGGAAGCTGATTATCTGGACCTGTACCAATCGGGTTTCAGGCCCGGGCACAGCACGGAGATGGCATTGGTCACTCTGGTGAATGATCTCTGGCGGGCTCGGGACAGGGGTTGTTCTTCTGTCCTAGTCCTATTAGACCTCTCAGCGGCTTTTGAGACCATCGACCATGGTATCTTGCTGCGGCGTCTCAGGGGGTTGGGAGTGGGAGGCACTGTATTTCAGTGGTTCTCCTCCTACCTTCTGGGACGTTCGCAGTCGGTGTTGGCAGGGGGGAAGAGGTCGACCTCGAGGCCTCTCATTTGTGGAGTTCCTCAGGGGTCGGTCCTCTCGCTTCTCCTGTTGAACATCTATATGAAGCCTCTGGGTGAGATCATTCGTGGTTTTGGAGTTGGGTATCATCAGTATGCTGATGATACCCAGCTTTTTATTTTGACCCCAAACCCCCACAGTGATGCCCTCGACGTGATGTCCCGTTGCCTGGAGGCGGTCCGGGTCTGGATGGGGAGGAACAGGCTTCGGCTCAACCCTGACAAGACTGAGTGGCTGTGTGTATCGGCATCTCGGGAAATTTGGATTGTTCCACCCCTTGCTATGGGGGGTGAGTTATTGCCCCCCGTAAATAGAGCTTGCAACTTGGGTGTCCTCCTAGATTCACAGCTCTCCTTAGAAGATCATATAGGAGCTGTGACTAGGGGGGCCTTTGCCCAGGTTCGCCTGGTGCACCAGTTGCGGCCCTATCTGGACCGGGATGCCTTGCGTACGGTCACTCATGTGCTCGTGACCTCTCGTTTAGACTACTGCAATGCTCTACATGGGGCTGCCCTTAAGGACCACTCGGAGGCTTCAGCTGGTGCAGAATGCAGCCGCACGAGTTGTCTTGGGGGTCTCCCGATACTCCCATGTTGCACCTCTGCTCCGTGAGCTGCATTGGCTTCCAGTTTCCCTCCGGGTGAGATTCAAGGTGCTGGTGATGACCTATAAAGCCCTACATGGCATGGGTCCAGATTACCTACGGGAGCACCTGCTGCCGGTGTCAACTTCCCTTCGTCCAGTGCGCTCCCACAGAGAGGGCCTCCTCAGGGTGCCACCAGTCAGAGAATGTTGACTGGTGACCCCCAGGGGGAGGGCATTCTCTGTGGGCGCACCAGACCTTTGGAACCGCTTACCGGTTGAGCTCCGGATGGCTCCCGACCTTCGCTCCTTCCGCCGTGATCTGAAAACTTATTTATTTGAACAAGCCGGCCTGGTCTGATGGGTTTGGGGTTTTAATATTGATTTTAATTATCTATTGCATTGGGCATAATTATTTAATTTTCTTTTAACTTTTGTACCTTGTCTTTTCGATATTTATTTCCCTGTACACCGCCATGAGTCCTTCGGGAGAAGGGCGGTATATAAATCAAATAAATATAAATATATAAATATAAATATAACGTGTTCCCAAACAGCTCCCCACCCTGCAGTTCTTCTGGGCGATTCAAACCGGCAGATTTCTAGGTGTTAACTCCAGGAAAAATAACATCAGTCCGGCTCCATTGGCACGATCATTAAATCCTCTCTTTACCCAGATCCCAGTTGTTGCATCTCCCCCACCTTTCCCTCGCTGCGGGTAAAGAGAACTTCAGAGGCATAGGATGAAAGGCAGATGGCCACATTGTTATGGTTAGCAGACCCGAAATGAATCAACAAAAGGTTACTTTGTAGTGAATAGAGGAAGTGAAAGTAGTAAAAACCCCATGCATATCCCCCTTCCCTTTTAGTAGTATGACGGAATCCAGGAGATAGCAAGAATTGGTTTTTATAACAGAAATAACAGATTCTGCTGGTGAACCATCAACACTTTTCCTTCCCTCTGCTTCCTATATTATGATCCCTGGTATTCCAACACTGAAACTTGGGATGCCACTACTTTTTTAAATTATATTTTATTAGGTTTTTTTTATATAGATTTTCTTTATATGCAGTTGCCATTGTTATTTTATAGTTTCTTTCCCAGAGATTTTGCCAATTTTCTAACTCTATATTGTGCCCAAAATTTTTAGCCCATGTTATCATTGTTTCTTTTACTTGTTCATCTTCCATCTTTAAGCTTAACAAAAAATTATACAATTTCTTAATCAGTTTTTCATCTCATGTTAATAGCTGATCAAATGTTGTCTGTTCTTTATAAAAACCATATATTTTGTTAACTCTCAGATCTCGTTTGATTTGCAAATGAGGCCACCTGTCAGAATCCAGTTATATTTCATTTCTATTTATCTTCTCTAATATAAAGTTCGATGGGCTCAGTACTTCAATCGGTTTCCACATTGACAAGCAAAGTCAATGTGGAAACCAGGTTCACTTAATAACCATGTTACTAATTTAAGAACTGCAGTGATACATTTAACAAATATGGCAAGAAAAGTTGTAAAATGGGGCAAAACTCAATTTCTCTTAGCAACTTAAATTTTTGGCTCAATTGTGGTTGTAAGTTGATAACTACCTGTATTCTGTAATAGAAATTTATTCAGTCTTTCATGCATTCAAGTGTGAGCAAGCAATAAGATAAGAATGTGAATGGACAAGAAGCCTGGAAAGAGAAAAAAAAAGAATTCCTATAGGGATATAGCAATTCTCTCTCTCTCTGTGTGTGTGTGTATGTGTGCGTGTGTGTGTGTGTGTAACTCACGCTGTTCTCCCAGAAGCTGACAAGCTTATTGGGCGGGGCTTCTGCCTTTGCTGCATCTCCACAGGAAGCAGGAAGCAGCAGAAAGGGCAGGAGAGCCAGCCCAATAAGAATGTGTGTCAGCTTGTCCGAGAACAGCGTGAAGCCAGTTTGCCAGGTGAGCAGAAGATTGGAGAGAGGGAGAGAGAGGGGGAGAGAGAGAGAGAAAGAGAGGGAGAGACAAGAGAGAGGGAGAACTCATGTACAGCAGCCTCTATTTCTTTTTAATTAAACTCTTCAATCAAGTTCCCCCCTTGCGTGTACACGTGTGCACACGTGTTTTGCAGCTCCCAGTGTTTTTTTCCCCTCTGGCAAACAGGTCCAAGTGGGTCTTTGAGTGTTTAAGGTTGTCGACCTAGTAATCTGTTGGTTCATAGTTAAGTATCATCAATATGCTGATGTTACTCAATTGTATGCAGAACAGAACAGAACAGAACAGAACAGAACAGAACAGAACAGAACAGAACAGAACAGAACAGAATAGAATAGAATAGAATAGAATAGAATAGAATAGAATAGAATAGAATAGAATAGAATAGAATAGAATAGAACTGGAAGAGACCCTGGAGGTCTTCTAGTCCAGCCCCCTGCTTAAGCAAAAGGACCTATACCATCTCAGACAAGTGACTGGCCAGCCTCTTCTTAAAAATCTCCAGTGATGGAGCGCCCACAATTTCTGGAGGCAAACTGTTCCACTGGTTAATTGTCCTCACTGTTAGGAAGTTTCTTCTTAATTCCAGGTTGCTTCTCTCTTTGATCAGTTTCCAACCATTGTTTCTCATCCTGGCCTCAGGTGCTTTGCTGAATAACGTGACCCCCTCTTCTTGGTGGCAGCCTCTCAAATACTGGAATACTGCTATAATGTCTCCACTATTTCTTCTTTTCTTCACTAGCCAAACCCAAGTCCTGCACTCGTTCTTTGTATGTTTTAGTCTCTAGGCCTTTAATCATCTTAGTTACTCTTCTCTGAATTCTCAAAATCTTTTTGTGATATGGTGACCAGAATTGGCAGCAGTATTCCAGGTGTGGTCTTACTATAGGGTTTTGTGAAATGGTACAAATACTTTGTGTGATCTTGATTCTATGCCTCTGTTTATGCAACCCAGGATTGTATTAGCTTTTTTTGGTGGCTGCTGCACATTGCTGGCTCAAAGTGAAGTGATCGTCCCCTAGGACTCCAAGGTCCCTCTTACAGTTACTGTTATTGAGCCAGGTCTCACCTAATCTGTACTTATATCTTTTATTTTTCCTGCCTAAATGTAAAAGTTTGTTTTTCTCCACATTGAAACTCATTTTGTTGGATAGGGCCCATTGTTCAAGTTTCTCAAGGTCTTTTTGGATCTTGAGTTTGTCTTCTGGGATGTTGGCTATTCCTGTCAGTTTGGCATCATCTGCAAATTTGATGAGTTCCCTTTCAATTCCCTCATCTAAGTCATTTATGAAGATATTGAAGAGTACTGGGCCTAAGATGGAACCTTTTAATACCCCATTGCTTACTTCTCTCCATGTGGATGTAGTGCCATTGAGGACTACTTGTTGAGTATGGTTTGCTAGCCAGCTACAGATCCTTCTGATAGTGATGTTGTTTATTCCACCTTTTTCTAGCTTACCAAGGAGTAGGTTGTGGTCTACTTTATCAAATGCCTTACTGAAATCTAACTATATGTTAGATTTCGGTGGTCTAGTAGTTTAGTCACTTTATCAAAGAATGAAATAAAATTGGTTTAGCATGATCTGTTTTTAACAAATCCCTGCTGGCTACTAGTTATAACTTTGTTTGCTTCTAATTGTTTGCAGATCTTCCCAGGTATTAACGTTAGACTGATTGGTCTGTAGTTTCCTGGGTCTGTTTTTTCCTCCCTTTCTTGAAGATGGGAACCACATCAGCCCTTTCCCAATCCTCAGGTACTTCTCCGGTGCTCCAGGATTTATGAAAGATGTGATGCAATGGTTCTGAGATAACATCTGCTAGCTCCTTCAGAACTCTGGGATGTAATCTCTCGGGTCCCGGTGATTTATATTTATCAAGGTTGGATAGGTGTTCTCTTACCATTTTCTTGGTTGTTTTAATTTTTATTTCTAGTTTATCTTTTGCAGTGTTTTTTTTTGGTATGTTGGGCTATAGTTTCTTTTTTTGTGAAGACTGATGCAAAGAATCAGTTAAGCAACTCTGCTTTCTCCCTCTTGCCTGTTATTTTCTTGCCATTTTCTCTCTTTAGTGGAACTACAGTTTCCTTGACTTTTTTCTTTTTGTTAATATGTTGGAAGAAACTTTTTTTATTCTCCTTGATTTCTTTTGCGAGTCTTTGTTCGTTCTGAGCCTTTGCTTTCCTGACTTCATCTTTGCATGTTCTGGCTGTCTGCTGATAATTGGTCTTAGTTAAGTGACCCTCTTTCAATTTTTTGTATTTGTCCTTTTTGTCTTTCAGTTTGTCAGAGTTCTTTGTGCAGCCATGCTGGTTTCTTCTTGAATTTCTTGTTTTTCTTTTTTTAGTGGTATTGTGCTGGACTGGGCTTTTATGATTGCATTTTTCAGTTTCCCACACTTCTTGGGTTGTTTTCCCCTTTTGGATTTTCATCCATGGGATCTTTCCTAGGTTCTCTCTGAGTTTGTCAAAGTCAGCTCTTTTGAAGTTTAAGACATTGGTTGGATTGTTTTCTTTTTCTTTTTCCCCCTTTTTATTAGTTTTCCAATATTACAATAGTATCTTTAAAAAGCAACGTGGTGTCTGGGTTACAATAGTTCCAGTTTGCCAAGCCAGCCATCATGGACGTCTGGAGGACGGCTCTCATCTTCCACGTCCAGTTTTGCATCGCTGGGGGGTCCTAAAAGGGCCGAAGAGCCACCTTGGAGGGGCAACCAGATAGAAGGGGCTTTTGCAGAAATGTGGGGGAGCTGCAACCCCCCTGTTAGTGCCTGCATTCCCTTTGTACCGGCGGATGAAAGACTGGCCATAGTAATATGGCCAGTTACTATGCTGCAGACAGCCGAAGTCAAACTTACCATCAGGCAACATTAAAGCAGCGTGGAAGAGACGGGGGTAAGATTCCTCTCTTATACCTTAATCATCTTCTTTTCACCTAAATAAGCTGGTACCTTCCCCCCTGTGGAGAGGGAGGGGGGAATTCAGCCCTCCCTTCAAATAAGCAGCGAGCAAGCTCAGGGGTGTTTTTTAAAAAAAACATTGAAAAAAAAGAAACGGACTAAAAGAAAAGAACTTTCAAAGTACTTGGGGGACACCCAGTGGCTAAACCTGAAATTGCAATCTTTCTCCTAAAAAAAATCAAGAAAATATTTAAGAAAAACAAGATAAGATTAACCTTGAACACCAGATGTGAAACTCCGCCATGGAAGAGTTTCAAAAACAAATTATGTTGGAAATATCTTACCAAACTTATCAGTTCCTCTCTACCGCTGGTGATGAAATAAGAGCTTTTGGAAAAGAATTAGAAAGCATCTCGAAGAAACAAACTCAAACTGTGACTACAACTAATATTTTATTGGGACAGAACGTAACAGAAGAAATTGAACAATCAGATACATTGGCAGAATAATTAAATATTCAACAAATACAGTCTTTTGAAGATCATAATGGGAAACAGGTGGGAAAAAAATTATTCAGACCAGGACAATTATATCAAGAGGTGAAAGTCCCTGCGGCATTGATATTTTTGGATGCTGAAAAAGCTTTTGATCAGTTGAATTGGCAATTTTTATTGAAAGTTGTTGATAAAATGAATTTTGGGGAAAAAAATTTATATTCTCTTAGGGCTATATATCAACAACAATCGGCACAAATCATAATTAATGGGGGTTTAACAGAGACATTTAAAATTGAAAAAGGTACAAGACAGGGATGTCCACTATCACCATTGTTGTTTGTTTTAACATTGGAGATTTTACTGATCAAAATTGGTGAATCAACTATAATAAAGGGAATAAAAATAAAACAGAATGATTATAGGTTGAGAGCTTTTGCGGATGACTTGCTTGTGACATTATCTCAAGCGATTGAATCAGTTATAGACTTGATGGAATTTATAACTCAGTATGGGAAAGTTTCTGGTTTTAAGGTAAATAATAATAAGACTAAAATATTATCTAAAAACATGACTATGAAGGAAAAGGAAATGTTAGTTAAATTGATAGGTTTTGAAATAGTGAAAAAGGTTAAATATCTGGGAGTATATATTACAGTTTCTAATGTAAAATTGTATAAGAATAATTATGAGACATTATGGTTAAAAGTACAAAAGGACTTAAATAATTGGAAAAAATTACAATTATCTTTGTTGGGGAAAATTGCAGCTGTTAAAATGAATGTTCTACCCAAGTTTCTCTTCTTGTTTCAAATGATACCTATTTTGAAAAAAGATGCCAATTTGGATGAATGGCAGAAGGGTATTAATAAATTTATTTGGGCGGGGAAAAAACCAAGAATTAAACTTAAGATCTTACAAGACGCACGGGAAAGAGGAGGACTTAAGGCGCCTAATTTGAAATTATACTATGATGTGGTTTTAACACTGGTTAGTGATTGGCTTAATTTAACAAATAAAAGTATACTTCATCTTGAGGGATGGGACTTATTATATGGGTGGCATGCATACTTAATTTATGATAAAAACGTTGACAAGGCTTTTAAATCTCATATTTTAAGAAGTGCTTTATTGCGTGTTTGGAAAAAGTATTATTATAAGTTAAATTATAAAATACCAATTTGGGGGATTCCTGGACACGCAATAGAGGGTGTATCTATGGATGTGAATTTGGATAGGATTTATTATAAGGAATTACTTGGATTGGTAGGGAATGATTGGCAATTAAAATCGTTAGCTGAGTTAAAGCAAGAAAATATTGTACAGTCTTGGTTTCAGTATACTCAATTGTTAGCTAGGTGGAAGTTAGATCAAAAGGTTGGTATTACATTAATGGATGAGAATTTGGTAAAACAGATTAAAGATCAAAATCGAGCGCATATAAAGAGAATTTATAATGCTTTAATAGAATTGGATTCGGAAATGGAATTAGTTAAAGATTGTATGGTAAAGTGGGCCCAAAATATTCAAGAACCGATTCCATTGGATATACGGGAGGTAATTTGGGTTAGAAATGTAAAATTTACCTAGGCCCAAAATTTAAGAGAAAATTTTTATAAAATGTTTTATAGATGGCATTTGGATCCTAAAAAGTTGTCTTGTATGTATCCTAATTTGCAGCCCAAATGTTGGAGATGTGGCAATTTGGATGCTACTTATTTTCATATCTGGTGGACTTGTAGAAATATAAAAGCTTTTTGGATTAAGATTTGGTGGAACATTCAAAAGATTTTCAAGAGAAAGATAAAGTTTACTCCACAATTATTTTTATTGGGTGTTATTACAGATTGTGATACTAAATAATAATAATAATAATAATAATAATAATAATAATAATAATAATAATAATAATAATAATAATAATAATAATAATAATAATAATAATTTAATTTGTATACCGCCCTTCTCCCGAGGGACTCAGGGCGGTGAACAGGGCAATACATAGTAAAAAACCGAATACAAAAATTAAAAGCGATTAAACCATTATGCCCATAATAATTAATACATCTTAAAATTAGAGCTATTTATAAAAACCCAACCCCATCCCATCAGACCAGGCCAGCTTGTTCGAAAAAGAAGGTTTTAAGATCGCGCCGGAAGGAGCGAAGGTCGGGGGCCATCCGGAGCTCAACCGGTAAGCGGTTCCAAAGGTCTGGCGCGCCCACAGAGAACGCTCTCCCCCTGGGGGCCACCAATCTGCATTCTTTGATCGGCGGCACCCTAAGGAGGCCCTCTCTGTGGGAGCGCACTGGACGGAGGGAAGAAATTAACTTGATGTTGAATTTGATAACAGCTGCAAGGTTATTGGTAGGGCAATATTGGAAGAAGGATTGCTTGCCTACTATAGAAGAATGGACGCTTAAAGTGTCAAATTTAGCAGAAATGGCTAAGATTTCTGCTTATTTGAAGGATCATTCACAAGAAAGATACATTTCGGTCTGGAGAAGATGGTTAGATTATATGCAGAATAAATATGGGACTAAAAAGTTCCATTTAGCTTATGAGTAAATTTTAGAGTATTATTATTATTAATAGTTTATTATAGTGGAATTTTTATTAGTTTTAATTATATGATATTATTATTATTTTTAGTGTTAGTATTGTTTAACAACTTGGATATTGTATTGTTTAATAATTAGGATATTAATTTGTTTATGTTTTTATTATTATTATGTTTACTTTTAATCTTTTTATATTTATGTTAAAGGGGAGTTAAAGCGCATTATGGACTTGGTTATTTATATAGTTGGTTAATGTTAGTTAGATTATGATTATTAAATTTGTAACCCTGTACTCAGCTCTGGGAAGTGGGTGAGGGAGAGGGGGGGTTTAGGGTGAGTTGGTTTTGGGGTTTATATTGTAACTTTTATAAAACTTTTCAAGAAAAAAAAGAAAAAAAAGTGTATTTACGTTACTAGGTATCGGAGAAAATTGGGTAAAGGGAAAGGAGGTTATTTAGCAATATGAAAATGAGAAATTTTAAACGTTTAATTTTAATATCAATGTAAATTTAAAGCTAGAAAAATATATAAGGTGTTTGATGTTTTAAAGATGGAATGTTAAAATATAAAATATACTAAAGTATTGACAAATATAAGAAAACTATTAAATGATTGATGGATAGCAATGAGAAGTACCGTATATACTTGAATATAAGCCGACTCGAATATAAGCTGAGACCCCTAATTTTACCCCCCAAAAATGGGAAAAGTTAGTGACTCGAGTATAAGCCGAGGCTGGGAAATGCAGCAGCTCACCTTATGCTCCTCTCCAGAGATCTTCCCTCAGCAGCGGCCGGCAAAGTAGCTCGCACGGGAAACAAGCCCGGCAGAGGAGCCGGAGCGGCGAGCAGAGGCGCCCGGCCCAGATCCTGCAAGGCCCGGCCGAGACACGCCCCCAGCAGCGGAGCTGCTCCGGCTCCTCTGCCGGGCTTGTTTTGCATGTGAGCTACTTTGCCTGACGCTGAGAAGACCCGCTTGGGCACTCGGGTTGGTGTCAGTCTCCGCAGGCCCTTCTCATTTCCAGGAACGTCAAGCGCGCTTGGCTCCCCACCCCCACGGCAGGGCAGGGCAGGGCAGAGACTTGCTCGCCCTTCTGACGGCCCTGAAGAGAAACGAAGGGCTTGCAAACTCCCCGCGAGAAGCTGGGCGAAGCGCGCGGCTGGGCGAGTGTGTGCCTGCGCGCGTATTTACGAAAGAAACGCTCCGAGAGTTCTTCTTTCTCCGCCCCCTTGGGGGGAACTCTAGCGACTGCTGTAGCCACGCTTCTCTTCTCAGCTCCGAAAATAGGGATTTCTACTCTCTCTCTCTCTCTCTCCCCTCCCCACCCCGCATTCTCCTGCCTCTTCGATTGCGACAATAAAAGGGCGAAGGGTGCGCTGGTTTCTTCCTCCTTCCTCCCCCCCTCCCCTCCCCTCCCCGATTGTCAGGTGAGGCAGCTGGAGGTCTGGCTGGGAGATTGTAGCCGTTTTGAAACGCCGCGTCTTGAAACGCCCGATCAGCTGATTTTCGGGTGGAAGAGCCGCGGCTTGAATCTGTTTGCATCTGCCTGAATTAGACCGAAACGGCCTGAATTTGACCAGAGTTGCTTTGTAATGGCTGGAGGAACTGCAGAGGAGGTCTTGCCGGGAGATTGTGGCCGTTTTGAAACGCCGCGGCTTGAAACGCCCGATCAGCTGATTTTCGGGGCGGAAAGAGCCACGGCTTGAATCTGCTTGTATTTGTTTGAACTTAACCAGAAACGGCTCATAATGGCTGGAGGAACTGCGGAGGGAGTGAATGCTCCAGCCTGGAATATTTGGAAAGGCTGGGGGAACCGGATGAACTGCAGCTTAAGCGACTGTTGCCGGAGGAGCCATGGCTTGAAACGCCCCAGTTTTGGGGCAGCGTTTGCTTGTTCCGGGTAGAAAAAACGCTGTCGACCCTGGCATCTTTTGCGGGGATTTCCCATTTCCCGTTGCGAAACCAGCCGAGCCCAAGTCCACCCTTTCTTTTTTTTCCACGGCACGCTCGGTGCCTTTCCCACGATCGTGTCTCCTTCAGATCTTACGCAAGCTTCCTCGATTTCCTGGTGTGTGTGTGTGTGTGTGTGTGTGTGTTTCTTTCTTATTCCTCCCTTCTCTGGTGGTTGGAAAGGCGTGTGACGCGCTTCCACAACAACTCTGCTGGCTCTCTCGGTGGGAACCTCCCATCCTCTATATACCCCCATTTCGGCTGATTCGCAAACTGCTTCCTCCACCCCACCCCACCCCACCTCACCCCTCCCCGCAAAAGATGCCGGGGTCGACAGCGTTTTTTCTACCCGGAACAAGCAAACACGCAGGCAACCCTGCACTATTCAGCTCAGTGAAGTCACGCTTGGTTAAAAAACAGATTTAATAATAATAATAATAAGAAGAAGAAGTTGGGCTGATCAAATGTTTCAATAATGACTGAAGGAGAGCTGCTTGTACCTTGGTCTTTGTGCTGGTGTCTTGACATGCCAGTGTTTTTATTTATTCCATTTATTCCATTTGATCAGCCCAAAGTACAAAAAAAACCCCCAAAAAACAAGGTCTAGTTTCACGGCGATGAGCGACCGGAGTGCCAATCAATTAGTTAACAGACTTCATCAGTTCCAAAATCAAGATCACACCGGCAAGCTTTGTCAGTTGTCACTCGCGGCAGTACAAATACACTAGTACGGAAAGCTGCCGTTCACTTTCGGGGGGAGGAAAAAAAAACACAACAACACCGCACGCTTTCCGCCCCGAAAATCAGCTGATCGGGCGTTTCAAGCCGTTTCAAGCGTGACTTCACTGAGCTGAATAGTGCAGGGTTGCCTGCGTGTTTGCTTGTTCCGGGTAGAAAAAACGCTGTCGACCCCGGCATCTTTTGCGGGGAGGGGTGAGGTGGGGTGGGGTGGGGTGTAGGAAGCAGTTTGCGAAGCAGCCGAAATGGGGGTGTCAAGCCCTACAGGGACCAGGGGAGCACTTCCAACAATGCCCGCGCAGCACCGAAGGCCCATTGGCGCCCGCACCCCCCAACTGTTCGGGCGAACGCCAGACCCGCTGCCGCACTTACAGCTGATCGGCGGCCGGAGGAGATTGCGAGCGGCTGCGGAGGTTCCGCGCCGGCACAAACAGCTAATTGGCGGCTGAAGGAGACTGCAAGCGGCTGCAGAGGTTCCGCGGCCGCATCAACAGCTGATCGGCGGCCGGAGGAGATTGTGGACGGGCGCAGAGGGTCCGCGTCAGCACAGACAGCTGATCGGCGGCTGAAGGAGACTGCGAGCGGCTGCGGAGGTTCCGCGCCGGCACAAACAGCTAAGGGGCAGCCGGGGACGTCTACCGGTGGTTACGCAGCGCGATCAACTGAGCGGCAGCTAGAAACAGCCACCGACGGTCGCACGGGCCTCACGGGACTTTTCGGGTCCGATGGCGGCTTGGAGAGTGTGGGTGGCTGCTTCGCAGACCTTGCATGCCGCTACAACCGCCAGGTCTGCGAAGCAGCCACCCACACTCTCCAAGCTGCCATCGGACCCGAAAAGTCCCGTGAGGCCCGTGCGACCGTCGGCGGCTGTTTCTAGCTGCCGCTCAGTTGATCGCGCTGCGTGACCACCGGTAGACGTCCCCGGCTGCCCCTTAGCTGTTTGTGCCGGCGCGGAACCTCCGCAGCCGCTCGCAGTCTCCTTCAGCCGCCGATCAGCTGTCTGTGCTGACGCGGACCCTCTGCGCCCGTCCACAATCTCCTCCGGCCGCCGATCAGCTGTTTGTGCGGCCGCAGAACCTCTGCAGCCGCTCGCAGTCTCCTTCAGCCGCCGATCAGCTGTCTGTGCTGACGCGGACCCTCTGCGCCCGTCCACAATCTCCGGCCACCGATCAGCTGTTGATGCGGCCGCGGAACCTCTGCAGCCGCTCGCAGTCTCCTTCAGCCGCCAATTAGCTGTTTGTGCCGGCGCGGAACCTCCGCAGCCGCTCGCAATCTCCTCCGGCCGCCGATCAGCTGTAAGTGCGGCAGCGGGTCTGGCGTTCGCCCGCCGAACAGTTGGGGGTGCGGGCGCCAATGGGCCTTCAGTGCTGCGCGGGCATTGTTGGAAGTGCTCCCCTGGTCCCCGTAGGGCTTGACACCCCCATTTCGGCTGCTTCGCAAACTGCTTCCTCCACCCCACCCCACCCCACCTCACCCCTCCCCGCAAAAGATGCCGGGGTCGACAGCGTTTTTTCTACCCGGAACAAGCAAACGCTGCCCCAAAACTGGGGCGTTTCAAGCCATGGCTCCTCCGGCAACAGTCGCTTAAGCTGCAGTTCATCCGGTTCCCCCAGCCTTTCCAAATATTCCAGGCTGGAGCATTCACTCCCTCCGCAGTTCCTCCAGCCATTACGAGCCGTTTCTGGTTAAGTTCAAACAAATACAAGCAGATTCAAGCCGTGGCTCTTTCCGCCCCGAAAATCAGCTGATCGGGCGTTTCAAGCCGCGGCGTTTCAAAACGGCCACAATCTCCCGGCAAGACCTCCTCTGCAGTTCCTCCAGCCATTACAAAGCAACTCTGGTCAAATTCAGGCCGTTTCGGTCTAATTCAGGCAGATGCAAACAGATTCAAGCCGCGGCTCTTCCACCCGAAAATCAGCTGATCGGGCGTTTCAAGACGCGGCATTTCAAAACGGCTACAATCTCCCGGCCAGACCTCCAGCTGCCTCACCTGACAATCGGGGAGGGGAGGGGAGGGGGGAGGAAGGAGGAAGAAACCAGCGCACCCTTCGCCCTTTTATTGTCGCAATCGAAGAGGCAGGAGAATGCGGGGTGGGGAGGGGAGAGAGAGAGAGAGAGAGAGTAGAAATCCCTATTTTCGGAGCCGAGAAGAGAAGCGCGGCTACAGCAGTCGCTAGAGTTCCCCCGAAGGGGGCGGAGAAAGAAGAACTCTCGGAGCGTTTCTTTTGTAAATACGCGCGCAGGCACACACTCGCCCAGCCGCGCGCTTCGCCCAGCTTCTCGCGGGGAGTTTGCAAGCCCTTCGTTTCTCTTCAGGGCCGTCAGAAGGGCGAGCAAGTCTCTGCCCTGCCCTGCCCTGCCGTGGGGGTGGGGAGCCAAGCGCGCTTGACGTTCCTGGAAATGAGAAGGGCCTGCGGAGACTGACACCAACCCGAGTGCCCAAGCGGGTCTTCTCAGCGTCAGGCAAAGTAGCTCACATGCAAAACAAGCCCGGCAGAGGAGCCGGAGCAGCTCCGCTGCTGGGGGCGTGTCTCGGCCGGGCCTTGCAGGATCTGGGCCGGGCGCCTCTGCTCGCCGCTCCGGCTCCTCTGCCGGGCTTGTTTCCCATGTGATTCCGGGCCAGGTGCTGCTGAGGGTGAGCAGAGGCGCCCGGGCGACCCCAGCAGCGTCAGGCAAAGTAGCTCGGCCGCGCGCAAGTCCTCGGTAAGTTCTATTTTTTTTGTTGACTGGAGTATAAGCCGAAGTGGATTTTTTCAGCCCAAAAAGTGGGCTGAAAAATTCGGCTTATACTCAAGTATATACGGTATGTTAATTTAGATAAGAGATAGTATGTATTAAAGGAAATAAGAGAGGAAGTATTGGTTACAACAATTTGGAGATTTGTAATAATTTGTATTTGTCTGAAATGGTTGGATTGTTTTCTATTGCTAGTGTATGCATTATATTAAATTCCAGTATGATGTGGTCACTTTCACCCAAGTTTCCCGGAACTTCAACTCCCTCTATCACATAATAATTAATAATAATAATAATAATAATAATAATAATAATAATAATAATAATAATAATAATAATAATAATAATAATAATAATAATATAAAGTTGAAAGGGACCTTGGAGGTCATCTAGTCCAACCCCCTGCTCAGGCAGGAAACCCTATACCATTTCAGGCAAATGGCTGTCCAGTCTCTTCTTAAAAACCTCCAGTGTTGGAGCATTCACCACCTCTGGAGGCAGGTTGTTCCACTGGTTAATTGTTCTTACTGTCAGGAAGTTTCTCCTTAGTTCTAGGTTGCTTCTCTCCTTGACTAGTTTCCATCCGTTGCTTCTTGTCCTGCTTTCAGGTGCTTTGGAGAATAGCTTGACTCCCTCTTCTTTGTGGTAGCCCCTGAGATATTGGAACACTGCTATCATGTCACCCCTCACCCTTCTCTTCATTAAACTAGACATACCCAATTCCAGCAACCGTTCCCTATATGTTTTAGCCTCCAGCCCCCTAATCATCTTGGTTGCTCTTCTCTGTACCCTTTCTAGAGTCTCGACATCTTCTTCTCTATTAGTAAGAATTAAGTCCAGTATAGCTTTATGTCTAGTTCCTCCACCTTTTGAGTGATAAAGTTGTTGGCTAGGTTGGTTAGGAATCTGTTTGATCTCCCGCTCGCTACAGAGTTCGTCTCCCAGTTGATATTTGGATAGTTGAAGTCTCCCATTACTACTGTGGTTGCTTCCTACATATGTTTGTTAACTGGATGGCAAAGAGTTCATCTATTTCTTCTTTTCTTGTATATATGTATATATAAATATTTTATTAATTTTCTAGTTTTACAATCAAATGCTTAATAGACAACATGTTGTCTGGGTCCATTAGTAATTCAGTTGCATATATTAACTTCTTCAATCTAAATCCAATATTATATCATCAAATGTTTCCTCTCTTCTTCCGGTAGTACCTGTTTTCCCACACTAGGCAAATAAAATTCTTATTGTTATTAATAAATATACAATTGAATACCAACATTTTTGTTACATTTTTCTCATAATATCACTAATGTCACTTTTAGATAACTTTTCTTACCAAAACATACCTTAATTGCATTTGCAGCTAACATCCATATGTTCAATCAGTATCCTGTTTCCGCTTTTTTTATTTTAATTTTATGTGGTTGTCCTTACTGGGCCTTTAGTAAAGAACGTTTAATGAAACATTTTGATTTTTTTAAATTAAGAGATGAGGTATGGGGATAATTATGCTGTATTTAAAGATGGTAGATAAGCTACTAAAATTGTTTTTACCTATTGGGATGAAGGAGAAAGGGTTTTTTTTCTTTCTTCTGTCCTTTTCTTTTTTATCCCCCGCAATTTTTTTTCTATTTGTAATATTTATAGTTTGCACCAGCTTTTTATTTCATAAATATGAGGATTCATATAGACATTGAGTATTTTATTTGAAAGTAACCTTCAACCCAGCGTCTTTTTTTTTGGATTTCAAAATGTTTTTATTGCATGCAGAAATAAAAATTTGTTTTCTTTGCAGCAATTCATTGATTTCATAAATGCAACACTATAGTTTTTTATACATAGTGTAAAGGTAAAAAACAATATATGCAGTGTTATCTTCATTTTACATGTCAAAAGGGTTTTGTGGCTCCCAGTGTTTTCTGTGGGAAACGGGTCCAAATGGCTCTGCGTGTTTAAGGTTGCTGACCCCTGGGTTAAAGTATTTTTGGAAGAACAAACCCATTGATATTCATTAAACAACCTCTCTCCTTCTCCAATTCCTCACAGTTCTCCTAACAGCTCTATCTTCCATTCAATCAGTTTTTCTTCCTTTTCCTCAAATATGTTTCTCAAATTCTTGATTGGTAAGATATCTTTTCCATTTCTGATATTATTGCTCCATCTTGTAGATTTTCAGTTGTCTGAATCTGTTGGTTGGTTCCTGCCTTTAGGTCCTCAATCTTTGGATCTGCTTCCTCTAGTTTTCCTTCTCTTTTCTGGATTGCTAGTTTCTTCTTTGTAGTCATGTTCTGGGTTTGTAAATTTAGATTAGAAAATTGTTCTTTTATCTCCTTTGTGTTGTTTCTAGTCTCAGCAGGAGCTAAAGCAATAGTTTCTTCTATTGATTTTAACGTGCAGAGAATTTCTTTCTGATCTCCATCCATATTTTCTTGGTAGTATGTCAAACTGAAGACTTTGGGGACAGGTGTTAGAGAGGGTTTTTTACCATTTAAAGCTGAATATGGGACATCCATTTCATTTTTTGTAGGTGGTCTTTATAATAAAAATTGTTCATCAAGGATTTGTAATCAAAATATTCCATCATCTCAAGAAATAAAGTGTACTTCTCCTGCAGGGAAATATTTCCACAACACAGCTCTGAAAGTCAGGTAATATTTATATTCGTAGTTCAGGCAAGCCAGTTTCAAAATAGTCCATCGTCTCTGCCACATCGATAAGCTTCCAAGGTCAGCAAAAGTCTTATCTAAATCCGTGCTTCAAGTCAAGTTTCTTTTAGGCATAACAAATTGTAGTGCCGTAATTTGCCATTAGATGTCATTAGCACCATTTTCCAGTTTTTAAAATCCCAATTTATAATATAAGCTTTTCAAATCTTTTTTTTAAAGTCTCAAAAGCACTTTTAGTTCCCAAATTTCAAAGCCATATATGTATATTAATTCCAAAATAATCTTGTAATTTTCCCCAAGTAATTGGTTCACTGCTTTTCTTTTCTTGAGGGAATAGGGTGGAAATTCCCCTTCCCTCTCATTGGAGAGGGGTTTGGGGCAGTTTTTTCCAGGAAGAGGTCTTAGAGTCATAAAGAGAGGATAGAGTCTCACCCAGTTTCATCCACGTTGGTGAAAGGTTGCTTGTTAGTGCTTATTGTCTTCCATTGTCAGCAGCTTCTGACTGGCTACATGAATGTAGCTGGTCTTTCCCCCACCAGTGGAGGGCTTCCTCAGATCAAACGAAAGGGCCGCCACTCTCCTGCAATCAATGAGGGTCCCCTCCTTGCTTGTTGCCTCTACAGGATGACTTTCAACCCTTTCCAGGGTCTGCATCAGGGCAAAATTGAACACAAAAGACGGAACCCCATCTTCCTTCGTCTGTTTCGCCGTGACATCAAAACCAGAATATCTATTTCTTCTGATTGGTTGGGGGGGGCCTGTGTTCTGCATGGACTATCCCTGAAGTTAACTGGAAAGCTTCAAGTGGTCCTAAATACAACACTGTGTGATAGGAATGCCTCAATGAGCCCATGTGACATCCGTACTGCACAAACTACACTGATTCCCAGTATGCTGCTGGATGCAATTCAAGGTGCTGATTATCACATATAATACCATATATTGTTTTTTACCAATTCACCCCAGTTCCACCAAAGGTCATCAACAAATATGGCTAATGCTGTCCCTGTACTGAAATGGGGTTACATAATCCATATACTTCAGGTTCTGACCACTAGTTACAGTAAAGGATCAGCAAAACCCTGATCCTTTATTGGAACCTTGATGTGTTAATATCATTTGATGGTATATTTTGTTGATGATTATCGTTGGTCAGCATTAGAATAATTTGATAACAAATGTTACAAGATATATTGTTTGTGGAACTTCATTGCATACTAGAGTGATTATTATTTGTAGTTGAAGTTGTCCAGAGTATTCCATGCACAGTATTTCATGAAATTTTAGCTTTAAATTCATGTAATTGAAAACAAAATATGGTTTCTGAGGTTTAAAACTGCACGTTATCTGTAGTAAACTTCTCTTTATATAACAATAGATACAGATTTGTTATTTTACTTTCTTTTAACTTTTTAAGCTTCTGAACTTTCCATTTCTGATGTTTTATTTATTATTTAATATATATTTTTATTCCACCTTATAAGTCCTCAAAATCTAGTAACATGGAACTAGGGCAGTTATTGAAGTGCATAGTTTTATGTCTTCATTTTTATAGGTTTATCCAGGGCTTTTTTCCTAAAAAAAAGGTGCCGGAACTCAGAGGTGCTGTCACTGAGAGCGATGCCGGTGTCCATAAGAACCCCCTCTTGCTACAGCGTTGCCACCTGTCCTTTGCACCCCCGCCCCTGTGGCTTGGAGCCACAGGCCACAGGGATTCTCCTCCCCACAGCCGCCGTGGGGATTCCCCTCCCTGCAGTTGCCACGCCGCAGCCCATGCTGAGCCCCCACCCGAAGTTGCTCCAAACCCTGACCCAGAGCTGTGTTCCTCATGGCAGCAGTCTCCGGTGCTGAACAGCTGACGGCCTCTGGCACCGTCCCTGACACCAGCTGAAGATGCCCCAGCCACGGAGCGCTGCATTGGGCCACCCGGTGTCTCCAGCGCCAAACAGCTGATGGCCTCTGGCCCCGGCACTTGTTCACTTACTTCCCCATCGCTTCCAAACTCAGTAAGTGAGCGAGCAAGTGGCATTTGGAAGCATTTAGAAGCGACGGGGCAGTGAGTGAGTGAATGAGCAAATGGCATTTGGAAGCATTTGGAAGTGTTTAGAAGCAATGGGGCAGTAAGTGAATGTGTGAACGAGCAAATGGCGTTTGGAAGCGATGGGGCAGTAAGTGAGCGAGCGAGCAAGAGGCCTTTGAAAGAGACAGAGTGAGTGGAGGAGAGACTGAACAAGGTGCCTTTGAAAGAGACAGAGGAGTGAATGAGAGCGACTGGAGACTTTTGTGAGCAAAGTGTGAGTGAGTGGGGGGGGCTTTTGTGAGCAAAGGGTGAGAGAAAAGGAAAAGTGAGGGGGAGAAGGGAAAAAGAAAAGGCACTGACTTCTGACTTCCTCTGTTGCAGGAGTAGAAGGAAGCATTAACATTGAACCTCAACTTTTTACTTTTCTATAACATTATAAACTAGCCATTTCTATAATAGCATTTTCAAAATAGAAGACATTGTGGGTGAGTGAGTGAGTGAGAGAAAGAGATGAGATTCTTAACTGAAATGTACAGTTAACATTATCAGGAAGTACACAGAAGATTTATCCCTTTTCTCCCCAGTTGTGATGCAGACTAAAAAAAAAAAATTATGTGTCGCTAAGAGGCTTATATAAAAAAACGTTTCCATGGGAGCCTATAGGAAGTTTAAAAAACATGTTAAGGTATTTTTATACAGTTCATAGCTGCAGAGAAGGCTTTCCAGCACAGTGATTCTAGGAATATTAAGACATCCTGCTTACATAGACCTGTAATTAACAAATGAAGAGATAAAGATACAGCTGTTTGGACTCATTTACAAGTAGTCAGGGCTTTTTTTGTCATAGAACGCTCAGAACCGAGTTCCGGCACCTTTTTTGGATGGAACCTTGTAGGGTAGGCAAGGCAGGTTGTATGACATGTGTGAGTTCCGTCACCTTTTTCTTTTACAAAAAAAGCACTGCAAGTAGTCCTTCATTTACGACCACAATTGAACCCAAAATTTCTGTTGCTAAGTGAAACATTTCTTAAGTGAGTTTTGCCCCATTTTACAACCTTTCTTACCACATTTATTAAGTGAATCACTGCAGGTGTTAAGTTAGTAACACGGTTGTTAAATCAATCTGGCTTCCCCATTGACTGTGCTTGTCAGAAGGTCGCAAAAGATGATCACATGACCCAGGACACTGCAACGTCATAAATATGAGTCAGTTGCCAAGCATCTGAATTTTGATCAAGTAACCATAGGGCTATTGCAATGGTCATAAGTGTGAAAAACGGTCATAAGTCACTTTTTCAGTGCTATTGTAACTTAGAATGGTCACTAAATGAACTGTTGTAAGTCGAGGACTACTTGTATCATCAAGGGCACTGTTTTTTCAGAGTTTGCATCCAAATTCTGGAGCACCCTTTTGTTTGGAGGAATGGAGAATCACTAAAATTTTTCAAGGTGGAAAATCTAATGCGTAAGGTAAAAATAAAATTGGCCAAGGGATATGGGTTAAAGTCCTTTGCTTGGAATGATGCTCATACACTTATTAAAGGATAAGTTGGGATGTGCAGAAAATTTGGTAGCATCTGAGAAATTTCTGGTAAACTTCTCATATTTTTTAAAATTTCTGTTTTTACTTTAGATTTTTTATCCCACCTTTATTACTGTTTTATTAGTAACTCAAGATGGCCAACATATCTAATACTCCTTCCTCCTTCTATTTTTCCTACAACAACAGCCTTGTGAGGTGGGTTGGACTGAAAGAGAGGGACTGGCCCAAAGTCACCCAGCTGACTTTTGTGTCTACGGAAAGACTAGAACTCACAGCCTCCTGGTGATTGGCTGAAAATCAGCCAGCCAGTTTTTATGCATAAGGCGGGGCTAAAACTCACACTCTCTTAGTGTTTGGCCCAAAGTCAGCCAGCAGTCTCTGGCAGTTTTCCTTCTTTTCACAATAGAGTAGCCTCTCATTATAATAATTGAGAGCCAGGGTTGCTAGCAATTGTAAGGGCTGAAGTTAATGTAAAGGGATTTGATAAAGTAAATCATAGTCTTCTTTTTGATAAAGTGGAAAAAATGGGCTTAATGGCCCCACTGTGCATGGATTCACAGTTGACTTCAGAGTCATCCTGGTGAGATAATCAGCATATAAATTTAATAAATAACATTTTTTTTTCCAAATGCCCCTATCAGGAATTGAATTTGAATGAAGTTTCAGAAAAGCAAATGTTCTGTGCTGGTGGTACTAAGCTCCCAAAGATCTAGCATGGGATAAATGAATTCTTCCTAATAGAAATAACTTCCTGCCTTTTTCTAATCATCATTTCTTCCCTACAGCAATTTGAAAAGTAAAACAAAGTGAAACAAACCACTACTCCCTCCATGCAAGAAAATTTCCTTGAGTCATACTTGGATAACCCATTTGCAAATAATATCTTACTTACCTAGCTGAGATGGTATAGTTCGGGAGCAGGGAGGAGTGCAAAGTTCCTGCCTTCGCTGCAACTTGCTGTGCAACATTTGCCGGCAGGGTCTTTTGGCAAGCTCAGCTTTTGAAAGCCAATAGCATAGCTGACTCAGGAATTCTGGGAGTTGAAGTACATGAGTCATAAAAGAGCAAAGCCTGCAATAGGCTTAAGCCAATAGCAGCACAGCTTGTGCAAAAGCTTTTTTTCTTTTTTTTTGCAAAATGCCGTTCTGAGCATTCTATGAGAAAAAAGCCCCGGGTTTATCTCAAGTCAGTATAGTATACTTTTTTAGGATTCATGTATATTTTTATGATTAATTTGGCAGATGGTGAAATAATCATGTAAATGAATCATATGAATTTTACATGTTTTGTTTTTCCATTCATCTTACAGCATTCTTCTGTACAAAATATACTAATTTTGTTTATTCTTTATGCATATGCAGTATATGTCTATGTATCTGTGCTTCACTATTCCTTCTCTGATTATAAATTACTTAAAAACTGTGTGTGAGTTTTATCATAATTATTTGCCTAATTTGCCTAATTTGCCTTATTAGCTACTATACATAACAGCTGGAAGTTGTCTTAACAAAACAAGCATAAAAGTGCTTTGGGCCAGTTATTTATGTGTGGGAAACATGATGTGCTTCTGATCGGATAGTGGGAACGTTTTCTGTGCCCTTGAGTCATTTATGAAGAATGTTAAGATTTAAGTACCAGATGATTTCTGTCACTGCTACAATAATGAAAATAATTTACTTTTGAATTTGACACATACTTAAATAAAAAAGGCAGATATTGACTTTATAATGTGAATAGAAAGGCTGGATTAAATAAAAAATGAATAAAATTAGTTCCAGCAGTTCTACATTCTAATTATTAAATTGATCTCTGGCTGTACTGCTTAATTTAGCTAACATGGAATTTAGCATTTAATAATTTAGCATTATGTAGATAATTTTAATACTTTCACATTGTCATAACCAGTTATTAAAATTCCTCAATTACACAACTCTAATTATGCTTACAAAAGGAAGGGCACCCAGTGGTTTAGAGGTTAATACAGCAGCCCAGCATGCAGGCGGGTGAAGTTCGAATCCCTTTAATTCCTCGTTTTAGAGGCAAACAAAGTCATTACTAAAAGCCAACATGGGTTTGTCAAAAACAGATCATGCCAGACAAACCTTATTGCATTCTTTGACCAAGTGACAAAATTAGTGGATCAGAGGAATGCTGTGGATATAATTTACTTGGACTTCAGTAAGGCATTTGATAAAGTAGATCACAACCTACTACTTGATAAGATAGAAAAATGTGGGTTAGATAGCATCACCACCAGATGGATTCGTAGCTGGCTGACTGGCTCTACTCAGTGTTTGGTCCTCAATGGAATGCATCTACATGGAGGGAAGTGTGTAGTGGGGTGTCCCAGGGCTCTGTTCTGGGCCCAGTGCTCTTCAACATCTTCATCAATGAGGGTATAGATGGGGATTCTTGATTGACGCATGCCCAAGATGGCGGACGTGCTTGGGTGAGCTCCGTGGTGAGCTCCGGCTATTTTGGCGTCCTTGGCGTCCTCGGAGTCCGAAGGGGGGCTGCAGAGGTGTTTCCCCTCTGTGCTGGAATTTGCTGAGCTGAAAGAGCTAGGAAGAGAGATGGCTAATTTTCCGTCGGCGATGCAGACCCGTTCTGAAGCACTCCAGCGTTTTGTTCTTCAGAGCGTTTTCCAGCATTTTTTCCTCTTTGCAGGCCCTCTGTAGAGCGGTGAGCTGCCGCGGCTTGGAGGGCTCTGAGCAGCTGTTTCTCGGAACCATAGAGCTGCGGCCTAGAGCGGCCTCCAGAACGCGGAACGCTGAAAGCTGAGAGTATGCAAAATGGCTTTTTGCTCTTGCTGTCTTCTACTGTTTGCTGGCCACTGGGAGTCTGTTTCGTGCCTGTCTCTGGCGAAGGGGACCTTCGGCTGGGCATTGGATTTCTGGTGCTGCACGCTGTTGGTCAGGCGGCACAGGTCAGCTCGTGGTGTTCGTGGCCTGTGGCCATTTGGACTTGAGCTACTCGGCTTGGATCATTCTGCTGTTTTAGCCTTCTTCGCTTTTCTCGCTTTTGAGAAGATTCTTGTGACTGGAACTTTTGTCATCCTCAGATTATTTTTATTTATTTATTTTAATTCCATTTATATCCCGCCCTTCTCCGAAGACTCAGGGCGGCTTACAAGCTTAGCGGTAGCCTTCATTCTGTGTATATGCCTGCTTATTAGGGCTTTCACACACACCCCAAGCGGCATTATTACAAAGTCAGCTTATTGCCCCCAACAATCTGGGTCCTCATTTTACCTACCTCGGAAGGATGGAAGGCTGAGTCAACCTTGAGCCTGGTGGGATGCGAACCTGCACTAATTTCAGGCAGCTGGTGTTACTTAAGGAGGCATTAGCCCACTGCTCCACCAAGGCTCTATTATGTTGGTTAATTGTTGCTCTAATTCCTCTTTTCCCCTCACGAACCCATCGGACTCAGAGGGTCTGGAGCTGAGCCGCTGTGAGAGGGTGGCTCAGCTATACCATCAATGGCACCACCCTATACCATTGGCTATCTCCCTAGAGGTGAGAGATCTAGGGAGGTATGCTTTATTGGGTTGGTATTCTGTCCGCTTCTGGATAGGTCTAGGCTCTCTGTGAGAGAGAAGTGCCCGATCTGTCTTGGGAGTCATCTGGCCAGCTCAAGTGGCAGGGAGCTGGTGGACCGGACATTGTTGATCTTCTGTCTTACATCTTTCCGAGTGACTATGGGACTGCCTGGCTGGATTTACCCGATAAATGGTTTTATCCTACTCAAGCATGGACTTATTCGTGCTCAGGGGTGCCCCCCCTTCCTGGGTGCGACCCGCCTTCATTTCAACCTATCCTCTTGATGACGGGCCCAATTACTGGGACCCTGAGAGATGGTTGGGCAAGGACAGGAGCCTCCATCACAAATTTAATAAGAGGCCCCTGGTGCATTTTTAGCTCAATTTTTATGGGGTTAGGGAGAGGGGAGGGTTCTAAAAAGGTTTGGTTGGAGACTGGGGGGGTTCCACCAACCGTTTCTCAGACCAGGCCGGGGATTGCTCGTGCCGTGGTGGGGCTTGGGTTGGAGGCCTACGGGGCCCCGGAGCGGGGTGTGGGATTGCCTATTCCCACGGCAGTAGGGAATGGCCGCAGGTGTATGAACAGAGGGCCGTATCAATATCCGGGAGTGCGTCCCCACTGTCTTCAAGCGGTGATGCGCTCCGACCCTCTGATTTCGGCTTGTGGTACCGGGAGCGAGGATGAGCAGCCACCTGAGCTCAGGCTCGTGTATTTTAATGCCAGGTCCGTAATGAATAAGGCTCCTCTCATTCAGGAGTTGATTGAGGAGGAGCATGCGGACCTGGCTTGCATTACGGAGACCTGGTTGGGCCCAGAGGGCGGGGTCCCCCTGGTTGATCTTTGCCCATCAGGCTTCCGGGTGCTGCACCAGCCTCGGGCTCAGGGTAGGGGTGGTGGAGTGGCAGTAGTTGCGAGGGAGACCTTATGTCCGCGGGAGGCCACCATGGTCCAGATAGTCGGGTGTGAGTCCCTCCTCCTGAGATGTGGTCCCAGAGCTCAGTTGGGCTTGCTGCTGGTGTATGTTTCACCTAGACACGTGGCAGCAGCCCTGTCTGAGCTTCTCGATATCCTCTCAGGGTTGGTGGTTGAGTTCCCCAAACTTATAGTTTTGGATGACTTCAACCTACCATCCCTGGGGGGATCATCTGAGTTAGCTCGGGAGTTCATGGCTTCCATGACGGCCATGGACCTGAAGCAGGTTATTCTGGGCCCAACTCACGGGGGGGGTGTCACACCCTCGATCTGGTTTTTCTATCCGGACGGTGGTTAGATGATCTTGGGGGGGGTTCTCCAATTAATTCACCCCTGTCATGGACCGATCATCATCTCCTGCGGATGGTCTTCCGTTTTGCCTCTCCCTGTTGTGGGGTTGCTGAGCCAACAAGATGGTTCCGCCCTAGACGCCTTATGGACCCTGAGCGGTTCCAAATGGCGCTTGGGCCCCCACCTGCCTCCTTTGCTCACAGCTCGGTCTATGCCCTAGTGGAAGCCTGGGAAAGGGCAGCCACAGAGGCACTCGACCAAGTTGTACCCATGCGGCCCTTGACCCGACGCAGATCTCAACGGGCCCCATGGTTCTCCATGGAGCTCCGCGAGATGAAGCGTCAGAGACGGGGCCTAGAGAGCTGTTGGAGGTCCAGCCGATCCGAATCCGACCGGTTACAACTAAGGCCGTTTACGAGAACTTATCTCGCAGCGTTGAGGGTGGCTAGGTCTAACCACTTTGCCACCCTCATCGCGTCCGCAGATAATCGCCCGGCCGCCCTGTTTAGGGTAACTCGCTCCCTTCTTAATCAGGAGGTGAGGGAGGAACCCTTGCAGGGTCGAGCCGAGGAGTTTAGTCGATTTCTGTCGGACAAAATTGCTCGGATCCGGACCGGTTTGGACTCCTACTGGGCAGAGTCTTACGAAGAGGATACGGGCGGCCTTGTTGATTTAATCTGGGAAGAGTTCGATCCTGTGACTCCTGAAGAAGTGGACAAGATCATGGGGAAGCTGAGCTCCACCATGTGTTTGTTGGACCCGTGCCCCTCCTGGCTGACTTATGCAGCCCGGGATGGGACACGAGGCTGGCTCCAGGCAGTGATTATGGCCTCTTTGAGTCAGGGTAGCTTTCCCGCCGCCTTGAAGGAGGCGGTGGTGAGACCCCTCCTCAAGAAGCCTGCCTTGGACCCAGCAATTTTAAACAACTATCATCCGGTCTCCAATCTTCGCTTTTTAGCGAAGGTTGTTGAGAGCGTGGTGGCGCAGCAGCTCCCTTTGTTCTTGGATGAAGCTGATTACCTAGACCCGTACTAATCGGGTTTCAGGCCCGGGTACAGCACGGAGACGGCATTGGTCGCGCTGGTGAATGATCTCTGGCGGGCTCGGGACAGAGGTTGCTCCTCTGTCCTAGTCCTTTTAGACCTCTGAGCGGCTTTTGATACCATCGACCATGGTATCCTGCTGCGATGTCTCAGAGGGTTAGGAGTGGGAGGCACAGTTCTCCAGTGGTTCTCCTCTTACCTTCTGGGACGTTCGCAGTCGGTGTTGGCAGGGGGGCAGAGATCGACCTTGAGACCTCTCATTTGTGGAGTCCCTGAGGGATCGGTTCTCTCGCCTCTCCTGTTCAACATCTATATGAAGCCGCTGGGTGAGATCATTTGTGGTTTTAGAGTTGGGTATCACCAATATGCTGATGATACCCAGCTTTTTATTTCGACCCCAAACCACCCCAGCGATGCCCTCGACGTGATGTCCCGTTGCCTGGAGGCGGTCCGGGTCTGGATGGGGAGGAACAGGCTTTGACTCAACCCTGACAAGACTGAGTGGCTGTTCGTGCCGGCATCCCGGGAAATTCCGATTATTTCATCATTGGCCATGGGGGTGAGCTATTACCCCCCGTAGATAGGGCCCGCAACTTGGGGGTCCTTCTAGACTCACAGCTCTCTTTGGAAGAGCATATTGGAGCTGTGACTAGGGGGGCCTTTGCCCAGGTTCGCCTGGTGCGCCAGTTGCGGCCCTATCTAGACCGGGATGCCTTGCGCACAGTCACTCATGCGCTCGTGACCTCTCGTCTAGACTACTGTAATGCTCTCTACATGGGGCTGCCCTTGAGGTCCACCTGGAGACTCCAACTAGTGCAGAATGCAGCCGCACGAGTTGTCTTGGGAGTTTCCCGATACTCCCATGTTACACCTTTTCTCCGCGAGCTGCATTGGCTACCGGTTGCTCTCCGGGTGAGGTTCAAGGTGTTAGTTATGACTTACAAAGCCCTTCATGGCATGGGTCCGGATTATCTACGGCAACACCTGCGGCCGGCGTCAACTTCCCTCCGTCCAGTGCGCTCCCACAGAGAGGGCCTCCTCAGGGTGCCGCCGATCAAAGAATGCCGATTGGTGACCCCCAGGAGGAGAGCGTTCTCTGTGGGCGCACCAGACCTTTGGAACCGCTTACCGTTTGAGCTCTGGATGGCCCCCGACCTTCGCTCCTTCTGGCGCGATCTCAAAACATTCTTTTTTGAACAAGCTGGCCTGGTCTGACGGGATGGGGTTGGGTTTTTAAAACTAGTTTTAACTTTAATATGTATTGATTTTATGGGCATGATGTTTAATGGCTTTTTAATTTTTGTATTCGATTTTTATTGTGTATTGCCCTGTTCACTGCCCTGAGTCCTTCAGGAGAAGGGCGGTATAGAAATCAAATTATTAAATTAAAATTATTAAATTAAACTCATCAAATTTGCAGACAACACTAAGTTGGCAGGAATAGCCAACATTCCAGAAGACAGGCTTAAGATACAGGAGGATCTGGACAGACTTGAACACTGGGTGCTATCTAACAAAATGAAATTCAATGGTGAAAAAGGTAAGGTTCTACATTTAGGCAAGAAAAACCCAAATGTATAGGTATAATATAGGTGGTACCTTGCTCAACAGTAGTAACTGTGAGAGGGATCTCGGAGTCCTAGTAGATAATCACTTCAATGTGAGCCAGCAGTGTGCTGCAGCTGCCAAAAAGCGAACACAGTGCTAGGCTGCATTAACAGAGGGATAGAATCAAGATCACGTGAAGTATTAATACCACTTTACAATGCCTTGGTAAGGCCACACTTGGAATACTGCATCCAGTTTTGGTCACCACGATGTAAAAAAGATATTGTGACTGTAGAAAGAGTACAGAGAAGAGCAACAAAGATGATTAGAGGTCTGGAGGCTAAAACATATAAGGAACAGCTGCTGGAATTGGGTATGTCTAGTTTAATGAAGAGAAGGACGAGGGGGGGACATGATAGCAGTGTTCCAATATCTCAGGGGCTGCCACAAAGAAGAGGGAGTCAAGCTATTTTCCAAAACGCCTGAAGGCAGGACAAGAAGCAATGGATGGAAACTAATCAAGGAGAGAAGCAACCTAGAACTAAGGAGAAAAATTAACCAGTGTAACAACCTGCGTCCAGAAGCGGTGAATGCTCCAACACTGGAAGTTTCTTTTTTTTAATGTACATTTTATTGGTTTTTATAAGGGTGGGGAGGAAAATATGGGGATGGGGTGCGGGGTTGAGATAGAGGGAAAGTTAAGGGAGGGGTTGGGTTTTCCCCCAATTACATTCAATATTTAGCAAATATATTGTCTGGGTTGATATACATCAATAAGAGTTGTAAGAATAATGATTGATAACAATAATAGACATAGCAAATTATAGTAAACAATGTTAAATTTTCAGTCTATAATATTTTTCTTAGTAAAATAAGTTCAAAAAAATAAGTATCACTTTCCTTTCTCTCTAATTCGTTTGTCTGGCGATTGATAAAATTTATTCCAAGTTCTATCATAAACTAAATGTTCTTTTTCTTTAATCTCTAAAGTTAATCTATCCATTTCTGCACAATCTAGTATTTTCTCGATAAGCATTTCTTCAGTTGGTAAACTCTCATTTTTCCAGTATTGGGCATACATAATTCTCGCTGCTGTTACTACATGTAGTATTAAATACCCAGTCTCTTTATCATAATTGGGATCTATCATTCCTAACAAAAACAATTCAGGTTTAAATTCTATTTGTTTTTTAACCATCTTCTCCAACCATAAATGTATCTTAAACCAAAACCTTTTAGCTTTAGAACATGTCCACCAGAGATGATAATAGGTACCTGGTCTTTGGCTGCATTTCCAACAAACATTTGAAGTATTAAAGTATCCAACAAACATTTGAAGTATTAAGGATTAAATATATGCCCACTAAAAGTTCTATAGTGTGACCAAGATTATTTGCCCAAATTATCATTGTTTATTTAACTTGTTCTTCCTCCATCTTTAGATTAAGCTGAAACCTGGAGAGTTTTTTAATCAGCTTCTCATCTGTTTTTAACAATATACAATCGAGTTCTGTCTGTTCATTTTAAAGCCCCATTGTTTTCAAGTCTTTTTCATATCTTGTTTGAATTTGTAAATATGGCCACCATGCTAAATCAATACCTTGTTGATATAGGTTGTTAAGAAATTTGTTGTGCAGAGGTCTCCTTGTGCTACCAAAGAGTTGCACAGACAAGGAAGGGCACTGAGAGCAGTAAAAGTCACACAAGAATACACTGAGTTATAAAAAGCAAAAAGTATTTTACTTTTGAGGTGGTGTAAAAACAAAAATGCACAGTCAAAAATAAACAGTCCAAGTCATACACAATAGCAACAGTCCAAGCTACAAAGTCTTCTTACCGGTCCAGAGGTCAAATACACAGTTCAGGTTACAACAGTAGTAAACCAACAGCAGAGCAAAAACAGTAATAGTAGAGATCAGTGAATTCAGAGAGAGAGAGAAGCTACTTTCCTAGCTTCCTCTTATGGCCATGAGAACACTTACACACCCATTGGCCAATTAACAACTTAAAGACATAGCATTATGGTTAATATATTTTCAACCCAACATTGTAGGCTAACACCATATGCCTAACATTCTCCCCTTTGGGTAGAATAATATATAACTCTTACAATCTTATGCACATTCTTTCACAATTAGCATTGTGTTTCACAGCACTTTGTACCTTCGTAAAATGGTCTGCAATATTTACATCAGTTGAACAATACTCTAGCTGTATTAATTTATCTTTGACACATTGTCTGACATTTAAATAACGAAGATCAGTATGTTTAGATCTTGTTCTTACTGCAGCATTATTAGCCATCTTTATTGCAGCTTGATTGTCCTCATACACAATGAATGGATCATTTACATTTAAACCCATATCTAACAATAATTGTTTGTACACTAGCAGTTCTGTACATAACACTGATAAACATGAAAATTCAGCCTCCATTGTAGACAAGCTTATGTGTTTTTGTCTAATAGACTTCCATCCAATCAAAGAATCACCCAACATTATAGCCAACCCTGAGGTAGATTTACGAGTGTTTGTATCAGAGGCAAAACTCGCATCTGCATATGCAGTAAGGATTAACTCACGATTTGGCTCTAGATATAACGAGTAGTGAATAGTCTGTTTCAGATATCTTAATACTCGTTTAGCTGATTGCCAGTGTCTAACAGTTGGATTATTGTTGTACCTGGCTAATTGATTTACACAGTAAGAAATATCAGGTCTAGACCAATTACTCAGATACATAAGACTTCCTATCAAAGATTGGTACATAGTCTTATCAAATACAGGACTCTCAACATTAGTGTCCTTAAAATCCATAGCCATCGGAGTTTTAGCTGGTTTACACATTTCCATATTGTATCTCTTTAATAACTGAGATATTTTACTGGCTTGTGAAATCTTAAAACCCCTATTCGTTTTCACAATATCTAACCCCAAATAGTGGCTTATTTCCCCAAGATTTCTAATTGTGAATTTATTTTGCAATCTTGAAATGATAGTTTGTGCTTCTAACTCAGTTTTTGTTATTATTGCAATATCATCTGTGAATAATAAGAGAAAAGATAATGCTCCGTTGTGTTCCCTTCTAAACAAACAAGGATCAGCATTACTGGCTACAAAACCTAATGCACTTAACTCATTAACTATACATTTGTTCCATTCATAGCCTGATTGTTTCAATCCATAGAGGCTTTTCTTTAATTCCCAACAATCATGGTTTCTATCACTGGTCAATCCTGGTGGTATTCTTAAATAAATAGTATGTTGCAATGGAGCATGTAGATATGCAGTTTCAACATCTACATGGTTAACCATATATTGGTTTTTAGCTGCCCATACTAAAGCTGCTCTTAAAGTAGTTGCCCTTAGACTGGGTGCAAACACCTCGTCATAATCCTCAGTAGTTTGGGCAAAACCTTGTGCAACCAAACGTGCCTTATGGGTTATAGTTCCATCTACACCCTTCTTTATCTTATATATCCATTTACAACCTATAGCTTGCTCACCAGGTGGCAGTTTTGCTTTCTGATAAACCTTAAGATTCTGCAAAGACTTCAACTCCCTGTTCATTGCAGCTTTCCATGATGCTTGTTCCTTTTCAGGATACATCCTGATCTCATCATAGTTAGATGGTTCTACACTAACTTGACATACTATACTAGCTTCATAGCGATCAGGTGGATGTCTGATACGCATTGAACGCCAAGGAATTACAGGGCTTTGAGTTTCTGTCTCCTTTCCTTCCTCTGATTCATCTTCTATCTCCCCTATCTCCTTTTCATCTTTTATATTTACAGGAGATGCATTATCATTACTAGTTATGTTATCAGAGGAGTCCTCAAACACTAGAGGATCAGTATTAACAGTTTCTTGCTCTAACCTATCCCAACCAACGTGCTCAAGGAATTTTGCACTCGCACTGTTATATACATTAGTTGTGCCTCGTTCCCAGAAACGATAGGATCTATGGTTAGCTTCATAACCTACGAAGTATAATTGCCTAGCCCTATGTTGGCCTTTACTCCTGAGTTGTACAGGAATGTGGACCCAAGCTGGGGTGCCAAACGTGTGCAGGTAATCAAGGTTTGGTCTTCTACCATACCATATTGTATATGGTATTTTACCAGTAGAAGTATTAACAACTAAATTCAGAACATGGTTTGCACATTTTGCTGCCTCCCCCCACAGTCTATCTGTTAAGCCAGAATCTCTTAACATTGTTCTCATCATGGCTTGTAATGTTTGCCCACGTCTCTCAACAAATGCATTATGTTGTGGCCTATAAGGGGCTGAACGTTTATGCTCAATGCCAGCTGATTGTAGCATATCAACAAAATGCTTATTTGTAAATTCAGTGCCATTATCAGTAATTATGCACTGAACCTTTCTCTTTGTTTTTCTCTCCACGAACTTCAGCCAGTTTGCAAATTGTTGGAAAGTGTCTGCCTTTGACTTAAGCAGATAACAAAAACCATATCTAGAGTAGTGGTCCAATATACTTAACATATAGCATGACCCTCCTAAACTTGGTTTCATGGGTCCAATTAACTCAGCAAACACAACTTCCAAAGGAACAGTTGTTTTGAAGCTGTTTATCCTGTTTGCAGGAGTTGCCTTGCTCTTTTCCTGATTACAGGCATTGCAATTCAAATACTTACTACATGGCTTCAGTTTAACTCCTTCTACTAACTCAACTGTTTTACGTAGTGAGTTAAAGTTTACATGCCCTAACCGCCTATGCAATAAATGTATACATTCATCATGTGGCTTCTTGTTCTCACATATTGAGTTAGCTTTAACTGTACTAACCTGGTTACTTGTGAGAACGAATAAACCATTTTTCAAATTAGCAGTTACACAGGTTCCATTCCTCTCAATAGTGCATTGCTCCCCTCTGAATGTTACCACAAACCCAACTTTAACCAATTCCCTTACAGATAACAGGTTGAATCTTAGTTTAGGTATATATAACATAGGTAACTGTTCATTAATGCATGGACAATAGGAATTACCTTCACCAGAGGCCTTCATCCTCCAACCGTTTGCCAGTGAAACATATTGGTTGCTGTTTTTCATATTAATAAACCTCTTTTTCTCTTTAGTAATGCATTGTGAAGCCCCACTATCAACAACCCACAATTCATTGTTTCTGGATGTTGGTTCACCAGAAATAGCCAAACCAATGCTCTTCTTAGCCTTCCCACTGCTATTTACATTCTGTTTTCTACCCTTCCTACAGAATTTGGCTATATGCCCTCTAGCCCCACAAGAATAACATTTCTTGACGTTGTAAGCAGTAGTGAATGGCTGCTCCTCTTGTGGCTGTGTATCTCTCAGCTGGTCTCTGTCACGCCTTCTTCTGGACTCTTCCAGCAGTCTCCCAGTAATGTTAGTCAATGTCAGTTCCTCTCTGGTCAGGACTTCCAAAGAAGAAACATACTCATCATAACTCTCATCCAAAGATGACAGAATAATGTAGACCTGATGCAACTCTGAAAAAATCAGCTCCTTTTCATGAAGCTCTTGAAAAACTGCCTTCATGTAATTTAAATGGGTCAGCATATCTCCATTCTTCTGCAGACGAGCCCTAAACAGCTTACGTGTAAGGTGTATATGTGCACCCACACTGTCACGAACATAAAGCCTTCGCAAAACATCCCAACACCTAGCAGCAGACTCCTCACCACGAATATGGACAAGCTGCTGGTCATTCAGTGTTAGTCCAATAATGCAAAGAGCTTTCTCGTTGCTTCGTTTAAAGTTGTCTAACTTCTTTGCATCCTCTTCATCATCTGGATCCCAAGCAGTAGTATCTGGTGGGTTATTTACTAAAGTCCATAGTCCTTCCTTGCGCAAAAGCAAGCAGCATTTTGTGGACCAGGAAACATAGTTTGTCCCATCCAACCGGGTTATCCAGGAGATGCCTGACAACTGTTCTTGTGCCATTTTACACCAAATAGCTAACACAAACTCAGCTAGGAATATTGTGTGTACTAACTCTCAGTACAAGCCTGGGCCCATAACCAGTGTTAGGAAATTTGTTGTGCAGAGGTCTCCTTGTGCTACCAAAGAGTTGCACAGACAAGGAAGGGCACTGAGAGCAGTAAAAGTCACACAAGAATACACTGAGTTATAAAAAGCAAAAAGTATTTTACTTTTGAGGTGGTGTAAAAACAAAAATGCACAGTCAAAAATAAACAGTCCAAGTCATACACAATAGCAACAGTCCAAGCTACAAAGTCTTCTTACCGGTCCAGAGGTCAAATACACAGTTCAGGTTACAACAGTAGTAAACCAACAGCAGAGCAAAAACAGTAATAGTAGAGATCAGTGAATTCAGAGAGAGAGAGAAGCTACTTTCCTAGCTTCCTCTTATGGCCATGAGAACACTTACACACCCATTGGCCAATTAACAACTTAAAGACATAGCATTATGGTTAATATATTTTCAACCCAACATTGTAGGCTAACACCATATGCCTAACATAGGTCTTGTCTAGACTTCAATCTTCCTTCATTATCCAATAAGTCCTTATATGTTACAAGTTTATCATAATTAATTAAGTTTGGGTAAGCAAAAGCTTCCATTGTTGAAAGCCATTCAGCTTAAACCGCAGCTTGTAAATTGGAAGGGGGGGGGGATAGCAGAGAATTCCACCACCCCCTTGAGTAAGGGCTTCACTCCAAAGGCTGAAAAAGTGCTAATCGCTAAGGGTCTTGACTTGTAAAGAGAGTAAAAGGAAATTCCTCACCCAGCTGGCTATTTGCATGTAGATTAGAAGTCTTTCGCCTCTGCTGAGAAGCTGGCAATGGCAGATCGTATGAAGTACGATCCGCCTTTCTTCCTGCTGGTTCCAGGGGCTCTGTTGGGACCAGCAGTCCGGCTACTGCCTAACTGCAGTCCTCAGACATTTACCCTTTGGGTGCTGCCTCTACAGGGCAGCATTCAGTCCATTTGGACCCACCAGCTGGTAGAATTCGGACCCAGGGAGGAGAGAGGCCTTTCCCCGAGTCTGATTTTCAGCTGATGTCATCGGAAGTCCCACCGGAAGTTTTTAAGAAGAGACTGGACAGCCATTTGTCCAAAATGGTATAGGGTTTCCTGCCTAAGCAGGGGGTTGAACTAAATGACCTCCAAGGTCCCTTCCAACTTTTCCATCAGATGACTGAATACTGAATTTGCCAGTATTCTTGTAAAAAAATTGAATGTTGTTGGTATACAAGTACAGTAATTGGGCGGCAGTTGCTTGGTTCTGTGCTCTTTTCAGGGTCTTTCATTATCAAGTAAGTTTGACTAGTTGTTAACCATTCTTTACTTGTGGCATTTTGAAGCATTTCATCAACTGAGTGGCCATGCGGTGATGGAGGCTGGTGAGGTGTTTCAACCAATATCCATGCAGCTTGTCCAGGCCAGGTGCACTCCAGTTCTTGACCTTCTTTACTTGTTTTGCGACCATATCGGTGGTTATTACAGTATTCTCCATTTTGTTTTGGGTTGCTTGTTTTTGGATATCTTTGATCCAGGAGGCAGTTTTATTATGTTCCACTGGGTTTTATATTATTATTGTTATTGTTATTATTCTGTACTATGATCATCAATATCTTAACTTGGAAGTAAATTGCATTAAGTTAGGGTCACTGTCAAATATGTAGCAATCCTAACTATATCATACAGTTTTAATCTATAAGTGTAAATCAGGTCTCACTGGCATCAGTGGTGTTCTAAATATATCTAAACATTAAAAAGTGCTACAGCCAATAAAGAAATATTGTCTCTGATTTATAAGGAGTTGTGGCACTTCAGAGTTGTAATTAATTCAGATGGCCACATTCATTACAATAAGTGCACTGAAATAAGCTCATCAGCAGCCTACGAAAAATAGCTTTCTTTATACGGTACATTTATTTATCTCATCTTTGTTATTTTTATAAATAACTTAAGACCATGAACATACCTAACAAGTGTTTCATTTTATGTGTATAATATTTTTATAAGAAATTATATATTTATTTATTTGCTATATTGAAAATATTTGTGTTTACTTAAATACCAGTCCTTGAAGTTCTGGCTGTCGCAGTGTCCCTGCAGTCTTGTGATTGTGATTCAGGTATTTAGCCAGGGCTTTTTTTTCTCATAGAACGCTCAGAATGGAGTTACGGCACCTTTTTTGGATGGAACCTTGTAGGGTAGGCAAGGCGGGTTGTATGACATGTGTGAGTCCTGGCACCTTTTTTTTTTTTTTTTACAAAAAAGCACTGTATTTAGCAATCAACTCGTGCTTAAAATGGTTGCAGTATTATGCAGTATTATGATCTTTCCACAAGCAAGATCAATGGAAGCTAGTAGGAAAGTCTCAAGTTGCTCTGGAATTCCACATCACTCTTCCTGCATACCATGGTGCACCTCTTTTCCTCAGCCTTTCTGTGGCTTACATGGACTTGTGCTCTCCGTACCTTGGCCTTCTTGCATTACACTGAACGGTGCCCTCCTTTTCCTCAGCTTTCCTTCCCTTGTACCAACCTGTGCCTTTCTTCCCTTGGCCTTCCTGCCCCCAAACCACAGCATCCCCTCCCCAATTTTCATGTAGCCTACAGTATATAGGCCCTACCAGGCTTTCTCTCACTTCAACCCCCTTACAGCATCCACTCTCTTCTTACATGGGATTCCCACTGCTTTTTACTTATCTGACTGGATCACCATCATTAGGCAATGCATTACATCTGCATCACTTAGCAACAGCAATCCTAGTTTCCATTGCTATTCTAAACTGAGGACCTGAGTTAACATCCATATATTATTGCTACTAATTTCAAGTGAATCAAATAAAGTGCACTGATGAAGAGAAGTTTAGTAAGTTTAAAAATGAATTTTTTTTGCCTTTTTTATTTTGTATTCTCTATCACTTTATTGATATTTAAAAATTAGGACACAGAGTGTGACACCACATGATGTGATGATTCTGGACCATATTAAATTACATTTTGTGGTGTATTTTTAACATTAATCAAGTGTTAGAGGGACTCTGATGCATTTTCATGTAAGCAAAGCATGCAGGGGCTGTTTTTGTTTTCATTGTTGATTACTTGCTTCTGCAAAAGTAATTCATCTTTTGTGAGCTGGAAACTATTTGCAAATCTTTGTTTATAAAGAAATAATTTATACTGTAGAAAGAAAAGAGCAACAGATGTTCATAAACATGAAAAAAGAATTTGTTTAAGAAGATACACTATTACAAAACTTTTGCTAGATTAAATATTGTCCAATATGTAGAAAACAATATATTACAAGATTTATTAACCATATATTATCCAGAATTATATAGATGTAAAATAACACAACTGAATTAAATCAAGCTCATCAACAGTCTAAGAAAAATAGCTTATAACTCAAGACCAGGAACGTAGCTTATACAGCTAGTCCTCAACTTACAATAGTTCATTTAGTGACCATTCAAAGTTACAACAGCACTGAAAAAGTTACTTATGGGCATTTTTCAGACTTACTTGCAGCATCTCCATGGTCATGTGATCAACATTCAGATGCTTGAAAACTGGCTTATATTTATGATGGTTGCAGTATCCCAGTGTCATGTGATCACCTTTTGCAACCTTCTGATAAGCAAAGATAACAGGGAAGCCAGATTCACTTAACAACTGTGTTACTAAATTAACAACTGCAGTGATTCACTTAACACCTGTGGCAAGAAAGGTCGTAAAACGGGGCAAAACTAAGTTAACAAATGTTTCACTTAGCAACATAAATTTTGGGCTCAATTGTACTCATAAGTCCAGGATTACCTGTACTCTTTCCTTTCATATATATAGATATATTGTTATAATAATTGAAATTAATTAAAATTATAATAATTGTATTTGTATACACAGAGTACTTTGGATTTACAGCAAAAGAATTACAGGGATCTCATATGTTAGGCCAAAGCCAGAGAGGAGACAGTGAGATCCAATTGAGTTCAGTTTTTTATTTCCTTGCATATAATAATATATATTGAGATATATTCCAAGAGATTCTAGGATATGGTTACCTTGAACTTCCTTTCCCCTTTCACTATCCATCTGAGGACTGAGCAGTCTTTTAATCTGCCCTCTTTCTGGGAAGGCTGTGAGTTGGCAAAATACTCCCCCTCTGCTGCTGCAGTGCACATTCTATCACATCTACCACGTGTCAGCAATTTATAAATTACTAAATAAGTAAATAACATAAATCATACTAGGATACTAAATAAAATAATATAAATGATAAGATACAAGCAACAAAGTTATAGTCTCTAATAAGATGAGGAGATAGGTAATAGGGAAGATGAGAAGGAGAATAATGATACAGCCTTACTAGATAGTTTGACAGTGTTGTGGGAAATAGTTGTTTAGCAAAGTGATGGCATGGGGAAAAAACTGTCCTTGTGTCTAGTTGTTCTGGTGTGCAATGCCCGGCCTATAGTGTCATCTTGAGGGAAGAAGTTGAAACAGTTTATGTCCAGGATGTCAGGGATCTGTAGATATTTTCACAGCCTTCTTTGTGACTCGTGCAGTATACAGGTCCTCAATGGAAAGCAGGCTGATAGCAATGGTTTTTTGTGCATTCTAACTATCTGTTGAAGTCTGTGTCTGTCTTTTATTTGAATAATAAAAAACAACAAAACTATCAGAGAGCATTTCACTGAGGCTGCTGTCAGCAGCACCATCTTGAGGTAATGAATTGTTGTTAGTTGCGAAGTCATGTCTGACCCATCACGACCCCATAGACAATGTTCCTCCAGGCCTTCCTGTCCTTTACCATCTTCTGGAGTCCATTTAGGCTCACACCTACTGCTTCAGTGACTCCAGCCACCTCATTCTCTGTCATCCCTTTCTTCTCTTGCCCTCAACCTTTCCCAGCATTAGGCTCTTCTCCAGTGAGTCCTTCCTTCTCATTAGATGGCCAAAGTATTTGAGTTTCAACTTCAGGATCTGGCCTTCTAAAGAGCAGTCAGAGTTGATCTTCTCTAGGACTGACCGGTTTGAACGCTTTGCAGTCCAAGGAACTCGCAGGAGTCTTCTCCAGCACCAGAGTTCAAAGGCCTCAATTCTTTGGCACTCAGCTTTTCTTTTTGCAACAGCCATATGTTGCAACTGGGAAGACCATAGCCTTAACTATACTCAATTTTGTTGGCAGGGTGATGTCTCTGCTTTTTAGTGTGCTGTCTAGATTTGCCATGGCTTTCTTTCCCAGGAGCAAGCGTCTTTTAATTTCTTGGCTGCAGTCCCCGTCTGCGGTGATCTTGGAGCCCAGGAAAATAAAATCTGTCACTACCTCCATTTCTTCCCCATCTATTTGCCAGGAATTGAGAGGGCCGGATGCCATTATCTTGGTTTTCTTAATGTTAAGTTTTAAGCCAGCTTTTGCATTCTCCTTCTTTACCAGCAACAAGAGGCTCTTTAGTTCTTCTTCACTTTCTGCCATTAGAGTGGTATCATTTGCATATCTTAGGTTGTTGATATTTCTCCTGGCAATCTTAATTCCAACTTTTGATTCATCTAGCCCTGCCTTTCTCATGATGTGCTCTGCATATAAGTTAAACAGGCAGGGCGACAGTATACAGCCTTGCTGGACTCCTTTCCCAATTTTGAACCAATCAGTGGTTCTGTGTCCAGTTCTCACTGTTGCTTCTCGACCCGCATATAGGTTTCTCAAGAGACAAATAAGATGGTCTGGTACTCCCATTTCTTTAAGAACTTGCCACAATGTGTTGTGATCCACACAATCGAATGCTTTAGCATAGTCAATGAAGCAGATGTAGATGTTTTTCTGGAACTCCCTAGCTTTCTCCATGATCCAGCGTATGTTGGCAATTTGATCTCTAGTTCCTCTGCCTCTTCGAAATCCTGCCTGTACTTCTGGTAGTTCTTGATCCACATACTGCTGGAGTCTAGCATGTAGGATTTTAAGCATAACTTTACTAGCATGTGAAATGAGTGCAATGGTGCAATAGTTTGAACATTCTTTGGCACTGCCTTTCTTTGGAATTGGAATGTAAACTGATCTTTTCCAATCCTGTGGCCACTGTTGAGTTTTCCAAATTAGCTGGCAAATTGAGTTTAGCACTTTTATTGCATTGTCTTTTAAGATTTTGAATAGCTCAGCTGGAATACTGTCATATCCACTAGCTTTGTTGTTGCTCAGCTTTCCTAAGGCCCACTTCACTTCACATTCTTGGACGTCTGGCTCTAGGTCAGTGACCACCTCATCATGGTTATCAGGGACGTTAAGCTCATTCTTTTTCCACCTCTTCTTAATCTCTTCTGCCTCTGTTAGGTCCCTGCCATTTTGGTCCTTTATCATGCCCATTTTTGCATGAAATGTTCCCTTCATCTCTCCAGTTTTCTTGAAGAGATCTCTGGTCCTCCCTATTCTATTGTTTTCTTCTATTTCTTTGCACTGTTCATTTAAAAAGGCATTCTTGTCTCTTCTAGCTATTCTCTGGAATTCTGCATTCAATTGGGTGTATCTTTCTTTTTCTCCCTTGCCTTTTGCTTCCCTCCTTCCTTGATGAATTAAAGTACCTTGATGAATTAAAGTACCTCAAATGGGCTAATTTAAAGAATGTGTCCAACTCCATTATTCATGTGAGATTGAAGTTTCAAAGCTCAGGACATTGTTGCTCAGACCAGTTGCATTGGCAAAGTTATGGCCACTGCAGCAACACTGAGCTGCCCTGCAGTGCCACTACAGTCACATGATCCATGATTTTTATACACTTTGCCAACTTTTCACAAAATCAACCAAGAGGTCAGCAAGAAGTTAGATACAAATTCTCTTGCTGCTTTTTTTGCTCACCCATGCTCATTTTGTTTATCTGTTAGGTAAAGAAATATGTCTGAAACAATAACCCAATGACTCATGGATTGTCTGGTTATTGATTAAATTTGTGTGCTTTGACTATTTGTGTGATATAATAGTCAGATGAAGAGTGCCTTTAGCATAAACAGTATCTTGAGAGATAATTTTCAAAAAACTGTACTAGATGGGTTGTTGCCTGGGTCAGCCAGGAATCATGCTAGATGTTGGCGTTCCAGGACATTTGATGACAAATGGGCTATAGGACTCAGAACTGTTGCTGAGCAACCATGGCCAGCACTTGCAGGATTACTGGAAGAAAAGTTGCTTACTGGACAGATGTGCCAACCTTACCACAGGCAGGGGAAAAATAGTGAAAACTGAAGAAATCAAGATGCCATATAGAAATAAAATCAAGACTTTTGATGAAGAAGATGTCTACAAATATTAAAGCATCTTTCAAACTGACACGAAGCACATTGAAGTAAAGAAGAAGGTTAAAAGTGAATACATCATGAGAGTGAAGAAGATCTTAGTCAAAACTCAGTGGAGGAAATAGTGTCAAGGCAGTTAACACCTAGACAATTCTTGTCATGAGATTTACAGCTGGAATAGTGGACTTAAGCAGAACTAAAAGCCCTGGATAGGAAGGCCAGAAAAATAAAGACAATGAATCATGCTCTTTGTCCACACAACAGATGTGGAATGTTGCAAACATACCAACCAGTTGAAGGAAAGGAGACATTGGAAGAAAATCTGAAAGACAATGAAGAAGATGCACTGAAGCTAATATACCATGAAAGTTTGCTGAATACTGGGGAGACCAAACTGGCCTACCAGAAAGACCAAATCAAGAATTTTAAATATATATGGTATGTGTAAGGACTTGCCTCAATCAGTCGTCCCAAGAAAGCAGAACTCTTGAAATGGACATCATTTCAAAAGGAACTTTTATTGGAAGGTGTTGACAACAGTAATAGAAGGCAGGATCTGAGAGTTTTCTGCGTGAATCAATGTCAAGAGTCAATGAAAACCCCACCCCAACTGTCCATCCAGATGGCTTGCATGGGCCAATCAGCAGTTGTGAAAATGTTGTGGGAATGGAGCGATAAGGCTATTAGGTCTTCGCACCTCTTTTTCCGTGCCCAGAGATAAGGCAGATGTCTGGAGGCACATTCCATTCTCACCTCAAGGAATATCAAAGAAGGTAGAGCAAGGAACAAAGCAAGGAAATGCACTGCAGCAACCTCAAGCTCCCCCCTCCCCCTAGAAGAATGGCAGAACCTGAAAAAGAACAATGCCCACAGAAAGAGAGAATTCTGACAGTATGGCAAAGTATTACATGGCTAATACATAAAAAATAGCAACCAGATAACATTGACCTGGCCATGGCTAAGAGCAGGAAAGTTTAAAAAAGTGAAAGTGGCTAATTCTGGCTGCACAAGACCAAGTTTTAAGAACAAATGCATATAAGGCCAGAAGTGGGAAGATAACAACAGACAGCAAATACCATATCTGCAAAGAAGCTGAAGATACAGTGGACCACCAGTTTTCTGCTACAAGAAATCACACAAATTGACTACAAACAATGGCATGACAAAGTAACAACAATGATGCATTGGAACAGCTGCAAGAAATACCATTTGCCTGCATGCAAGAACTGCTGCGAGCACAAAATAAATAAAGTTATAAAAAATGAATAAGTTAAAGTGCTTTGGGAGTGTAGAATTCAAAGAGACAAGTATCTGCTGCATAACCCCCCAGACTTAACAATTGTCAATAAGAAAGACAAAAAAGTCTGGATAGTAGGTGTGGCAGTACCTGGGACAGCAGAACAGAAGAGAAAAAATCGGAGAAAATCACAAAATGCAAAGTTCTGCAAATAGTAATAGTAAAATGTGGCAAAAGAAAGCAAAGATAGCTTCAATAGTAATAGGCACTTTGGGTGGAATACCAAAACATGTGGAACACGACTTCAAGATAATCTGCATTGACAAAAAAATCCCTATCAATCAATCTTAAAAGTCAGCTTACTTGAAGTAAGTAGTGTACAACCTTTAACACCACCAAACAACACCTGCCTATCCTTGGTCTTTGTGAAGGATTTCATAGGTGGATAAAAATGTCAAATCCAGTATAAACATCTGGCTAACTGCAATACTAAATACGACATCTTTCTATATGTAAAGTTGCTCATGTATGAAACAAATTGGAAGTGAAATTATGGCATTTTATTTTCTCGAATATTCTCTTTCAAAGACATTTAATAGCCCTTATAATTAAAATGGAATTGATGTTACCTAACGTCATGTTTTAGCCACAACAGAATCAGGCATTATATAAACATTAGCTACTTGTGCAGAATTTTGTATTGAATAAAACTTCCATAGGCATAGTTATAGTACTTACTTATTCAGTTTTGTTTCCTGCAGATAGAAATACAAAAATCCTCTGATGGAGCATTTGACAAAATATACGTTTGGAGGCCCCAAAGAGTGTGTGTATATCTACAGTACATATAAATTATTGTGTAGTTTCTGTGACTATATTTGCAAAGTTCATCATTACTGTAGTTAGGTCTCAACTTTCATGGCATATTATAAAACATCCTGTGGTCACTCATCATCATATCTAGAGTAACTTGATAGGGAAATGGGCAACATAAAATTAATGAAAATAAAACCTCCAGTATAACCTATTTTTTTAAAAAAAATACTGAAAAAATGTTCTTGAATATAAACAGATTAATAGAAAAAATAGGCAGATATAGAAAGATTAACTAGCAGCCCACATATTTTGAGCAACCTTCTTTACCAAGTTTACTACTGGAGTAAACAGGCCTTCTCCATTGTCTGATTAATAAATGCATTTTAATTCTTATTTGCTTCATATTTTAAATGCCATTTTAATATTCTAAGTTTGACCATCACTTGTAACTTGTTAATAGATTGAAAAGATATGGAGAGATGTACTTCTTGCTGACTCAGAAATTTCCCATGTTTCCTATTTGTCAAGAGGCAACTCGATTTTCTTTGTTTTTCCTTGAAGACGTTTCACTTCTCATTCAAGAAGCTGCTGAAGAAGCTTCTTGGATGAGAAGTGAAATGTCTTCAACAAAAACAAGGAAAGTCCAGTTGCCTCTTGAAAAAGCACTTTTGGGACAACCATTACCTGGATGACAGAAATTCCATAGTGTTTTTTCCTATTTGCAAACCACTTTCAGCTGAATGGTGCCTTCTATGGCAACATACCAGTGTTGAAATGGAAAGAATAGGGCATTATCTTGGAGGAGCCTTCTATATAAGTGGTACAATTTGCAGATCAATCTTCCAACTGTTGCAATTGCAGATGAGGGCTGTGAAATATATCAAAGCAATACATGTGGCATTTTTATTTCTCTTGTAGAAATGAGGGTGCCAAGTTGGCTTAAGAAGTAACTGTGAAGATTTACTTTTTCAAATCATCTTCAAGGATTCATCAAACTTTAAAGTGAAACATCCATTATTTCAAAGCATGCATTTTTTTATATTCAGTGATATTTACTTTAACTGGTCTACTAAAACCCTTTTAATACCGTTTCATTTTTAAAAGATGAGACATGAAGTGATGCAAAGTTAAACGGAAACAACTAAATCCAGAGAAATATCTATTGACAAAACCATAACAAAGGAGCAGTTTGTATTTGCAACACCCCCAGCCTCCAACACCTGCAGATAATATTTAAGACATTTCCTGAAGAAAGAGGAAAATAGGTTCCCAGTGCACAAAAGAACTTTGTATATCCTGCTGCTTTCGTTAAAATGTTCGAGAGTTTCACCTCTGTGGCCTAAAGCTCTTCAAAGATCAGCATTTGATAGTAATCCTAAAATCTTGGAGTGTACTTACAAGTACTCTGGACAGTCTCTTTTGCTTCTTTGAATGCATAGCAGAAGTAGAATAATATAAATTACAGACAGTGCTTTAATTCTAGCAGAGCAGTTTTTCCATCAAGGGCTGAAACTGTCCCCAGTGGAAACAAATGGTCTTAGTATTTCCATCAGAGGAAATTACCACTAGAGTTTCTTGTCTTGTAGGGAAAGATTCTCTCTTTCATTATATTTTTTCAACAGCATCTAACAGTCATGAGGAATTGGCCATGGATTATGTTTTATCATCCTTTATCTTTCTCCTTATCTTATAATCACTGTTTTCTTTTCTGTTGTGCTTTGATTACATTTCCTCACTATTGGCTGCTACTTCTCAAGTCTCTGTGAGGACCTATAAGTTCAAAGAGTGTCTTTTCAAATCTGTTTTAGTTTTTGAAAAATGATACCAGCCAAATTGACTTTAGGTCAGTCACCTGTCTTTAAACTGCATCCGCCTCACAGGCTTGTGTGTAAATATTTGTTAATTTTTCACTTGGGAAAACCTAGATCAATATTCACTTTAGCTGAGTATCAACATGGATGAAGTCTTCAAAATTTTACATTGTGGCCCCAAGGTTTTGCTGGTCTGTGGATATGGCATACCACAGCTCAATCCAAAGCAGACAAATAGTTAATGTCCCCCTAGAAGCAAGTAAACTAGGTTTTTCCCCCATAATCTCCTTTCATATTGTTGAAAGAAAAATCTTCATTAGGGTCCAGTCCAAGCTGGAAATAATCAAAATGGAGACTGCTTTAGAAAGAAGGTAGTAGTTTATTGAAGAGGAGAGCCACAGAAAGATGGCTCTGGGAAAACTGACCACATGTAGCAGGGAGTGGTGGGTTTTTATACCTTCTGGACCTCTTGAGGTTGTTTCCTGTTCCTGTTTGAAGCTTTGTATTTCCTGTGTCATGTACTTTGAGTCTGAGTGTGTCCTTTTGGTATTGATGAGTTAATCCTCTTATGTTTCCTGTCCTTAGAATTTGGGGGAGAGGTATGTAGATTTTAAGGGTCTTTGTCTTCCTAGTTTCTTCAGTTTCTATCTGGAAGGTTCCAACCTGTCTGAAAGGATTATTGAATTTGCATTTCTAAAAGCTGGCCTGTGCCTAGGGCACAGGTCTGCAACCTGCGGTTGTTTCCTGTTCCTGTTTGATGTTGTGTATGTAAATAGTTGCAAACAAGGGAATTTGCAGACTGCACCGTAGCTAGGTTTGAGCGGGAGATTCTGGTGCAATCATTGGCTGTAAATAGCAAGAAGCGGGAGAATAAACGCCTCTGATTGGTTACAGTTCAAACAGTTCCACTATAAAAGGTTGCAACACTTGACAGTTGACAGTTGACATTTGTGTATTCAATAAACTCGTTCATTGCAAAAACCACTCTGAGTCCTCGTCTATCAGAACCAAACAATTGGCGACGAAGGTGGGATAGACAGAAGACCAGAGAAGCGGCGAATTGTTGCGCAAAGGCGGCAAATTCGAAAACGAGTCACAGTCAACCGGCGGCCGCGGTGAAATAGAAAATTCTCCGAATGGCGCAAATAGGGTCCTTGAAGGAATTCGACCCAAACTTCCCCGAGGATTGGGAAGAATACATCGGTCAAGTGGAAGGGTTCCTGCTAGTGAACGGAATCACAGATGACCGGAAAAAGGCGGCAGCATTATTGACGATTTGTGGCACACCGGTCTACAGAATCGCTGTCGGACTGTGTCAACCGCAACCAGTCTCTAGCGTGCCTTATGCCGACCTTTTAGCCAAACTAAAGGTCCACTTTACACCCAGGAGATCTGAGCTCTTTTGGCGCCGCATCTTTGAGAAAAGGAACCAGAGACCGGGTGAATCCATTCAAAAATTTGTCGCTGCCGTCAGGGAAGCCGCAGTACGATGTAAATACGATAACTTAGAGATAAGAATTCGGGACCGAGTCGTACTGGGCTTGCGTGATGAGCAGCTACAAAACAGAATAATCGCCAAACCCACCGGTGATCTGCAGGAGGTGATAGACGAACTCTTAACGTACGAGTCTACCGGGTATCGCGACCCCCCCCGCAGTAGCATGGCAGCGGCGTCCGAGATCAACCAAGAGGGCTATGTGGACTGCGGGGAGGTGGACCAGCAGTGGGAAGACGACATTGCCGAAGTCTCAAGGCGATTCGGGAAATTGGCGCCAAGACCGCCCAGAAGTGAGGGGCCTGATCCTAACCGCCGACAACAACCCGCAACTCCGCAAAGACAAGCGACCGGGGCACAACGACCATGGAGGGACACCGCAACCAGACCGAGAGACAACGACAGCCAAAACCGGTGCGGCAGCTGCGGAGGCAACCATCCCCGTGCAACTTGCCGATTCCGAAATGCAAAGTGCAGGGCGTGCGGGAAGACTGGCCACATCCAGGCCATCTGTAGGAGCCGAGCTCGTGACAACCGCCTTCACGAAGTCGATGTGTGGCCCGAAGGTAGAGTAACCCCTCACTTTAGTGGCAAAGAGACCCCTAGTCCCCGGGTTAAAATTCCAAATCTAGGGGAGGTGGCGCGCGTCTACCGCCGGAGAAAAGGGAAAAACAGCAATTTTCCAGAAGGAAAATTAAAAATCACAGTCCATCTGCAAGGGGTTCCTTGCAGAATGGAAATAGATTCAGGGGCTTCAGTGTCAATAATCTCCAATGAAACCCTTGAGAGGATTGAACAATTAAGTGGAAGGAAAATTCCACTTAGTTCAACAAAAATTCAATTAACAGACTTTCAAAAAAGCCCCATAAAAATAAAAGGGAAGGTTAGCCTTAGAGTAAAATTTAAAGGCTTTAAAGGGGTCTTAGACTTAATAGTTACTGAGGGGCATAGGACTAGTCTAATTGGCCTTAACTGGTTCCCGGCCCTGGGCATTTGGGTCGGGGGAATAAATTCAGTAATTAAAAATAAGACCCTCGAATCAGTCTGCAATGAATTTGCAGACGTATTCGATGGGTCTCTTGGTAAATACAAAGGGCCCCCGATTAAATTTAACCTAGACCCCTCAGTGAAACCTATCAGGCTTAAGGCCCGAAGGGTGCCTTTCGCCCTGAAGGAAAAAATCGAGGCCGAGCTCGACAGGCTAGTAGGCCAAGGAGTCTTAGAACCTGTTGAGGGTGGCCTGTGGGAAACGCCGATTGTCACACCCCTCAAACCTAATGGGGATGTGAGAATCTGCGCTGACTATAAGGCCACCCTGAACATTGGAATGAAAAAGCATGCTTACCCGGTCCCGACGGTGAAGCAGGTCCTCGCGACGATCCAGGACGGCGCCATGTTTGCCAAGTTAGACTTGGCGCATGCGTACTTACAATTGACTGTTTCTGAAGAGGCTGCAGAAGCACAGACGATTGTTACCCACAAGGGGGCGTTCCGGGTCCACAGACTGCAATTTGGTATTGCAGCTGCTCCAGGCATCTTCCAAGAAGTGATGGAGAGGACCTTAAAGGGCATACCTGGTGTATGCCCTTACTTTGATGATGTCCTGATAGCTGGAAAAGATGAGGAAATGTTAGTAGAGCGGCTGGAACAGGTACTGGGCAGATTTAGGAGGGCTGGATTGAAATTAAAAAAGGAAAAATGTTCCATTGGGGTTAAGTCCACTGATTTTTTGGGATTCAGGATAGACAAGAATGGAATCCATCCTACCCCTGACAAAATTAAGGCAATTAAATGGGCTCCTGAGCCTAGGAACAAGGCTGAACTACAAGCTTTCCTTGGCTTGGTAAATTTTTACCATACGTTTGTACCTCACAAGGCTGCCATTGCAGAACCCCTCCACAGACTCTTAGATAAGAAGGCTCCTTGGCAGTGGCAGAATAAACATAGAGTTAGTTTTCAAACGTTAAAAGACATTCTTTCCAGCCAATCAACTGTAACCCACTTTATAGAAAATAAACCCATTTACCTAGCGTGTGATGCTTCACCTTACGGTGTGGGGGCTGTGATCAGCCATTTAGACAACCAAGGGATACAAAGACCAATCGCATATTACTCCCGGACACTAACCAAAGCCGAGAGGAATTATGCGCAGATTGACAGGGAAGCATTGGCAATTGTGGCAGGAGTAAAGAAGTTCCATGACTACCTTTATGGTAGGAACTTTACCATACTGACTGACCACAAACCCCTGTTGGGACTGTTTACCACAGATAAACAGACTCCCCAAATCATGTCACCCCGAATGCTGAGGTGGTCCATTTTCCTCTCAGCATATTCATTTTCTCTTCAATACAGACCGGGCAAGGACATGGGACATGCTGACGCCCTGAGCAGGCTGCCCTTGAACATCACTGAGGAAGACCCTGCCCCTGTGGGACAAATCATGTCCCTACAGGACATCCCAGACTGGCCTTTAACAGCTAAAGATATAGCTGTGGCAACAAACACTGACCCTACTTTAAAGAGAATAATGGCCTGGGTTCTAAGTGGGTGGCCTAATGCCAATCCGGATGCCAAGTACATTCCATATTTCAGAAGAAAAGATGAACTGTCAGTTCATTTGGGATGTTTACTGTGGGGAAACCGTGTGGTTATTCCTGAAATCCACAGGCCAGCCATTCTATTAGAATTACATGAAGGTCACCCAGGAATAGTACGCATGAAGGCGTTGGCTAGGAGCCACTTGTGGTGGCCAGGTCTGGACAACAACATTGAGGAATGCGTTGCCAATTGCCACCTGTGCCAACGCTCTAGGCCAGAACAACAACACATTCGTACACATAAGTGGGAGTTAGCTAGAAATCCTTGGTCCAGGATTCATATTGATTTCGCTGGACCGTTCCAGGGGTTAACATTTCTGGTGGTTGTTGACAGCTTCTCTAGATGGCTAGAGGTAGTACCAGTCAGTTCTACGACTTCTGGTAGAACAATACAGGTATTAAGGGCCCTCTTTGCCACTCACGGGTTACCGGATGTAATCGTGTCAGATAACGGGCCACAATTCACCTCTGTTGAATTCCAGGATTTCCTCAAGGCCAACTCGATTAAGCACAAGACATCAGCACCCTTCCACCCATCCACCAACGGCTTGGCTGAACGTAATGTGAGGACCACGAAAGACGCTTTAAAAAGGATCATCAGAGGTGACTGGCATCAAAGACTGGCCGAGTTCTTGCTGACCCAACACACGACCCCATGTACTGCCACGGGCAAAAGTCCAGCTGAAATGAGGTGGGGAAGAAGACTAACCACCAAATTGGACAGATTACACCCTGACAGACTTCCAGCAAGTGCTGAACTGGACATTCCTAATAGAACATTTAAAGTGGGGGATTTAATCTGGGCTAGAAACTATGCACCAGGGGACAAATGGATTCCAGGGGTGGTTACTGAAATTTTAGGGCCCCTGTCATATACTATTGAGGGGGAAGGGAATAGGATCAGCAAGAGACACATAGACCAGTTGAGGAAGAGAAATAGTGGGTGTGCACCAGAAGAAGGGGATCTAGGCATATCTGTGGGGAACACTTCATCCGGGTTCAGCGATAACAACCTGCCAGATAGTGGGGTTGCTGAATTGCATAACAACTCAGTCCCTGGTAACCTTCAACAGCAATCTAGTCAGTATGATTGGGAAATACCCCTGCGGAGTAGGCCAGGAACAGATAATCTTCAAACACAACCAAATCCACAAAACAGCAATAGGATAGCATCAGAGCCAGTTAACCAAGAGCACGGGTCCAATGGAGACAATCAGCCAAGCAGACAATCTGGTAAAGGTGCCCCTAGCAGTCAGGGCAATAGATACCCTTCTAGAATCCATAGGCCACCTAAATACATGAAGGATTTTGTTCATAAATAACAACAACTGGGGGGTAAGGGGTGTTGTGTATGTAAATAGTTGCAAACAAGGGAATTTGCAGACTGCACCGTAGCTAGGTTTGAGCGGGAGATTCTGGTGCAATCATTGGCTGTAAATAGCAAGAAGCGGGAGAATAAACGCCTCTGATTGGTTACAGTTCAAACAGTTCCACTATAAAAGGTTGCAACACTTGACAGTTGACAGTTGACATTTGTGTATTCAATAAACTCGTTCATTGCAAAAACCACTCTGAGTCCTCGTCTATCAGAACCAAACATTTGAAGCTTTGTATTTCCTGTGTCATGTACTTTGAGTCTGAGTGTGTCCTTTTGGTATTGATGAGTTAATCCTCTTATGTTTCCTGTCCTTAGAATTTGGGGGAGAGGTATGTAGATTTTAAGGGTCTTTGTCTTCCTAGTTTCTTCAGTTTCTATCTGGAAGGTTCCAACCTTTCTGAAAGGATTATTGAATTTGCATTTCTAAAAGCTGGCCTGTGCCTAGGGCACAGGTCTGCAACCTGCGGCTCCGGAGCCGCATGTGGCTCTTTCAGCCGTCTCCTGCGGCTCCCAGTCCTCTGCCATGTGCAGTCCAAAAAAAAAAGTGGGACTAAAAAAGTTCAACCAATCAATTCAAATATGCAGGGTAGGTGCATATCTCGCCTTGGCTCCACTCTTCAGTCAAACCCTGTTCTGTGCATGCACGCATGTATGCGCATGTGCACACATTTTTTGCAGCTCCCAGTTTTTCCTTTTGTGAGGGAACCGGTTCCGAGTGGCTCTTTCACTGTTTCAGGTTGCTGACCCCTGGCCTAGGGGATGGGGCTGATTTGTGGGGGCTGGTTTCTGTCTTTTTTTTTTAAAGATCATCTCCATTATTCCTTTGGGGAAATATATTCTGCCTTTTTAATATTTCCCCAAATATTTCTTTCTCTGAATTCTTCCCACAATATCTTAAACCAGAGGTCTCCAACTTTTCTGGGCTTGAAGACCAGAGGGAAGGAGAGTACGGGACCACACACACTGTTGCAGCACTAGCAGCACCATTCACGCATGTGGCATGCACTGGTACCATGCATATGTGTGAATGGCCACACACTCCCCACAGTGGCTAGCGGCCCATTCACGCATGCGCAAATGGGCCACACAAGCCACCCAGGCTGCCCCACGCTAGCATTCCCATTTGTGCCCGCGCGCCTGCACAAACTGCTGCGGGCACTAGCGCGAGGGGGGGAAATGCACACCCACACGTGCGTGCACCAGGCAGCCATTTTCGCAGCCCGCTGGCCAAGAGCCCACGGCCCGATCCTGGGCCGCAGACCATAGGTTGGGGTCTTAAACAACATATTAGGTAAAATACTAAACCATGTTGTTTGAGGTCTTTCCTTTCTCACTTGATACTTTTCTAGGAACAGATTCCAGATAAGACTAAAAAAAAAAAAGTTGACATGCTGACAGAAATACCCGACATTCTTAGCTTCTGAGATCATGTGTTTTTGGGGTAGGATGGCTGAAGTTTCATCTTAAACATTCTTTAAGTATTTCTTCATTTGAATTATGAAAAATATCTGTGATTTGAATCAGACTGATATGGCTATTTTTCATTAGCATTTCTTCCCATTAATGTTTGGTAGTATTGATTAGGTTAACTTTTAGGAACGCTGTTTATTTTAAACTTCCTAGAAGGAGATCTGCTTTTTTCCATCACCAAAAGGAAGATTTCTGACTTGCAATCAATTGTTGCTTCATAATTAATCATGACTCCCTCTTTATCTATGGTTCTCAGATAAAATATGGCTCTTACCAAATGTTTTAAAAATCTGTTCATTTTTAAATTCATTAATTTAGGGTGTATTAATGAAACTAGTATTGCACGTGCAATAATTCTATTAGAATAATACTTAACGTGCGATTAACGGCTAACGTTTCTCATAATTGCAGGTTTTTAAAGTGGTTAGTAAAACTAATGCAATTTAACAGATAGGAAACTAAGATTGTGAAGGTGTGCTTTTTTAGAAAAGGAAAAAATAGATAAACTTTTAGCTGGAGGTTCTTGATTGCCTGCAATTAAGGAGAGAATAAGAATAAGGTACATCATTGCAAGCAACCTTTTAGGGGGAGAAAAATGAAATGTTTGCAAAATATATAAGAAGAGATGCAAAAAGGAAATGAGGATAGTTAGCAGCATGGTCCAGAGATTTATTTTGAATTTGGTACATAACGAGGATTTTTAAAAGTACAGCTAGTCCTTGACTTACAACAGTTTGCTCGTGATCATTCAAAGTTAGAATGGCACTGAAAAAAGTGACCTATGACTCTTACTCAGTTACAACTGAGAAACTATAATCATGTGATCAATATTCAGATGCTTGCAACTGACTCGTATTTATGACCATGTATATAATTTTTTTTAATTTTTTTATAAATCATATAAACAGCACTATTTCCCCCTTTGACAAAAGAGACGATCTTGTGCTATGATGCTGTATTACTTTATTGGTTATACTTCAAAAATCATACCTCCACAATTACTCATTTGAACAGTTTTTGTTTTCTTGTTTTATCTGCTTCTAGCTATAATCTCTATCAATCTGGATTAATGGAAACTTTTATTATTGACTGCAGAAAAACTTTGGACTCTTGAGAACATGTAACAGTATCTAAATTATTGCTTTGCTTGCACTGTTCTGATGTCTTCACTTCTTTAATCCTGGTATCTTCACTTCTTTAATCCTGAAAAAAGTAAGACCAAGATGACAAAATTAAAACCTGATTCTTATTTATGAGAAACCTCACTGTGATAATTGGTATTGCTAGTTCTCTTTTTTTAAGTAAAAATCATAAGCCACTGTTCAAAGTGGCATGCGTTACAAGGTGTCTGTTCATACTGTTTATAAAGCAACAAAGCCTTGGAAACAGATAACAGTTTTATACAACTTCAAAGATAGAATTGTGTCATGGAAGGGGAGTTATTTTCCTCTGAAGCATGAAGTGAAGCCTCTTTTTATTCATAAAAAGTATTTGAACTAAATGACAGTACTATTTTATAGCATTTCTTTTCATTGAATTTGGTATCATTCAAACAATAATAATAATAAACAATGTCTGGAAATCAATTGAGTTGATAAAAAGAAATGTTGAATGTTACATAAGTAATAGGTGTGGGGGTTTTTTGCTGAACCAGTTATAATAATAATAATAATAATAATAATAATAATAATAATAATAATAATAATAATAATAATAATAATAATAATAATAATAATAATTTTATTTATATACCGCCCTTCTCCCGAAGGACTCAGGGCGGTGAACAGGGCAGATATATAAAAAATACAAAAATACAAAAGTTAAAAGAAAATTAAACATATGCCCAACTAAAAACAGTAAATACATATATTAAAAATGACAATAAAAACCCAACCCATCCCCCATCAGGCCAGGCCGGCTTGTTCAAATAAGAGTGTCTTCAGATCGCGACGGAAGGAGCGAAGGTCGGGCACCATCCGGAGCTCAACCGGCAACCGATTCCATAGCCCCGGGGCGCCCACAGAGAAGGACCTCCCCCTGGGGGCCACCAATCGACATTCTCTGATCGGTGGCACCCTGAGGAGGCCCTCTCTGTGGGAGCGCACAGGGCGGAGGGAAGCTGATGCTTGAATCTCACCCGGAAGACAACTGGTAACCAATGCAGCTCACGGAGCAGAGGTGTAACATGGGAGTATCGGGAGACTCCCAACACAACTCTCGCGGCTGCATTCTGTACCAGTTGGAGCCTCCGAGTGGTCCTCAAGGGCAGCCCCATGTAGAGAGCGTTGCAGTAGTCCAGACGAGAGGTCACAAGCGCGTGAGTGACCGTACATAAGGCATCCCGGTCTAGATAGGGCCGCAACTGGCGCACCAGGCGAACCTGGGCGAAGGCCCCCCTAGTCACAGTTACTATATGGTCTTCCAGAGTGAGCCGTGAATCTAGGAGGACTCCCAAGTTGCGAGCCCTATCTACGGGGGGTAATAGTTCACCCCCCCATGGAAAGAGATGGAATGTTCTGAATATCCCGGGATGCCAGTATGCACAGCCACTCAGTCTTGTCGGGGTTGAGTTGAAGTCTGTTTCTCCCCATCCAGACCCGAACCGCCTCCAGGCAACGGGACATCACGTCGAGGGCATCACTGGGGTGGTTTGGGGTCGAAATGAAAAGCTGGGTATCATCAGCATACTGATGATACCCAACTCCAAAACAACGAATGATCTCACCCAGCGGTTTCATGTAGATGTTGAACAGAAGAGGCGAGAGGACCGACCCCTGAGGGACTCCACAAGTGAGAGGCCTTGAGGTCGACCTCTGCCCCCCTGCCAACACCGACTGCGAGCGTCCCAGAAGATAGGAGGAGAACCACTGAAGGACCGTGCCTCCCACTCCCAATCCCCTGAGACGCCGCAGCAGGATACCATGGTCGATGGTATCGAAAGCCGCTGAGAGTTCTAATAGGACTAGGACAGAGGAATATCCCCTGTCCCGGGCCCTCCAGAGATCATTCACCAGAGCGACCAATGCTGTCTCCGTGCTGTACCCGGGTCTGAAACCCGATTGGTACGGGTCTAGATAATCCGCTTCATCCAGAACCAGAGGGAGCTGATGCGCCACCACACTCTCAACAACCTGATGATACCACTCTAATGGCAGAAAGTGAAGAGGAACTAAAGAGCCTCTTGTTGTGAGTGAAGGAGAGTGCAGATATGGAGTCCAGAAAAAGAGTGCTAACCACAGGTAGTCTTAACTTAATAGCTGGTCTCTGAGGGACCATTCAAAATTATAACAGATCTCCCCAGAGTGTCAAGGTTGAATTGCTAAGATGCCTGCTAACATCTATTGCTACTCAACTTGCCATAGAAACGGGGGAGGGGGTAAGAAGCATGGGAAGGAAGCAGGAGTCTAAGAAGCCATCCACAGAGCGTGAGAGCCTACAAGAATGCCAAGTCACTAACACAGGTGTCTGACAGAGAAGTGGACCATTCTTATGACAAGCCAAAGATATATGATTGAGCAATGTGAACACTTGGTAGGTGGGGGTTATGAAAAGCTATTCTTAACTAGATGGATTTTCACGCGGGAAAATCAGAGCTGGGTTTATTTCTTCAGTTCTGAGATGTTTACTCAATAAAGTTTTATCTTTTATGGTATTCAAAAACCTTGAAGATTTCTTGATTTTGAGTTTGGTAGACAGCTGACAATAAACAAGCTCTCTCCGTTGTGAATGCAGCCTACTCAGAGGCTTCCAAGAAGACTGTAGCATAGTGATGTCAGGCACTGAGAAGAAGATCAATGCCACCACAAAGTCTGGGTAAATCCCTTCCTGGGAGGCCCTGGCAGACTCTGGGTGCAGCCAGTGGTAACATGTGAGAATGGATAAAGTCAAGAAACCACTGGTGCGAAAAGAGGGAGCCGTGGCAGGATCCTTCTACACTGGCTCTAAAATCCAATGGATGGGCAGTGTGAGGAAAGCAGCCTCATCTCCTGGGGGTTGCGGTAACCCAAGAAAGCAAGTGGAAGGCTAAGAGAGCTGCAGATTGGGAAGACTCTGCAGAGTGGAGATTAAAGTCTCCAGGCCGGGGAACAATGCTTGGAACAGGTCAAGCTATGGTGGCTTCATCCCTGTCTCTGCCCCACCCAATGATGCAAGGTCAGGTGATGCAAGGAGGGCAAGAGACTGGGGCAACAGCTGAAACCCAGCTGGCGGTACCAGACAGACCCAACCAGCCCTACTGGTGACAGAAGCTCCAGCCTGTGCCACCCTGTAAGTGGGAGGATGCTATCTGGTTATTTGTTGGTCCATGATGTCCATGAACCACCATTGTTGAAAGCCATGTTTGATGGAGAGCTGGAGAAACTTGCCTATTTCCTGAACCAGGTGTGGATTTACCTGGAACGGCACGGAGCAGTGTTGCTGGAAGAAGGGGCCTGTGTGAACTCAATTGCTGCAAATCTGGAAGGAAAGCTGCTGAGTGGATGGTGATGCTCCATGATAAGGGGGCTCTGGAGTTGGGGAAGGTTAACATCTTCCTAGAAGGACTCCAGGGTCAGATTTGGGGATCCCACTCAATCTGATATCTGCTCCATAAGGCAGGGGAATCGTCTGTGGTTGAGTAAATTCAGGAATTTCACAGCCTGACCAGAAAGCTGAGAGGGTGCCAGAATGCCTACTGGTCTACCAATTTCGAGATGGACCAAACAGAGAGGTGTACCAGTACTACCTACCTTGGGGGACCACTGATCACCAAGCATGGTACCAACTGGCTACCACAGTGGAGCTGGATCTGATGGAGTATTGGCGACATGCTGCACTTGAGAGCCATCCTCGCCTAAGCCAAGAAAAGCACCCACTGACACGTAGAGGGGGAGGGGCCCCTTCCCTGGACACTAGAGAGGATCCAAAATGCCTTGCAGTAGCTTGCTTCTGATGTAGGAAGGAAGGCCACTGAGCAGTCCATTGCCTGGCCCCACAACCTGCATCAGGCCCAGGACCCTGAGCCAACCTAAGCCTAAGAAGACTCAAAAGAAGGTGAAGGAGAAAACACGAGCAGTGCAGCAAATCATAGACTTCCCCCATCGAGCGAGGGGGAAAGAACTCTGACCACTGGCAAGCCTGGACTAGTCTTCTACAAAGTGATAGTGATGTGAAAGACGACCCGATGGTAAGTGGCACTATCACCCCTTTGACTGCTCAGGTGGAGGTGGTAGTGCCCCAGGCAGGAGTGAGGTTTTTTTTTCACCGCCTCATTAGACTTGGGGTGCACTCTCTGCTTAATCAGGCTGAGAACAGTGGACTTATTGGGACTAAGACTTAAGAGACTGAAGCAACCCATGAAATTTGAGCAAGTAGATGGCTCACTTATGGGGTCTGTGTGTGTGCCTGCGGCCTGCCTGCCTGAGCCAGTGAGCTTAAGGGCAAGGAGCCATGAAGAGACTATCCGTTTTATTGTAGCACCAAAGATGGTAAAGACAATAATACTGGGGTTGTGTGGCTAAAAAAGTGGAGCCTGTGAATTGACTGGGGGATCAACAAGTGGCGACTGGGGAGCAAAGCCGAGAAAAGTCAGGGATGGAAAAACTGCTGAAAACTAGGGGAGCGCGATTGGCTGTGAAAGTGAAAGCGGAAGCAATTTACCCACTAGCAGAGAGCAGCCCAGCAGAGCCAAGCATTCCAAAAGAGTATCGAGACTTGGCAGCAGTATTTAGCGAGGGGGAATCAGATGTGCTCCCTCTTCAGCACCCCACAGACTGTGCAATTGAGTTGCTACCAGGGCAAAACTGGCAAGCCTGTTGGGGGCAATAAGCTGACTTTGTAATAATGCCGCTTGGGGCCCTCCAAAAGCCCTAATAAGCAGGCATATGCATAGAATGAAGGCTATTGCTAAGCACATTGGTTTGTGCTTAAAATTGTAAGCCGCCCTGAGTCTTCGGAGAAGGGCGGGATATAAATGGGATTTAAAAAAAAACCTCCCCAAGCCAAAAATGTACCCCATGACCCTGGGGGAGATGGAGGAGCTGTGAACCTTTGTGGATAGAACTTAGCTAGGGGTTTCATCCAGCCTGCTAAATCCAAACTGGCAGCACCTAAGCTCTTTAAGGAGAAAAAGGATGGATCATTGAGATTGTGCGTGGATTTCATGGGGATTAACAGGGTTTGCATAGAAAATATGTACCCCCTCCCCCTCATGAAAGAATGCTGGGGCACCTGTCCATGGGGAAGGTGTTCACCAATCTGGACCTGAGAGAAGCATACTGTTATGTGAAGACCAAAGAGGAGGATGAGTAGAAGACAGCTTTTAATTGCCCCTTGGGATGCTATCAATTCCGAGTGATGTCTTTTGAACTACAAGGAGTAGCTGTGTTCATGAAGCTAATTAACAAGATGCTGCATGATCGCCTGTACAAAGGAATGCTGGTTTACCTGATTTAACTGGAAAGATCCCTTTTGAGGTATGGATGGACCACAGGAATCTAGAGGCCTTGAAGACCTCAAGAAAACTATCCCTGAAGCAGATCTGATGGGCTCAATATTTCAATCAATTTAACTTCAGCCTTCAGTACCTGCCGGGGGAAAAAATCTTCCTGGCAGATGCGCTATCTCGCCTGTTTCAGTACAAGAGCTGCAGGGAAGAAATAGTTAACTTGATCATCCTCTCTGGGCAGCTGGCAGTACAAGGCTCCATGAGGCCAAGCTTACCGGCTCTCCCTCAGCCAGCTGATAGTGAGATCACCCCAAAGTTGTAGGAAACCCTGGAGAAGGATGAAGAGTTTAAGGAACACAGCTTCCGGTTTGCACACACAGCGCCAGTGGACGTGCGGGAAGGACGCTCTCCCCGCTGTTCATTTTTTCTTCCTTGGAGGACCCTGAAAAGGGTTGAAAGTCACCCTGGAGGGGCGACGACTGTGAGGAGGCCCTCTGAGCAATCACGGAAGGGCGGCACCCCTTCGTTTGATCCCGAGCATTTCCTCTGGCCTGAAGAAGAAAAGATCGGCCATCAACATGGCTGATCACTAAGCCATTCCCTGCTGAAAGCCAAAATCACCACCAAGCACAATGAAGCAATCTGGAGGATTTGGGTGAGACCTTACCTTTCTTACTTCCCTAATTACTTTCCTGTGGGACTTTTCTGAAAATTTTCTCCCCCTCTCTTGGAAGGGCGGCGACTGCCTACTTGGGGATCCAAAATTTTAAAGCCTCAGAAGAAATGGAAATAATTAAGCTAAATAATTAAGCAACCTTGCTTGTACTTCTGGAATTTTGGGGCTACTAAAAAGTTCTGCGGGGACCTACTACCCTATTTACTTCTTAAGCTGTGAAAGAAGGGAAAAAGAAAAGAAATGGATAAATTGGATAAAAGCCTCATATGAGTCTGGAAAAGGATTTTACATGCTATTGAGGACATCTCGTGGTGAAACCTGGTACAGCAAGTAAACTTTTAAATTATTGTGAGACCCGGCTGTAACTCAGAATTGTCCTTGACATTTAGGAATAGTGGAGGTGGACATTTACTGACTTTTACGAAAATAGCCACCACTAAAGATCTATCTGTAAACATCAAAGAAATGGAGGAATATTATCCACCACTTGATTATAAAATTATACTGGAAACAATCCTGGCAATGACAGAACAAATGAAAGCCAGACTGAAAAACAAATCTGACAGCTTAAACTCTCCAAATGAGACTTTGACTCCAACTGATGAATTGACAATCCAAAAATCAACAGAAGAGGAAATTAACATCAAAATAGGGGACCTTAAAGAACAAGAAGTATAACCTACTGAGAGCCTTGATGCCCAAATTTTGATTTCAACTATAAAATCTACAATTCAACAAACAACAGAAGCTGAAGAAAGCAATACTAAAATGAAGGATGCCAAAGGCCTCCAAACACAGTACAACTACTATAACACCTCTTACCTCAGCCAGCTGGGATTGGAAGAAGAAGACCAGACTAACTAATGACAACTATACTATGTCAAACATGGAGATTTGATCTACTAGAGCAGGGGTCAGCAACCTGAAACAGTGAAAGAGCCAATCGGAACCGGTCCCCTCACAAAAGGAAAAACCGGGAGCCGCAAAAAAATGTGTGCGCATGCGCGTACATGCGCACATGCGCAGAACAGGGTTTGACTGAAGAGTGGACCCAAGGCGAGATATGCACAATTCAAATATGCATATTTGAATTGATTGGTTGAACTTTTTTAGTCCCACCTTTTTTTTTTGGACTGCACATGGCAGAGGACTGGGAGCCGCAGGAGATGGCTGAAAGAGCCGCATGCGGCTCCGGAGCCGTGGGTTGCAGACCTGTGTACTAGAGCAACAATTCAATGACTATAAAAGGGTCGCTCTATTTGAAAAATTGACAAATGGATGGTCTCCCTGGATTCAAACAACGTGCGTAGTAAGAAAGGGAGACACACTTGAGAATCTAAAGGCACTGATATGGAAGCCTGCTTGGCACAAAAACAAAGCTAGAGTTAGATTTTAAAAAATCGGTTTTTTCTTAACATTGGGATTTGTAATGACAGAGTTAAAAAAATTAATGGGCCAAGGGAAATCTTTAGAAGACATAAACTGCCTTCATATTTAGGATTTAGATTTCTAAGGCAAATGAAAATTAGCTACTACAACATAACTTTGAATTATATTACAGAACTTGGAATGACACAACAAAAGATGATAAATAGAATATGTCCTTGAAATAAAACAAGAATGCACTTAAATGAACAATGTATGTATTTCAGACATGATAATTACTATATAATGAAATAGGGGAAATGTGGGTTACCCCCAAATTAAGCTTTACTACAGGCTAATCTGGAACACTTGAAATTAGGTAAAATTTAAAAACAGGACATGGATAAGTATATGTGAAAATATATTGATAATTGCTTAATTGACTGTGTCACAACTAGAAATGTATTAATTTGATTTTGATATTGTAACTAAGGGAATTGGAGAGGGAATTTTTCTTGATGTACCCTGAACTATGTACCAAAAGATTTTGCTATTGGACTTTTGACTACCCAATCCCCACATTGCTTCATAAATATTTGGATGTAAAATTTAAAAAATAATAAAACTTGTTTTAAAAAAAAGATTTTAAGGAACACGGAGAGGAGATGACAATGAGAGTGGGTCTGGCCTGGAAGGGTTCCAAGCTGTATGTGCCGCTTAACTTAAGAGTTCAGATCTTGCAAAGGTATCATGACGTAAAGGCCACAGGCCATTTTGATTTTCTGAAAACCCTCCACCTAGCAAGGAGGCAATTTTGGTGGCCTAAGATGAACAAAGACATAGAGAGCTACATTGCTGGGTGCCCAACCTGCGCTTCCATGGAAAGATTGCCAGGGAAGCCTCCTGGACTGTTGCAGCCAGTTGCTAACCCCAGCAGTCTCTGAGAGAAGATAGCCATGGACTTCATTGTGGAAGTACCTGAGAGTTACGGGAATACTGTAATTTGGACTGTGATTGACCTGTTTTTGAACCAAGCACATTTTGTGGCATGCAAGAAACTTCCATGAACCCGAACTTTGGCCAAGTTGTTTGTGCAGCATATATATAGACAGCATGGAGTTCCGAGGCATATCATTTCTGATCAGGGGATGCAGTTTACCTTACTGCAAAGTTTTGGTGAGAGTTGATCAAACTAATAGGTTCCTCACAGGGCCTTTCTGGGTTCCATCCGAGTACTAATGGATTGGCCAAGAGAACTAACTCAATGGTAGAGCAATACTTGCATTGTTATTGTGAACTACCAACAGACCAATTGGACAGAACGTCTGCCTTTTGCTGAAATAATTCTTTACATAGTAGCACTGGGTCCACCCCATTCAAAATAGCTACAGGAGTGGATTTTATGCTGATTCTTCTTCCTCGTTTTTCTTAGCTGATTGGATGGATGACCTGAAAACTACACGGAGAGAGGTCCAGAAGGCATTGGATAAAGCTAGGGATTGTATAAGAGGCAAGTTGACTGGAAGAGGGCTCCTCAAGAGATTTATAGGATTGGGGATCAGGTGTATCTGTCTACTAAATATCTCAAGCTGAGGCAGCTGTGTAGAAAACTGAGTCCTAAGTACATAGGATTTTTCTCAGTTGTGAAAGTCATTAATCCTGTAACTGTTGAACTATGGTTGCCAAAAAAATTGAAGCAAGGCCACCCAGTGTTCCATTGCAGTTTGTTGAAACAGTTTAGAAGATCTAGCTTAAGACCAGGTGGAGAGGAACCTCTTTTTTCCTATATTAGTGGACAGTGAGAAGCATTATGAGATTAAGAAAATACTAGATTCAAGGATTTTTAGGGGGAAGTTACAGTACTTAATCCAGTGGAGAGGTTACCCCTGAGCTGATGTTGAATGGGTAAGAGTACATAATGTTAGGGCTTACAGATTAATAAGAACCTTTCATGATAAATACTTTCAACATCCAATGGAATGATGTTTGAATGGTTAATTGGGCTTACTGTTTTCCTATGTCTACACTTATTTAAGGGGGTCAGCATGTCAAGGTTGAATTACTAATACTGCCTGCTAACATCTATCACTACTCAACTTGCCATAGAAACAGGGGGAGGGGTAGGAAGTGTGGGAAGGAAGGAAGAGTCTTAAGAAGCTAGCCACAGAACATAGTAAGTAGTAAGAAGCTAATTATGACCCAGTTCCAGAGCTCTGTTGACTGCAACACCAGCACTACCTTAAGCACTCAGGTGATTGTGGTTTGGACACTTGGCAAACAACTCACATTTATAGCTTTTTGCAGAGTGCTGCAGTTGTGTGACCATAATTTTCAGTTTTTTTGCTGATTTAGTGGCATTTACTTCCAGTTTCCAGCAAAAAACACCCATTGAAGAAATTGACAACAGTGTTTGCCTCCTGACCACCATTAAATAATTGTAAAATTGAATGTGGTCACAGTCTACTTAATGACTGCCACAATTTACAACTGTAATTTACAATTATGGTTGTAAATCAAGGACTACCTGTTCTCATAAAATCACTATATATATTTTTTGCATGTTGACTAAGAAATAAAAAAGATAATATGTCTGCGTGGACACATACAATTTAACATATAATTTATTTTCAGATATATAAAAAAACATCTTGATGCTGCTACTATGATCCTTAAAAATGTTATTTTCTAATAGGGAGAAACAGACTCACATAGCTACTCTTCTGGAAATTGCATTATTATAGTAAAGATTACTTACCACTTCTTCTTGCTTGGTCTTATCAGCTGGCCATGATTCAAGAGGTGTATCTGGGATAAGGGGAGGTAGTGGATATATGGGCTGATTGGCATTCCCTGATTGTTGAGGGTTCATTGATTGATTTGGATTTACTGGTGGCTGGGGTTTCATTGGATGCTCGCCTGTTTGTGGTTGAAGTGGATACTGTATAGACTGATAGTGTGGCATTAATGTATTATGCCCATTTAATGGAACAAATGGGTTAAGACCTGGTTGCTGCAAATGTGGGTTCTGAGGGGGCTGTAGTGGTTGCATTTGATGAAGAGCTGGGTGTATTGCATGGATCCCATGAAAGTGAGTTGGGTGCATCATTGGTCCTGCATTATGGTGCATCCATCCTCCCATGGGCTCATAGCCATAACGTGGATACTGAAATGAGAAAAATTTAAGGTTACTCATGCACATAGAATATCCATTACTACAAATCAGACAGCTTGATATTTTTCACAAAATAATACTATTATACAAATATTTCTATAAATTGTACTCCTACAGCATCAAGAAAGTTAAATATTTAATCTACTATTTGAAGTATAGTGGCTGTAACAGGTATTATTATTCAATATGAGTTGATTGCATGTAACTTAACTATACCTACTAATTTTTCCTGCAGCGCAGCTGCTGTATATTGCTTGCCTACAGGTAGTCCTTGACTTACAACAGTTCTTTTAGTTCAAAGTTACAACAGCACGGAAAAAAGTGTCTTATGACCATTTTTCACACTTATGACTGTTGTAGCATCCTCATGGTCATGTGATTTGCATTCAGATGCTTGACAACTGACTCACATTTATGACAGTAGGCAATATCCCAGGGTCATGTGATTCCCTTTTGTGACCATCTGACAAGCAAAGTCAATGGGGAAGCCAGATTCATATAACAACTGTTAACTTATTTAACAAATGCAAGTGATTCAATTAACAAATGTGGAAAGAAAAGTCTTAGAATGGAGCAAAACTCACTTAACAACATAAATTTTGGGCTCAATTGTGGTTGTAAGTTGAGGACTACCTGTATTTTCTGTTTCTGGACTATGAGCATTAGGTTGATTGAATCAGGAATACATATATGTAGACAAGGAACATGTGAAAATTAACTCCACAGATTGAAATACTGTACCATTTTGACTGGAGCTCTGATTATGCACAATCTGAGTAGAATCATTCATTTTTTACTGTGTTGAAGACCATTTCTTATTTTTATCAGGGGAAAAGGGTGAAGTTGGCCTTAGAACAACAACATATCAATTTTGTCAGTACTTACCTAATCTGCAGGGAAACAGTTGGCACTATTTTACAGTTATATTTCTGGCATATCAAAAGAATTTTGTTTGAACATTTTAAAGAAATTGTTTTAGACCTTTATAATAGAGATTATAAGAAATCATTTTTACATGCAATGAATCAAAAATATATAAATATTTGGAATTCATGGTCTCCAGAATCACCTGAGTTTTAGGACATATTAAACAGAACAGTGTGGAATTACGCATATCTGAGATAAATTGTATATCCCATTTCTGTCTCCATTGTTGTCACTGTTATGAATTTATCAACAATTTCTCATAAGAGGCAAGATATCTGACATACCTGATGTCCAATTATGCCCTGATACCATTTCAAAGGTGTCATCACCTTAGAAGATACAAAAGCAAGCACAGTTTATGACAAGCAGTATAGATAGTTTACTTTGGGTCTGGTTTTCATACATCACACTCAACCAGTGTCATTTAGTAGCTAACGTTTTGGATAAAGATAGAGAATCTAGGTTTAAGGCATTCTTTTGCTATGAAAACTCACTGGCTGACCACTACTACTTCTCATTCTGTGTTAACTCACAGAGTTGTTACTATAGGAAAATATTAGAAAAAGGAATGCTATGTGCACCATCTGGAAGTAAGGCTAGATATAAATATAATTTATAATTTATAAATAATTTACAGTGGTATTTTATAACTTTGGCTTAATGTGATCTGTGAACCTAGACTGTATAAAATGTGCAATTGTTTTTAGGGTAACAAGTTTTTATTAAGATGCATTCTTAATGCATTACAAGTATTCTTTACAAAATTTCATGCTACCTTTCTATGTCTTTAATAATTAATATTACATGCTGCAGAATTAGAGCATACAGCATGTTGCTAGTATTTTATATCTACTAGTAAATTATGTTTCATTATTTTTCCTTTTCACATAGCTAGTGGACTGCTTTTAATTAAAAGCCTATATTGTACATGCCTAAGCATTGGTTAATTATTTTCCTCTTGTATGAAAAACGACTAAAAAGCCACCGTTGCATTGCTTGAACAAAGTCTTTCTTCATCGCATTGTATTTCCAGTTACAATGGCCTACGGATAAAGTGAGACATTGTGGAAATGCTGGTAATGGAAGGAATGTTAGGTATAAACAACTAAGAGATACGAGGGGAATGCATTGGTAGCTTATTCATAAACAGCATTTATTCCAGGTGGCTAAAATCTTAGGGGGTTGGAGGACTATTCAAAATGTTATTAATGAAGTCACTGAAAAATGAAGATTGGAAATCTTCTTAGTTTCCAAGTTTCTTTACCCCTACTACTAACATAACAGTCACCTTACTGAAGTATTGATATCTGTAAATCTTCCTTTAATCTTGCTCAGCTGATAGGTGTATGTAAATTAAATTCAGAATAAAACAAGACAGTTGGAATGTTTTTCAGAATGTTTGGAGTGGGATGCTGAGTGACTCAAACTCAAAATGACTTCAATTCAGTGGTGGGATTCAGCCGGTTTGCACTGGTTCAGTAGAACCGGTAGCTAATTTTTTGTTGACTTTGGTGAACCGGCTGATACCCTAGCCCCTAGGTCTGCAACCCGCGGCTCTGGAGCCGCATGCGGCTCTTTCAGCTGTCTCCTGCGGCTCCCGGTCCTCTGCCATGTGCAGTCCAAAAAAAAAAGTGGGACTAAAAAAGTTCAACCAATCAATTCAAATATGCAGGGTAGGTGCATATCTCGCCTTGGCTCCACTCTTCAGTCAAACCCTGTTCTGCGCATGCGTGCATATACGCGTATGCGCACATATTTTTTGTGGCTCCCAGTTTTTCCTTTTGTGAGGGAACCGGTTCCGAGTGGCTCTTTCACTGTTTCAGGTTGCTGACCCCTGCCCTAGCCCTTTTTCACAAGGCCCAGAACGGACCACCGGAAGTGTGTGGATGCCACTTCTGGAAGTCAGTTCTGAGCTAGCGAGGCCTCCCAGGCCTAGAACAGCCCACTGGAAGTGCATGGACGCCACTTCCAGTGGGCCGTTCCGGGCCTGGGAGGCCTCCCCGGCTCAGAACCGACTTCTGGAAGAGGTGGCCACACAGAGAACCGGTTGTTCAGGTATTTGAATCCCATCACTGCTTCACTTCCATATTCCAGTGGAACTAATTGGGAATATTTGGGGGTATTCTGCCATGGGAACAATGGGAAATTCAAACAAATCTTTTTTTTTATACTAACTTTCCCCCCTCCTCCAAAAAAAGAAGGAAAATAATTACATGCTACCTGTCGCCTGGCCTATAAACGTGGCCTGTTCTTTATCTCTGAAAATCTACTTTCCTAATCTCTTCAGCTAAATTCAGTGAATGGAAATAGCATCTCCAAATGTGCTACCTACAAATCCCTATGGCTTCAAACACTTTTTTAAAAAGCAGATTAATACAGTATGTCAGTCATAAGACATGCGTAAATTAACATTTTGAATTTCAGTGCTCCAATGTTTTATTTGAAATGAGACAAAACTATGAAATGTACTGTCTTTTGTTTCAAGAGCATGGAATGCTCTGAAAGACTGTTTTAATTTTTAGGATACTTTAAACACAGAGTTTTTAGCACACCCTTCATGAAACTGTCCTTGCTTCAGCATAAATAGTAAAAAATTCAGTATATCGTGTACTTGATCATTTCACATGAAGGTAAGATTGTATAAATTCACTGCATTCTTCCTTGATAAAAGTTATCTAGTCAGTTGAAGAGAAACATTAGACTTAGTTTTGAGTAATCCTGTGCTCTCTAATCCTTTACTGTACATGTATGAATACAAACAAAACATAAAATTTATTTTTTTTACCTCATAACTGAAATTGATATAACCAGGATGTTGTGGTAGCTGAAAGAAATATTTACACTGTAAACAAGAAACTCTTTAAATTTTTAATATATCCAATAGTAAGCATATCTGGAAAGTTAGTGGGATGAGTAAATTGAGATAGCTGCATTATTATGAAATAATTAGCCAAATCCTGTATATATTGTAGGATACTTTAAACTAGACACCTAAGAAAGGTGAAGATACTATCTGACATTATAAATTGTAAAAGAAAAATAATGTTCAATTATAGTATTTCAAACTTGAATAAAATACATTTAAACTGAATTTAGGAGATGAAAACTCATAAGAAAAATGAATTCAAGGTAGGAGAATCTGTTACAACAAGAAGCTATGAGTTGTGGGATTCTAACATGAACAGCATAAGATGGCAGAAAGAAGTGGAATAAAATGTTCCTTTAAGAATATATGAAAAGAAAAAGATATATAGTATATTAGAAGAGAAGGAGGTTACCATACATATAACTGGAACTTTAGTAGTACCATTGGAAAAACTGACACCCAAATGTTGATAAAGGATGCCAAAAACATATTTAGAAAGATTTGTTTTCTCAGATCTGTTCAAACTAATGCCTGCTTTTGAGTTAAGAAGCAAAATGCTGAAAACTAATGGAGAAAGGCAGAGATATTCAACTCATATTTTGACTTACTTTTTTTGTAACAAGACTGTAATAGCTGGTTCCAAGATTCAAGATACTGTTATGTAAATAGCTGGGTTAAATCTTCTTTATAAAGAAAAAATCCTGTCTCCTAGCCAGATCACAGGGAAAGCTATTAGAAGATCAGAAAGGTTCCACTCTTATGTACACAGGGATGTATTGGTCCCAAATGGGAAAATTTCAACTCACTAAATCCTGATAAAGATAGCTCTTTGAGAAACATGTTTGTAAAAGAATCACTTTTGGTTTTAGGCACTTACAAGGATGGAGGGTATATTTTCCACCAGGCAACTGTGAAGAACAAAATGAAGCAGCAAAATTAAAGCCTGAAATTGATAGAAACATGGTCAAAGAATGTCTGTTTACTTTGGACAAGTTTAAATCTCTAGGTCAGAGGTGTCAAATTGCCGGCCCACAAGCCGGATGCGTCATGGCAAAACCGCGCCCACCCCATTGCCAGCAATGGAAAAAAAGTTGTGATATGTTGCAACACGTCACATGACGTTGTGAGTTTGATGCCCCTGTTCTAATACAAGATGAATTACCTTCCAGGGTAATGAAATAACTTGCTGTTGATATAGCTGAGCCTTTAGGCATTTATCTTTACAAATCCTACAGAATAGATGCAGTGTGAGGTGATTGCAGGGGATGAATATTCATAGCATTAAAAAGTGGAAAAAGGAGTTTCCATTTTGGTTCAGTATAGATATCAAAAAGAATGGTTGAGAACAATAAGTTTCTAGAATGCAAGGATTTATTGAGAGAAGATTTTTCAGACCAACCTTACCTTGCTTTTTGATTATTTTTAGTAGATTGAGGGAATACTAACCAAGTATTTTAGTAAATTGAGGAAATACTGTTCATCTGTATTTCATAAAGTATTTGAAAAAGTATCATGTACACATAGGTAATTCTCGACTTAGAACAGTTTGTTTAGTGACTGTTTGAAATTACAACAGCATTGGAAAAAGTGTCTTATGACAAGTGTTTCAAACTTATGACCATTGCAACATTCCCATGGTCACATGTTCAAAATTCAGACACTTGTCAACTGATTCATATTTCTGACAGTTGCAATGTTCCAGGGTCATGTGACTTTCTGACAAGCAAAGTCAATAGGGAAGCCAGATTCACTTAGCAACTATGTTACTAACTTAACAACTGAAGTTATTCACTTAACAACTGTGGAAAGAAAAATCATAAAATGTTATTCACTTAACAAGTCTTGCTTAGCAACAGAAATTTTGGACTTAATTGTGGTCGTAAGTTGAGAACTACCTTTATTAGCAAGACCAGTATGGAAAGAAAAATTAAGTAGGCATATAGCTTATTTGAAAATAGTAGGGTGCCTATCAGTGGTTCCTCATTGGATGGAGAAAAATATCAACTTGTGTGCCACAATGGATAGATTTTAAGGATGATACAATGAATGATTTGTATGAAAGAATATTACATGAAAGTGGGCAAACTATCATTATCTTAGGAGACAAAACTAAATTTCAAAATGATCTTAATAAATTAAACAAATGGAAAACGAATAAATTTAACATAGACTAATTCAGGAAAAAGAAATTAAAATATACAGAATAGGATGGGATCACTTGTCTTGGTAACTGTATTCATGAAAATTATGTTGCAATAATAGTTGATTACAAATTAAATAGTGTGATGAGCAAGAAAAATAGCAATGTGATTTTTACCCACATTTAGTTTCGGTCAGATCTTACCTCCCATATTGGGTCTAGTTCTAGGTGTTGCACATTAAAAAGATTCAGACCAAAAACAAGGCTTAAAGAAAAGCAGCAAGGGGATTAAAAACCAAACTAGAATTTCATGAAAAGAGAAAACTGATAGGGCTTATAAAGCTTTTCAAATATTTGAAAGGATGGCATGCTGAAAAACAATTAAGACCTGTTCTTTGCCATTCCAATATGCAAGACATAGAATAATAGGGCTAAGTTACCGGAAGACAAATTGTAATTGAATGTAAGAAAAAAATCCTAGTAGTAGAAGAGTTTTACAATGGAATCAATTCCTCAGAGGTCATGGGCTCACATTCACTGGTGATGTTCAGGTGGAGACTGAACAGCTGCTGCTAAGGTGTGTTTTCATTGGCTTCTGCACTGAAGAGCAGGTTAGCCTCTTCCAACTCAGTGATTGTAAAGAAATAATTTCCTATTTCTGAAAGTTAAAATGGAAACTTGTCTGAAACCACAGTCAGTATAAAAGCTAGGTGTGAATCCCAAAATATATGGATATAAAGCAAGAAATATACAATTTCAAAATATAAGTATATAGAAGAAGAAATATACAGATATTACTTTAGGTTGATATCAGTGCTAATATTCCCCCTCACCACAGTCTTCTCAGCACAACTTCACCATTGATTAATTTTATCCTTTACATGCAAGCATATACTCCCTTTTTCTTCCTGAGCTTTCCAAAGACCACCCTTTCTTTCTGCAGTATAGATGTAGTCTTTCTTCTACCTGCACCCCAATTCTTTTGGTTTGTCCCAGCTTCCATCTCCCCAACTTCTGTTCACCTTAGATATTCCAGACCTTCCTGGTTTACTCTTCTGCCATTTTCAACCTTATCCCCTTTATCAGTTAATAGTATTGTAACCAGTCGGGTTTTTGGGTGGGAGGGTGAGGATCAGTGAATAGTGAAGCACTGATTTCCAGATGCTGGAGAAGGAAATGGCAACCCACTCCAGTATCTTTGCCATGAAAACCCTATGGACAGTACCAAAAGGCAAAACGATATGACGCTGGAAGATGAGCCCCTCAGGTCGGAAGGCGTCCAATATGCTACTGGGGAAGAGCAGAGGGCTAGTACTAGTAGCGCCAGAAAGAATGAAGCGACTGGGCCAAAGCCGAAAGGACGCTCAGCTGTGGATATGTCTGGTGGTGAAAGGAAAGTCCGATGCTGTAAAGATTTTTTCTCCATAGGAACCTGGAATGTAAGATCCATGAATCAAGGCAAGCTGGACGTGGTCAAACAAGAGATGACAAGACTGAACATCGACATCTTAGGTATCAGCGAACTAAAATGGACAGGAATGGGTGAATTTAATTCAGATGACCATCAGGTATACTACTGCGGGCAAGAATCCCTCAGAAGAAATGGAGTAGCCTTCATAGTCAATAAAAGAGTAGGAAAAGCAATACTGGGATACAATCCTCAAAATGACAGAATGATCTCAGTTCGAATCCAAGGCAAACCATTCAATATCACAGTAGTCCAAGTCTATGCCCCAACCACCGGTGCTGAAGAGGATGAAATTGATCGGTTCTATGAAGCCCTACAGCACCTTATAGAACTAACACCAAAAAATGATGTCCTTATCATCATGGGGGATTGGAATGCTAAAGTAGGAAGCCAAAAGATAACCGGAATAACAGGCAAGTTTGGCCTTGGAGTACAAAATGAAGCAGGGCACAGGCTGATAGAATTTTGTCAAGAGAATACGATGGTCATAGCAAACACTCTTTTCCAACAACCCAAGAGACGGCTCTACACATGGACATCACCAGACGGTCAACACAGAAATCAGATTGACTATATGCTCTGCAGCCAAAGATGGAGAAGCTCTATACAGTCAGTAAAAACAAGACCAGGAGCTGACTGTGGCTCAGACCATGAGCTTCTTGTTGCAAAGTTTAGGCTTAAACTGAAGAAAGTTGGGAAAAGCACCAGGCCAGTCAGGTATGAATTAAATCATATCCCCGTTGAATATACAGTAGAGGTGACAAATAGATTTAAGGAATTAGATCTGATAGACAGGGTGCCTGAAGAACTATGGACAGAGGTTCGCAACATTGTACAAGAGGTAGCAACCAAAACCATCCCAAAGAAAAAGAAATGCAAGAAAGCAAAATGGCTGTCTGAGGAAGCTTTGCAAATAGCTGAGGAAAGGAGGGAAGCAAAAGGCAAGGGAGAAAAAGAAAGATACGCCCAATTGAATGCAGAATTCCAGAGAATAGCTAGAAGAGATAAGAATGCCTTCTTAAATGAACAGTGCAAAGAAATAGAAGAAAACAATAGAATAGGGAGGACCAGAGATCTTTTCAAGAAAATTGGAGAGATGAAGGGAACGTTCAATGCAAAAATGGGCATGATAAAGGACCAAAATGGCAGGGACCTAACAGAGGCAGAAGAGATTAAGAAGAGATGGCAAAATTACACAGAAGAACTATACAAGAATGAGCTTAACGTCCCTGATAATCACAATGAGGTGGTCACTGACCTCGAGCCAGACATCCTAGAATGTGAAGTGAAGTGGGCCTTAGAAAAGCTGAGCAACAACAAAGCTAGTGGAGGTGACAGTATTCCAGCTGAGCTATTAAAAATCTTAAAAGACGATGCAGTAAAAGTGCTACACTCAATTTGCCAGCAAATTTGGAAAACTCAACAGTGGCCACAGGATTGGAAAAGATCAGTTTACATTCCAATTCCAAAGAAAGGCAGTGCCAAAGAATGTTCAAACTATCGCACCATTGCACTCATTTCTCATGCTAGTAAAGTTATGCTTAAAATCCTACAAGCTAGACTCCAGCAGTATGTGGATTGAGAACTACCAGAAGTACAGGCAGGATTTCGAAGAGGCAGAGGAACTAGAGATCAAATAGCCAACATACGCTGGATCATGGAGAAAGCTAGAGAGTTCCAGAAAAACATCTACTTCTGCTTCATTGACTATGCTAAAGCCTTTGATTGTGTGGATCATAACAAACTGTGGCAAGTTCTTAAAGAGATGGGAGTACCAGAACATCTTATTTGTCTCTTGAGAAACCTATATGCGGGCCAAGAAGCAACAGTGAGAACTGGACACGGAACCACTGATTGGTTCCAAATTGGGAAAGGAGTCCGGCAAGGCTGTATACTGTCGCCTTGCCTATTTAACTTATATGCAGAGCACATCATGAGAAAGGCAGGGCTAGATGAATCAAAAGTTGGAATTAAGATTGCTGGAAGAAATATCAACAACCTAAGATATGCAGATGATACCACTCTAATGGCAGAAAGTGAAGAGGAACTGAAGAGTCTCTTGTTGCGAGTGAAGAAGGAGAGTGCAAAAGTTGGGTTGAAACTAAACATTAAGAAAACCAAGATCATGGCATCCGGCCCTCTCAATTCCTGGCAAATAGATGGGGAAGAAATGGAGGTAGTGACAGATTTTATTTTCCTGGGCTCCAAGATCACTGCAGATGGGGACTGTAGTCAAGAAATTAAAAGACGCTTGCTCCTCGGGAGGAAAGCCATGGCAAATCTAGACAGCACACTAAAAAGCTGTTCTGTACCAGCCTGCTACCGGCCTTGCAGAAAGGCAACCCCTGTACAAACGGCAGAGGCTGGAGAGCGTCTGAGGCTGGAAAACGTCTGCCAAGATTTATTATACAAACAAGCAACAAAACAAGAAACAAGATACCGGAACTTTGATCCTCAAACGGAGCGGTTGCTTTCAGCAACCAGCCCTTCCCCAAACACTCCCTTTATTAGAGTTCAGGGCGTGGCCTCCCTGTGCCTCCTTCCGAGGAGTCCCACAGCCTTTCTCTGCTTGCTCCTGCTTGACTGCCTCCTGCGTCGGGCATCCTTGAACAGGGCCAGCTGTGGGTCATCATCATCCGCACTGTCGGGCTTGCGCAGCTGAGAAGAGGGGCCTGGCTGGGGGCTCTGCGAAGCCTCCAAGCCATCATCAGCAAGTTCGTCTTCAACACCCTCCTCCTCCCCCTCGTCTGAGTCATCCGAGTCATCCGACCCGGCTGCCGGACCCACAGGCTGACCCTGAATCACAACAAAAGCAGAGACATCACCCTGTCAACCAAAGTGCGTATAGTCAAGGCTATGGTCTTCCCAGTTGCAATGTATGGCAGTGAAAGTTGGACCATAAGAAAGGCTGAGCGCAAAAGAATTGAGGCCTTTGAACTCTGGTGCTGGAGAAGACTCCTGCGAGTCCCTTGGACTGCAAGGCGATCAAACCGGTCAGTCCTAGAGGAGATCAACCCTGACTGCTCTTTAGAAGGCCAGATCCTGAAGCTAAAACTCAAATACTTTGGCCACCTAATGAGGAGGAAGGACTCACTGGAGAAGAGCCTAATGCTGGGAAAGATTGAGGGCAATAGAAGAAGGGGACGACAGAGAATGAGGTGGCTGGATGGAGTCACTGAAGCAGTAGGCGTGAGCTTAAATGGACTCCAGAAGATGGTAGAGGACAGGAAAGCCTGGAGGAACATTGTCCATAGGGTCGCGATGGGTCGGACACGACTTCGCAACTAACAACAACAAAGAGCTACTCTTTCAAACACTCTTGAAGCTCCTGTTTGAAGCAGTTCTGGCCAACTTAAAAAAGAACTTATAAAAAATAAGTGACTAATATTTATAAATTAGGGATGTGCGGGAAATGTGTGGGTCACCATGTTTTCTATTCCCAAATTTGGTAAAAGGTGTTAAACCTGAGTATTCTTTGCAGTTATTTCATTCATTTCACTTGTCATGAACTGTTAATTCAATACTTTGAGATTACAGTACTTAATAATACTTACTGGGATTGCAAATGCAGAACTTAAGAGGCACATAACCAAAGTCCAGCTCTCCATCTTTCTCATAAAAAATCCTATAACATAAAAAGAAATAATTTTGTCTCATGATACCACGAAGCCTTAAATACATATTTTTTATATTTCCTCAATGTATTGTTAAAACTAATTATTAATTATTAAGAGTAAAGGAAAATATTTTATCTCTGTAGAATGTCAATGGCTGAAGTTATAACACAGGAAAAATATCCCCTTTCCACTGAAACTAATGAACCTTCAAGTGGTTAGTTTATTAGGTTCATGGAAAAAGGTAATTATAGTGGATGTTTCCTGCAGTTGTATCTTGGCATGATAACACAGTATGTTTCCTTAGTTTAAGACAAAACCAACACATTCTCAGATCATCGTATATACTGGAGACTATTTCTAATATATTTCATGTCCTGCAAATTCAATAGATTTTTCCTGAATTCAATTCTGTTTCCATTTCTGACAAAATTTGCTTAGCACATACAAACCAATCCAATATTTTTTGCTACCATCTTTAAAGTCCTTGTGTTGAATAAACAGAATGAAGATTTCCATGACATCTAATAAGAGAATATATTAGGATGCCTTTGAACTTGCCTGTGGAATATCTTTATATAGGTTCTATAAGTTAAAGCATAACATGTAAAAACTTATCTTGTTTTAGAAGCTGAAAGGTTTTATTATTCTTTATTTTAAACTTAAAATAAACAATATTGAGAAATATATTTAAATATAAAAGTACTAGTTGATTCATTTTTTACATTTGAGAAGAAAAACATATATGTATATATATCTTGATTTGACTACTGTTTTATTCTGTAAATAATGAAAATGAACAATAAATTGAGAAAATGTATAAGCATACCTTTGATAAGTCTGTTGGATGGTTGCTTCAGAAGCCTTGGTAGTTCAAGCATTTTTTTTCTTTATTTGGCTCATATTTAAACAGTTTTTTCATAGGGAACAACCAATCAGCCTTCACATTTAAATATCTGTTGTATCATATATTTTGAGACATCAAAACACACATGGAAGTGAGTATTATGGTTAAAATATGCAGTCTTTCATTATGCATGCACAGATTACGACATATTATTTTGTTTCTTCAAATTGCCTGAGCTGGCCAAGATGATGATAGATTTAATCCTTGCTTTCATTAATAGTTTTTCCAAATTGTCTTATTTTTAATATAAAATTTTAAATTAAGTATATTATTACTTTATTTTTACTACTTTTAAAATAATTTTTCCTTCAAGTAGAACTTGATTTCTTGGAGACTGCATGGACATATCCGTGTCATTTTCATGGCAATATCACAGAAGTATTTCTTTGCTTTTTCCAAAATATGTGATCTCTCCTGTCTGGAACCAACCTGACCGTAGCTAGCTTCTGAGTCAAGGGTAATTCTGTCTCTATCAAAAATTATTTTGTAACTCTGCAAAATTATCTAAAAGAAATTAAACAATATTCCTTGAAATTAACTCTTGTTCTACATTAATGTTTTTACATAGCACAATTATTATTATAGACATTTATTGTTTATACACAAATACATATATACACATATATACATGTTTCAGATCAGCACAATGGAATCATTATGACCTTTATTTTTATAAATTAACTCGAGAAGTCCATCTTACATATAACAAAATGAGTCCTTCGGGAGAAGGGCGGTATACAAATATAATAAAATAAATAAATAAATAAAATAAAAAATATGGAATATTAATTTAATATTCTTGGGTCCGGGTTATCTGAGGGAACACCTGCTGCCGGCATCAAGCTCCCTTCATCCCGTGCGCTCCCACAGGGAGGGCCTTCTCAGGATACCGCCAGTTAGGGAATGCCGGCGGGTTATTCCCAGGGGAAGAGCGTTCTCTGTGGGTGCGCCGGCCCTATGGAACCAGCTCCCCATGGAACTTAGGACTGCCCCCGACCTTCGCTCATTCCGCAGGGACCTGAAAACCTGGCTCTTTGAGCTGTCTGGCCCAGGCTGAGGGGTTTTAATTTTTATTAGGCTTTAGTTTTAAATTTCGGGGACTTTATTTAATTAATTGTTTTAATATGATTTTAATTTTTATATGTTTGTTTTAATCTTCCCTGTATTTATCCCTGAGTCCTCCGGGAATAGAGCGGTATATAAATTTAATAAAATAAATAAATAAAATAAATAAGTAATAAAATGGAAAAAATCTGCCTCAGGAAAGTAAAACACTTGAATCGATTGAGTTGAATCAAAAGAACTTTTACTGAGAAAAACGATGCAGTAAAGTCACAAGGAATCTGAAGGTCCTGTGCAAAGCAAAAAGCAATTCTTTCAATTTCTCAATCCCAAACCCTCTGACCAGTCCACCGATAGCCAAAGTGATGCCGAGAAGATGTTTTGAGAACGCTGAGATGCTAGGCAGATAATAGTTCACAATCAGGGTGCAATGGCCTTGAAACTTGGTGAAAACTGGCTGGGAAGGAGCCCATCCTGTATCCGAAGACAATCCCCCTCCCTAATTCCCAGGAGAACAGCAGAAGTGAAAAATCCCAAACATGCTATCTCCCCACCTCCCTCAGCACGTTGGCAGGACACTAGAGTACGAATGGTGGACCTGACACTATCATTTACTTTCTCCATTTTAAAAAATGTCTAACACCTATTAGCCCCATGTCTCTGATCTATTTGTTGTTGTTAGCTGTGAAGTCGTGTCCGACCCATCGCAACCCTATAGACAACGTTCCTCTAGGCCTTCCTGTCCTCTACCATCTTCTGGAGTCCATTTAAGCTCACACCTACTGCTTCAGTGACTCCATCCAGCCACCTCATTCTCTGTTGTCCCCTTCTTCTATTGCCCTCAATCTTTCCCAGCATTAGGCTCTTCTCCACTGAGTCCTTCCTTCTCATTAGGTGGCCAAAGTATTTGAGTTTTAGCTTCAGGATCTGGCCTTCTAAAGAGCAGTCAGGGTTGTCTCCTCTAGGACTGACCAGTTTGATCGCCTTGCGGTCCAAGGGACTCGCAGGAGTCTTCTCCAGCACCATAGTTCAAAGGCTTCAATTCTTCGGTCCTCGGCCTTTCTTATGGTCCAGCTTTCAAAGCCATACAGCCTTGACTATACGCACTTTTGTTGACAGGGTGATGTCTCTGCTTTCTAGTGTGTTGTCTAGATTTGCCATGGCTTTCCTCCCCAGGAGCAAGCATCTTTTAATTTCTTGGCTACAGTCCCCATCTGCAGTGATCTTGGAGCCCAGGAAAATAAAATCTGTCCCTACCTCCATTTCTTCCCCATCTATTTGCCAGGAATTGAGAGGGCCGGATGCCATGATCTTGGTTTTCTTAATGTTAAGTTTCAACCCAAGTTTTGCACTCTGATCTATAATACGTACCAAGTATACTTTTCTCTCTGCATATAAAAATTTAAAAATAGTTGATAGAGTTTTATAAATAAAAGTATATTCAGTGAAATTTAGATTTTCTCTCCAACCATACTTGTAGTTCTTTTTGTATAAATAAATAAGGCTTCCATTTGAGGGTGGGAGTTATAAGCACAAAATATTAAAAATTGAGCAAAATTTTTAAACTTTACAATTATTTGGGTTAAAAATAATATAGGTAATTCGGAAATCAGATTGTATACATTTTTAGTTGATTAGACTCAAATGGGATTTAAAGTTTCTTTGGATTTATTTAGAGATATTAATTTTCACATTTTTTTGCAGTTTTGCTTATTTTTTCCACTGAATGTATCACCTTCATGAGGAACCTAATAATATATAAAATGGGGTTCTGTGTTATAAATTAATACCAACATCTGGTGCTTGTGTCATTTATTTATGGTTATGCAGCATGCACTGTGCCCTGATCTATATCAATTTCACAGACCTTGGCTCTCCTCATCAAAGTAAAATTCTCACCTTGGAGATTCGTGAAGCATATTACATCCCAGTCAAAAAGGTTTCTGAAGACTTCTGTTTTAAAAAAATGACAGCCTGGAAGTTTACAAAATTGTTTCTAAAGTTCTGGAGTTCCATTGATTCACAGTCAGAAGCAAAGACTTGAAATAGAGACAGTTTGGGACAAAATCATTTCAAGAGTGCAGCATAAAATGATTCAGTGACGTGGAGCTACACCCCCATCCCCTCCCCAAAGAAACACCCCAAGAATTTGTTGATCTTACTTGACAAAAATCAGTGTTCATGACTTCACTATCACAAAAAACACAAGTAAAACTGGGTTTCACATGAGAATGAGAAGACTATTGCTCACTAAGAAAGATACTAACTTTTCATCTAAATTTGCTAAAAATCACCTGGCTGATCCTGGTATGGGTGTTAAGTCTGATAGAAATCAGACACCCTTTTGAAGTAGTTTGCTTCCTCAGATTTTGATAAAGAGTTAGGTTTTGCATTGGAACAGGCTATCTGTTGGCTGAAACAACAGCGCAAGAGAATGAAGTGATTTCACACATAGAAGCAAATCTACAATTGACTGACAAACAATACATGAATATTTTGGATATTGTAGCTGGGCCTGAAGAAAGCCTGAAGAAAGAATTCATGCTGGAACACTTTTAACTGTAGTTAATTGTTGTGCAGGAATAGGCAACATAATATTATCACCAATTATAGAAATATTTGGGGCATCAATCCACTAAATAGGGTGTAACCAATTGACGCCATCTAAATCTAAAGAGGGCAGTTGTGTTTTTTTTACCATGCCACATTGCGGGTTGAATAATTGCTTATGAAATAAACAAGCACAAAGTATTGGGTTTTTTCCTTCACTCTGACTTCCTATATCAATCATTGACCCACAGGAAACTCTTTGGAGATACATATAAATATGGCCTCAGAAAATCTGAAAGGGTGTTCATCACAGAATGGGTGTCTTATTCGAGGTTGATAATATGCACACTACTAAGTGTGTGTGTGTGTGTGTGTGTGTGTGTGTATACACACACACACACACACACACACATACATTATACACACACACACGTAGAGTACATATAGTTGCCTTAAAGGTTTCTCTATAAAGTAGACCACAACCTACTCTTTGATAAGCTAGAAAAAAGTGGAATAGACAACATCACCACCAGATGGATCTGTAGCTGGTTGACAAACCGTACTCAACAAGTAGTCCTCAATGGCACTACATCCACATGGAGAGAAGCAGTTAGGTACCACAAAGTTCCATCTTAGGCCCAGTACTCTTCAATATCTTCATAAATGACTTAGATGAGGGAATTGAAGAGGAACTCATAAAATTTGTAGATGACACCAAACTGACAGGAGTAGCCAACACCCCAGAAGACAAACTCAGATCCAAAAAGATCTTGACAAACTTGAACAATGGGCCCTATCCAACAAAATGAATTTTACTGTGGAGAAAAGCAAAGTTTTACATTTAGGCAGGAAAAATCAAGTGTACAAGTACAGATTGGGCGAGACCTGGCTTAAAAACAGTAACTGTGAGAGGGACCTTGGAGTCCTTGTGGATGATCATTTGACTATGAGCCAGCATTGTGCAGCAGCAACCAAAAAAGCTAATACAATCCTGGGTTGTATAAACAGAGGCATAGAATTAAGATCACATGAAGTATTAGTACACCTTTATAAAACCCTAGTAAGACCACACCTGAAATACTGCAGCCAATTTTGGTCACCATATCACAAAAAACATGTTGAGAGTTTGGAAAAAATTCAGAGAAGAACAACTAAGATGATCAAAGGCCTGGAGATTAAAACATACAAAGAACGGCTGTGGGACTTGGGTTTGGCTAATCTAAAGAAAAGAAGAAATAGGGGAGACATCATAGCAGTTTTCCAGTATCTGAGGGAGTCACGTTGTTCACCAGAGCACCAGAGGGAAGGACGAGAAACAATGGTTGGAAACTGATCAAAGAGAGCAGCAACCTGGAATTAAGGAGAAACTTTCTGACAGTGAGGACAATCAGCCACTGGGAACAGCTTGCCTCCAGAAATTGTGGGCGCTCCATCACTGGAGATTTTAAAGAAGAGACTAGACAATCACCTGTCTGAGATGGTATAGGTTCTCCTGCTTGAGCAAGGGGCTGGACTAGAAGACCTCCAAGGTCCTTCCAGCTCTATTCTATTCTAAATTCTAAATCATATAGATGTGTTTGCCTAATTACAATAAAATAAATAATGCACATTTGATTCTTTGGTGCAAGCATAATTATGAAGTTATGTGTCAGTGCTTAGTTCTATGTTTGTTTTATTTTCAATTTTTAAACAACCTTAGTCATGTTATCTGTTTAACTTATAATTTTAGGCAGATGAAAGAATTTTGTAATTCGCTGACAGGAAAGCTTCCTTGCCTAAGCAAGTATGATGTAAATGAATAGCATTTAGGGTGAGTGATGACTATTTACAGTAAAAACAAAAAATATAAAAACACTTGTCTAAATTAAATGACTGCATATAATGAGATTTTAAAAAGTAATCCTAAATGTTAAGTAAACCTGTACTAGGTAAATATTTTGGGGCATATACTCTGGTTCTTCAAGATAATAAAATAATTAGTGACATTGGATAGAGAGATCAGATGATTTTCCTGGGATCTGTTGGAGGCACTCTCCCAACTTAGGAGTCACAGACCCAGGTGCTCCTACCACCACTGGGACAATTTTGGCCTTTCTACATCAGACATGTCAAAATTGCGACATCATGTGACGTTGCGCAACATATCGGAGCTTTTTCACCATTCTTGGCAATGGGGTGGGCATGGCTTCAGTATGATGAAACTGGCCTGCATACTGGCAATTTGACATCCCTGTTCTACATCCTAGTTTCTCCTTCAGACCCTGGTACTTCTCCCCTTCTCATGCTCCTTCCTGATGTTTCTATCGCTTGGCACCACTACATCTGTCAGGACCCACCCCAATCCACATCTTAGAAAAGAAAGAACTCTTGAACCAGGAATTGTCCAAAAGGAGTTTTTACTAAAACATGATTGGTAATGGGAATACTAGACAGGATCTGAAACTGTGTTACAGATTGATACTTTTAAAAAGTCCCTGAGTCAAAACCCTTCCCCTCAAACCATCTGGTCAGTCCCGGATCAATTAAAATTCAGCTGTCAAACTCTTCCATGGGAAAAAGGGATCTTCCCATGCCTTTACGACAATTACCTCCTTCCTTTCAGATTCTAATCGGAGATGCAAACCAGATCTCTCCCCCCCTTCCTTTGTTGTTCTCAGTTCAAAGGTTCTTCCCCTGGTCTTTGAAGACAGCCTCCCAGCAGGCTGAATAAACAATCCTTGCACCTATTAACATCTTCTCTTTGTAATTGCTTCCGTGTGCGGGGGGGGGGGTGCCCATTCTAATACTGCCCTGTGGAGATATGCGATATCCCAGATAGTCTATTCTTTCCTGGTGGAATTCACACTTCAGTAATTTAGCATATAGGTGGGCAGCCCGCAATTTTTTCAGGACTTCTCTGACTAGGTTGATATTGGTTTGGTTTCAGTGAACATAAGGATATCATCTAGGTAAACCAGGACCCCCTTATTTATTTATTTATTTATTTATTTATTTATTTATTTATTTATTTATTTGATTTGTATACCGCCCTTCTCCCTAAGGACTCAGGGTGACAGTGACATAAATAACAGAATGCACAAATACAGATATTGAAAACAAATTAAACCCTAATTTTGCCCAAATGCAGAAGATAGTTACCTTAAAACAATAATTACAACAGAACCCGTCAGACCAGACCAGATTGCTCACAGAGATATGTTTTTAGGTTGCATCGGAAGGAGCGAAGGTCGGGAGCCATCCGGAGCTCAACCGGTAAACGGTTCCATAGGTCAGGCGTGCCCACAGATAACGCCCTCCCTCTGGGAGCCATCAGACGGCATTCTCCGAATGGCGGAACCCTTAGGAGGCCCTCTCTGTGGGAGCGCACTGGATGGAGGGACGTTGACGCTGGCAGCAGGTGATTCCTAAGGTACTCCGGACCCATGCCATGTAGGGCTTTGAAAACCATTACCAGCACCTTGAATCTTACCCGGAGGACAACTGGAAGCCAATGCAGCTCACGGAGTAGAGGTGCAACATGGGAGTATTGGGAGACTCCCAACACAACTCTCGCGGCTGCATTCTGTACCAGTTGGAGCCTCCGAGTGGTCCTCAAGGGCAGCCCCATGTAAAGAGCATTGCAGTAGTCTAAATGAGAGGTCACGAGTGCATGAGTGACCGTACGTAGGGCATCTCGGTTTAGATAGGGCCCTAATTGGCGCACCAGGCGAACCTGGGCAAAGGCTCCCCTAGTCACAGCTGTTATGTGCTCTTCCAAGGAAAGCTGTGAATCTAGGAGGACTCCCAAGTTGCGAGCCCTATCTGTGGGGGGTAATAACTCACCCCCTATAGAAAGAGATGGAATGTTCTGAATATCCCGAGATGCCGGTACGTACAGCCACTCGGTCTTGTCAGGGTTGAGTTGAAGCCTGTTCCTCCCCATCCAGACCCGAACTGCTTCCAGGCAACGGGACATCACATCAAGGGCATCACTGAGGTGGTTTGGGGTCGAAATAAAAAACTGGGTATCATCAGCATACTGGTGATACCCGACTCCAAAACCACGAATGATCTCACCTAGCGGTTTCATGTAGATGTTGAATAGGAGAGGCGAGAGGACCGATCCTTGAGGGACGCCGCAAGTGAGAGGCCTCGATCTCGATCTCTGCCCTCTTGTTAATACCGACTGTGAACGTCCCATGAGATAGGAGGAGAACCACTGGAGAACCGTGCCTCCCACTCCCAATCCCCTGAGACGCTGCAGCAAGATACCATGGTCGATGGTATCAAAAGCCGCTGAGAGATCTAGAAGAACTAGGACAGAGGAACAGCCTCTGTCCCGAGCTCTCCAGAGATCATTTATTAGTGCGACCAATGCCGTCTCTGTGCTGTGTCCGGGCCTGAAACCCGATTGGTACGGGTCCAGATAGTCAGTTTCCTCCAGAACCGAAGGGAGCTGATGTGCCACCACACTCTCAACAACCTTAGCAAGAAAGCGTAGGTTGGAGACCGGACGAAAGTTGTTTAATATAGTTGGGTCCAAGGTTGGTTTCTTGAGGAGGGGTCTCACCACCGCTTCTTTCAAGACGGAGGGGAAACAACCCTCACTCAGGGAGGCGGATATCACCGCCTGGAGCCAGATTCGTGTATATAGGTGCTCTCTTAGTACGTCATTAATTAATTGCATAAAGACTGCAGGGACCCCTTGCAGTGCAAATGGCAGTACTTTGAACTGGTAGCAACCCATTGGGCAGTTGAATGCAGTCTTCCATTCATCTCCTTCCTTGATCCTAATGCAGTAATATGCTTCCCTCAGGTGTAGTTTAGTAAAAATCCTTCCGATAGGTGGGATAGCATATCCTTCATTAGGGGTAGGGGGTACAGATTACATTCACTAATTGTGTTCAAATTTCTATAGTCTACGCATAAGCGATAAGAACCGTCCTTATTCTCCCTGAACAAGACGGGGGTGGCCACTTTGGGTTTGGCAGGCTCAATAAATTCTCTTTCTAAGTTTTTCTTTATGAATCTTTCCATCTCTGCCATTTCCTTTGGGCTCATGGCGTACATCCTCGGCTTTGGGAGTTTTGTCCTGGGTTTGAATTCTATAGCACAGTCTGTGGGGTGGTGGGGGGGAAGCTCATCTGCCCGTTCCTCACTGAAAACTTCAGCAAGGTCCCTGTATTCCTCCAGTATTTCTGGTAATCCCTTCTCTTCCCCCACCGATGCTGACTCCTCTCTTTGGGTTGAGGGGGTGCTTTTGGGTTTTAAACTCCTAAGCTCCCCCTCTGGGAAGTTGAGTTCTGCTGTCCTCCAATTTATACCGGGTTTCCATTTCTTCAGCCATTCCAGTCCTAAAATCATTGGGCATTCCATGCCTGGGGCCACTACAAACGTTATGTCTTCCTCATGAGACCCCAGGGATAAGTGAATTGGTAAAGTGGCTAGGGTAGCTGATCTGCCCTGCTATTGACCCATCTAATTGGCTAAAGGAGATTGGTTGTTTTAGTCTCCTCACTGGGATGCTGAGTCTCCCCACCAGCATCGGGCTAATAAGGCAGCGGGTGCAACCAGAATCTATTAGGACTTTTATTTTGACGGCTTCAGGCATAGAGGAAGCTAATATAGTCACTGTCTTAAGGATGGGTGGGACGGATCCACTTACCAAAGGCTCTCCCTCTGAGCTGTCTTCCGAGGTATACACCACCCTTGCGGGGTAGGCCGGAATCTAGTCCCAGTTCTTGGCAGGGGTTGTGGACTTTACGGCCTCTGTCCCCTTCACGGAAGATTCGTTTGGGTTGCCTTGGGGCTTCCCTAATTTCTTGGAGGGTGATGCCTCTGATTTACACTGGGGGGCTTTTGAGTGGCATTCTGAGGCGCGATGACCCTCTCTCCCGCATTTGAAACAGTCTGTTGATTTTTCAGCTGTGGACAGTGGTTATTCCCCCTCGCGTGTTTGCTCGGTTGGCGGGCAGGCCCATGGTTTCCCCTGACGGTGCCTCTTCAGTAGGTCTATCTCTGCCTCCTCTGCCAGGACATACCAGTCGTCGAGATGGTGTGGGTTTCCTCAAGGCAGGCAAGCATCATACAGGTCATAGTTTAGCGCATCTTTGAAATGGCTAAGGAGAATATCTTCTGGCCAGTTCAGCTTGGTGGCAATGGCTCTGAATTCTTGGGTATATTCAGCCACCAGCCGTCTGCCCTGCCTGACTGTTTTGATTCTCTCCCGGGCCTTATGATCAGCCAAAGGATCCTCGAACCGCCTCCTCAAGGATGACATGAATCGGTTGAAGTCGTTGAGTTCTGGGGCGTTGGAGTCATGCAGGTTCACCACCCAGTCTGCAGCCGGTCCATCCAGGGTGGATTGTACAATACGGATGCGGGCTTTGTCACTGGGGATGTCCCGTCCATATTCTTCCATATAGCTGAGGACTTGGGTTAGGAAAAACCCCAAGCGTCGTGGCTCCCCACTGAATTTGATTCCAGGGGTGGAAGTCTTTGAATGGATCGTTGTCTGTGCTGCAGGCGGTATTGCCCCTCATCCTGATCCCCATCTGTGGTTCTGGGGTAGGTGAGTATTTCTGAGGCAGCAACTCCTGTTCCAGCGATGGCCCCGGTGTTGCAGGTACCGCATTCCCCCCCCACTGTCTCTCCAGTTGTGGGCCCAGGCACTGCTGCGGCTGCGTAACTCAGGTTTCTCCTGTCTTAGTGAGCTAAGGGTTTTCTTCATCAGGTCAATAGCTCTCTCGAGGACCCACTCCTCTTCACTGACGTGCAGGGAGCTCTCCATCTCTTGCCTCAATTCAGGTTGGTGGCCGCCCCGCCTCAGGGTCACTTTCCTCGATGCCTTTTCCCACTCACTTTTCCTTTCAATGCCCATCGACCACCATGTGCATCGGATGTGCATCTCCGCCACCTCTTCCCCGGAGAAATCTGATGCTTCAGCTTCCAACCATTGGTGGGGTTTCGGTTGAGGGGAAAACTCCCTTTCCATGGCCTCCTGCCTTGCTTCGTCATTAGACATTGTATTTTTTGGAAAGTCTCCCGGTAAGGGTTTTCCTTCCAGGTTGACTCTTACTGCAGATCCTGTTTAATGTCAGGACCCACCCCAATCCACATCTCAGGAAAGAAAGAACTCTTGAACCAGGAATTGTCCAAAAGGAGCTTTTACTAAAACATGATTGGTAATGGGAATACTAGACAGGATCTGAAACTGTGTTACAGATTGGTACTTTTAAAAAGTCCCTGAGTCAAAACCCTTCCCCTCAAACCATCTGGTCAGTCCCGGATCAATTAAAATTCAGGTGTCAAAACTCTTCCATGGGAAAAAGGGATCTTCCCATGCCTTTACGACAATTACCTCCTTCCTTTCAGATTCTAATCAGAGATACAAACCAGATCTCTCCCCCCCCCTTCCTTTGTTGTTCTCAGTTCAAAGGTTCTTCCCCTGGTCTTTGAAGACAGCCTCCCAGCAAGCTGAATAAACAATCCTTGCACCTATTAACATCTTCTCTTCTCCTTGGAAAAATGGCAGAATCCAGGGAGAGGTATAAGATTTTAGAACATATATATAGGATATAAATGGATTCTGACAACGTCTATCGCCACCACTCTCTCTAATTGAACCCAAAATTTCTGTTGCTAAGCAAGACAGTTATTAAGTGAATTTTGACATAATAAAGAAGAAACATAATAAAAATTGTACAAAAATTACCATCGCCCCAGTGACATTTCTAAAAATTAAATTCTGGTAAAAATGTATATGAACAGCAAAATAATCCAGTGTAATTGAAGTTAATAATTACTTAGTAACAAAACCCATACATTTCTGTTGAAGCTTAGAGTATTATTAAAAATCCACTATTTAAATTACTTTTAAAAAATTAAAGATAGCTTCATTTTAATGAATTACATTTTCTCCCCCCTAGTAACAGATTATCAAATGTTACTGTATAACAAAACAAAACTGTAAAATAATAGAAATTTTAAAAAGTGCAATTGCCTAGAATACTGTCATAATATTTTAGAATGTTGTCATAATTTCTTGGTGGAAAAAATTCAAATTTAGTATTAAGACTATATAAATTTCTTCATCTGTTCATCTCTATGTCAGCTTGTAGATAAAAGCTGAGAAATTACATTCCCCATTTTCCTTTTGTTATTCCTTTCTCATCATAAGAAAAAAGAAGGAAAATGAGACTAAATACACATCCTGTATTTGAAATCTTATACAATGCCTTTGAATAGAACAAAGATAATTATGTAATGGTTAAAAATAACACAAGATGTGATCATACAGATGCAGCACAATCATATTGATACATCTTTTTATTTAGTAGATAGGTTTTTAAAATATACCATATATATAATTGAAAGGCAACAAAAATGGACCAATGGAAATAACAGGAAGCAAAAGCTGAGGATTGGGAATGAATCCACAAGTTCATGAATGGAAAGGAAGGAAATAATAAAAAATTGGAAACACTTTTGGGAGCAGTAATAGTTTTGAGAAGAGACAGATAGTGGCAATTGTGATATGTCTTGAAACTAAATGCAAATAATAAATAAGTCCTTGATATACAATCATTCATTTAATGACCATTTGGAATTACAGTGGTACTGAAAAAAGTTACTTATGACCATTTTTCAATTCATAGGTCGTGTTGCAGCATTCCCACTGTCAGATGTTAAAAATTTAGATGCTTGGAAACTGTCATTTGTTTATGACAATTGCAGTGTCTCAGGGTCATGTGATCACCATTTGTAACCTAGCTGACTTCTGACAAGCAAAGTCAATGGGGAAAGCCAGATTTGTTTAAAGCCCACATAATTTACTGCAGTGACTCATTTAACAACTGTGGCAAAAAGTCGTAAAATGGGGCAACACTCAATAAGTTAGTAAGTATCACAGTTGTTAAGTGAATCTGGCTTCCTCTGGTTGGTCACAAGTTGATCATATGACCCTGGAACACTTCAACCGTCGTAAATGCATGCCAGTTGCCAAGCATCTGAATTTTGATCATGTGACTATGGGGTTATAAGCTGAGAACTATCTGTATAAACGAAATTAAGTGTGCTGATCTACCTTTTGAAATCTGAAACATAAAAGATATAAAAATTTAATTTATTTCTACCTGTAAATAATTCTTATATCATGTGTTAATCAAAACATATATGGCCTTTCTATAAGTGTTTTGTTTAATCATCATAAATAGCTTTTGAAGTTAGCTTTCCCATGAACATATTTCTTGATTTTTCCTTTTATATTTTTGTTGGTGGGTATATCTGTCTCCTTCTGTTTGATTTTTGAAGCTTCATAAGGTATTTTTTTATAATATTTTATTGATTTTCTCATTTTACAATTGAATATTTAAAAAACAACGTGATGACTGGGTTAATTAATAGTTCAGTAGTGTACATAAATCTTTAGTATAAATCTCATGTTACAACATCAAATATTTCCTCTTCTTTTCCATTAATGTCTGTTATCTCATATTGGGCTAGTACAATTCTTACTGTTATCAACTAAATAAAAACATCTTTGTTACCGTTATCAATATTTTTTGGCTTATACATATCTTAATTGCACTTGCACTTAATCCTTGTATACAATCAATGTCCTATTATTGCTTCCCCCCCCCCCGGCTTTAATTTTCTGTCAATATTCAAAGTAACACTGAAGGCTACTGCTAAGCTTGTAAGCCGCCCTGTAAGCTTGTAATCCCATTTATATCCCGCCCTGAGTCTTCGGAGAAGGGCGGGATATAAATGGGATTAAAATTTTTTAAAAAAATTTATTTATGATTTTCAAGTACTTTATTTTTAGGTGACCAAAAATTCCCTTTATCTCAACTTCTCCCTTTGTTTCTTTTCATACCAAAGCCTAATATTCTGGTTATATCTTAACTATTTGATTATAATATTGCTCTGTTTTCTAAAAGTTATCTATTTTTCACCATATTGAGCCATCTAATTAATAATACAGTATACAGTATCCCCTCTAATAAATCAAAGCCATTATATGTGTTAATCAATAATTCAGTAATATACATAGGTTTTTAGTTTAAGTCTAATATTAGAACATCAAATATTTCTCTTTCCAATAATATCTGTTATCTCATATTGGGCAAACATAATTCTAATTTTAACAGCTAAATAGAAACATCTTTGTTACATTTATCAATAATTTTAGCCTATACATATCTTTTTGTTTATTGAAAAAAATTATTAAATGTACATTTAAAAACCCCTTCATGGATTACTGCCTTCTCATGGCGAAGGGGCTTGCGTAATTCAATGAAGCTATGAGCTATGCCGTGCAGGGCAACCCAAGACGGAAAGGTCATAGCAGAGACATCTTGCATTATCTTAAGTTTTACTCTCGGTCTTTTCCCTGCCCAAACAAATTTATTAATACCTTTCTGCCATTCTTCCAAATTTGAGTCTTTTTGAAGTATAGGTATCATTTGAAACAAGAATAAAAATTTGGTAAGACATTCATTTTCACTGCTGCAATTCTTCCCAATAAAGACAATTGTAATTTTCTCCAACTATCTAACTCTTTTTGTACTTTTAACCATAACAATTCATAATTATTTTTAGATAATTTCACATTTAAAACTGAAATATATACCCCTAAATATTTAATCTTTTTAACAATTTCAAATCTTGTTAATTTTCCTAGGACTTCCTTTTGTTCTATAGTCATATTTTTAGACAGTATTTTAGTTTTTTGCGTATTTATCTTAAATCCAGAAACTTTTCCATATTGAAAAATTATCTCCATCAAATCTACAACCGACAAAGTCGGTTGACTTAATGTAATAACCAAGTCATCCGCAAACACCCTTAATCTATAATCTTGATCTTTTATTTTAATTCCCTTTATCTTATTTGAATCACGTATCTTGATCAATAATATTTCCAATGTTAAAACAAACAACAAAGGTGACAACGGACATCCCTGTCTTGTACGCTTTTCAATTTTGCAAGCTTCTGTTAAATTACCATTGATTATTTTATTTTTTTTATTTAAAAAGTTTTACAATACATTTTAACTTTAATCCCCCCCTCCCCCACCCCCACCCAAGCTTCTGTTAAACTACCATTAATTATTATTTGGGCTGTTTGTTTCTGATATATTGCCCTAATAGGTTGTAAAAACCTATCCCCAAACTCCATCTTCTCCAATACTTTAAATAAAAAAATTCCAGTCTCCCATCAAAATACACGATTTATAATCCCATTGAATTATTTTATTATGTAAAAATTTATAAAATTCTCCTTGCTGTTGATTAGGTGCATATAGTCCAATTAAAAGTATTTTCTGCCCTTCTATTAAAAGTTCAATTATAATATATCTTCCTTGTTTATCTGCTTCAATTAGGTTAGCTGATAAATCCTTCTTCACATAGATAACTACTCCATTCTTCTTTTCTGAAGCAGATGCAATAAACTGAGTACCCAATCTAGAATTTATCAAATATTTTTGATCAGATACACGGATATGCATCTCTTGCAAACATGTAACATCATTTTTAAATTGTTTCAGATACTGAAATATTTTCTTTCTCTTTTGCGGTGAGTTTAGACCATTAACATTCCAGGTTAGAAACTTTGTCGCCATCTTTTGCGACATGAAGCTTTCGGAGCGCGTCTTGCAGATCCACAAGCACCTGCCTCTTTGGTCGCGCACCTCCCACTGCTTCACTATAAGTAAATTCTTGAGTTGTAGTTATAGATTTCTGTTGTTCTTGTTCTTGTTGCTTTTGTCTAGCTGCCGCTCGTATCACTCTTTGAGTCTTAGATTTCCAAAGTTTGCTGAGCTTCTTTTGCAATCAATGAAATGATTTCTGCATCTCCCTGTATATTTTCCATTTGTGCCTGTCTCGCTCCTTCTTCCTTCCTTCCTTTTAAATTCCGGGGATGGCGGAAAACCTGCTTTCAGTACATTGCAATAAAAATCTCGTGCCTTCAAAACTGTTAAGACGATATTAAGAAGATATCTTGTACCTACATAGTTCACCACCAATCCAATTGGTATCTCCCATCTAAACTGGAGCTGCCTTTTCTTTAATTCATCTGCCAAAAAAGCAAACTCTTTCCTTTTCCTTAAAATTCTTGATTTCTTTCAAAATCAAAACCTCTTGATCAGCCACATCTGTTATTGTAAAAAGCTTGAACAATAACATTTCTATTTGATCTCTTTGTGAAATAAACTACCACATCTCTTGGTAATTTTCTTTGCCTGGCAATCCAGGAGTTGACACGAAATATTTTATCTATATCCACCATAATATTTTCAGCTTGACACCCCAAAATCGTTTCCAAAGCTTCTGCTAAAATCTCCTTCAAATTTCCTTTGAATCCTCTTTCAAACCTCTTATCCTCAGGGCAAAGTCCATGTCTCTGTATTGTATCATTACCGCGTCATCGTCAATCTTATCCATTTTATTCTCAGTTTCAGACATTTTAGCCTCCAATCTCAAATTATTTTGATTTACTTCTTCCACACGTTCATCCAAATGCTCAATACAAGCTGCCAGCCCCTGAAATGCCAATAAAATGTCCTCTCGTATTTCCTTATTTTTCTCATCAATAAGCTCTGCCATTTGCTTAGATATTTGCTCAGATTGACTTTTTAAAGCATCTTGTAAAGCATCTATTTAATTATAATGTTACTCTATTTTCTAAAAGTTATCTATTTTCTACCATATTCAGCCATCTAATTGGTAATATAATATCTCCACTAATAAGTCAAAGCCATTATTTTCTTCAGCCTTATTCTGGCTTTCTTCTTTTGACAGCTAACCTTCCATGTCAGTGCCTTTGAATCATCGAATAGTTCTCCCTCTATTTTTATAAATATTATTTGGAGTAAGAAAGACCATTTAATTGAAGTTTTTTTGGAAGAATAAGCCCATTGGTATTCATTAAACTGCCTCCCAGTTACTCCAATTTCCCACAATTGTCCAAATAGCTTTATCTTTCGTTCAATCTGTTCTTCTTCCTTTTCGTCAAATATATTCTGATTTCTTAATTTGTGAAAAGTGTTTTTCATTTTCAATGTTGTCACTCCATTTTCTGATTTTTCAGTTAACTGGATCTGTTGGTCAGTTGGGTCCCCTATCTTAGCATTTAGTTGTTCCAACTTTCCTTTTGTTTTCTGTGTTGTTAATTGTTTGCTTGTAATCAACATCTGGGTTTGTACCTTTAAGCTGGAAAATTGTTCCTTTGTATTGCTTCTTATTTTGTCACAAGCTGAAAGTTTTAGGTATTGATTTCAACATGGAAAGGATTTTTTCCTGATCTTTATCCATATTTTCTTGATAATATGGTAAGTTGAAGACTTTAGAGTCAAAATGTTAAAAATATTTTTTTGTCTTTTGTAGCTGGGGATGGGACATCTAGAAGGGACGCGGTGGCTCAGTGGGTTAGGACGCTGAGCTTGTCGATCAGAAGGTCGGCAGTTTGGCGGGTCAAATCCCGAGTACTGCGTAACAGAGTGAGCACCTTTTACTCGTTCCAGCTTCTGCCAACCTAGCAGTTCGAAAGCACGTAAAAATGCAAGTAGAATGTGCAAATTCCATGTTGGTTATCAACCTTGGAAGCCTTGACCCATCCGGCCCTACTCAAGAAGGGAAGAAGACCAACTTACAAAGAACTTCTAGATAGCGGGGGAGAACTCAAAACGCGACAAGATCTGGCTCAACAAGGGTTTCAACTGGAGTGGTGGGCCTACCTGCAGATCCAGTCAAGGTATAAGAAGGATAAGGAAGGAAGGGGTATTTATCTGAATCTGCAGGAATTAGATAAGATTCTGCTGGGTCCGGAGAAAGGGATGATATCTAAGTGCTATAAATTGTTGCTAACTAGGGTAGTAGGGGAGGAGGTGGTAAAAGACGCGATGATTGCCTGGGGGAAGAATTTTGGTTATGCACTTCCACTTGAGAAATGGGAAGAGATTTGGTGGATTAATATGAGGCTGGTGGTCTCCACGTCATATAAGGAGAACATATACAAAATGCTTTATAGATGGCATCTCCCTCCGGCTAGACTTTCCAAAATGTTCCCCGGATTGTTGGCTGATTGTTGGAAGTGTGGTAAAGAGATTGGCATATATTATCATTTATGGTGGACATGTCCGGAAGTGGTTAAATATTGGACAAGGATCCAAAAATGGATAGAGGATATCACAGGGGGTTTAGTTGATCTTAAACCAGAGACATATCTGCTTGGCTCCAGGCCTGGAAATATTAAGAAGGAAATATGGTATTTGGTTTTACATATCTTAACGGCAGCAAGGATGGGGTATTCCCAATTTTGGAAGACAAATCATACCCCGCTGGATGAAGCTATAATTAGGAGAATACTTGATTGTGCAGAAGCAGACACATTGACCAAGATGTTGAAGGGTAAATAAGAGACACCAGCATTTCTATCATGGAATAAATGGTATATTTGGATGGATAAAAGATTAAAGAAATGAGGGTGGCTTGGAGGTTGGTCAAAAATGAAGTGATATAGTTTTTGTTAATGAATAAGTTTTGGAGTTGGATAGTTATAAGAGACTTAATGAGTGGAATATAATTATTAGTTTAGAAGTAGATATAATTTGGAATTTTTGAAATGGTTTTCAATTTTTTGATTTCTTCGTTTTCTGTATATTGTAAATGTTTTTTTTTTGTCTTTGTTGGTGTATGGTGTGTTTTTAACACGAAATGTAAATAAAGATTAAAAAAATGCAAGTAGAAAAATAGGGACTACTACGGTGGGAAGGTAACAGCGTTCTGTGCACCTTTGGCATCTAGTCATGCCGGCCACATGACCACGGAGACGTCCTCGGACAAGCGCTGGCTCTTCGGCTTTGAAACGGAGATGAGCACTGGCCCCTAGAGTCGGAAATGACTAGCACGCATGTGCAGGGGAACCTTTACCTTTTATGGGACATCTATTTCACTTTTTATAGGTAGTCTTTATAATAAAAATTGTTTATCAAGTAAGAGTTTATAATCCAAGGTGTTCCATCATCTCATGTAATAATATATGCTTCTCATGCAGGGAAATAGGAAACTAGTTCCACAAGCATAGCTCTGAGAGTCAGTAAAAGTTTACATTCATAGTTCAGGCAAGCCAGTTTCCAAAACTGTTCATCATCCCTGCCACACAGATAAACCGTCCAGAGATCCCTTCTTTGCAGCTGGGTTTTTCAAAGGTAGTAGCTGTCAAGGCCATACAAATCTTACCTGAAGTCTGGGCTTCAAGCCAGGTTTCTTTTAGGCAATAACAAATTATAACACCATAATTTGCCACAGGATATCACCAACACCATTTTAAAGCTTTTTAAGTCCAAAACCTATATGGTGGCTTTTCCAGTCTTCTTTTTTTTTTTTAAAAAAAAAAAGAGAAAAGTCTCCAATAAGAAAAAAGAACACTTTTAGTTCCCAAGTTTCAAAAGAATATATATCCAATTAGTTTAAAATTAATCTTATGGTTTGCTTTGTTTCCCCTAAGTAGTTAGTTGCCGAATTTCTAAGAGGTTGAGGTAAACGTTCCTTCCCTCTCTCCTCACAGGGGGAAAAGTGCTTTGGGCAGCTTTTTTAGGAAAGAAAACCTAAGATCTTAAAAAGAGGATCAGGTCTCACCTTGTTTCATCTGTGTTGCTTGGTGGTGCTTTTGGATTCGGCTGTCAGCAGCTTTGTGACCGCCCATATTAATATGGCCTGTCATTTCCCCGCCAGTTTGGAGGGCTTCCATGGAAGTGTGGCCACCCTCCTGCGATCAAATTGGGGTCTCCTCCTTGCTCGTTGCCTCTACGTTGCGGCTTTTGACACTTGACCGTTCAAATTTGAATGTGAAAGATGGAGCCCCGTCTTCCTGCGTCCACGATGCCGTGACATCAAGCTGGAAGTCCGAAGTTGCACAAGGTATTTAACCAGTGCTGTAAGCCGTGGTGGCATAGTGTTAGAATGCAGTATTGCAGGAGTTCAATCCTGACTGCGTCAAGGTTGACTCAACCTTTCCTCTTTCTGGGGTCAGTAAAATGAGGACCCAGTTTCTTGGGGGCAATATGCTGACATTTGTAAACTGCTCAGAGAGAACTGAAAAGCACTATGGAGCAGTATATAAGTTTAAGTGCTATTGAATAGAACAGAGCTGGAAGGGACGTTGGAGGTCTTCTAGTCCGGCCACTGCTCAAGCAGGAGGACCTATACCATCTCAGACATGTGACTGTCTAGCCTCTTTTTAAATATCTCCAGTGATGGAGCAGCCATGATTTCTGGAGGCAAGCTGTTCCACTGGTTAATTGTCCTCACTGTCAGGAAGTTTCTCCTTAATTCCAGGTTACTTCTCTCTTTGATCAGTTTCCAACCATTGTTTCTTATCCTGCCCTCTGGTTCTTTGGTGAATAACATGACCCCCTCTTTTTGGTGGCATGCTGGAATGCTGCTATCATGTCTCCCCTATTTCTTCTTTTCTTTAGACTAACCAAACCCATTACTACTGTGATATGCTTCCTATATACGTTTGTTAACTAATTGGCAAAGAGTTCATCTATTTCTTCTGATTGGTTGGGTGGCCTGTAATATACCTATGGCAATGTCACTTTTTTTCTCTTTTATATTGACCCATGTACATTCTGAAGATCATGTGCTTTTCTGTAGATATGTAGTGTTCTCTTACATATAGTGCAACTCCCCCTCCTCTTTTTGTACTTCTGTTTCTTTTGAACAATTTGTATCCATCCATCAGTCCATTCAATTCATGGGTTTCATCCCACCAGGTTTCTGTAACAGCTATGTCTTACCCACTCTTGTGTACTAGTTCGCTCTGTTTGTTCCACAAGCTTCGAGCATTTGTATATAAGTATTTAAGTCTTTTATGCCTATTTGTGGGTGTGTTTCCTGCATCTCCTGATTGTTGTTTGAGTTTTTCTTTTTTTCTCATCACTGCCTACCTCATTGTTTGATTTGTTTTCTTGGGATTTATGCTTGGTTTGGGGTTCTAGAGATTCTAAAGATTGGTTACCCTTGCCCCTCAATTTCAGTTTAAAGCCCTCCTGATGATTTGGGACAGTCTTTGTCCAAGCACATTAATTCCCTTTGCATAGGAAATGCAGTCCATGATACAGGAAACCAAAGTTTTCTTGGCAACACCAACCCTTTAGTCAATGGTTTATGTCAGAACCCATTTCCTGTTGGGGGTTTGTTTCTTTCCTTTCTGTCTTCTTTCTGTGGGTTCTGTCTTTCTCCTGAGGGGGAGGCCCTTTGGGATGCCTTATTTCTCCTTTCACTTAGCTACAATGTATCCTCTCTGCCTTCTCTATCTGCTTGCTCTTTGAACTGTTTTCCCTTGATGTCAACCTGGGGTGAGAAAAGAATGTGCCACCAGCCATCGAGCTTATCTCTCACTGCGGAAGAGAAAGGTGCGAAGACCCGACAACATCTTCACAGGCATGGAAATGAACTCTGTTATCAGCCCCTTTCCCACAGTGGCCTTAACACCTGGGGATTGGCTCGTTTGAACTGACCGGATGAACTATTGGGGTGGGGTTTGCTTGAGGCTCCTTTAACCTATTGATACGAGCGGGAAACCCTCAGATCCTGCTTTCCATGCCTACTATCAGCTTCTCCTAATAAAAGTTCCTTTTGGGATGAATCTGTTCCATGAGTCCTGCTTTCTTGGGATGAGGTTTTGAAGCGAGCCCTTACAGTATATTTCTAAAATTCTTTTTTCCCTTAGTGCGTGATGGCCTTTCGTTGGGAGTACTGATGAGAATACTTCTTGTGCTCCTAGCTTCATAACTTTATTTCGTAGTTGTTTATAATCTCTTACTATTGTATTCAGCCACCCTGGCCTGGCTGCACCAGCTGACGGTGATGGACACTGACCCAGGAGACAGAGAGGACATCGAACCATCAAGAGGTTCCCTCCGCTGGGGGTGAGGTATAGCAGAGAGCCACGTTGGTTGGGGTTTTTCTTAACCCAAGTCTTAAACTACATGGAAGAATATGGCCAAGAAATACCCAGTGACCGTGACCAAATAAGGATTGTACAGACGGCCCTAGATGGCAACACTGCTGAATGGGTGGTGGATCTCCATGATGCCGATGCACCAGAGCTGCAAAATTTCAACCAATTCATGGCAGCTCTTCGGAGATGGTTCAAAGACCCTTTGGCTGACCGGAAAGCCCGGGAGTGCATAAAGAATGTCAGATAAGGGCAACGGCCCATAGCTGAATACATGCAGGAATTCTGAGCCCTAGCCAGCAAGCTGAACTGCCCCAAGGATATCCTAGTAGATCATTTCGAAGATGGCCTAAATGATGACCTGTATTATGCTTGCATACCTCGGGGAGATCGTGAATGGCTCCAAGATTGGTACAGCTTAGCTGTTGAAGCAGAAATCGATCGTGCCAGCAGACAGCGACGTGGGGGGAGATTCTGGGGAAAGTCACCAGCGGAGTCACATCGAGAACTGATGAAACAGACCCCTACCACCCCAAGGGCAATGGGCTGTTTCAAATGCGGGAAGGACAACCCCCATCCAGAAACCTGACTGAGCCACTGGGGGGAAGCCTGGGAAAACTCGATCAAAACCGAAGGAGACAGCAATGAAAAGTGTGGAGGTTGTCAAGTTTCCAGCCCTGTCCGGCCAGACGGGAGAAAGTTCAATCCAGCCAGGAGGATCCGATTCCTCAGAGGACAACTTGGAAGACAAACCCCTGGTAAGTGGACCCATAGCGCCCCTCACTAGGACCATAGAACTGTTTAGTCCAGGGATGCTGGAGAAAGTTGCAAAACCAATTTAATTTGGTCAATTAGATGGGTCCGTTGCAGGGGGGACACTGGCCACTCTTGCCACCAGGCTCAAGGTTGACTCAGCCTTCCATCCTTCCGAGGTAGGTAAAATGAGGACCCAGATTGTTGGGGGCAATAAGCTGACTTTGTAATAATGCCGCTTGTGGTGTGTGTGAAAGCCCTAATAAGCAGGCATATACATAGAATGAAGGCTACTGCTAAGCTTGTAAGCCTCCCTGAGTCTTCGGAGAAGGGCGGGATATAAATGGAAATAAAAAAAAATAAAAAAATAAAAATACTTACCCAACTCATTATAGGGGATGACGTAGAGACTCTAACATTTCTGGTGACCCCTACCTAGGATGAAATGCCCACTCATATTGGATATGGCATGGCTAACCAAATGGAACCCAAGGGTTTGCCTGGAGGACAGGAGAATTGAGATTCCCAAAGGGGACAGTAGAGGCAGAAGCCTCAAATCAGAACAAAAAGAAAGGAGGGCCTCCCAACAGTGCAGCAGCAGTGGGGGAGAATGTGTTGCAAGGCATACCAGAGGAATATTGGGATCTAGCTGAAGTATTCAGTGAAGAGAGATCTGACAAATTGTCCCCCACCCCCACTGGTCCATAGACTGAGCTATTGAAATACTCCTTGGGACAAAATTACCTAAGCCAAACATGTACTCCATGACCCCATGTGTCAGAATCCAGTTAGATTTCATTTCTACCTATCTTAGGTAGCCCAATGGGGTGCTACCTATTCAAAGTTTTGCCTTTTGTATTACAAGGGCCCCCCCACAGTATTTATGCAATTAATCAACGAGGTACTAAGGGAACACCTATTTAAGGGGGTCCTGGTTTATTTAGACGACATTTTTATCTTCACCAAAACAAAAGAGGAACATGTGAACCTAGTCAGAGCGGTTTTAAAGAAACTGCGAGCTGCTCACCTATATGCCAAATTATCAAAATGCGAATTCCACCAGGAAAGGATAGACTACCTGGGTTATCGCATATCCCCACAGGGCATTGAAATGGACCCAGAGAAGGTGAGAGCAGTATTAGAATGGGCACCACCTTGCTCAAGAAAGCAACTGCAAAGTTTTCTGGGCTTCGCAAATTTTTATCGCCAATTCATTCCCTCATTTGCCCAGATCGCCCTGCCCCTCACAAACTTACTAAAAACGAAGGGGGTATCCTCAGTAAAACCTAGCCAGCCACTAAAATGGACAATGGAATGCCAAGCGGCATTTGAGAGATTAAAGAGACTCTTTTCTGCAGAACCTATTCTGAAACACCCAGACATGGATAAGGCCTTTATAATACAGGCAGATGCAAGCAATGTGGCAGTGGGGGCTGTACTGTTACAAGAAAACGATGAAGGGATATTGCAACCCTGCGCATATACATCCAAGAAACTCACCAAGACGGAACAGCGCTGGCCCGTGTGGGAGAAAGAGGCATAAGGGATACGGTGGTCATTGCTACATGGCGTCAGTTTCTTGAAGGGAATAAAATTCCTTTTCAGGTGTGCACAGACCACAAAAATCTGGAAGCCTTGAAAACACCCAGGAAACTCAACCCCAAGCAAGCCCGCTGGTCCCAACATTTTCAACAATTGTTTTACGCTCAAGCATTTGCCGGGGGGGAAAGAATTTCCTGGCAGATGCACTATCTCGCATGCCCCAATATGATCCACCAATTCTAAACCACTTATGACTGAATCACAACTGGCAGCGCCAGTAACTACCAGAGCTCAAGCTAAATTAAAACCATAGCTGGGTAGCCAAACTGGAATTGAATTCCAAAAAACTTTGGAAATGGATGAATGGTTCCAGAAAAATAGACACGTGTGCACAATGAATGACAGACTACCTTGGGTGGGGGAAAAGTTATACATATCAACCACCCAGAGGGTCACATTCATGCAGCTTTGCCATGACACCAAATCAGCGGGGCATTTTTGATTTGTAAAACATTACACTTAATTAAAAGGCAATTTTAGTGGCCATCCATGAAACAGGACATAGAAAGTTACGTGGCCAGCTGCCTGACTTGCGCGACTGCAAAGAGATTGCAAGGGAAATCACCTGGACTGTTACAAACAGTGGCAAATCCTTCAGCCCCCTGGAGGGAAATAGCCATAGATTTTATAGTGGAATTACCAGAAAGCAGTGGGAATACTGTAATCTGGATGGTCACGGACTTGTTTTCCAAACAGGTGCACTTCACCCCTTGCCAAAAGATTTCCACCGCAAAAGCCTTAGCGAAACTGTTCGTGCAGCATATTTACAGATTGCATGGGGCACCACAACACATTATATCAGATAGAGGAGTGCAATTTACGTCGGCATTTTGGGAAGAATTTTTATCCCTTTTAGGGACAAATCAGGGACTAACAACTAGTCATCATCCTCAAGCGAATGGTCAATCTAACTCAGTACTTGAGCAATATTTAAGATGCTTTATTAATTTCCAGCAAACAAATTGGACATACCTACTACCTTTTGCAGAAGTTGCCTATAATAATGCAGTCCACTCCAGCACAGGTTACACTCCTTTTCAAATAGCTACTGGTCAAAGTTTCAACCCCATGCCAGAACTAACCCCAAATGAACCAGTAATCTCATCACTGAAAGAATGTATAGAACAATTACAAAACACTTGGCCAATAGTTAGAAAAACCCTAGATGAAGCTAGACAAACATATAAAGCACAAGCAGATAAAAAAAGAATTGAACCCACACCATTCATTATAGGTGAAATGGTATACTTGTCTACAAAATACCTAAAATCCTTACAACCCTGTAAAAAACTTGGACCAAAATACATTGGACCTTTTCCAATTAAAAGAATCATAAACCCAGTAATAGTACAATTAGAATTACCCAAAAATCTTAGACAAATACACCCAATCTTTCACTGCAGTTTGCTGAAAATAGAACAACTGTCACCATTATGGCCAAAATCCCCCCTCTCCAATCATGGTGGAAGGAGAACAACACTTCGAAATAAAGGAAATCCTAGACTCTAGAAGATATCATGGGACAATTCAATACCTAGTAGCATGGAAACACCTCCTCTCCTCACAAAACGAGTGGGTTCACAAACGTCATGTAAAAGCCCCGAAGCTTTTAAAGAAGTTTCATTCAGAGTATCCTAACAAGCCAGACTAACTTTTATACCTGTTTTGTTTTCTTTACAGGTGGATCTCTCTTATTTTTAAGGGGAGCCGGATGTCAGAATCCAGTTAGATTTCATTTCTACCTATCCTTTCTGATTAAAAATCCAGCCCTTGCATTCTCCTGGATTCTGTGATATGAAAAAAGGGGCGGGGAAATGCATGGGGACTTTTGTTGCTTTCGCTTCCTGTCTTCACTACAAAGTAACCTTTTGTTGATTCACTCCGGGTATACTAAACATAACAATATAGCCATCTGCCTTTCATCCTATGACTCTCTGAAGATCTTCCCTGTGCCGACAGCGAGGAAAAAGGGGAGGGGAAAAGATACAACACTTGGAGTCTGGGCAATAAAAGGATTGAATGATTGTGCCAACTGAGCCGGACTGAAATTATCTTCCCTGAAATAAACACCTAGAATCTGCCAGTTTGGATCGCCCAAAAGAACTGCAGGCTGGGGGGGGGGCTGCTTGGGAACACTTTAAAACATTGAATGATGGGGAGGGCTCCCCAGATCCAGTCTAGCATGCCTTCAGTTAATTTCTCTTAATAAAGATTCCTGTTGGAAGAAAATATTTCCAAGAGCACTATCTTCTTAAGATGTAAATTTAAGTAGGTCCTTACACCATGGGAGCTAGAAGAATTACAAAAATTCATAGACAAAAATCTGGAGAGGGGATTTATCCAATCGGTGAAGCCTAAAACTGCAACCCCTGTATTATTTCATGAAAAGAAAGATTGGTATCTTTGTCTCTGCGTAGATTACAAATTTCTCAATGCAGTGAATGAGAGTAACCTCTACCCCCTTCCTTTGATGAAAGACATGCTAGCACACTTATCCAAAGGAAAAATCTTTTTGATTTTAAGGGAGGTATATTATAGAATCAGGATTAAAGAAGGGGATGAATGGAAAACTGTTCAACTGCCCCTTAGGGTGTTACCAATTCAAGGTTTTACCTTTTCGCCTTCAAGGAGCCCCTGCAGTGTTCATGCAGTTAATAAACGACATGCTCTGGGAGCATCTATATAAAGGGGTGTTTGTTTACCTGGGCGATATCCTGATATTCACTGAAACGAAAGAGGAGCATGTAAAGTTAGTAAGAGCAGAACTGAAAAAACTGTAGGCAGCCTACTTCTATGACAAATTATCCAAGTGTGAATTTCATAAAGCAAAAATAGACTACCTGGGGTATCACATCTCACCAAGTGGCATAGAGATGGATCCCAAGAAGGTCCGGGATGTCCTAGAGTGGGCTCCACCCCGCACAAGGAAAGAATTGCAAAGTTTTCTTGGATTTGCTAATTTTTACTGCCAGTTCATTCCCTTCTTCTCACAAATTGCATTGCCCTTTACTAACTTACTAAAGACAAAAGGGAAGGGAAAACCAAAGCCCAGTCAACCTTTAAAATGGACGGTAGAATGTCAAACTGCATTTGAAAGACTGAAAAGACTGTTTTGCATGGAACCAGTCTTAAGACATCCCGATACTAATAAACCATCCGTGATCCAAGCTGATGCCGGTAATGTGGCTGTGGGGGCAGTGCTAATGCAGGAGAACAATGATGGGAAACTGCAGCCCTGTGCGTATATGTCAAGAAAACTCACAGAGACATAGCAAAGGTGGGCAGTTTGGGAGAAAGAGGCTTATGTTGTCTGATGGGCTCTCCTAACCTGGTGGCATTTTCTGGAAGGGAACAAAATCCCCTTCCAGGTATGGACCGACCACAAAAACCTCGAATCCCTAAAAATAACCTGAAAACTGACACCTAAACAAACAAGGTGGTCTCAGCATTTCCACCAGTTTAACTTCACCCTAAAGCATTTGCTGGGAGGAAAGAACTTCCTTGCAGATGCATTGTGTAGACTGCCACAATATAACAGCAATAAGGCAGAAATAATAGACCCGCTCATGCCAGCAAAACAGCACAAGTCACCACCCAAGCATAAGCCAAGCTCAAGAAGCCTCTAGCGAGCCAAGGAGGGATTGAATTCAAAAAAGCGCTAGAGACCAACGAATGGTTCCTAAGCCACAAGAACCTGTGCACAATAACTGATGGACTACCATGGGTGGAGGGAAATTATACATCCCCAAAAGCCAGAGACTGACTTTCATGCAGCTCTGCCATGACTCAAAATCAGCTGGGCATTTCGGGTTTGTGAAAACTCTACAGCTAGTGAAACAGCAGTTTTGGTGGCCATTGATAAAAGAACATTGAAAGCTATGTGGCTAGTTGCCCAATATGTGTGGTAGCTAAGAGTGGACAGGGGAGGACCCCAGGCTTGTTGCAAATAGTAGCTACCCCTTCAGCGCCTTGGAAAAAAATTTCTATGGACTTTATTGCGGAGTTACCAGAAAGTGGGGAAAACACAGTCATTCAGGTCGTGACAGATCTATTTTCTAAGCAAGTGCACTTTATCCCATGCCCAAAAATCCCCAGTGCAAAGACACTGGCTAGGGCCAAAATTTGTGGGACCATTCTCCATTAAAAGAATAATCAATCCTGTCACAGTAGAATTGGAGCTCCCTAAGACAGGTTCACACAATTTTTCACTGCAATCTTCTAAAATGTGAGCTGCAATCACCCTTAAGGCCAGCTGCAGCTCCTCCCCCTCCTCCAATCATGGTAGAAGGCAAACAACATTTTGAAATCAAGGGAATTCTAGATTCTAGGAAACATCATGGTTACACCCAATACCTGGTAGCGTGGAAACACTTGCCTCCTTCCCAGAATGAATGGGTTCAGCAATGTCACGTTAGAGGCCCTAGATTGCTAGTAAGTTTCATGCTACATATCCAGATAAACCAGACTAATATTTGGTCTATCTCTTATTTTATCTTTCTATAGGTGGTTCTTTCTTTTTTTTAAGGGGGGGACAGCATGTCAGAACCCATTTCTTGGCGGGGTTGGTTCTGTCCTTTTCTGGCTTCTTTCTGTGGGTTCTGTCATTCTCCTGAGGGGGAGGCCCTTTGGGATGCCTTATTTCTCCTTTCGCTTAGCTACAATGTATCCTCTCTGCCTTCTCTATCTGCTTGCTCTTTGAACTGTTTTCCCTTGATGTCAACCTGGGGTGAGAAAAGAATGTGCCTCCAGCCATCTAGCTTATCTCTCACTGCGGAAGAGAAAGGTGCGAAGACCCGACAACGTCTTCACAGGCATGGAAACGAACTCTGTTATCAGCCCCTTTCCCACAGTGGACTTAACACCTGGGGATTGGCTCGTTTGAACTGACCGGATGAACTATTGGGGTGGGGTTTGCTTGAGGCTCCTTTAACCTATTGATACGAGCGGGAAACCCTCAGATCCTGCTTTCCATGCCTACTATCAGCTTCTCCTAATAAAAGTTCCTTTTGGGATGAATCTGTTCCAAGAGTCCTGCTTTCTTGGGATGAGGTTTTGAAGCGAGCTCTTACAGTATATTTCTAAAATTCTTTTTTCCCTTAGTGCATGATGGCCTTTCGTTGGGAGTACTGATGAGAATACTTCTTGTGCTCCTAGTTTCATAACTTTATTTCGTAGTTGTTTATAATCTCTTACTATTGTATTCAGGTTCTTTGTTATGTCATTCATCCCAATGTGGAGGAGGAGGAAAGGTAGTAATCTGTAGGCCTAATTTATTTTGGTTAGGTTCTCAGCAACATCTTTGATTTTTGCTCCAGGGAGACAACATACCTCTCTGGATTGTATGTCCGGTCTGCAGATGGATGGGGCTGTTCCTTTGAGGATAGAATCTTCTATTACCAACATTCGCCTTCCTTTTTGGGGGGCTGCAGTGTGGGGTGTTTTTCTGTTTATCTTAGGTATCTTTGTTAATGTGACTTTTTTAAAGGGATATTTGAAGTTTCTTTGCTAGGTGTCTGCATATTTTCTTTGAGGGGGAGGTTGTGGGTCTGCATGTTTCCATCTAAGGGGAGATATCACTTGCTCAGTTTTAATGGGGCTGCTTCTGGTTGGGTTGGATTTGGGCAGAAGGGGTTTGTTATTGGTATGCTGCTTCTTTCTTTGAGTATTGTGTTTCCTTCTATGTGTGACATACTTCCATTTGTCTTCCTCCAAGGGTTTATCGGTAGGGTCAAATCCTCTAGGAGTTATTTGTTCATTATTTGGTTCAGTTTGGGTAGAGCTTTCTTTTGTACATTGGGGTTTGGCTAGGGTTGCCTCTTAAGTTCCTTACTTTTTCCTGTAGTAGTTTGCATAGTTTACATCTAATGCATGTATAGTTTGGGTGTTCTTTGGACATAACCACATACATGGAACATGTATTGCATACCACAATAGTATCAGTTGCCTGTTCCATGAGTTTGCTGTTTGAAAATCCCTTTTTGGTTGGTGGATGTGCTTTCCAGTTAGCCTTGTTTCTAGTTTCTCTGTTCTAGGTAATTGTCCCTGTTATGTTTTTCCTGTCCTTTTATCTGCCTGTTTGTGTTCACTTTTCCACCTTGTTATTTATTTAATCTTCTTATTATTATATTAGTTTTAGTTACCCTTTTCTTTCCGCTATTTTTTTAAGTTTTTGAGCTCCAATTCCTTTTTATTCTTTACTGGGAGTCTTCCCTCCCTTGCTATTGGGACCTCAAACTTAATTGTTGCCTTCACTTCTGTTGCTTGCTGCTCTGGCCTCTCATTGTTTTCTCTGCCGGCTCGCTTCTGTCCCTGCTTGTCTCTGCTCTGCTGTTCAGCTTTCTGGTCGGCTCAACTGCTCTGTCTGGTCTCCTTCTCTCAGCCAGCCTCTCAGTTTCAGAGATCAGAGAGCTGTCTGGCTAGAAGTCTCTCTGTTGTTGCTGCTGCTGCTGCGTCCCTCCCCTTCCCCCCTCAGTTTTGTTGCCTCCAATTTATCATAGCTGAAGGATTGCTGTAGGCCTTTTGTCCTCTGCCAGGCCAGGCTATCAATAGGCGGGGGAGGGAACACTGATCCAGTCCTCCACCTGAGGCAAGTCTTCCCTGGGGAGGGCTGGGGCTGCGGGGCTGGAGGGAGGCAGGGAGAGGGCTATGGGAGTTGGGCTGTTTCTGCTTTGCTGGGCCCTGGGTTGGGCTGCCTTGATTGGGGTGTCGGCCTTGGCAATTGCTGAATAAATGCTCTGACCCACCAGTTTGCTGCTTCCAAAGGTTTCCCTCGTCTGCTGTTCAGATGCCGGTTTGCTGCTCTCAGTTGCCTTTTTGTTTTCCAGTGTTGGGCTGTTTAGCTGTGCTCCGAAGCTGGCTCTCTCACTCTCTGTTGCTGGCTGCCTCCAACTCCACGTGCAGCCATTCATTCGCTGCGCTCTTGTTTGCTGGTATTTTCCTCTTTGCCCCAATTTCTTCTTTTCCTTTATCCTTTATATCTTCCTTATCTAAGTTTCTGCTTCCCCCCCTCTCCTAGTACTTTCCTACTTAGTTTGGTTATTTCTCTCCCATACGCTGCCGCCATGTTAGAACCAAAATTGCTATTGCTATATCTTGTCTAACAATAATGTCATAAGCTGTTGATCTTTTGTGGGAAATAATCATATTGTATTGGGACCTAATGTCTATTTTTCCCCTTTTCTCTGCAAAATTAAGTCAGTGTAGGGATAAAGGGAACAGTTCCAAGAGACATCATGTCATTGAAGCAAATGATGAATCAAATAGCATATTTAGAACTCTAGTGATTAGCAGAAAAATCCAATCTTAAACTTCTTTGTTTTTTCCTTTTAATAAATTCCTTGTCCCTAATCCAATGCAAATCAAATGCTTCTGTGTATACCTAAAGACAATAGGATTTCATCTTTTTCCATAGTTTAAATTCAAACAAAGATTTCTTTGGTCTTTATAACTGTAGTATGCAGGAATGTCTTTGAACATCACAGTTCCTATTAGATATCATGGGAATTCAAAGACATGTAGCTCAAGGTGAAAAGGCAGTAACAGATTTAAGTGGGTAAAGCCAAGGTAGAATGGTAGAGAAGAATAGGTAGATCAGGATTTTTGGGAGGACAGGTAGTCTTTGACTTAAAATTTCATTTAGCGAGTATTCAAATTTACAGTGGCATTGGAAAAAGTTTCTTATGACCATTTTTCACATTTACAACTCAAAATTTGGATGCTTGGCAACTGATTCATATGTATGATAGTTACAGTGTCCCAGGGTCAAATGATTCTCCTTTGCAGCTTTCTGACAAAGTCAACGGGGAAGCTAGATTCACTTAACAGCCATGTTACTAACTTAACGACTGCAGTGATTAACTTAACAACTGTAGCAAGGAAGGTTGTAAAATGGGGCTAAACTCATTTAACAACTGTCTTGCTTGGCAATGGAAATGTTGGGCTCAATTGTAGTCATAAATCAAGATGGTACCTGTACCATCTCTTAGATGACCTGCTTTAGATATAAAATACACATATCCATAATTTATATAAATTCTACTTTATTTGATAGACAGTGACAAGTCTCTGAAAGCATGGCTGGGTTGGCCTGGCTGACCAGTCTTCCGGATTTGTATATATTTTTATTCTTGAGAATACTATTATAATACCCCCAAAAGCAACTAAGTCATAGGTATATACAATACTATGGCAATGAAAATGCATAGCATTTTCCCTCATGTCTAATGTTCCACAGCATTATTTTACTTTACTAATTTATGTTTGGAGACTGAATAGAAATAGAAATACAAGTGCTGTGCTGTGCATAGTACAAACACCTCACTTTTCTTAGATTGCTATAGGTATTTTGTTACATGGTGATCAGACCCAGTACCTCTTGACCACAGTGGTAACCAAGCAGATCTTCACTACATCCCTTGAGATTTTGGGTGAGGTATCTGCTGGTAAGAAGTAAATAATTTCTGTAGCAGTCCAACCATGCAGTATGAAAAAGTGAGGATATAAATGATGCATACCAAATATAGTAAATGTGTCAGTGGAATAAAACTTCTGGGGACCAAACATTTGTTTGAGAACAAAATACTTAACTAGGTGCCAGAAAGCAGCAGAATGACTGTCTGAGGCTACCCACAACAATATTTCCTGGTTTCCTCTGCCATTTCATTTTTTTTCTTTGAGAAGCCTTCCACATTCAGGCCATGAAAGAAATTTTAGAAGAGGTGGTCATGTTTATGTTTAGCCATTCTGAATGCATCTATTAAGTTAGCCTTAGCTGAGTGATATTCTTTACCAAAACAAGTTTTTAAAAGTTTCTTGGTTAGAATCCCATGTACCAAGGTAAAATAGTTTAGAATAATCTTGCACACTGTTTGGTATTCTTCTCAAGTTCAAAGGACTACTTGAACAGTAGCCACTGGAGCATCTGAAGTATAGACTGAACTTAAAATGATGAGGCAATCATAATGCACAATATTTTCTCCAAAATCTAATGTTGATTGGTAAATCTCTTATTTACCTCATTTATAAAATAGAAATATATATTAAAACTTATTTTTGTTTTGATCATCTGATTTCTATTATTTCGTGAAGCCATTTTTCCCAATCCACTTTATTGTTTATGTAGAAGACCTAACTGTCAAGAAAGAAATTAAATTCCTGATAGATAAACTATAACAGTTTGATATAGTGTAAAAAATAACCATATATAAATCAGCCTTTCCCTATTCATTCCCTAGTAGGCTATTGGTAGACAGTACAGAAATATAAGGAGAAAAGCATAGATTGCAACAAGTATGAGTGGTTGCATCCAATTTGTCTTTGATTTGGACAACATTTTACCTTAGCTTTCTCCACACTAATAAGTAGCATGAAGTCTCCATAGATTTCTACCAAAAAATTTCTTACCTTAGTTTATTAAAACTAATTACTGAACCTAATATATCGAGACTTAATATTATGATATAGAAGCAGGAAATGATAGCCAGTAGTTTTGTTCTTAAATGTACTGTAGTATACTGTGCAGTAATATCTTGTTTGATAGGGTTAGAAAAATTGTAGAAAACCTAAAAAATAAAGAACTGGCTGTCTTAGACAAGATCAGGAACATCAGATGTCTTTAGCATTCTTGAAGAGATTTTACCAGATGTGTGCAGCATTCTTTGGATTGTTCCTAATAAGGAAAACTTGTACAGTTACAGAGCAGTTCTGCATTCGTTTAAACATGTGGAAAATGATTTTATTTGAAAGGAGGGGAGAGATAACCACTCCTTGTATTACTTCAAAACAATCTTTTTGGAATAAGGAACATTTACAGACTAACTCCTTTTTTCGTATTTGGAAATATTAAACTAGAAATCCAGTTAAAAAACCCATTTCTGTCTCTTTTTAACTATTCCAATTGACGGAGCAACTAAGGCAATTATAGGAGTTACAATTATATCATTTCTAGGTTACCTGATGTACAAGGCTGCAGGAATATTTTTGTGAGTCATAGCAGATTATTCTTCAATGTTAACTTTGTCAAATTATTTAAGAACTTCGGTGGAAAATTCAGATTTTGGTTAATGGGTAAGAAAATATTTTTTCCAAAGCTTTGATTGTGTTGTTTTTTTATTATACTTGAGATTGATTTTTATTTTGCTTTTAATTTTATAGAAGTACTATATCCAGATAATACTGTTCTATCTGCAATATTTTTCTTGCTTGGTAAGAGAAACAGTTCTACCTACCACTTAGGCAAAGAAATCAACAAACAGCACATTTTCAAAGATCTTTATTTTTGTCTGTTTTATGATCTTACACTGCTAACACTCCAGTGAGAGGAAAAATATCCTTCAGTCAGCAAGAGTATTGTGTAATTAAAGTCAATTATTTGACTAGACTAAACTGGTTTAGTTTAAAGTACTGAAATGTCTGATAATTTTTTATCATCTTTATAACTGAACATGTAGATTCCATTATTCTAGTTACTGGAATCTGCCAGATGGGGCATGCTAGACGTTTAATTATGTTTAACTGCAGGCAGTGTGTAGCTCAGTGTATGTAGAGTCTTCCTCCACATTTTATAAAGTATTCTACCAACAAAACAAAAAAATCAGCACTACGTATCAACTCTGACCTCTGCATTTCTAGTAACCTTATAAACTTTTCATGAAAGCATACTCGCCAGTTTCCTCTGTGTTTATGTAAGAGAAAAGGGAATGGTTTCATGTTGCCAGAAAATAGAACACTTCCATAGTGTAACATAAAATATCTTCAGCATTTATATGTAAAGGTCCAAATTGTACTTGAGAATGTGTGCTCCCTAAAGCTGTACAGCTTTTGGTGCTAGATAGGATATCTTCCAACTTTGCCCAGATATATATGACTAGCCTGAACTAAATCTCCATATTTATAACTTTTTTCAAAGTATGATAGGCTTAGAGTAATGCTTATTTTCTGACTAAAATCTTGGGAGTATCTTGTAATGGTAGGAATTGTTTCATTTTTGTAACACTTAGAAATTTTACGGGCTTTTTTCCTTCTCTTTGTTCAAGATAAATGTACTGTTTAGAACACAGCTGAAAATATAGGAAAACACTTAAATTATTTGATCTTTGGAAATATGCTCTATGGTATTTGATTTCTAGAGGATTTCAGTTCTGTCTTGGGAAAGAAACAAAAGATGATACCCGAGATTAATATGTTCAATTTACTTTATCATTTAATAAACTGCACTGAATTATTACCTTGATTACATTTAGCCAAGATTAAAGTAGCCAAATCTTACACATCCTAAATGCAATTCAGCAGAAATATATTACATATAGTATTTTCTCTAACTCTTGACAGATGATAAAGCTTTTGTTCACTTTTTGTCATTTATATTAAACTGTATATATTAACCTGGAATGTAAAAGATAATGACATAATACAGATCCAGCATTTTTTATGATATAACGTTTCTTAGCTGACTGCTAAATGAAATAGTTGTATGATACTTCAGTTAATTAGCATTACATTGTAATTTCCACCTATTATGTTATTAAATTTCATTAACAATTGTGTGCTTATTACTGTAGAATTTGTAAATATGGACATCAAAATAAAATCTTTGCAAAAATAGAAGTAGTTTTAAAATGAATGCCTAAAGAATATCTACCCAGTATAAATTAAATGAATGTTTGATTTTGTCATTGATTTCATCCATGATATTATACATACATTTTTCTGCAGATTGATCTCTGTTTTGATTTTTGAGGATTTGGTGATTGAATTTAGATTGTATAGTACTCAGAAAGGTCTGGATACTAAGGAAAGAAAAAAACATCATAATTAGACAAAACCTTGGGATCCAGGTTTGATCATCTGTTTGTTTTCATAGCTTCATGTATCTTTCTGTTTCATTCAGTTTTCTCAATCCGCAATTACATAAGCAATGTTCATATAAAACTATACTGAACTTAATAAACCAGTTTGATTGCAACTTACTGTGTTTGATAGAAATTATGATTACAAAATACAAATATTAAAAAATTAAGGGAAAACCTCTACATCTCAGAAATAATTACATAATCAGCAGAATATTTTCTAAATGTGGAAAAATGGAGAAATCATAGAATATGTAAACTTAGAAAGGTAGTATGTGGTTTGTTGTGAAGAGTGAGAGTTTGTAAGAAATTAAAATGATTGTAAGAGTGTGCTTCTGCCACTTTGTTATGTGGGAGAGTGTCAGTAGGTACAAATGAGTAATTATATAGAGTGGTGATTTCAGTCAAATCTCAAAATGGAATGAAAGATTTACTAATTTGTTTCCAATTATTAAGCCCCGGAGAAAAATATTACTCTAGCACACTTCTCCCTTTATCCCAAAGATCACTAGTGCATTTTTTCATCTTTCCAAGTATTCTTTGCACAATTCTGCTAGTGAATTTATCACAATCAACCCCCCCCCCCCATTTCTAATACAGAATGAAATGAGGCTGGAAATGCAGAAAGGTAGAGCAAAGGTGGGAAATAAAAAGGAAGTTGAAATTATTCTCCTGTCCAGCCTGTCAATCAATTTACACACCCAGCCTTCCTGTTTTTCTGCGAAATCAGCAACTGAAATAAAATGGAAGCATCTTGTTGACTCTGAGGAATTTGAAAAGAATTCATTCTCAGGATAAGGGTGGGAGTGGTGTCTGTGAAGGAGAGCACTAGGGGGGAAAAGTAAAACACAGAAGTGGACTACTGGACTGCTTGGAAAAAGTCCAGCAACATTAGACAAAGATTGAAAATTATTTTGCCAGCTCTCCTTTAGTCCCAACATCTGCAATATTCATGGGACGGTTTGAGAAGAGAAAATACTCATAAAAATCTACTTTGTGTTTGTTTGCTTTATTAACTGCTTGCCAAAGTGAATCAAATATGTATATTATTGGCCTAAATGCATGGTTAAAGATTGCCACATTCTGTTCCTTAAAGACATGCACATACTTGGGGAAACAATAATGTCTAGCCCATCCTGAATTTCATTGTTTTAACAGTAACTTTTTAAAATTACATCCTATTTCATTATATGTTCAAAACATGAAAATATCAGTAAAATGAATGAATCAGCATGAAGAATAAATAGGGACAAATTGACTACCAGAATATAGACTTGTTTTCCCAGAATGTTATTCAATGTATTGAACTTTGTTTTCCAGTATCACTACTTTAAGTATACTATAACTATTTGGAATTTCATTTGAGCTTTATATCATTTTTTTGTTTTAGGACCTGTCTAGGTCCTAGTATTCAGCAGTTGCAGGAAGTGGCATCTGGAAGCTATTGTACACTGGTGTATATAGTCTACCTTATCAGAACAGAGAGAGATAGTCTACCTTATCAGAACAGAGAGAGATACAGATATTCTGATATGTTACATCCCATGTTTTACATGGCTTTCACCTTTATTTTTACACAATGTATATTCTGAGTGATATTTTCAAATACATCGACCACCACAAGGTACCACATGTATATAGTGCACTGACTGTAGTCATATAAAGTTTGAAGGTCCATGAATTCAGTTTCTGGTAAAGGGCTTGAACCCTATAAATAATATCTAATTACCTAAGTTTAAAGATTCTCCATAAGGATGAAGCTGATCAATGCAACTGTAATTATATATGGGAATGACCTTGAGAGCTGGTGGGGGAAAATGCTGCTTCAGATAAAAGAAAGTGTGATCCACAGCTGTGTAACAGGCAAAGAAAGAAATTCAGAAATGAACCTCCGTAACAGGCAGTAAAAGAATGGCTGGAAATTTGTAATTTCAGACTTACAAACTTTCTGTTAACATACTATTACAATAAAGTATAATTAGTTCATCTGGTTGTGTTTTTTGTCTGGACTACCTAAAAAAGCTGACAGTAAATGAAAATACTGCACAGGATAAAATACCACACTGTATTAAAATTGCAAGGGTTGGAAGCCTGTTCAGCAACTGTTCAAAATTACAATGGCACTGAATGAAAATACTTACAACCAGTGATTGAAGTTGAGGCTGTTACAGCAGTCATGTGATTGCAATTAACACTTGGCAACTAGTTTACAATTTTGTAGTTTTCAGTGCCTTGAGTCACATGATCCCCATTTGCGACCTTCCCTATTGGCTTCCAACAAGCAGAGTAGATGGGGAAGCCAGCAGGAGATTGCAGGTTGATCCTGCTCCCACAGTGGTTTTTTTTCCTGAAGAGCTCCTGGGCAACATAGCAATCTCATACCCTGTTATGCCCATCCACAATCCATAGTACTGGTGACTGACCACCTGCGTATACTCTGTAGTATTGACACCTGCCCTTCCATAACTCTCACCCACTGGCATGATTGCCTGGGGTATGATTTCAACACCTCTTGCATAGTGACAGCAATGGGGAGAGCTGGGATTAATTGCATTCCCTAAGCAATATGGTCACATAATATTGTGCTTTAAACTGCATTGCTTAGTGATGGAAATTCCAGCCCCAATTGTCATTGTACCCTGTAACTATAAATACTCTAAATTTATGCATTTGTTTAAATTGATTTATAAAATAGATTAATTAGTATTTACATGTGCTTTTCAATACAAAATATTCTGATGTATTATGTCAGTATCCATTGATTAAAGTTCCATGTATGGCTTTCATAATTCTAAAACATTTTCATAAAAATAATAAAAGTATAAGAACCTTATTTATTATTGCAATTTTGCCCAAATGCATGAAAAAAGCATAATTTGTCACTGGTTGGAGAAGAAAATAGTTCAGTGTATATATTATATATGGATATTCTGTTTGGCTTGAATTGAAATAGCTTTTGCGAAACTAGTGCTCATATACCTAAGAAAATAAAATCCCAGCCTCATGGAACTGTTGTCCCCAATTCAGGTCTGCATCTGTGTCAAAACCAATGAAGAACACCAGACATGAGGTGCATGTTTTGTTTCCTTTTATTGAAGGGTTCCAATAAAAGAAGTCTAGACAATGACTAGACAATGCCAAGGAACCTCGAACAATAGAACTAAGAAAGCTTTATACGTTTTCACTAAAGCAGAAGGCTGGATAAGGCAGGATATATAAAACAAATCATTTAATAAACATTTTAGTAATGATCTAACAATTGTTCTGTTGGTCTCTAGCCATCCCTTTTCCTAAGCCTTGACTAATGAATGTTCCAGGAGTTATCTAATACACAATTCTATTTGCTCCAGGCCATTCCTGTTTGCAACTTCTAGCTGAGGTCTGCAGGATGAGTATTAGTTCTCTAACAACCCAGATACAAGTGTTACACATGCATGTTCTCTGTGAATGAACATTCTTTGTTTTGCCAGACAGACTCCACAATTACAGGCATCCCAGTTTGTTTCAAGTGCATGCTTTAGCCTTGTTTCATTTTAGCAGACAGCCCATCATTCTCCCCCTTTGAATCTGAAAATGATTTAATTTTCTAAGATTCATCCAACACTAATATCCATGTACAGAGAGACTCCGTACTTCGCTTACAGGCAGAAAGGCAAAGCGGAGGGCATTGTAATCTAAAACAGTGATTAAGAGAACAATGCCTATACCCACCAGGGTCATCATTGGGGTTCTTAACCAGCCGAAATCAGGTAACCATCCTGTCAGCCAATGCTACCAGCCTTCCCATTTTTTCATATGGGGGTTGCAGCTATCTTTGCTATGTGTTCAGCTTGGTTTTGGAATTCCTCTGATTTGTCCAGAATATACACACAACATTGTTGTCCAATTAATGCATAAACACCTTTGGATGCTAATACCACATCTAGAGCCATTCTATTCTGAACTGTCATTTGTCATATGTCTTCTTGTTCTTTTGCTGCAGCAATAAAAAGCTCCCCAATCTCATTAGCTAGAATTTCCACCACTGTCTGTATATGACACATGCCATTATTGAGGGACTGGAGCCCACCAAACTAGGCAAGGGGTCGGTAGTCTTTCAGGTACTTTTTGGATTGTCCAAGATCCCTATGCTTTCTAATCTTCCCTTCAGGTAAAGTGCATGTAATATAGGTGGGTGGGAGGAGCACAGCTCCATAATAAGTCCCTTTCCAGTTTCTCAGAAGTCACTTACGGGCACACTCTCCACAGACAAAATACTGCCCTACTAGAGCGCACCTTATCAGTGGCGTAGCGTGGGGGGTGCAGGGGGGCCGGCCGCACCGGGCGCAACATCTGGGGGGGCGCGCTCCGATCCGAGCCGCCGGGTCGCCGCCCACTGTGGAGGGGTGTGTGCAAATTACTTGCCTTGCCCCGGGTGCTGACAACCCACGCTACGCCACTGCACCTTATTGTGTTTTTATTATGGTATCTATTTTTGTACCCATATGGTCTAGTGAATAAGGTTGTGTAATACCCAGCTTTCCACATTGGAGCTAACTGTCTCTGTCATAGCTCATAAGTAATCGGCATAGGCTCATATTGGAATATAGTTGTCAACTTGGGTCAAACACACCTAGTGCAGGTTATGATTAAATCCAGACCCCTGGCCAACCTTCAAGTTTCATCAAATGGGGTGTAGTATGAACCCCAAAAGATGTTCTCAACTTCCTGCCTATGTTGTTTGTGGAGTTCCATACAATCTGCCTTTGGTAATCAGCAACATTGGTGAAAACAACAATGTCCTTTAGTTACCACTACATGTATGAACTCATTGTTATTGCCCTTTAAATTTGTTGAATTTTCCCCTGTGTCAAATGTTCAATCCCTAAGCCACCTGGGATCTGCTAACCTTTCTCCCCTTTCTGCCATCTGACTAGAATTTAATGGCAGAGGAATCAGAGGGAGTCCATGTTCTGAGCTTAACGGGGATCAAAGTGCAGACCTAATATTTGGGCTGTACCACAGCTGTGGCAACCATTTCTGACATTGCTATAAATGAATTAAGGTGTCATCCACTGAGGTTATGTACAGAATTAGTTCACACATTTGTCCCATCTCCCCTTGCCACAGTAAGAACAACCCAAAGACCAGCCAGGTCACCTCAGCTTGCCCTTTCTGTCCTCATAATTTTTATCAACTGGGGAGGGTGGGGCAAAGAAATTTTTGCTCTGATAAACAGATTGAGAGCAAGTGAAAAGTACAGTTGCAAGAAAAAGTATGTGAACCCTTTGGGATTACGTGGAGTTTTGCATGAATTGGCCATAAAATGCGCTCTAAACGTCATGTAAGTCACAACAATAGAAAAACACAGTCTGCTTAAAATAATACTACACAAACATTAGCTGTTGTCATGTTTTAATTGAACATAAGATGGAAACATTCAAAGTGCAGGGTGGAAAAAGTATGTGAACCTTCGGACTTAATAACTGGTTGACCCTCCTTTGGCAGCAATCACTTCCGGTGGCGACGCGACGCTGAAGACAGCCATCTCCGGGCTGTCCGCTCCGCGGCTTTGTTGAATTGCTGAAAACAGCGCCAATCAGCTGTTTTGGTGATTCGGAAGCCCCCTCCCTGGGAGAAGAGGAGGGGGTGAGGCCCCAGGTAGGGGTTGAGCTCTCTGGGGCCGCCTGAGCTTTAAGTTTGGGCGGCTGAAGGATTGAGCCCCCCCGAAGCCTGGGTTTGCTCCGGGCCTCTGCTCCGTGTTTTTTTGGAGCAGAACCAAGCGTTAGCAACCACCCCTGCCAGAAGGAAAGACTCTCGAGTGTGAAGATGCAGGCAGAGCGGTACAGGAGGTCAAGGTGAAGTGGACTTTTATTCTCTAGTTCAATGGACTTTATGGCTTTTAAAAGTGAAAGTGCGTAAGTGAAAGTGGGGGAAGATGGCGACTAGGGGGGCCTTCGCACAGGTTCGCCTGGTGCGTCAGTTGCGGCCCTATCTTAGCCGGGATGATCTATGCACGGTCACTCATGCGCTCGTCTCCTCTCGTCTGGACTACTGCAACGCTCTCTACATGGGGCTGCCCTTGAGGACCACTCGGAAGCTCCAACTGGTACAGAATGCAGCCGCGAGAGTGGTGTTGGGAGTCTCCCGATACTCCCACGTTACACCTCTGCTCCGTGAGCTGCATTGGTTGCCAGTTGTCTTCCGGGTGAGATTCAAGGTACTGGTAACGGTATTCAAAGCACTCCATGGCATGGGGCCGGAGTACCTCAGGGAACATCTGCTGCCGGCATCAAGCTCCCTGCGCCCTGTGCGTTCCCACAGAGAGGGCCTCCTCAGGGTGCCACCGATCAGAGAATGTCGATTGGTGGCCCCCAGGGGGAGATCCTTCTCTGTGGGCGCTCCGGAGCTGTGGAATCAGCTACCGGTAGAGCTCCGGATGGCGCCCGATCTTCGCTCCTTTCGTCGCGATCTCAAGACATTTTTGTTTGTACAAGCCGGCCTAGCCTGAGGGGGGTGTGTTGGGGTTGTTTTATCTTTCGCTTTTTAATTTTTCTGGGGGTTTTTAGCGTTGTATTTATATTGTTTTTAACTAGGGCAATTGTTTAATCTTTTTTAATGTTTGTATTTGCTATTTTATTCTGCCCTGTGAACCGCCCTGAGTCCTCAGGGAGAAGGGCGGTATATAAATGTTATTAAATTAAATTAAATTAAATTAAAACTTCCAAAGTTCTCCGGAGTGCGGGGGCTTCCCCGGTGCAACAGACCTCGTTGCAAGCTTTGCTTCCTCCTGCACCTGCTCCGGCATTGATGCTTAAGGATTTACAGGATGCCTTTGAAAAGCATTCACAATTAATGTCAGATATGATGGATGAAAAGATGGAAAAGCTGGAGGAGAAACTGGAGGAGAAGATGGAAGAGAAGTTTAGAGCAATGAGGGCAGACATTTTGCCTGCAATTGAAGGTGTGGCCGTATGTGTTCAATGTTTGGATGAAAAAATGGAGGATCTTAGTCAAAAGAATTCCATATTAGAAGCAAAAGTATTAGAGAATGAAAATACAATGGATAAAATGGATGGAGACTTGACCCTCGTCCAGTACCATCAGATGGAGTTTGCTATCAGAATCAGAGGCTTAAAAGAGAATCCTAAAGAAGATTTAAAGCAGTTGGTCTCTGAGGCTTTGGAAGCGATACTGGGTCAGTCAGCAGCTGAAATTGAGGGAAGTATAGATAAAATCTTTCGTGTGAACTCATGGATTGCAAGGCAGAGGAAGTTACCTAGAGATGTGGTGGTTTACTTTACAAAGAGAGCAATTAGGGAAGAAGTTATCCAAGTTGCTTATGATACTAAGCTTGTGGTTGCTGAACAAGAAGTTTTGGTTTTAAAAGAGATTCCTCCAAAAATTTTAAGGAGAAGGAAAGATTTTGCCTTTTTGGCACAGGAACTTAAGAAATGTGACATCAAGTTTAGATGGGAGATTCCAGTGGGCATGGTGGTGATGCATGAAGGCAAGAGACACCGTTTGGTCACAGTGACGCAGGCACGTGATTTTTACAGTAAAGTTTTAAAAGCAACCCCTCCACCACTTTTGGAATCTGTAAAGGGAAATGGTGAGGGAAAGCCTCAAGATGCTGAAGGAATACAGATAGAGGAGAATGGTATTGGAGGGGACCAAATTACAGTCTCATCGGCAGCTGCTAGAGAGCAGAGGATGACGCGTGCCGCCTTAAGACGAGTGAGACAAGAGCAAGAGCAAGATCAGCAGAAAGTTATGGAACCTCCAAAGCGTACTTATAGCGAAGCTGTGGGAGGGGCGCGGCCTAAGGAAGTTAAAGGGGTCCTGGCAGACGTGCTCCAGAAGCTTCGGGATGCCAAGAATGGCGACTAAGTTCCTAACTTGGAATGTTAATGGATTAAATTGCTTGTAGTCATTTCATATGAGCTAGAGTGTGATAGACTTAATAGTTTATTGTTGTTAGCATATGGATGTTTATGATTGTTCTTTGTTTTTATACCTTGTACTTAGCTCTGGGAAGTCGGGGGGGAGGGGGGAATGGGGGGGAGGGATAGGGAGGGTTAGGTAGGGGTGGGTGGAGGGAAGGGGGGATTGTTAAAGATAAAATGTATTGTAAAACTTTTCAATAAAAAAAATAACCTCAACCAAACGTTTCCTGTAGTTGCAGATCAGACCTGCACAACAATCTGAAGTAATTTTGGACCACTCCTCTTCACAAAACTGTTTCAGTGTAGCAATATTCTTGGGATGTCTGGTGTGAATCGCTCTCTTAAGGTCATGCCACAGCATTTCAGTTGGGTTGAGGTCAGGACTCCGACTGGGCCACTCCAGAAGGCGTATTATGTTCTGTTGAAGCCACTGTTTTGTTGAATTACTTGTATGCTTTGGGTCATTGTCCTGTTGCATCACCCATCCTCTGCAGAGCTTCAGTTGGCAGACAGATGGTCGTACGTTTTCCTGCAAAATTTCCTGATAAACTCTGGAATTCATTTCCCCATCAATGACAACAATCCGTCCAGGCCCTGAGGCAGCAAAGCATCCCCAAACCATGATGCTCCCTCCGCCATGTTTTACAGTAGGGATGAGGTTTTGATGTTGGTGTGCTGTGCCTTTTTTTTCTCCACACATAGTGTTGTGTGTTTTTCCCAAACAACTCAATTTTGGTTTCATCTGTCCACAGTATATTTTGCCAGTAGTGCTGTGGAACATTCAGGTGCTCTTTTGCAAACTTCAAACGTGCTGCAATATATTTTTTGGACAGCAATGGCTTCCTCCGTGGTGTCCTCCCATGTACTCCATTCTTGTTTAATGTTTTCCTTGTAGATGTGTCAACAAAAATGTTAGCATGTGCCAGAGATTTCTGTAGGTCTTTAGCTGATACTCTAGGATTCTTCTTTACCTCATTAAGCATTATGCGCTGTGCTCTTGCAGTCATTTTTACAGGACGACCACGCCTAGGGAGAGTAGCAACAGTGCTAAACTTTCTCCATTTGTAGACAGTCTGTCTTACCATGGACACATGAACATCAAGGCTTTTGGAGATACTTTTGTAACCCTTTCCAGCTTCACGCAAGTCAACAATTCTTGATCATAGGTCTTCTGAAAGCTCTTTTCTGCGAGGCATGGTTCACATCAGACTGTGCTTCTTGAGACCAGTAAACCCAAAACAGGTGTGTGTTTTTAAAGGGCAGGACAGCTGTCAGCAACACATCCAATATCATCACACTGATTGGAGTCAAGGATGGCTCACTCCTGGCTCCAATTAGCTCTTGGATAAGTCATTAGGCTAGGGGTTCACATACTTTTTCCACCCTGCACTGTGAATGTTTCCATCTTATGTTCAATTAAAACATGACAACAGCTAATGTTTGTGTAGTATTATTTTAAGCAGACTGTGTTTTTCTATTGTTGTGACTTACATGACGTTTAGAGCGCATTTTATGGCCAATTCATGCAAAACTCCACGTAATCCCAAAGGGTTCACATACTTTTTCTTGCAACTGTATGCTATGTCCCTTTATAGTCAACTTAGATTGCTACGTCTACTTTCTCAGTCCAATACACTTATGCCAAACTAGGCCTTCACAGCTTGGGTCTTTGTTGAGATTGCTTTATTTTGGTATTTCTAATATTCCCTTGATCTGCAATAAGGGGGTCCTAGACCCCCCCCCATAATTTACCTTTAGTGTAGCCTTTCAAAAGTAAATGATGGGTTGTCATACTCGTGAGAGTGAGCTTTTTCCCAACTATGGTCTTATTCTGATAGTTGCTAAGTCTATTTCTCTTAATGTCTTAGCCTTCACCTCTCAATCTGGTAATGGCAATAATTGGGTGACTCCCCTAACTCTAGTGTGGGTAACTATTCTAATATCTTTTGGGTAAAATTGCTAATTGAGAGAATAACTATGGGAGGGATTTCTCCTCCCATGCAACAATGGTTCTGGAGGTTTTTGTTTCCAGAATAATAACTTAAGTCCCAGATCATCTTCAGGTTGCATAATCCAAGAATCAGGAGTAGCAGATTGTAGGTATTTCTTCACTCTGGAATGATGCATCCAAGGTACTGGGCCTTCCACTTTTATATATGGGTAATCAGAAGCACTTGAAATGGTTACTTCCATTTTTCATCCAAGGAGGTTGTTGGTCACCACATCTTTACAATCACCCAGTCTCCAGGTTGAAACGGATGCACTGGATGATCTACTCCAGGGCTTTTGAACCGGTGGTACACGTACCACTTGTAGTACTTTGCCACATGGCAGGTGGTATGTGATTGCTAGCCAAGTGTAGCAGGTGAGGGGAATGAGCCTAAGTGAGCCAAGCCTGAGGGAGAGGGAGAGGAAGAGGAAGAGGGAGAGGCAGCTGCAGCTGCAAGACTATCTGGGCTCGGCAGAAGCCCCAGGAGCCGGCAGGGCTCCAGCTGATTGGTGCTTCCAGAAGCAGTTCGGAGCTGGAGGTGAACTGAAGAAAAAAGGGGGGGAAGAGAGGAGAGGCTATAAAAGAACGTAGTATGGGTGGGGGAAGGGAGAAAAAGACAATAGGAAAGGTTTAATCCCTTTAAACAAATGTAATTAGTTTTACCCCCTTTCATTGAGTCTGTCTGTGGCTTTTAGAAAGTTTTCTTTGAAGGTAAACTGGCTTAATTTAAAGCTAAAGCTTTTCGCAATTGCTGGAGCCTTTCTCTCTTGAATTGCAACATTGCGACACATGACATGCCTGAGGCAGCTTAGAGAGAGAAAAAACATGGTGTTTCTTTATTTTCTTGCTTTGCACTTGATTACTGTGTCTTTAAGGGTACAGGGAAGGGATTGGGAGTGGTGCATTCTTTACTACACTGTGGAAGAGCTCAGAAGGGCCAACCAGCCTAGTTCAGGAGTCTACAAACTTAGAAACTTTAAGACCTATGGATTTCAACTCCCAGAATTCCTCAACCAGCCATGAGGGCTGAGGAATTCTGGGAGTTGAAGTCCACAAGTCTTAAAAGTGCCAAGTTTGAAGACCCCTGAACTAGCTGGTAATGGTGCATATTAATAAACATGGATAAATTCATCATACACTTGTCAGTGCAAAGGGAAAGTGATTCAGCAAAGGAACAGCCACCAAAGAAAGTAAAACTGGTACTTTTTTTCTTTTATTCTACAGTTTGTAAGATTTATTAGATTATAGAATAAAATATAAAAGCAAATAGGACACAGTGGGGAGGAAAAGGGGGGGAAAGAGGGGGAGAAGAGAAAAAGAACAGATTTCCTCTGTTGTAGTAGAAGGAAGCATTAACATTGAACCTCAACTTTTTACTTTTCCATAATATTATAAACTAGCCATTTCTATAACAACAAGTGAATTTAATCAGTAAAACCCAAAATCTCCCTCTCCTTTTTTTAGTCATCAAGTTTTTGACACCTTGCTAAGCACTGGTGGTACTCATATATTGTCATGTCCTAAAAGTGGTACAATCTGTGAAAAGGTTGAAAAGCCCTGATCTAGTCCAAGGTATTGCTTTTCCTGTAGATAACAGGGAAGAGAATTCATAACTGCAATGAGTTGTCTTACATATTGGTACAAGTTCAGTTTGCCCACCTGTAGGCACCTCTCCTCTGCCTTTAGGAAGGGGGATGGTTGTCCTCAAAGGAGCTCAAGCCTGTTTGCTTTTGAGGTGCAATGCAAAGCCTTAACAACAAGAGTGGCAAGGCTTGCAGCCAGGACAGGTGAACCTCCTGACACAGCTTAGCTAGGTGTCATTTTAGTAAATCATTACATTTTTCTACCATAGGATTACTTGCCGGGTGGTAGACTGAGTGAAGCTTCCAAATGGTGTTTAACTGTTCACACAATTGTTGCACAATCTTAGTTTTGAAATGTAAGCCAGACTATACTATTTGGCAGTCCAAACCTAGGAATAATTTGTTTCAGTAGGACTTTTACTACTTCATGGACTTTATTAGTCCTGCAAGCAAAAGCCTCAGGTCATTCTGTGAAGGTACATACTAGTACCAAAACATACTTGAAACCTTGCTTTCCAGGTAATTCAGTGAAATCTATTTCCCAAATGGCCCTGGGTAGTTGCCTTTAAGTTGGACTCCTAGGGGTGGGCCCCTGGCCACTTTTGGATTATTTCTGCCACAGATCAGGCAAGCTGCTACAGCTTGGGAGGCAGCAGAACAGACACCCTTTCCTACTGCCTACCAGGGTTTTTGTCCCCAAAAAGCACTGTAGTGGCTTTTTTGGCAGCTACTGTACACTGCTGGCTCATATTTAAGTGATTGTCCACTAGGACTCTGAGATCCCTCTCACAGTTACTAATATTGAGCAAGCTACCACCTATAATATACTTGTGCATTTGGTTTTTCTTGCCTAAATGTAGAACCTTACTTTTTTCACCATTAAATTTCATGGTGCCAGCCAATTCAAGAGTTGCCAGCCAATTCAAGAACAGTATAGTTCCTTCTATATGTGTTTCCCTTGTATTAGTACCTAAAAGCAAATCATCCACCTACTGTACAACTGAATAATCCTTGACCCATGATGGTTTATACAGGTCCTTGACCAAGTATTGGTCAAAGATTGTTGGACTATTTTAAAATCCTTGTGGTAACTTAGTCCTTATATATTAAACAGGAATGCCTGATGTGGAGTCTTGCCATTCAAAGGCAAAAATTGGTTGGCATTCATTTGCTAATGGAATACAGAAAAAGGCATCCTTTAAGTCCAACACCATAAATCCCTTATCTTTCGGATTAACTTGTTCCAACAAGGTATATGGATTGAGTACTACCACATGGAGGGTGAGAGTATTTCTATTCACCCTCCACAAATTGTTAATGAAATGAAATTACCCGTCTGGCTTTTTGACAGGTAGCACTGGATATTCCAAGATGGAGATGTTTGAGTTATGAGTCCCCATTCTAGAAATTCTCTATAATGGGCTGGAGACTTTGTCTTACCTTCCATTTAATATTATATTGCTTTATATTAGCCACTTGTCCCCCGGGGCTAAAGCCACTATGAATGATTTAACAAATACCGCCTTCCCTGGGTGTCCCACTGGTCAAATCCAAGGTTTCAGAGCATTTTCTATTTCAGGTGGGATTGGGGGAATTTCTTCTTTTACTACTAGGGCGGTTCCTCTGCATATTTCTTCTTGGGTTATCTTCATTTATATGTTTCCCCCTTTGCAAGTTATGATTACTTGTAATTTACTAAGGATGTCCCATGCCAAGAGTGGGACTGGACATTCCGGTAAATACAGGAACTGGTGAGTTAAAACAGTGCACCGTATTTTACATTCTAAAGATTATAAAAATGAGGCTGAAATAGCTTTTCCTAAATCTCCAACAATAGGTATCTCATCAGCAGTCTGAGGAGCAATAGGTCTGTTAAGGACAGATCTGCTTGCTCCTGTATCTATTAACATCCTGTTTGTAGCCCCCCCCCCAATTTGGACTTCAACCCAGGGTTCGGGGACTGGGGGAGCAATAGCTCTTTGCCCCTGGCCTCTTTCTTCTTCTTTTGCTTGCATGGCCATAGCCAACAGGCATTCACTTTTCCAATGTCCTTCCTTTCTGCATTTAGCACACTGGTTGGATCCCAAGGGGATCCCTTCCTCTTCCATGCCCTCTGCTAGAAGTGGGATGGGGTGCCCTATCTTGGATTCCCTGAACTCCTCCTCACCTACCTCTCCTGGATTGTTGTCCCCTTCCTACCCCCTTTTCCTGCCTAAGGGCATCTGCTAGGAACATAGTGTTTCAGTGAGATTTTTGGAATTCTTTCTTATTTTCTTCTTGCCCTCTGTTAGTAAAAACTTTATAAGCTATCTCAACCAATGCACAGACCTCCTTCTACCTTCTGTGTCTTGCGTGTAATATCTTCTTCTGATTGCCCTATAAAAATCATATTGTGTGTGTCTTAAATGCCCAAGATGGCGGACGTGCTCGGCTGAGCTCCGTGCGGAGCTCCGGCAATGTGGCGACCTTTGGGAGCCTCACAGGATTTTCCCCTGTGATGGACATGGGATGGGGGACGAGGTGAGCTTCTGGATTATCATCTTTTGGCCCCGTGAACGCCCCGCGAGCCCCGGAACACCCCGCGAGCCCCGCGAGCCCCGGACTCTCCGAGGTTTTCCATCTGAGCCCGGAAGAGTTGCTGGAGGCCCTAGAGGACGCGGAGGAGCTGAGTAGTTCCCCGTGTGCACGACCAGCTGTTTGTCGGACCGCGGGGGATCGACGGATTCGGCAAATCTTAGCGGAGGAGGCGGCTGGAGTGCCGGGAAGATCTAGATATTTTTCGGAGCTCTGTTCTACGCGGCGCCGACCAGTGAATGTTGATGCCGGGGGAGTTTGAGAATTTTAAGAACCTGACTAAGAACTCGTTGGAGCCGGGCGGAGGATTTTGGAGGCCTACGCTCCGCCGACCAGCTGATTGCCGGCCCCTGATGGACCAGCTGATTGTCGGCCAGCTGATTGTCGGCCCCAGCTGGAGTCTGCGGATCCTGGTGGTGTTCTGAAGCCTGCGGAACCCGGGACAACTTTCTAGAGCTTGGTGGTGTTCCAGAGCGCCTTTCAGCTGCTTGGGAGAGCCGCGTGTTGACTGACTAACTATGAATCGCGGCTTGGAGCAGCGTTGGCGTAGAAGTGTTCAAGTGGTGGAGATATTGCCTGGCTGGTGTCTGAGATGGCTGGCGGCGAGGAGAGTGGAGTACCGCGGCCTCTCTGGTATGGTGACCTGGCCTGGTGGGGGAATGCGGACGCTGATGCCTCGGACGTTAATGAGACATAATTTTAACCTCTGCGCCGCCAGAAACTGACTAGACCATGTTTTGTGGTTCGGTTGAACTACCATGGTCTTGGTTTCCCTTCCTGGCCGACTATTATCTGGTCCTCTTACAACATGACTTTGAACTGTAACCGGAGTTCTCCTACCATTCTGTATCTCTACAGGCTTATCAGCCCTGATGTATTCCGCTGACTCCCTCGCTCTAATTCCTTCTTCTCTCCTCCCCCCCCCCTATAATTTTGGAAGGCCCGGGGTACAACCACTGTGGGAGAGTGGTTAAGTTTTTACATCTGCTGCCTCCCAGAGGTGAGAGCTCTGGGGGGTATTGCTCCCCCGGTTTGTATGTACCAGGTTGCCCCCCCGGCTTTGACCGCCGTGAGAGGGCGGGATTCGATTCGATCTGTTCCGGGATTTCCCAGCTCTAGTGGCAGTGGAGCTGGGCTGGCTCTCTGGTCATTTGCCTTCGATTTATTTATTTTGAGATCCTCCCATGTTGAGTTGATCTGGTCTGCCTTGCTGTTTTTTTGTTTGTCGGACTTGTTAAGATCATGCGTCTGACTTATTCGAGCACGACCTTATACGCTCTCAGGGGGGCCCCCCCATCCTGGGAGCGACCCGCCTTACTTTTTACACCTCCTCTTGATGAAGGGCCCGAGTGTTGGGACCCTGAGAGATGGCTGGGCATGGGTAGGGGCCTCCGATATAAGCCAAATAGGAGGCCCCTGGTTAGTTTTTTGGTTAAATTTTTTAGGAGGTTAGGGAGGGGGGTGGGAACTTCTTTTGGTTGTTCGGATATGGGGGGCAGTCCAGCAACCACTGTTCAGGCCAGGGCCGGGATTGATCGCGGAGGGGAGGAGCGGGGGTCGGTCGCCCCTGGGGCTCCAGGGCAAGTCGTGGGAATGCCTATTCCCACGACGTTAGGGAATGGCAGCAGGTGCAGGAACAGAGGGCCGTATCGATCTCAGGGAAGGCCTCTCCGCTACTTGCAAGCGGTGAGGCGTTCCGACCCTCTTGTTCTACCCCGAGGTCCCGGGAGTGAGGATGTGCAGCCGCCTGAGCTCCGGCTGGTGTACTTGAATGCCAGGTCTGTCGTTAATAAAGCTCCTCTCGTCCGTGACTTGGTTGAGGGTGAGCAGGCGGACCTGGCTTGCATCACGGAGACTTGGTTGGGCCCAGAGGGCGGTATTCCTCTGGCTGATCTTTGCCCACCAGGTTTCCGGGTGCTACACCGGCCTCGGGCTCAGGGTAGGGGTGGGGGAGTGGCTGTTGTTATGAGGGAGACCTTAGCTCCGCGGGAGGCCACCGTTCCGCAGATAGTCGGGTGTGAGTCTCTCTTCTTGAGATGCGGCCCTGGTGCGCAGTTGGGCTTGCTGCTGGTGTACCTTTCGCCTAGTCACGCAGCAGCAGCCCTGCCTGAGCTTCTCGATGTCCTCTCTGGGTTGGTGGTTGAGTTCCCGAAACTTATAGTTTTGGGGGACTTCAATCTACCATCTCTGGGAGGATCATCTGAGTTGGCTCGGGAGTTCATGGCTTCCATGACGGCCATGGACCTGACGCAAGTAATTTCAGGACCGACTCATGAGGGAGGCCACACCCTTGACCTAGTTTTCTTATCTGGTCGGTGGTTAGATGACCTTGGTGGGGGCTCTCCAATTATTATGCCCCTGTCATGGACCGATCATCATCTCCTGCGGCTGGTCTTCCGTTTTGCCACCCCCCGCCGTGGGTGTGTGGAACCAGTTAGATGGTACCGCCCCAGACGCTTAATGGATTCCGCGAGATTCCAGGCAGCGCTGGGGTCCCCACCTGCCTCCCCCACTCACAGCTCGGCAGATGCCTTAGTGGAAGCTTGGGAAAGGGCAGCCACTGAGGCTCTTGACCGAGTTGTACCCTTGCGGCCCCTGACCCGATGCAGATCCCGTCGAGCTCCATGGTTTTCCGCGGAGCTCCGGGAGATGAAGCGCCGGAGACGGGGCCTAGAGAGCGGTTGGAGGTCCAGCCGATCCGAATCCGACCGATTGCGACTAAGAACCCATATTAGGTCTTATCTCGCTGCGATGAGGGTGGCGAGGTCTAATCACTTCGCTACCCTTATCGCGTCCGCAGATAATCGCCCGGCCGCTCTGTTTAGGGTGACTCGCTCCCTCCTTAATCAGGAGGTGAGGGAGGAACCCTTGCAGGGTCGTGCCGAGGAGTTTAACAATTATCTGTCGGACAAAATCACTCGGATTCGGACCGGTCTGGACTCTGACTGGGCAGAGTCTGGCGATCAGGACGCGGGTGGTCTTGTCGATATCACTTGGGAGGAGTTTGATTCTGTAACTCCGGAGGAAGTGGACAGGATTATGGGGAGACTGAGCTCCACCACATGTTTATTGGACCCGTGCCCTTCCTGGCTGGTTTATGCAGCCCGGGAGAGGACACGCAGCTGGTTCCAGGCAGTTATATCAGCTTCTTTGAGTGAGGGCAGCTTCCCTGCCGTCTTGAAAGAGGCGGTGGTGAGGCCCCTCCTCAAGAAGCCTGCCTTGGACCCAGCTGTATTGAACAACTTTCGTCCGGTCTCCAACCTTCGCTTTCTTGCGAAGGTTGTTGAGAGTGTGGTGGCGCATCAGCTCCCTTTGGTCCTGGATGAAGCGGATTATCTAGACCCGTACCAATCGGGTTTCAGGCCCGGGCACAGCACGGAGACGGCATTGGTCGCGCTGGTGAATGATCTCTGGAGGGCTCGGGACAGGGGTCATTCCTCTGTTCTAGTCCTATTAGACCTCTCAGCGGCTTTCGATACCATCGACCATGGTATCCTGCTGCGGCGTCTCAGGGGATTGGGAGTGGGAGGCACGGTTTTACAGTGGTTCTCCTCCTATCTCCAGGGACGCTCGCAGTCGGTGTTGACAGGAGGGCAGAGGTCGACCGCGAGGTCTCTCGTTTGTGGAGTTCCTCAGGGGTCGGTCCTCTCGCCTCTCCTGTTCAACATCTATATGAAACCGCTGGGTGAGATCATTCGTGGCTTTGGAGTTGGGTATCATCAGTACGCTGATGATACCCAGCTTTTTCTTTCTACCCCAAACCACCCCAGTGATGCCCTCAACGTGATGTCCCGTTGCCTGGAGGCGGTTCGGGTCTGGATGGGGAGGAACAGACTTCAACTCAACCCCGACAAGACCGAGTGGCTTTGCATACCTTCATCCCGGGTCTATTCGGATATTCCATCTCTTTCTATGGGGGGTGAATTATTACCCCCCGTAGATAGGGCTCGCAACTTGGGAGTCCTCCTAGATTCGCGGCTTACCTTGGAAGATCACATGGTGGCTGTGACTAGGGGGGCTTTCGCCCAGGTTCGCCTGGTGCGCCAGTTGCGGCCCTATCTAAGCCGGGATGATTTATGCACGGTCACTCACGCGCTCGTGACCTCTCGTCTAGACTACTGCAACGCTCTCTACATGGGGCTTCCCTTGAGGACCACCCGGAGGCTCCAACTGGTACAGAATGCAGCCGCGAGGGTTGTGTTGGGAGTCTCCCGATACTCCCATGTGACACCTCTGCTCCGTGAGCTGCATTGGTTGCCAGTTGTCTTCCGGGTGAGATTCAAGGTGCTAGTAATGGTGTTCAAAGCCCTCCATGGCATGGGGCCGGAGTACCTCAGGGAACATCTGCTGCCGGCATCAAGCTCCCTGCGCCCTGTGCGTTCCCACAGAGAGGGCCTCCTCAGGGTGCCACCGGTCAGAGAATGCCGACTGGTGGCCCCCAGGGGGAGATCCTTCTCTGTGGGCGCCCCGGAGCTATGGAACCAGTTACCGGTTGAGCTCCGGACGGCGCCCGATCTGCGCTCCTTTCGCCGCGATCTGAAAACATACTTGTTCGAGCAAGCCGGCCTGGCCTGAGGGGGGATTGGTGGGGTTTTTATCATTTTTATTGGGGTTTTTACTATGTATCAATTGTATTTTAATCGGGCATGCATTTAATTATCTTTTAGTTTTTGTAAATTTCTGTGTTTTATTCTTGCCCTGTACACCGCCCTGAGTCCTCCGGGAGAAGGGCGGTATAGAAATATTAATAAATTAAATTAAATTAAATTAAATATTTATAATTTTCTGTTTATCTGGGGCTTGAGGATCTAAATCAGGGTTATTACCTGTAAGCCTGGTATATTCTTTCAAGAAAATCTCCAGGACTGTCACCCTTCTTTTGCCTTATTTCATAAACCTTTGCAAGGTTCTTAATTTTGGGAACTCCACTTTGGATTCCATACAAGATTGATTGTACAGGATTGATAATTCCGTAGCCTCATATTGTCGCCATCATCATCCAGGTCTCATCCTGGATCTGTGAGGGGGCATTCCCAGCAGTTATCATTCTCATGCTCTCTTTTTAACTGCTGCTCCATTGCCACTTCACAAATCTCCGTTCCTCTGGTGTTAGAAGGACATCTATCAATGTCTGAATGCCTGTCAGTGGGGTTATGTGTCCTTAGATAAGAGCAGAGAGTGCATTTTCTCTGGGTTTTCCCTATAAATGGGATTTTGTTGCTTCCAGTTATAGAGATCTAAAGTACGGTAGTGGGTAAACTAACACTTGACTGAATCTGTTTCCTCCCCCTACCACTATATTTTCTCTAAGCAGAGCCTGTATCTCTGTTTTCCGCTTTGTTTGAGATTGGGTGTCACAAAAGTCACTCACTGTTTGATTACATTGTTCCTTAGCCTTCTCTGGAATCTCCTTGTCTGGATCATCCCATTCCATGAGTAAGTAGGGGGTGGCAGATCAATCTCAGAGTCTTCCAGTATAACTCGGGGAACACTGGGTTTCTTTAAGTTAGGATCCTGCACTGCACATATAAAAGTTCCTTCACAATGGCAATCTTGTAGCAGAGACGGACTGTTCCAGTTTCACAAAGAGTTCCAGATACTGAATTTCAGCATGCCGTTTCTACTCCAAGAAGGCCGTTCTCACTTCTTAAATTAATTGGTGATTGGGTGGCCAGAAATCTCCTGGATTATCTAATTTTAAGTATGCCATATTGATACACAACAGTGAGAAAAGGCTGCCTTGGTCCCTATATCTAATCCCTCTAATATTTAAAAATTAACCAAAATACAACCTACCAACGTGTCTTCAGGCAGCTTCCCTTTAGGCAAGTCTTTTGCCTCTTGACTGGATGCCGTTTTGCTTCCCATATCAAAGCCAGATCTCAGATGAATTCTCTTACCCCTGGGACAGTCTTTGCCTTTGTTTTAGCTTTTACTTAGGGCTGGATCTCATGCAGATCCTCTGGGGACATCTCTTGTGTAGTCCTTACCTTCTCCCCAAATTTTGCCTGTTTCTTTTCCTCCACTGGCGGTTGTTCCTGCTCCTTGATTTCTTCGGGTCTTCAGCCTTTGAGTTTGATTAAGACATCACCAAGGATTTCACCGGGGACAGACGTTCATTTAGACAGTGGCTCATAACATTCTATCAGTCCACTCTGCATCGATGGGACATGTGGATTCCTGCAAAGTCCCTTTTCAAGTTACCCAATCATTGACAAAAGCTCATGAGCCTTGAGTGTGGCTAATATATGCAGAAATATACAATCCTGGTCACTGACCAGGAGTTTTATTTCCAACCATTCACACACCGTTCAGTCACCAGTCTTACCATCCGGGAAACCTCCTCCAATGGTCGTTGGTGTCTTCCAATTGAATCCAGGCATGGAATCCCGGACGAACCTCCAGATTGTTGTCCCCAATTTGGGTCTGAGCCTGATGCCGAAGCTGTTGAAGTACACCAGACATGAGGTGCAGGTTTTGTTTCCTTTTATTGAAACACTCCAAGAAAAGGGGTTCTGGCTAGAAAATGCCAAGGAACCTCGAACAATAAAATTAAGAAAGCTTTATAGATTTTCACTAAAGCGGAAGGCTAGATTAGGCAGGATATATAAAACAAATCATTTAATAAACGTTTTAGTAATGATCTAACAATTGTCCTATTGATCTTTAGCTGTCCCTGTTCTTAAGCCTTGGCTAATGAATAGACAGGGGACTCCACAATTTGGTATCACATTACAACAATCTAATGCAGTCTTTCACAATAGAAAGCTTTGAAATAGTGACCAGTTTGCTTGAGAGTGGGGCTTTATTCTTACTAGGTCCTCATAACTGACTTTGTGTGCCAAAAGCGTCTTTTTTCCTCCTAATCTTGGACTTTTTCTTTCCTTAAATATATTTTCTGTGGGGAAAAATTGACAGCATACATTTTCTGAGACAAAAAAATATGTAAATGATAAAGACCATTCTTTTTGCATTTCTTGTTGTATTAGCTTTATTTTATGAATGGTGTGAAATTTTATGTTACTTTGGTCTGTTTTAATACAGTCAGTGTCATGGTTCCAGACCAAACAAATCAGGATGCCGAGGCTGGAAGTTTCCTCAAAGAACATGTTTATTGGCTACATAGTACTACATAGTACTACATAGTATTAGCACATAGTATTAGCAAAAGTGAAACCAAATCTAAAATTCCCTCTAAAGTGTTAGAATATTACAAAGTTAAACTCCCCACTCCTTACTATGCAGTTTACTACCTTTCCCAATAGAATAATTTGGCTGGCTTTCTGACAGAATGCTCAGAATGAGCAAAATGGCTTCAGCCAGGTTTGTTGTAGAATTGACAAGTTGTAGTTTCCAAATAAAACTATCTTTAAGTAGAACAGGTAACTGAAGTGTTCATAACATAACCTTTCTCCAAAATATTATGACAGATACAATACAGTCTCCACTAACAACAGACATGTCAAACACAAGGCCCGGGGGCTGGATTCGGCCCGTGAAGTGCTTTCATGTGGCCCACAAAGCCATCCTGGAAACAGTGAGGAAATGGCCCCTGCTGCCTTGGCCCTGACCCAGGCTTGCCGGGAGCCAATGTACAATTTTGTGGTGGCCATCTATGCTGAAACGCATTTAGTCTTAGCTCCACAAGGCTGTCTGGAAACAGCAAGGGACCATCTATGCAACTGCGCATGCCTAAGATGTTTGCTCGCTGGCTTTTGAGTTTCTAATGTGGAGCGGTTTTCAGCTCTGCTGGGTGACCATGGGGCTTTTTGTCATCGTTTTGGACCCCATATGGTTGGTGGAACTGCTGGCAGAGCGTTAGCACCCTCCCCCATCGGGATATGTCTCGGAATGGCTGAGGACGGGGGAGGAGAAGCCAGAGAAGCTGACTTTCTAACTTACTGGTGACGGGATGCTGGCGGATGGGCGGGGCCGACTCGACTGTTTCCCTGCTCATCCAAGCTGAGCGGAGCTGTGACAAGTGATCTTTGTCGGAATTTTGGGCTCTGTTTGTGCCTGTTTGTTTTTACCGAGACCAGGGTTGTGGCAGGGGGAAGGGAGCCTCGATGTTGTTTCCCCCTCCCCCTCTGCCACTCGGCGAGTTCGGCTCTGTGAGTGCAGTGGACCTGGTCCTGCTGGCGCTGTGGCTGCGGCTGTGGGGTCTGCTGTTGTTGCTTTCCCTGCCGCTGCGGAGGCTGCTGCTGCCCTTGTTGCTCTGCTTGAATCTTGTTGGTTTGGGTCCATTGCCATTGTCATCAGGCCGCCTCCCCCCTTTTTAGACTTGTCATCATCACCTGTTATGGCTCTTGCTGCTGCCGCCATAGACTACTCCACTCTTACCATGATTGTGCCTCTTGAGACCTGCCACATGTCGACTGAATTTTCCATTGACTCCATCTGCTGGCACCCTTCATTGTCCGATGCTACCGCCTTCCTTTGTATGCCAGCGTACATTTTTAGAGAACTTTACTCGCTGCGAGATTCCCCCTTCTCGCAGGAACGCCCATCTGTCCTACATAAGAACTTTCTTGATGACGGGTTTTGGGACCCTGAGAGATGGCATGCTTCAAAGAGGAGGCTGAGGGGATTTTTATTAAGTTTTTTATATAAAATTTTAAGGGGACCCGGGAGGGGGGAGGCCTTAGGTATCCGGAACGAACTTGGGGGAGTTCGACCCAGACAGCAGTCCAGACCATTGGACGGTCACGGGGGGGAAAATAGGGGTTTGGGGGCAGACTCAGCTCCGGGTGCAGAGGGTCTCCCTATCTTGACAGTGATTGGGAGGGGCAGAGAGTGTGGGAACAGAGGGCTTTATCGTTATTGGGGAACGGGCCACTGCTGTCTTCAAGTGGTTGCCTGTTCCCGCCCTCATTTTTTTAAAAATCCCATTTATATCCCGCCCTTCTCCGAAGACTCAGGGCGGCTTACAATTTTAAGCACAAACCAATGTGCTTAGCAATAGCCTTTATTCTATGTATATGCCTGCTTATTAGGGCTTTCGCCCCCCCCAGCGGCATTATTACAAAGTGAGCTTATTGCCCCCAACAATCTGGGTCCTCATTTTACCTACCTCGGAAGGATGGAAGGCTGAGTCAACCTTGAGCCTGGTGGGATGCGAACCTGCACTAATTGCAGGCAGCTGGTGTTACTTAAGGAGGCATTAGCCTACTGCTCCACCAAGGCTCTTTGCTCATTGCTCTTCTTGCTTCCCTGGGGGCATAGGATTGCAGAACCCTGGGCTCAGGTTGGTTAATTTCAACGCCAGGTCCATGGTGAACAAGGCTCCCCTCATACATGATCTTGTTGAGGAGAACGCGGACCTGGCTTGCATCACAGAGACCTGGCTGGGCCAAGAGGGAGGTGTCCCCCTCTCGGAGTTATGCCCACTGGGCTTCCGGGTGCTTCACCAGCCATGGGCCCAGGGCAGGGGTGGGGGGTGGCAGTTATTATTAGGGAGAGTCTTTGTCTGCGAATGGCCACTGTCCCTCAGATAGGCGGGTGTGAATCTCTCCTGTTGAAGTTGGGTCCTGGCGTTCAGTTGGCCCTATTGATTATGTACCTGTCTCCCAGCTGCGTATCATCGGCCCTGCCCAAGCTCCTCGACATCTTGCCCGGGTTGGCGATTGAGTTCCCCAGGCTTGTAGTTCTGGGGGATTTTAATTTGCCTTCCGTGGGTGAGGCGTCTGAGTTGGCTCAGGAGTTCATGGCTTCCATGACGGCCATGGACCTGACTCAAATAATTCAGGACCCGACTCATAATGGAGGTCACACACTCGACCTGGTTTTTATCTCTGGGCAGTGGATTAATGATCTGGGTAGGGGTGATCTAACCATCCATCCCGTCATGGTCCGATCATTTTCTTCTCCGGCTAGACTTTCAGTATGCCACCCCCCGCCGCTGGGAGGTGGAACCGACCAGGTGGTTCTGCCCCAGGTGCCTAATGGACCCTGAGAGGTTCCGGACGAAGCTTGGGACATTTCCTGCTTCCCTTGCCCACGGCTCTGCCGAGGCCCTAGTGGCAGCCTCATACTATGTATCAAACATATCTAATTCTTTTTTAATTTTGTATTTTCATGTTCTTTTTTAGTCTTTATTGTTGTGAGCCACCCAGAGTCCTTAGGGAGAAGGGCGGCATATAAATATAATAAATCAATCAATCAAGCCCCTGGCGTGTCAGCCCCACCCACTGGGCACGTGCTGGGGAGGTATCACCCTTTGTGAGGAATGAAGAAATGCACCATTCTCTGGAAGTGGTCAGCACATGGCCCTGCCTACTTTGGGCAGGCTAGGGGCTGGGCAGCATTGCGCTTCTCTTCAGATTCATGCTACCCAGCTCAGCCTCTCAGCACTGTGAAGAGAGCACCCCGCTGCCTGCCAGGCTGGGAGCTGGGCAGCATTATGCAGGTAACATTGACTCTCATGTTGCTCATGACATCCCCTCCCCCAGAGCCCACCAAGTAGGCAAGGGCCATGTGCTGGCCACTTCCAGGCGATGGTGCATTTCTTCATTCCTCAAGAAGGATGACACTTCCCCAGCTGCTGTTTTTCTCCCTCCCTCATCTCAAATATTTTCCCACCACTCGAAGGAAGGAAGGAAGGAAGGAGAGGGGAGGGTCTGAGGGAACTCCTGCTTTAGTCCTTCCCTGCTGCCCTTTCACCATCCCCTTGTCCCCTCCTCCTGGCCTACCCTGGGAGGGGGTCTCCCATCCTATTGCTAAGGAAGCTTTGGATACAAAGCCAGATCTCCTCACATGGAGAGGGAGTGGGCCTCCCTCTTGACTTTGCCCTCGTACCCATCATGAGCATCCTGGCTAAGGAGAGCAAGCACAGCAGCAGCAGCCTTGAGGAGGAGGTAAGTGCAGCTGGGCACCCCCTTGGGGAAGTGGGGCTGGGCTTATTGCCGTGGTGCTTGAGGGCTGGGCATTTGACCTCCGTGCCACCATCCAGCCCCCCCTCCCCGCATAGCCTGAGAGGAACAGTGAGGCTCCTCCATTATACCATGCCTTGGCACTTGCCCCAGTCCCATCTCCTTCTGCCAGAGACCCTCAGATCTGTCCCACTCCTGCCCAGGCCCCCATAGGTACCCTTGACAAGAATGATGTAAAGCTGGCCATGCCCACCCAGTAGGCCATGCCCACCCTGGCCACACCCACCCCTCCCCTGAGGGCAACCACAATGCTGATGTGGCCCTCAATGAAATTGAGTTTGACACCCCTGACTAACAACATCACAATAATGTTAGACTGATTTGAAAGATTTCAGAATGAATGACAAGGTTTACTACATGCATTGTTGCTTTGTACGTAGTACAATTGGGAGTAAATGAACAATAGCAAAACACTTTTTCTTTGGAGTTCTTTTGACAGAATTAAAGAATTATAAATTATCTATCAAATTGTCAGTGATAATGGATAGGACGTAAGAAATAGTATAACTGGTATATAGTATAGCATGGCACGGCATGGAACAGATGAGGTAGACCTTTCCTGCACTGACTGACCCTTTCTAGGGGTAAAAAATCTCAAAGATGTCTTCCAAATGTATATTCTGTGATCTTAGACTTCAAGGAAGCTTTAATAATCTGTCTTCAGAATGGTAAATTAATACTTTTTTGATTTTATAAATATAGTATAGTTGTCTAACAACTCCAGGGTGGCCACAAATAGATCTTTTTAAAAATGCTCTTTATTGCAGCCAGGGCTTTTTTTCCTCATAGAACGCTCAGAACGGAGTTCCGGCACCTTTTTTGGATGGAACCTTGTAGGGTAGGCAAGGCGGGTTGTATGACATGTGTGAGTTCCAGCACCTTTTTCTTTTACAAAAAAAGCATTGATTGTAGCAATTCATAAGTGAATATTATGTGATACCTCACGTATAACTTGTATTTCTTTTTATCAATTACTACCCACTCAAAAGCTCTTGTCAATTTACAAAATATAAAACTGTAAACTCTAAAAAAATAAATATGAAATACTGTACTTTAAAATCTGCAAAGAATATAAACTTGTAAGCCACAGTAAAACAATATAACAGTACAGTACTGCAACAGAAAACTAAACATTGGTGATAATAACAAATCTGTTTTAACTATTATGGTTACTAAATGGTTATGTAATTGAAGTTTTTCAGCAGATTTTCTTTAAACATTCCATGTTGTATGTGACTGAAAAATACAAAACATATTTGGATGTCCATATTCTTTTATACTGCATTCTTTTAACATGAATATTGGCAACTCAACAGCAGCAGTAGATTCTCCATTCTGCTTTAAAGAGACTTCTCCTTCAACATTGGAAAAAACAAATTTGTGGTTCTAGTTACTCAGTGATTGAAGACTTGATGTTTTTGTAACTTATGTTTCTTACTGTCAGATCCCCAAAGAAATAACTGCTTCTATAACCATTATTTGGGCCCTGCCATTCTGTTGGGAAGGGGATACTTTTCACTGTCTTGCCACTATGCCCTTCCCCCTTATGTAGGAGACGGTTGGAGCTTGGAGCCAGAAGGAAATGAAAGCAAGATAGACCTCACAGAGCCTTTTACCAAAACACTGTGCCACCTGTGGATTGGCTGGAATTCAAACTGACCCTGGAACCCTGGGGGGAGGAGTAATAATATTGCTTTTAATATAATGCTTGCGTGGGTTTTTCTCCAGATCTTGCCTTGTTTTCCCTGCTATCACTAGCCCCTAATAAAAGTTCCTTTTGAGACAATGCCTGTTTCAAGAGTTCTGCTTTCTTGGGTTGGGTGGCTTAGTTGAGGTAGGTCCTTACATAAGATGAGGTCTGCATAGTGCCCAACCTGGAGAGGCAGCCGTGCTATCAAGGTGAGTCGTGACCAACTAGCCTCTTTCCTAACAGCAGAATGGAAGAGGGTGAAAATGGAGGCTTGGAGCGGAGACATTGCTCTGGCAGACCCCGAGGAAGGCACTTTCAGGGACCTGAAAGAAGCTGAACTCTCAGTCGAAGGGGATTGAGACAGGTGGTCTCTTGGATTGGAAAGAAAGAGGACTGGAAGGAGAAGGCTCAGAAAGTGACCCTTATGTAGGTGGAGGAAAGAAAAAACCCAAAAAGAAAAATCCAAAGACTGCCCCTCCCAAAAAGCAGAAAGATGATCCCAAATTGGAGCTGATGGAAGCAGTTTTAAAGCAGACCATGGAATATGTGAGAAAGTCCTTCGAAGAATTAAAAGCCCAACTGAAAGAGCGCCCAGGATCAGAGAAAGAAGAACTTGCAGTGCCGACTGCCCCCCCCCCCCCCGCAGCAGCGCTACTGCGAGCGCGTCCTCCCCAAGGACCTAGAAGGGGGCCACCTCAGCCTGCAGAGGTGAAACCAACTCCATTGGGGGTGACGTTTGACAGAAATCCCAAATGCTTGGTGTTCTTCCTTGCCCAGGTGTTCACCTACATGCAAATATATGGGAGAACGCTGCCCATAGATGGGGAGAAAGTCAGGATGGTCACTCTGGCATTGGAAAATGCTGCCGCTGGCTGGATGGTGACCCTGTACAACTGCAATACTCCAGAATTAAGAAATTTTAACTGGTTTATGGCAGCTCCGCCATCACTTTGAAGAATGTTTGGCAGACTGAAAAGCCCGCGAACACATAAAAACAGTGAAACAGGCAACAGCCAGTAGCTGAATACACAGAGGAATTCTGAGAGCTGGCCAGCTGTTTAAACTGGCCAGAGGACATCCTGGTAAGCTGTTTCCAGGATAGACTGAACGAAGATCTGTATAACACCTGTGTGGCTTGTGTACAATTGGTGTTTGTTGGCCAAAGAAGTGGAAATATATCAACACAAGCATGTGTACTGTTTAGTGAGAATGAGCTTCAAGCCACAGCTTGAAAGGAGAGGAGAAACCACCCACACATCACCAGCAACACTCCAATCCACTGCTTGCTTCAAATGAGGAAAAGAGAGGCACCAAGCAGTTGACTGCCGCAGCAAAGTACCAGCAAAGAGGGGAGACCATCAATCTACTGGGAGACCCACAAAAGCTTCACCACATCCAAGGGAGTCAACAATGAGGTCCGAGGAGTTCGTAGAGCTTCCCCGAGCCCATGGGGCAGAGGGTCGAGCTCCGACTCCACTGAATGACGACTTGGAGGTGACTGAAAGAGACTAGAAGAGTGACCCCTTGATAAGTTGACCGATTGACCCCATAATCATGTCCCTAGAACTGTCCATACCAGGCACTGGGAAATGAGTAAAATTAGCAGCTTTGCTTAACCAGCCCAAAACTGCTAGGGAGAATGGGAGTGCCTCTCAGGAGACTCAATCACTTTTTGCCAACTCGATGGGTCCATCCTGCCAGTTTTGCCACCAGACCCCTGTATTTAACCATGGGAGACCATTCAGAGACTTTAGCGTTTGTGGTGGCTCCTGGCATAGAGTGGCTGTTAATGCTGGGACTGACATGGTTAAAGAAATGGAACCCCATGTTCGATTGGAGGGAGGGGCACCTAAAGTTCCTGAAGAGGAGGGACCCTCCCCCATCCAAAGAAAAGGGCAGGAGGCGTGGACTACATTACAAATTATCCTCTGCCCTCAGCGAGCTGGAATTACAGAGCTTCCCACTGGAATATTGGGACCTAGCCAAAGTGTTCAGTGATTAGAAATCAGATGAGCTTCTGCCCCACCAACCCACAGACTGTGCTATTGAGATTGTCCCAGGAACGAAACTCCCCAAACCAAAAATGTACTCCATGACTCTTAGGGAGTTGAACGAACTTCACAAGTTCATTGAGAAAAATTTAGTGCAGGGTTTCATTCAACCTGCCAGACCCTGAGTGGCAGCCCCTGTACTATTTAGGGAAAAGAAAGATGGGTCTCTTTGTCTGTGCATGGATTATAGGGGTCTGAATACAGTATTCTTGGAAAATGTGTACCCCCTCCCTCTAATGAGAGATATGCTAGACTCTTGGAATATTTCCATCCCAAAAGGAACTTTTATTAGGGGAAGTTAATAGCAGGCATAGAAGGCAAGATCTGAGGGTTTCCTGCTCAAATCAATAGGTTAAAGGAGCAAAAAAGCAAACCCCACCCCAACAGTTCATCCAGTCAGTTCAAATGGGCCAATCCCCAGGTATTAAGTCTGCTGTGGGAATGAGGCTGATAAGACTCCATTCCCAGGACTGTGAAAATGTTGTTGGGTCTTCACACTTTTCTTTCCACAGCGAGAGATAAGCCAGATGGCCGGATGCACATTCCTTTCTCCCCCCAGGTTGATATCAAGGAGAAAATAGTTCAAAGAGCAAGCAGATAGAGGAAGCAGAGCGGTTACATTGTAGCATTAAAGCAAAAGGCCAATGCACATACAATCCCCCAAAAGCCTCTCCTCTCCCCTCAGGAGTTTGGCAGAACCCAGAGAGAGGAAAAGGAAAGGAAAGGAATAGGAAAAGCCCCCCCCCCAAAGAAATGGGTTCTGACAGATCTCTATGGAATTTATTGTGGAGCTTCTGAAAGTGCTGGAAATACAGTTATTTGCATGGTTACGGATCTGTTCTCTAGACAGGCCCATTTCATCCCATACCTGAAGATCCCAACAGCCAAAACTAGCTAAGATCTTTGTGCAACACATCTATCATTTTCATGGAGCCCCACAGCAAATAAGACAGTGGGGTCCAGTTCACCTCCTAGTTCTGGAAAACTTTTCTGGACCTTTTGGGTTCTAGTCAGGGGTTGTCATCTATTTATTTTATTTATTTATTTTATTACATTTATATACCGCCCTTTCCCGGAGGACTCAGGGCGGTTTACAGGGAATTAAAAACCAAAAATACAAAAGTTAAAACCAGTTTAAAAAAGATTAAATTTATCCCTGTACAAATAAAACCCCAATTAAAATAAATTAATCCTCAGCCTGGGCCAGAGAGCTCGAAGAGCCAGGTCTTCAGGCCCCGGCGGAATGAACGGAGGTTGGGGGCAGTCCTCAGCTCCACTGGCAGCTGGTTCCAGAGGGCAGGCGCCCCCACTGAGAAGGCCCTATCCCTGGGTGTTACCCGCCGGCAATCTCTTACTGGTGGGACCCTGAGAAGACCCTCCCTGTGGGAGCGCACTGGACGAAGGGAACTTGATGCTGGCAGCAGGTGTTCCCTCAAATACCCCGGACCCAAGCCATGTAGGGCTTTATAGGTAATGACCAGCACCTTGAATTTCACCCGGAGGGCAACCGGAAGCCAATGCAGCTCGCGGAGTAGAGGTGTTACATGGGAGTATCGGGAGACCCCCATTACAACTCGCGCGGCCGCATTCTGCACCAGTTGAAGCCTCCGAGTGGTCCTCAAGGGCAGCCCCATGTAGAGAGCGTTGCAGTAGTCCAAACGGGAGGTCACGAGCGCATGAGTAACTGTGCGTAGGGCATCTCGGTCCAGATAGAGACGCAACTGGCGCACCAGGCGAACCTGGGCAAAAGCCCCCCTGGTCACAGCTCCTATGTGGTCTTCAAAATTGAGTCGTGAATCCAGGAGGATGCCCAAGTTGCGAGCCCTATCAACGGGGGGTAACACCTCACCCCCCATCGTTAAGAGATGGAATAGTCTGGTTGACCCGAGATGCCGATATGCACAGCCACTCAGTCTTGGCAGGATTGAGACGAAGCCTGTTTCTCCCCATCCAGACCTGGACCGCCTCCAGGCACCGGGACATCACGGCGAGGGCATCACTGGGTTGGTTCGGGGTGGAAAGAAAAAGTTGGGTATCATCAGCGTACTGATGATACCCCACCCCGAAACCACGAATGATCTCACCCAGCGGCTTCATATAGATGTTGAACAGGAGGGGCGAGAGAACCGACCCCTGAGGAACTCCACAAATGAGAGGCCTCGGGGCGGATCTCTGCCCTCCCGTCAACACCAACTGCGAGCGGCCCAGGAGATAGGAGGAGAACCACCGTAAAACAGTGCCTCCCACTCCCAACCCCCTGAGACGCCGCAGCAGGATACCATGGTCGATGGTATCGAAAGCTGCTGAGAGATCTAATAGGACCAGGACAGAGGAGCAACCCCTGTCCCTAGCCCTCCAGAGATCATTCACCAGCACGACCAATGCCGTCTCCGTGCTGTGTCCGGGTCTGAAACCCGATTGGTACGGGTCCAGATAATCAGTTTCCTCCAGGAACAGAGGAAGCTGATGCGCCACCACACTCTCAACAACCTTCGCCAAAAAGCAAAGGTTGAAGACTGGACGATAGTTATTTAAAACAGCCAGGTCCAAAGCAGGCTTCTTGAGGAGGGGTCTCACCACCGCCTCCTTCAAGGCAGCAGGGAAGACACCCTCCTTCAAAGAAGCAGTTATTACTGCATGGAACCAGCCTCGTGTCCCCTCCCGGGCCGCATAAGCTAGCCAGGAGGGGCACGGATCCAACAAACAGGTGGTGGTGCTCAGCCTCCCCATGATCCTGTCCACATCATCAGGGGAAACAGGGTCGAACTCAGTCCAGATAACATGCTCAAGACCGTCCGATTCCTCCACATCAGACTCTGCCCAGTCAGAGTCCAGACCGGTCCGGATCTGAGCGATTTTGTCCGCCAGATGATGACTAAACTCTTTGGCTCGTCCCCGCAAGGGATCCTCCCTCACCTCCTGGTTAAGGAGGGAGCGAGTTACCCTAAACAGGGCGGCCGGGCGATTATCTGCGGACGCGATAAGGGCAGCAAAGTAGTTAGACTTCGCCGTCCTTATCGCCGCAAGATAAGACCTTATAAAGGTTCTTAACTGCAATCGGTCAGATTCGGATCGGCTGGATCATCATCCTCAAACGAATGGGGGGACAGAGAGACTGAACTCAGTTGTAGAACAGTACCTCAGATGCTTTATCAACTATCAGTAAGATAATTGGACTGATTTATTACCTTTTGTTGGGGTTGCTTATAATAATGCTGTGCATTCGAGTACTGTTTTTACCCTTTCCAGGTCGCAAATGGTCAGAAATTTGTCCCCATCCCTGAATTACCCACTAAAGAACCTGTCATTCCCTCTTTACAAGAATGGTTTAAATAGCTGCAAAATACTTGGCCAGTAGTGCAAAAGGCTTTAGATGAGGCTAGAGAAGCCTATGAGGCCCAGGCTGACAAAAGGAGGGTGGAGCAAAAACCTTTAAAGGTTTGAGACATGGTGTATCTCTCTATCAAATACTAGCAATCTCTACAATCTTCCAAAAAATTGGGTCCCAAGTTTGTTGGGCCCTTTCCTATTAAATGCATTATCAACCCAGTGACTATTGAATTACAGCACCCGAAGAATCTATGACAACTCCATCATTTTCCATTGTAGCTTACTGAAACCTGAGATCACTTCTAAGCTGAGACCACCAGCATCTCTACACCCATATTGGTAGAGGGGAAATAACATTTTGAAGTGCGAGATATTTTGGATTCACACAAACATCATTGTTCCACACAATATTTGGTGGCTTGGAAGGATTTTCCATCCTCTCAAAATGAATGGGTATACAAAAAAACACATTAGAACGCCTAGGTTACTTAAACATTTTCACTCTAAGTATCCTGACAAACCTGATTAATGTGATTGTTTTGTTTGTTTTCTCCCCCTCTCCCACTTTTGTGTTCTGCAGGTGGAACTGTTATTTTTCTGGGGGGGGGCTGTATGTCATGTCCCCAAAGAAATACCTGCTTCTATAACCATTATTTGGGCCCTGCCATTCTGTCGGGAGGAGGGATACTTTGGGGATGCTTTGCACTGTCTTGCCACTATGCCCTCCCTCCAGGAGAAAGAATGCATCTCCCTTATCTAGGAGACGGCGCTTGGAGCCAGAAGAAAACAGAGACCTCGAGGAGTGTGCCAATGGAGCCAGTTACCAAAACACTATGCCACCTGTGGATTGGTTGGATTTCAAACATACACTGGGACCCTGGGGGGAGGAGTAATAATATTGTTTTTAATATACAGCTTGATGGGTTTTTCTCCAGATCTCACCTTGTTTTCCCTGCTATCACTAGCCCCTAATAAAAGTTCCTTTTGAGACAATGCCTGTTTAAAGAATTCTGCTTTCTTGGGTTGATTAGTTGAGGTAGGGCCTTACACTTACAAATGTAAGAAATATGTATGTACAATTACAATAAAATAAAATACAATATAAGAGAGGCCTTGCCTCAGACAGGCCCGGTGCATAATCTGGGGGTCCGCATCGCTCCTACCTGAAGAGTTGGTGGCAATCATGGCTAGGAGGGCCCTTACACATATTGTGCGTTAGTTGTAACCATTCCTCTATTGGAAAGATTTGCTCACTGCAACTCATGCCTTAGTCACTTCCTCTTTGGATTTCTGTATTGCACTCTACATGGCACTGCCTTTGAATTGCAAAATGGATGGCAAATAAATTTGATAATAATGATAATAATGAGTATCCAGAAGCTTCAGCTCTATTTAAATTAATTAAAAGTGTCTCTTTTTTGAAATAGACTGCAGGTAGCCTTTGCTTAATGATCAGTCAGCGACCGTTCAAAGTTATGACAGACTTTTCCCCAAAAGGTACTTATAACCATTTCTGGAATTCCAACAACAATACCCCCTGTAGTTAATGGATTGCATTTCAGGCATTTGGCAACTTCCTCACTTTAAACCTGGTTGCAGCATTCCACAATGATATGATACAATTTATGACATTTTTGCTGGAAACTGGTCAAAAAACACCCATAGGAATGGATTGACTCACTTAATGACCAAGGTGTTCACTCTGAAAAGAAGTTGTAAAATCAAGTCAATCAAATGGATGCCTCAGCTTATAACTGTTATGACTTACAATGAAAAATCCAGAGTCTATTATGGTCATAAGTCAAGAACTCCCTATAATAAAATCATAAAACCTGAATGGTCTATTTAAACAATTAAGTCCAACCATCTATTCAGCATTCACTTGAATACATTTCTTTAACACATAAAACCAATCAAATAAAATGGAATGTTGTTGCAGGAAAATAAGAAGTATAGCTTAATAAAGCCTTAGTTATATTTTTAGTATTGTATAAGTATCGGGACCCAAGTAGGTGGCAACATTAAGGAAGCAGAAACTACAGATTTTAATAAATTATTTTCAATACTAATCTGAGGTAAATGTAGTATTTGGAAGCTGTATTAAAAATTTCCCAACCTTATTGATAAGGTGGGGACTCTGAATGCTTTTTCCCAGAATTTTCCCCATCTATATTGAGCTGTCATTTAAAAGAGAATCTGCCTACTGTTGATTCTCCATTTGCCAGCCAATCTCCCACATAATAAAATAATATTTTGCTCACTTGTTGATGTATATGCGACACTACATATTTCCTGCTTGAATTCTTACAGGGTGATTTCACTTGGAACAGTATGTCAGGGCTCAGCGTTCGGTTGAAATCTGTTCCTATTCAGAGCCTTTCAGAACTGGAGCGTGCCCGACTACAGGAAGTGGCCTTCTATCAGTTGCAGCAGGACTGTGATTTAGGATGCCAAATAACTATTCCTAAAGGTAAGAATACATCTATATGCTTAGATGCTAGCAATGAAATGGCAAGTATTGAAGAGTAAATCATAAGCCAATATTTTGTTTTACTTTTTTGTTTTTTAACTGAAAGATAGAAGTTTGCTTTACACATCTATAATTAAACATTTAATAGAGTTATACCAGCTGCCATCATACCTCTCATTCTGATTATTGTGTTGTCATTATGTATATAATTAAAATTATATCCTTTATCACTATTTACAGTCCATGGGGTTTTCATGGCAAAGATACTGGAGTGGGTTGCCATTTCCTTCTCCAGTGGATCACATTTTGTCAGAACTCTCTGCTATGACCTGTCCGTCTTGGGTGGACCTGCATGGCATATCGCTCATAGCTTCATTGAGTTATGCAAGCCTCTTTGCCGCGATAAGGCAGTAATCCAAAAGGCAAAAAGATGATGCTGGAAGATGAGGCCCTCAGGTCAAAAGGTATCCAGTATGCTACTGGAGAAGAGCAGAGGGCTAGTACTAGTAGTGCCAGAAAGAATGAAGCAACTGGGCCAAAGCCAAAAGGATGCTCAGCTGAGGATGCATCTGGTGGTGAAAGAAAAGCATGCGCAGAACAAGAGGCTTGACAGAAGAGTGGAGCGTAAGGCGAGACATGCAGCTGCCCTGCCCCCTCCGCTCTCATTCACTCGCCTTTGCTTGGAAAAGCTTCTCTCTCACTCTCATTCACTCAGGTTTTGTTTGCAAAAGCTTCTCTCTCGCTCTCTCATTCACTCACATTTTGCTCTTAAAAAGCCTCTTTCACACTCTCATTCACTCACACTTTGCTCGAAAATGCTTCTCTCTCGCTCTCATTCACTCACCAACTCGAAAGGCCATCCGCGGCACCCCCATTGACTTCCATGGAGACGCTTGGCAATGAAGGGGCCGATTAAAACCGCTCCCGCTAGTGCTGCTACTGCTGACTTTTTCACTTGCTGCTTGGAACCGGAGAATCCCTGGATGCCACTGCTGGGGGTGGAGGAGGCTGCCTGGGTTCAGCCGTAGCGGAAGCCAACGACACTAGCGGTGGAGGCGGCGGCGAGAGAGATTCTGGAGGTCTGCCACATCTCCGTCAGCCTCCGCCTCCCCCACAGAAACAAGTCCCCATGCCGGCCCCCATGGCAGCAGCGAGCCCCAAGGACCAGGAAATCACTCTGGCGGCGGCGGCTGCTGCTGGGGCAGCCTAGTGCGCTCACCGAGATGCTGGAGCGTCTTGGGTGTCTTTGGCAGCAGGAGTAGCAACGCCTGCCTGCCGGGCAGAAGAAACAGGAAGGTGGTGGCAGCAGCGGCTGCTGTTGAGGCAGCTTAGTGCCCTTGCCAAGATACTGGAGGTGCTTCAGGCCCGGCGGAGCCGCTGCGTTCCGCAGCTTTGGCAGCAGGACTAGCAACGCCTGCCTGCCTGAAGGTGCTCCAGTACTGGAGCACGGGCCTGGAGCACCTCCAGTATCTTGGCAAGGGCACTAAGCTGCCTGAAGAGCAGCCGCCGCTGCTGCCGCCACCTTCCTGTTTCTTCTGCCCGGCAGACAGGCGTTGCTACTGCTGCCACCAAAGCCGTGGACCGTGGGCCTGAAGCACCTCCAGTATCTCAGCAAGGGCACTAAGCTGCCTCAACAGAAGCCACCGCTGCCGCCGCCACCTTCCTGTTTCTTCTGCCCGGCAGACAGGCGTTGCTACTGCTGCCGCCAAATCCGTGGACCGTGGGCCTGAAGCACCTCCAGTATCTCAGCAAGGGCACTAAGCTGCCTCAACAGAAGCCGCCGCTGCCGCCGCCACCTTCCTGTTTCTTCTGCCCATCAGGCAGGCATTGCTACTCCTGCTGCCAAAGCCGCCAAAGATGCTCCAGCGTCTCGGCGAGTACACTAGGCTGCCCCAACAGCAGCCGCTGGTGGCGCAGCGATTGCCCGGTTCTTGGGGCTTGCTGCTGCCATGGAGGCCGGCACGGGGATTTGTTTCTGCCGGGGAGGCGGAGGCTGACGGAGATGCGGCAGACCTCCAGAATCTCTCTTGCCGCCGCCTCCACCGCTACTGTCATTGGCTTCCTCTACGGCCGAACCCGGGCAGCCTCCTCCACCCCCAGCAGTGGCATCCGGGGATTCTCCCGTTTCATCGGAATCAAGCAGCAAGAGAAAAAGCAGTAGCAGCACTAGCGGGAGTGGTTTTAATCGGCCCCTTCATTGCCAAGCGTCCCCATGGAAGTCAATGGAGGCGCCGTGGCTGGTCTTTCAGGTTGGTGAGTGAATGAGAGCAAGAGAGAAGCATTTTCGAGCAAAGTGTGAGTGAATGAGAGTGTGAAAGAGGCTTTTTAGAGCAAAATGTGAGAAAATGAGAACAAGAGAAGCTTTTGCGAGCAATGTGTGAGTGAATGAGAGAGCGAGATAAAAGCTTTCCTTTTATCCCTTTCTTCCGACATGACCTTGCCCCCGGCCGTTTCTCCCGAGTCACCAACCTTCACAGCTCCCTGCTGCTAGCAAGAACAATTTTTTGAGTTTTTTACTCTTCTTTTTCCAGGCTAAGGGAGTGCCAGCCCTGCTGATGTAGGAAAAGCAAAGCAGGGGCCCTGCTGGCTCTCCAGAATAGAGGGGGCTCTTCCTAATAAATGTGGCTGATCAGTCTTAGTTTCTTCTGCAAGGAATGGTTGGGGGAGGGGTGCGTTTGCTTCACCCTTTCCTCCCCCAAAAGGTTCCCTGCTTGGAAGAAGGAACATGAAACGGGTGACCTTTGGTTTCTTTCCTTCTAACGGACAGAGTGGTGCCCAATGGGTATTAGGGAGGGTACAGATTGGGAAAGAGGATTGCGTCTTTCCTCATCCAGCAAAACTGGTAAGAGAAAGCTTGTGGGCTGACCAACTAAGCTGCTACATCCCCTCTTTCTAGCGGACCCTCGTCACTGGGAAGAAACCTTGGCAATGAACGGATTTGGAGGTGCGCGCGTGCACTCACACACAAACACACACACACACACACACACACACACACACACACACAGAGAAAACTCCCCCTCCCCGGCACGCACCATCTGACCAACCCACTCACCTTTCCAGCAGTCCTCCTGTCTCTTCCTCCGCTGCCGCCATGTGCAGTCTGAGGAAGAAAAAAGGTTTGTGGGCAGTCCCACAAACAGCTTTTGGGAAGTCCCACAAACCAAAGAACTTCAACCAATCAATTCAAGATTCATAAGGTGGTTTTTTTCCCATGAGAAGTTTGAATTGATTGGTTGTACGTTTTTAGTCCCACTTTTTTGGGGGGAGACTGCACATGGCAGAGGACTGGGAGCCGCAGGAGACGGCTGAAAGAGCCGCATGTGGTTCTGGAACTGCAGGTTGCCGACCTGTGTAATAGACAGAGTGCCTGAAGAACTATGGATGGAGGTTCGCAACATTGTACAAGAGGTAGCATCTAAAATCATCCCAAAGAAAAAGAAATGCAAGAAAGCAAAATAGCTATCTGAGGAAGCTTTGCAAATAGCTGAGGAAGGAAGGGAAGCAAAAGGCAAGGAAGAAAGAGAAAGATACACCCAATTGAATGCAGAATTCCAGAGAATAGCTAGAAGAGATAAGAATGCCTTCTTAAATGAACAGTGCAAAGAAATAGAAGAAAACAATAGAATAGGGAGGACCAGAGATCTCTTCAAGAAAATTGGAGATATGAAGGGAACGTTTCATGCAAAAATGGTCATCATAAAGGACCAAAATGGCAAGGACCTAACAGAGGCAGAAGAGATTAAGAAGAGGTGGAAAAACTACACAGAAGAACTATATAAGAAAGAGCTTAACGTCCCAGATAACCATGATTGGGTGGTCACTGACCCCAAGCCAGACATCCTAGAATGTGAAGTGAAATGGGCCTTAGGAAATCTGAGCAACAAGAAAGCTATTGGAGGTGACAGTATTCCAGCTGAGCTATTCAAAATCTTAAAAGACGATGCAGTAAAAGTGCTACACTCAATTTGCAGCAAATTTGGAAAACTCAGCAGTGGCCACAGGATTGGAAAAGATCAGTTTACATTCAAATTCCAAAGAAAGGCAATGCCAAAGAATGTTCATACTATCACACCATTGCACTCATTTCACATGCTAGTAAAGTTATGCTTAAAATCCTACAAGCTAGACTCCAGCAGTATGTGGATCTAGAACTTCCAGAAGTACAGGCAGGATTTCGAAGAGGCAGAGGAACTAGAGATCAAATTGCCAACATATGCTGGATCATGGAGAAAGCTAGGGAGTTCCAGAAAAACATCTACTTCTGCTTCATTGACTATGCTAAAGCCTTTGATTGTGTGGATCACAACAAATTGGGGCAAGTTCTTAAAGAGATAGGAGTACCAGACCATCTTATTTGTCTCTTGAGAAACCTATATGCAGGTCAAGAAGCAACAGTGAGAACTGGACACAGAACCACTGATTGGTTAAAAATTGGGAAAGGAGTCCAGCAAGGCTATATTTTGTTGCCCTGCGTACTTAACTTATATGCAGAGCACATCATGAAAAAGGCAGGGCTAGATGAATCAAAAGTTGGAATTAAGATTGTCGGGAGAAATATCAACAACCTAAGATATGCAGATGATACCACTCTAATGGCAGAAAGTGAAGAGGAACTAAAGAGCCTCTTGATGCAGGTGAAGAAGGAGAGTGCAAAAGTGGGCTTGAAACTCAACAGAGTAGTGACAGATTTTATTTTCCTGGGCTTCAAGATCACCGCAGATGGGGACTTCATGCAAGAAATTAAAAGACACTTGCTCCTGAGGAGGAAATCTATGGCAAATCTAGACAGTATACTAAAAAGCAGAGATATCACCCTGCCAAAAAAAGTGCGTATAGTCAAGGCCATGGTTTTCACAGTTGCAACATATGGCTGTTGCAAAAAGAAAGGCTGAGCACCAAAGAATTGAGGCCTTTGAACTATGGTGTTGGAGAAGACTCCTGCGAGTCCCTTGGACTGCAAGGCGTTTAAACTGGTCAGTCCTAGAGGAGATCAAACCTGACTGCTCTTTAGAAGGCCAGATCCTGAAGTTGAAACTCAAATACTTTGGCCACCTAATGAGAAGGAAGGACTCACTGGAGAAGAGCCTAATGCTGTGAAAGATTGAGGGCAATAGAAGAAAGGGATGACAGAGAATGAGGTGGCTGGATGGAGTCATTGAAGCAGTAGGCGTGAGCTTAAATGGACTCCAGAAGATGGTAGAAGACAGGAAGGCCTGGAGGAAGGTTGTCCATGGGGTCGCGATGGGTCAGGCATGACTTCACAACTAACAACAACAACAACAATCACTATATGAGTATATCATTTGAGTAGTAACATAATTATGCAGATTGTTTCATTTGTAGAATAATGTCTTGACATGTTTACACAAATAATATAAATTGTGATAGATATTGAAATCTGAAAGTCATATTCCTACATGTTCAACTGATTGACATTATTTGACATGCAACAGATTTGTTTATTATATTAGGAGCAAGCTTGGACAGATTTTGTTGTTCTTACATTCAAAGTTATAATGCAGATAAAAATTTATAGTGGTGTTGAATCTATTTCTAGAATTTGTCATTCTTACGCTACCCCAACTTTTTCTGGCAAGCAGTAGGAGATCCTGAAGCTCCAGAAACAGGACTTTACTAGCTTGTAATTGATTTTGTTAGCCAATTGATTAATTTTGATTCACTGATCACTAATTTATATAAAAAATAATTCTTTCAGAAAGCTGTATCCAAAGCAAGCAGAACTATTTATCAATCACACCTTTTATTATGCTGTATTTGGTTTTGTGCCCAGTATGTTTCTGTTCTGCTATGAATAAAAAAGTGCCTTTTAAGTTTGTTTTGGCATAAAGTGGATTATTGAAGCTTTGGTTTTTTTACTCTTTGTTAATCATGGTTCTGATAGATGAAACCCATCAAAAGAACTTCTTCCTTAAAGAACTTTTATTTGGGATACAAAGTATTGGCACTACATAGTTGAACTGAAAAACTAAATTCCCTTCTCCCAGATACAAAGTAACAAAGTACAATTCCCACCCCCAATAAACTGTCATAAATCACATTCCCCAATTAGCTTTAAGTGCAGGCTTTCTCCTGAGCTCCACAGCCCGCCAAAATGTTATCAGTTTGTCCTTGGATTCCCACAGCAGCGTTATAGTATGGCTAGCTGAGCTTACATTCCAACCCGTCCCCTTTCTGCACCTGATTTCTAAAGCAAGAAAAGCATGTTAGAGGAATAGAGAAAATGGCTGCATTTTCATCAGTTGGAAACAGTGGAAACATCAAATGTTGGCACCATTGACATTCATTTTATTTAATTTTCTATTTTTCTTGTACAGTGGAACTGATCATTTTTATAATCAGTGCTTTAGTGTTTTGGTGAAGGGTTTTGGACACTACATTATTACTCTTTATTTCTTGACTGTGGACTTTATATTTAGATATTTGTAGTAGTAGAATAGAAACAACTTAAGTAAATCTGTGATTAGAAAATTAGTAGCACTTAAAAACAGAATTATAAGTAATCCCTTAATGCAGGGTTAGGCAACCTTGGCTCTTTTATGACTGGCTCAGGAATTCTGGGAGTTGAAGTCCACGAGTCATAAAAGAGCCAAGGTTGCCTAACCCTGCCTTAATGCATTAGATCAGGGCTTTTCAACCAGTGGTACCTGTACCACTTGTCGTACTTTGCTACATGGCAGGTGGTACCTGATTGCTAGCCAAGTGTAGCAGGGGAGGGGAATGAGCCTAAGCAAGCCAAGCCTGAGGGAGAGGGAGAGGGAGAGGGAGAGGCAGCTGCAGCTGCAGGATTGTCTGGGCTCGGCAGAAGCCCCAGGAGCTGGCAGGGCTCCAACTGATTGGCGCTTCCAGAAGCAGCTTGGAACGAGGTGAACTGAAGAAAAAAGGGGGGGAAGAGAGGAGAGGCTATAAAAGAATGTGGTTTGGGTTAGGGTTAGTAATTTAGTAATTTAATAGTAATTTAACCACATAAAACCAAATTTAAAACCATAGTCAGTCCAGGCCCGATTGTTGAAACATCCATGTCTTCAGGTCACGGCGAAAGGACCAAAGGTCGGGGGCCATCCGCAGCTCCGGAGGCAGCTCATTCCAGAGGGTAGGCGTGCCCACAGAGAAGGCTCTCCCCCTAGGGGTTGCCAGCCGGCATTGCTTAACCGACGGAACTCTGAGTAGGCCGACCCTGTGGGAGCGAACCGGGCGATGGGAGGTTGACAATGGCAGCAGGTGGTCTCGCAAATACCCCGGGCCTAAGCCATGTAGGCCTTTAAAGGTAATTACTAGCACCTTGAATCGCACCCGGAGGACAACCGGAAGCCAACGAAGGGGAAAAAAGACAACAGGAAAGGTATAATCCCTTTAAACAAATGTAATTAGTTTTACCCCCTTTCATTGAGTTTGTCTGTGGCTTTTAGAAAGTTTCTTTGAAGGTAAACTGGCTTAATTTAAAGCTAAAGCTTTTTGCAATTGCCGGAGCCTTTCTCTCTTGTGACACGTGACATGCTTGAGGCAGTTTAAAAAGAAAAAAATGGAGTTTGTGTTTCTTTATTTTCTTGCTTTGACTTGATTAGTGTGTCTTTAAGGGTATAGGGAAGGGATTGGGGTGGTGCATTCTTACTACACTGTGAAAATGCTCAGAAGGGCCAACCAGCTAGCTCAGGAGTCTACAAACTTAGAAACTTTAAGACCTATGGAGTTCGACTCCCAGAATTTCTCAACCAGCCATGAGGGCTGAGGAATTCTGGGAGTTGAAGTCCACAAGTCTTAAAAGTGCCAAGTTTAAAGACCCCTGAGCTAGCTGGTAGTGGTGCATATTAATAAACATGGATAAATTCATCATACACTTGTCAGTGCAAAGGGAAAGTGATTCAGCAAAGGAACAGCCACCAAAGAAATTAAAACTGGTACTTTTTTTCCTTTTTCCCACAGTTTGTAATATTTTATTAGATTATAGAATAAAATACAAAAATACAAAAGCAAATAGTAGGACACAGGGGGAGGATAAAGGGGGAAAAGTGAGGGGGAGAAGACAAAAAGAACAGACTTCCTCTGTTGCAGTAGAAGGAAGCATTAACATTGAACCTCAACTTTTTACTTTTCCATAATATTATAAACTAGCCATTTCTATAACAACAAATGAATCTAATCAGTAAAACCCAAAATCCTCCCCCCCCCTTTTTTTTAGTCATCAAGTTTTTGACACCTTGCTAAGTACTGGTGGTACTCAAATATTGTCATGTCCTAAAAGTGGTACAATCTGTGAAACGGTTGAAAAGCCCTGCATTTGACAGCAGTTTAGAAAACAGAAGTCCTTGTCATTAAAAAAACTATAGATAATCAACATCATCAAATGGAAAAAAATCTAAAAACGATACAGGAAGAATATTCAGCCAATTCAAGTTTAAAAAATACTTGCAAATTTTGGGCATTATCCTCATAGAGGTTGATGCAAAACTCTAGGGTATCATTAAAATAGATGGATTTTGAATCTATTTTTTTCTAATTATTTTTTCTCTTTTTTATTTAATATATAAAATATAAAATACAAAGAAAAAATAGAAATAGGGGATGAAGGGAGGAAAAAGGAAAGGGAAAGAAGGTGTGAGGGACAAGGAAAAAGAAAAAAAGGTGTTGACTTCTGACTCTGCTTAGCACAGTACTAAGTAAAAACACTATCCTCAACTTTTTGTTTTTACAAAATGTAGTTTTGAATTTGTTGTGTCGATTAGATAGATTTGCTGTTATATAATTAGCCATTTCTATAACAACAAATCTATCTAATCAACAAAACCAAATTCCAAACTACATTTTTTTTATCACAAGCACAAAATCCAGAAGTGGTATCCAAATGAAAAACATACTCAAGTATATTCTCCTCTTTAAACAGAATGATCAATTTAACCATTCCTGATTTGCCTTGCTATGGAGATAGTATAAGTTTCTATTTGCCCCTACTAATCTTTGTAAACTATCACCATTTCTATTAACAAAGTTGACTGTATACTTTCTCAAATACTTTGACCTTACTGAAAAATATACTTTTTTTCCACCCACTCTTTTTTAAAGAAAAATGCTAAACTTTCTTTAAGTACTTTTCTAAAATCAAAACTTTCTAATACTTTTTTCTTTAGCTTCTTAACATACAGGCTTTTAATTTCAATATTGAATTTAGCTCCCACCCTCCAAACTATCCTTATAGAATAATATCTTTTTTCCCTTCCTTTTATAAACATCCTTTTTAGAACATAAAATTTTCTTTAAACTAGTACATCATTTTGTTTAGCTTTCTCTTAACACAGGTACTCTCAATACATTTTCAAAAATATTTTACATACTTTAAAAATTACTTGAGCATTATATATTTAATAAAAAAATCATTTTCAAATTTTTAATAAAAACTTTCTTTCCGTTACAAGTATCAAACAAAAAAAATCCATCCTAGATCTAATTTGAACCTTTCTTTCAATTATACATATTGAACAAAGTCCATCTTGTTTCCAGTTGTCTCATTAAGTTTAAGTCATTCCTTCCTGCTTATCTTCATAGAATAAAATCTTTTTCTTGTCTAGAAGGGTTTTTATATCATAGAATCCTCAGCCTTGTTAATGTCCTGAAAGAGAAAGTCCCAAATTGTCTTTTTTCTCAACGCTCTTTTTTCAGTTGTGTTGTGAGTTTTATATTAACACCATAATAATAAAAGTTAGTAGGTTCTTCCAAAACTGTAATGCGCTACTCTGCATTTTCTGCCTTTTCAACTACCTGTGAAGTTACAACTATTTGTGAAATTGCCTTGGTAATATCATAGCATTCTCCACATGTTTGCATCTCAGTAATTTGAGAGGATTTTTGATCATCCTTAGAGCACAGCTGGTCAACAAATTGGTGAAATTTGTTTAAAGACCTTTCAAGAATATCTCTAATACTCTGTCCGTCCATCTTGAGTTCCACTTTTAGTCAGGATCAGAAAGTTTTTGCCACCAACAGCAGAGAAAACCAAGCCACAAGTTAGTACAATATTAAACTAAAAGCACAGCCTTCATTCTTCATGTCTCCATCAGCTTTTTTTTTCTTTCTTCGCCACACTTCCTTATTTGGCTTGCCTTAACAGATTTAACAGCTCCTTCTTATTTAAGACAAAGAGAAATCCTTAAAATGGCATGAGTCTTCAAAAAGGCACAGCAGACTGTAACTAAAAAGAGCGTCTTTTTAACTTGGTTTGAAAAGAATAATAGTCTTTGAAGGTGATTAATAAGGGAAAGGTACAACTTACTGTCCATTTGAAAGGTAGATTTCAAATATTGGCTTCTTCAAACTCAAACAGATTACAGCCCTCCCCCGCACCAGCTTTTGGCATACAGATTGCTTCAGACGGACTCCAGAAGCCGTCTGCCGGCTTGCAGCTGTTTTGGAGGGTTGCGAGGGAGAGTTCTTTGACCCACACTGACTGGGTGGGTCTTAAAAACTGAAGGAATACCAGTCCCTTCAATTAAAAGGCTGAAGAGCTGAATCCCAGGAAGAAATCCTTCAGAGATCTCTCCCCAGGCGTGCCACCCAGTTGGCTGTCTTCCCACAAGTCGGATTTTGAATCTATTTTTTGCGGTCTACTATTAATCTAGTTTTGCATCTGAGATCTTGTAGGTCTATACTAGGCTATGTTGTCAAATTGACTGATGGGAAACCAACAGATGTAAATGTGTTTTTATCAAGTATACTACATATTAGGTAACAATAAAATCTTTACTTCACTTTTTCAGAATGACTAAGCAAACTTTTCATTTCTGAAAATATGAAGTCCAGTTGCTGAAGTCAAAATAAATTTCCCCAGTCTATTGTTATAAATTGTAGATAACAATAAAAAATAAGAAAAATAAATTAAACTATCTTTGGATATATTTTTATTAAGAATTTAATTAAAATAGTGAAAATTAACACAAACTAAATTTAGAAAATAAGAATAAAAAGTACAGGAAAAAAGAAAAATACAATAAAGAATGTAATAAATATATTAAAAAGTGACTTCCAATATGCATTACAACAAGCATAAATAAATTTAATAACACTTTTCCCCCTATAAGGTTACAAACAGATATCTCTTCATCCCATATCCCATGCCTTATCTATAAGCAAATTCATAAAACATTTTCAATCCTGGTATCGGCAAAAAGTCCATAAAGAACTTACCAGAACTTTGCAACAATTCAGCGAAATATTGTTGTAGGATATGAGTTCTCTTCAATTCTTTTTTTTTACCCCATCCCATATATTTCTTTAAGACTTTAACAAGTCTCTTTAGTAGACCTGATAAGATTTTTTTTCTTGGTTGTTTTCTTTGTTTAATATTTGAATGTTCCTTTTAATTTTTAAAACAGCAGCCAGTTTACTTTCTGTATCCAGCAAAATGTCCTTTCCCAAATAAGATAAGATAAGCAAGACAAGACAAGATAACCTTTATTGTCATTTTTTTTACTGTGGGCACAATGGCAGACATCAAAAATGAAATTTAGTTGCCCACTCTCAAAGTGAAATACATATATGACACACACCTAAACATACTATATACAACATATGTACAGACCCACACTCCTACATATACATAACAAATATTTAAATACTGTCCATCTTGAATATATAACGGAAGGAGGAAGCTTGAGAGTTCACAAGGTTAGTGCTATATGGAATGAAACTATGGCTGAATCTGGATGTTCTGCTATGGATACCACGAAGCCTCCTCCCAGAAGGTAACATGGAAAACAGGTCACGAAGAGGATGTGTAGTGTCTCAGATAATCTTATGGAGCCTGCTCAAGCAACATTTCTGTGCTATGTCCTGGATGGGAGGGAGGGAGGGAACTGCCAATGATCTTTTCAGCCATCCTCACCACTCTCTGCACTGCCTTCCTGTCTGAAGCAGGGAGGCTTCCAAACCAGACTGCGATGCTGTATGACAGAATGCTTTCAAATATTAAACAAAGAAAGTGGAAAGTGGTAAGGATAGGAGAAAGAAGATGTACTTTTCTCATACGATGCAGAAAATGCAGGCACTGCTGTAATGTAGCGCAGGATTAATGACCACGAAGAGACAGCTGGCATGCCGCGGAGAACGATTTATTAAGTGAGGAACCGGATGGCTGACAATGCATTTTGGTCGCCCTTTTATACATGAGCCGGCAAACCACTGTCCAATCCCAACAGCGTATTCTCCCACTGCAGAAACTCTCCAATCAGCCGGCGGCAGCTTTGACAGCTAGGAGCTGTCAACAAGCTGCCGCGTGTGCGCTGTCCAATTGCCTGGCTTTGAACTGTCAGGGAGCTGTCAACGGTTTACCTCATAACATAACATAACACCCCTTTCTCCCCCCCCCAAACTGGAATGAATAATGCACTTATTTGAAATGCGGACGTGAACTCCTTATTTGTGTTCTATCCTATCGTTCTTGGACCATTCATAATCCTTTAGATAAGCAGGGGGCCTTCTGGTTCTGCAGGAACGACAGAGGGTTACTCTGGTATCCTGATCCCCTACCCCATGAATGGGAGGAGAAGGAGGTTGTATTGGTTCGGCCCCCAAGTCCCCGTAAGTTAGGTCTGCTTGTGGAGAAATATCAGGGTTAAGGTCTTGGGGCGTATAATCCGAATTAGTGGGGTTCTGTTGCCCTTGTGGCCCATTAGTTCCCGTAACTGGTGATGAGTTTCTTGGTAGGTGAGTTTGGTTTTGTATACCCCGCTTCCTAAGTTGATCTACGTGCCTCCTAATGTGGCAACCCCCACCTATGTCAATAATGTAGGATCAACTGTTTGATCAACTATGACCCCCTGTATCCATTTGTTTCCCCCCCGTAATTCCTTGCCCACACAAGTTGACCACTAATGAAAGTTCTGTTAAGAATGGGATGTTCGACCTCGGTTGCCAGTCTGGTCACAAGCCGACGACCCCAACGTAGTTCTGCCGGAGACTTCCCCATGGCCGTGCAAGGGGTGGAATGCTGGGCCAATAAAAACTGGGCCAAACGACGGTGCCAGTTACCTCTGATGATTTTGCGTAGTGCGTCTTTTGTGGATTTCACCATAACTTCTGCCAGGCCATTAGAAAATGGGTGGAACGGAGCAGAGGTGACGTGCCTAATTGAGTTGTCCCTGGTGAAAATCTGGAAATCATTAGAAGTAAATTGGGGCCCGTTGTCTGAGACCACAACGTCAGGGAGACCATGAGTGGCAAAAAGCCCCCTTAGTACTTGTACAGTAGCAGCAGTGGTCATGCTGGTAACAGGGATGACCTCCAGCCACCTTAAATAACTGTCCACCACTATTAGGAATATTTGTCCCTGGAAAGGCCCAGCAAAATCTAAATGTATTCTGGACCAAGGATTTCAGGTTGTTTCCCATATGTGAACTGGGGCTTGAGGTTGTGCTGACCTGGATTGTTGACAGAGATAGCACCCGGCCACATGTGTTTCAATGTCTTTGTCCAGGCCCGGCCACCACACATAGCTTCGGGCCAAAGCCTTCATTTTAACTACCCCTGGGTGGCCCTCATGTAGTGTTTGGAGGGCCCTAGTTCTGTGTCAGGGACTACTACTCTGCTGCCCCAGAGTACACAACCCAGATGGGAAGACAGTTCATGTCATCTGGTAAAGTAAGCCTGGAACTCTGTTCCTGGGCTTTTAGCCTGCCATCCTGAGGCAACCCAGGCCAACACTCTACTAAGAATTTTGTCTGTAGCTGTTGCTGCTGCAATGTCTTTTGCTAACAGTGGGCATTCGGGCAGTTCCTGGATTGCTAGAATGTTACCTGCTGGTGCTGGATCAGGGTCGTTCCCTGGCAAGGGCAGTCTGCTCAACCCATCTGCATGACATATTTCTTTACCTGGCTTGTGGACTAGTTTAAATGTATATGCAGATAGGAATGTTGACCACCTCAAGATCCTGGGAGACAGGATTTGAGGTGTCTGTTTATCACAGGTGAATAATCCTAACAAGGGTTTGTGATCCGTAAAAATTGTAAAGTGCCGACCATATAAGTAGTCGTGAAATTTTTTCACGCTAGCTAAAATTGCTAACGCTTCCTTATCAATCTGGGCATAATTACGTTCAGCCCTGGAAAGCGTTCTTGAATAAAAAGCAATAGGTTTTTGTACCACATCTTCTAGTAAGTGACTTAGAACTGCTCCAATCCCATAGGGGGAGGCATCACAAGCTACACAAAGTGGCTTGTCCTCTGTAAAATGGATGATAGTGGAGTTGCTGGAGAGTAAGTTTTTTAGATGCCTGAAACTAGTGTCATGAAGTGAAGACCCAAGGAGCCCCTTTGTCAAGTAATCTTGACAATGGTCGCCTTATGGGGCAGGAAAGGTCGCCTTATGGGGCAGGAAAGTATGATAAAAATTTAGAAGCCCCAGAAAAGCTTGCAATTCAGTTTTATTTTTTTGAATTGGGGCAGATTTAATGGCATTTACCTTGAAGTCGGTGGGGTGGATTCCCTGAGCATCAATCCTGTACCCTAAGAACTCAGTGGAAGTCACTCCGATAGAGCATTTTTCCTTTTTTAGCTTGAGACCTGCAGTACGGAATTTGCTTAATACAGCCTGCAGTCTCTCTGCCAAAACTTCTTCCGATTCTCCAGCAATTAATATGTCGTCGAAATAGGGGCAAACCCCGGGAATTCCTTTTAAAGTTTTTTCCATTACCTCTTGAAATATGCCTGGAGCCACTGAAATGCCAAACTGAAGGCGATTTACTTTAAAAGCCCCGCGATGTGTCACAATGGTCTGCGCATCCACTGTTTCCTTCGTGACAGGGAGCTGTAAGTACGCTTGCGCCAAATCAAGCTTGGCAAAGATGGCGCTGGACCGAATTTCAGAGAGGACGTCTTTGACTGTGGGGACTGGCTAAGCATGCGGATTTAATGCGCGGTTAAGGGTTGCCTTATAGTCAGTGCAGATTCTTACCTCTCCATTAGGCGTAACCGGGGTAACAATAGGGGTTTCCCAATTTCCCCCCTCCACTGGTTCCAGCACCCCAGGTTTTACCAGCCGGTCCAGTTCGCTCTCAATTTTGCTTTTGAGAGCGAACGGGACTCTTCTAGCCTTAATTCTAACTGGTAAAACCTCTGGTCTTAATTTTAAGGAAACGGGGGGCCTGTGTATTTCCCTAAAGAGCCATCGAATACGTCTGCAAATTGTTTGCAGATGGCTTCGAGGCCTTTGGCCTGGGTGGCGTTGATTCCCTCTAGTCTAATTCCCAAGGCCTCGAACCAGTCGAAGTCTATTAAACTGGCTTGATTTTCTTCGGTAACCAGGACGGTTAAAACCCCTCGGAACCCCTTAAACTCTACCCATATTTTGGCCCTTCCCCTTAATTTGATTGGGGCTTTTTGAAAATCAGCTAGTTGAATTTGGGTGGGTTGCAAGGGGATTTGCCGCTTGCTGCGGCTACAAATTTTCTGGAAGGTTTCAAACAAAATGATGGAGACCGAGGACCCTGAGTCTACCTCCATTTCGCATGGGACCCCTTGCAAACGAACCCCAATTCTAACCTTAGGTCTTAACAATTGGTGGATCAATGGCAGCCCCCTACCCTTGCTTACTGTTTGTACCAAGGACCAAGAGGGCTTTCCACATGGGGTGGGTGTGGGTCTCATACCTGGCGGTGATACCTCGAGCTCATGTAGATTCTCTTGGTTCTGGTTGCGGCAAATGGCGCGGATGTGCCCGGTTTTACCGCAACCATGGCATGTGGCATTGCGGAATCGGCAGGTGGCTCTGGCATGAACCCCTCCGCAGCTGGCATATTTTTGCCTCGGTTCTCTCGGGCTGAAGTTCTGGTAGCTGGAGTTTTTGTTGGTAGCCCTCAGGTTGTTCAGCCCACTTCCCTCGTCACGGCGGTTTTGGAGCTTTTTGAACTTCCGTAGGATGGCATCGACCTCTGCCTCGTCCTCATTCCCCTAGTTTCTTATGTCGTCCTGATGGACCGACCCATTTGGCTTGTTGCCCGGTTGTGCCGGATTTTCCCGATGGCTATCTTCGTGTGCCATAATTTCCATTGTGACCTCCGCCAGGCCCATCGTAGGCTTCGTGATTATTTTCCACTGAAGCCGTTCATCTTTGAGCCCTAATACTATTTGGTCTCAAATTCTGTCCTCGAGGTCAGGAAAATGGCACCTGCAGGCGGTGTGACGTACCCCGCAATGTAGTCGGTAGCAGACTCGTTAGGGAATTGGCACTGATGAGTGAAGTTTACACGCCAAAAAAGTTCAGATCTCTTAGGCATAAAATGTTTGCAGAGACTTTCTGTGAGATCCGCGTATGACACCGTAGTGACCGGTTCCGGGCTGCAGAGTCCGACAGCTATGTCATACACAGCCGGCCCACTGAGGCACAGTAATGCTGCGGCCTTAAGCCTGTCTTCGGTAATTTTATTTACCAGGAGGTAGTCTTCTACTTGCCCCCAGTGCGACTCCCAGCGCTCGGGATGGCGGATGTCGAATTCTCGGATATTGCCGAGGTTGGCCATACTGTCCTGGTCCTGATTACTGCTTCGTGAGAGTGTTGGCGGGAAGATTTCCTCTTCCACAGCCCGCTGACTTCAGCTAGTGACTTTGTGGTCGAGCCGGTGGAAGAGGTTCTCTTTCCACGGCCCTGTGACTTCAGCTCTGCAAAGCAGTAAATCCCATCCTCATCGCCAGTGTAATGTAGCGCAGATTAATGACCACGAAGAGACAGCTGGCGTGCCGCGGAGAATGATTTATTAAGTGAGGAACCAGACAGCTGGCAATGCGTTTTGGTCGCCCTTTTATACATGTGCCAGTGAACCCCTGTCCAATCCCAACAGCATATTTTCCCGCCGTGGAAACTCTCTCCAATCAGCCAGCGGCAGCTTTGACAGCTAGGAGCTGTCAACAAGCTGCCGCGTGTGTACTGTCCAGTTGCCTGGCTTTGAACTGTCAGAGAGCTGTCAACGGTTTACCACATAACATAACATAACATAACATAACATAACATCATAACATAACATAACATAACATAACAACATCATAACATAACATAACATCTGCTGTGTATGCATCACCAGAGTCTTGCTGTTGATCAACCAAGCCAGCTTACTCGTTAGCTGCTACCCAGGAATTTGATGCTGGTAACCATCTCCACAGGTGAATCATTAATGCACAGAGAAGAGTGGCTGTGCCTGCCTTTTCTGAAATCGACAATGATCTCTTTGGTTTTTCTGGTATAGAAAAGTAGGCTGTTTTCCCTGCACCAGTTCACCAACTGCTCAACCTCCTTGCGGCAAGCATCCACATTGTCATCATGAATAAGACCCACTACTGTTGTATCATCTACAAACGTCACAATATGATTGGTGGCAAACCTAGCACAATAGTCATGGGTCAACAGGGTGAACAGCAGCAGACTTAGGACGTAGCCCTGAGGAGAACTTGTGCTCAAGAAAATGGTATTAGAGGCATTTGTTCCAACTCGCACTTATTAGGGTCTGTTGGTAAGAAAATCAAGAATCCAGTTGCACAAAGGAGTGTTTAAGCCTAAAAGACCCAGTTTGTCTACTAGATGCTGGGGAATGATTGTGTTAAACACTGAACTGAAATCAACAAACAACAAATGCACATGAGAATTTTTTTCCTCTAAGTACTTCAAGCTCAGATGGAGAACAGAAGAGATAGCATCCTCCGTAGAACGATTTGGTCAGTAGGCAAACTGAAACGGGTCCATGATCTTAATAATAGCTTGGGCTCAATCTGTACTGATTGTATTGTCTGTACTAATTTTTAAAATTTTAGGTTAAGAGTCTAGTTGCTTATCATTCATCAGTGGGAAACATTGTGCAGTAGATAGTGATGCTCTTTTGAACCTGAAATTCTTTTATCTGAACCTTTCTGATTTTTGTAGTTTTTCTAATCTATGCATCTTGCCTGCAATGAATAAATGTTTTAGAGCTCCCTTTATTGCAGTAATCACCCATAGAAAAATAGATATGCAGGGGGCGGAGCCAGCTGTCAGAGCGGGCGGCTGTGTGAACGGAGTTCTCTTCACGCACAACCTCTCACCCAGTGTTCGCGGGGGCTTTTCGGAGCTTCAGGAGGTCCTGTAGGGACATCCGAAGTTGCAGGCAGCCCGGAGAACCTTCATGAGCGGCGGTTCGTGTTGGAGATCCGGAGAAAGTCTGATGCGAGCGAACCGGGGAGAAGGAGGCCAGTAATGGCCGACATGAAGATCTGACAGAGGGACGGAGCTAGCACGAACTTAGCGGGACAACGGTAGAGCGGAGCTGACGGAGAGTATATCCGAATATTTACATTTGGAAATAATAGGAAGCGCTTGAGAAAGAGGTACTGGTTTGAAGTGGGTGCCTCACGGAGAGGGTATAAGCGGCGATAGAAGTCCCGAGGGAGGCGTTTGGCAAGAACAGCAAGAAAAGGAAATTCGAAGACTATATGACTGCATTCTAGCTGGGGATAAAATACAACAGGTCAAAGTCTGATCTTGGAGCCTTGGAGACTGAACTCTTGAATATCGGGCGTGGAAAGCGATCAGCCTGGTTTATCCTGGTCTATTCTGGTAAATTTTGAACTTTTGAAACTTTTGAAATTTTACTCTACTTGTTGCGGGCGGCCATTTGACATAGCAATTTAGTAATTGGAGGTCTGTTTAGTGGGACACCTACTGGTCTTTGACAGTAGAGGAAGACGGAAAAGGTGTTAACCTCTGCGCCGGAAACGGGGTAAAAAAAAAAAAGAACGTGACTTTGAATATATTCAGACATATATATTATAGAATTCTATTATATAAATTGCTTAGTTGGTAATAAGTATCTGGTTGTAACTGTTATACATACTTTTTGTCATAGAGTTAAAAGGTTTATATAAGATTCAGGGTATTACATACTGATAAAACGCGTGTTACAACCGGGAAAACATGACAAGTATTTCGGGAGTAACTAAGCCTAGCGCTGGCAAAAAGGCGGCAACACAGGGACAAGGGATGTCCTCAAGTCCCTCCAATCAGAAATCTATAGAGGATATGCTGCAAAGGGAAAGATCTAACTCAAATTCTTTTAAAGATCTACATGCCCTTTTGCAAAACTTACATGAGGCAATGGCCAAAAACCATGAGGAGATGAAGAGAGAAATAGGCCAAATAAGAAACGATACTGGTGAACTAAAGGGGAAAATCCAAGCGATAGATGATAAATTTGAAGGGATTCAACAACAATTAGTTAAAAATGAACAAAGACTTCAAGATATGGAAGCTAGAATGGAAAAAGAGGAAAAGAGAGTAGATGATTTAAATGAAACACTTTTTCAGGCTAATAAGGAGTTAGAGACAACAGTCATTTTTCTGGAAGCAGAAAAGGCTGCTCATTATCTACGCTTCCAAAATGTTCAAGAAAAAAGAGGGGAAGATTTGTTGGTTATGATGGCAGAACTAATGGCAAAGGCACTCGGTGTAGGGAAGGAGGAAATGTTGGCGGAAATTGATGAAACATACAGGGTTCAAACTAATTATGCGAGAAGGCACAACCTCCCAAAAGAAGTACATGTAAGGCTAGTTAAAAAATCAATTCGGGATGAGCTTTTGCATAGATCTAGAGAGGAACCATTAGAATTTCGGGGCCAACCAATTACCATCCTTAAACAGATACCTAAAAGGATGAGGGATCTGAGACGTGGCTATCAATTCTTAACATCTAAATTAATTAGGGAAAATGTAAACTTTAGATGGCTAACTCCAGAGGGTATTCTAGTCACGTGGCAGGATAGAAGGCATAGACTGGACACGATAGAGAAGGCAGAAGATTTTTACAAACTCCACTTTCATAGCCAAGAGGAAGCAGAATTAGAAGATCAAGATGGAAGGGAGGTAAGAGAAAGAGATACAATACGAGTAGCAATGGATGGGAAGGTCTTAGCAACAGAGGATAGAAGGAACAAATCTGGAGAGTTAACAGAGAAACATGGAGCCAGAGACAAGGAAGAGAGAGAGCCCCGAATCACGAGATCTATAAAAACCAGAAATAAGTAAGATGAAGGGAGGTGAGTGTAGTATCATGTCTGTAAATATTAATGGACTGAACTCGCCAGTGAAAAGGCGGAAATTTTTTAATAGGCTTATTCACCAACAATTGGATATCGTTGCAATACAAGAAGTCCACATAAAGGAACAACAAAAATATTTGTTAGTACAACCAAAAATAGGGAATTTATTCGTTTCCTTAGACCAACACAAGAAAAAGAGAGGAGTGGCATTATATGTAAACTCAAAATTGATAGCAAAACAAATCTATAACGATAAAGAGGGTAGAATACTGATAGTCGAGGTTGTAATAAATCATAGGAAGGTCATGATGGTAGAGATATATGCTCCAAATCATAACCAAGAACAGTTTTTCAAAACACTTCACAATAAGATATGTAGCATTGATTATGAGGAGATCTGCTTAATAGGAGATTTTAATGCTATCCTAGATATAAATTTGGATTATATGGGTAAGACGATTAGGAAAAAGAAAAGAAGAACTCTACCGAGATCTTTTCTCAACTTGGCTAATGACCTAAATATTCAAGATGTCTGGAGGGAAAGAAATCGTAAGGCTAGACAATATACATACTACTCCAATCGACACAACTCATGGTCTAGAATAGACATGGTATGGATGACGAAAGAAATTAGTTCTGAAATAGACGAGGTGCATATAGCGACAGGTACTTGGGCAGACCACAATCCTATTAAACTTAGCTGGAAAGGCTCCAAAAAAATATCCAGATGGACGCTACAAAGAGCAATTTTAAAAGAAGACGAATTTAAATCCAAGATGGAGAGAGAACTAAGTCTTTTCTTTAAGGAAAATAAAGCTATAGACACCTCAGTACAAAATAATTGGGATACAGCCAAGGCAATAATGAGAGGGGTAGCGAGGGCATATATGGTATACAAGAACAAGGGGAAAAGACAACAACGGGAAAGATTAGAAGGGGAATATAAGAGTTTAGAAGTTATACTCCAACAAGATTCACAAAAAGAGAATATCAAACAATCTATAGACTTGATTAAACACAAGCTTAATATTTTAGACAAAGAGAAATTAGCACAACAACTGAGAAGCACGAAACAAAACTTTTTTGAAAATGCAAACAAACCGGGCCGTTGGCTTGCATATAAATTGAAAAAACAAAAGGAAAAAAACTGGATTCGCGAACTACGAGATGAGGAAGGGAGAATATTCCACCAGGAAGAGGAGAAAAAAATCATAGCCCAGGAATTTTATGAGCGCTTATACAAAGAAGATAGTCAGGCAAGTGTGGAGAAAATGGAGGAATATTTTCAAAAAGCCAAACTACCCAAGGTTACAGAAGATACCAGAAATATGCTAAACGAGGAAATTCGGCTATCTGAGGTGATAAAAGCTATTAATGCACAAAAGAATAATAAAGCATCGGGCCCTGACGGTCTCCCGTCAGAAATCTATAAAGAACTACAAAATATCTTAGCACAACCCTTAGTGGAGGTATTTAACGCAGTATTAGAAGGCGCAAGAACGCCTAAATCTTGGTCCGAGGCAAACATAGCCCTCATCCCGAAAGATAATACGGACCATACATTAATCCAAAATTATAGACCCATATCACTTCTTAATTCGGACTATAAGATATTTACATCAATTATAGCGGAACGATTGAAACGATTTTTGAACGATTTCATACACATAGACCAGAATGGTTTTCTCGCTAAGAGACACACCAAGCACAACATTAGAATAATATTGGATACGTTGGAGTATTATGAATTACATAGTGGACAACAGATGGCATTACTTTTTTTAGACGCCCAAAAGGCATTTGACAATGTTAAATGGTCTTTTTTGCACCAACAACTTAGCTTCATGGATATGGGTGAAAAATTTATAAATATAATTAGGGCAATTTATGATAACCAGGAAGCAAAAATAATTATTAATGGGGAAGCATCTAGCAAGTTTCAAATTCAAAAGGGAACACGGCAAGGCTGCCCCTTATCACCATTGCTGTTTATATTGACACTTGAAGTATTAACGAGAATTATAAGAAATGACCCAAAGATAAAAGGATTAACTATTAAAAAGGAAACCTTTAAACTTCAAGCATTCGCGGACGATCTGGTTTTTATTATGGAGGATCCATATCAGACGGGACCAAATCTATTGGAAGAACTATCTAAATATGGTGAGGTTGCCGGACTGCGAATAAACAGAAATAAGACCAAGATGATTGTTAAAAACATGACTAATAAACAAAAAGAAAATTTGGCTGGAATCATGGATATAGAAATAGTCAAGAAAATAAAATATCTAGGGATTAATATTACGGCTAGATGCACCTCACTCAAAAAAGATAATTATGATAATGTAGTGAATCAAATAAAAGGGGATCTGGAAAGATGGGGAAACCTAAAACTCTCATTATTGGGAAGAATCGCTGTCATCAAGATGAATATTCTGCCTAAAATTCTGTTTCTGTTCCAGAATATCCCAATACAACTCGATTCTAAGTTTTTTCGAAATTTGAATAAATTATCATTAAATTTTGTTTGGCAGGGGAAAAAACCAAGAATTAAATTGAAATATTTACAGGACACGAAGGAAAATGGGGGTTTTGGATTGCCAGACTGGGAATTATATTACCACGCCGCGGCTCTGAGTTGGATTAGAGAATGGGTAATTTTGAAAAATAGAAGACTATTAACTTTAGAGGGTCACGATTTGCAATATGGCTGGCATGCTTTTCTATGGACGGAAAAACAAGGTCTTTTCTCACACTTTCAAAAACATCGGATCAGGCAAGCGTTACTTAATACCTGGAAAAAAATTAGATCTCACAATTACACTAAAGTACCGGTCTGGCTATCCACCCTTGAAGCGATTGTTTACCCAAATCTATTTGATGTGGGTAACATAATTTCATACAAGGATATTATGAATGAGGAGGGGGAATTGAAACTTAGGAATGAACTAGAATTACAAGGTATAAAACTCGATTGGTGGGCCTACTTACAAATCCAATCAAGATTTAGGAAGGATAAAAAAGAATGGGGGATATATACCTCTGAAACAGCATTGGATAAAATATTATTGGGCCCAGACTCCAAACAGATAAAGAAATTATACAAATTGCTTTTGGGATATAAGCTGTTTGAAGAGCAAGTGAAGGATCCCATGTTGATTTGGGCTAACAATTTAGGACATAACATTGACTTAGATACTTGGCAAACAATTTGGGACAGAAATAAAAGGATAACACTGGCCTCATCTTATAAAGAAAATTTATTTAAAATGTTTTATCAATGGCATCTTCCCCCAGCCCGTCTAGCAAAAATGTATACAACAGCATCTCCCAAATGTTGGAAGTGCTCTGAAGAGATAGGCACATATTTCCATACGTGGTGGTCTTGCAGTAAAACACAAAAATTTTGGAAAATGATTTGGATTTGGCTGAAAGAAATACTAAAACAAGATATTGAGTTTAGTCCAGAACTTTTCTTGTTGGGAATTACGAAAGAGAAATATCCTAAAGATGTGCTATATTTGATGATCCATATTATCACAGCAGCTAGAATGTCATTTGCGCAAAAATGGAAAAAGAATGAGATCCCAGGAGAAAAAGAGGTTATCAGGAAAATTTGGGATTGCGCAGAAATGGACAAACTAACTTTGGAACTAAAGAATAAAGATCAATCAGATTATTATAGAATTTGGAACAAATTGTATCTTTGGATGGATAAAAAGAAAGGTCTCTAATAGGTTTTACAGACTAGCTTATTGTCTTAAATATTGTGTTATTTCACTGATTTGTAATTTAAGTGTATTTAAGTGTATCTTTGATGTACATATATACATGTATATATATATATTTGAACATTGTAGACAAGAAGGGTTGTCAGCCCGCTGGTACTGTGTCCAATGTTTTTAAACAATAAACTTAATATAATAAAAAAAAGAAAAATAGATATGCAATAGTGGTGAATATCTGTAGTTCAGGTGTAGGATGAGGGTGAAGGTTCATTCTCTGAGTTTGTGGGTTGGTTTCCGAACGTTTCGTTACCAGGCTAGGTAACATCTTTGGCAGCATTTAGGGGATGTCTGTGTCAGTGCTCTTCTATTTATAAGGGCTTCAGGTGTGGGTATGTCAAATGTGGGTCTTGTGATGAGTCATCAGAGAGAGGCTTGTGATGGGGAGGTTACTTCAGGTCAGGGTTGTTGGAGGGTGTGAATTATCAGTGGGTCAGGGGTGAGTCATCAGTGAGAGGCTGATGATGGGTCTTGTGATGGGGAGATTATATCAGATCAGGGTCATTGGAAGGTGAACTGCTGGGGAGGGAGAGAGGGTTGCATATGTTGCTCGAGACTTGGTGCTATCTGTCAGAATCCATTTATATTCCATTCCTAAATCCCTATCTGTGTACCCCTAAATCTCACCCCTCACTGGATTCTGCCATTCCCAAGGAGGAGAAGAGAAGATGTTAATTGACCATCCCTATCCATTAGATGCAAGGTTGTTTATTCAGCCTGCCTGGAGGCCATCGTCAAAGACCAGGGAAAGAACCTTTGAACTGAGAAGAACAAAGAAAGGGGTGGGGGTGGGAAGAGAGATTCTGGTTTGTATCTCTGATTGGAATCTGAAGCGGAGGAAGTAAATGTCATAAAGGCATGGAAGATCCCTTTTCCCATGGAAGGTTTTGACACCTGAACCTTAATTGATCCGGGACTGACCAAATGGACTGAGAGGAGGGTTTTTTTTTACTCGGGGACACTTTAAAAGTATCAATCTGCAACAGTTTCCAGATCCTGTCTAGATTATCCACTGACAATCATGTTTTAGTAAAAGTTCCTGCTTGGACAATCCTGTCTCCAAGAGTTCTTCTTTCCTAAGACGTGGATGGGGGTGGGTCCTGACACTATCTCTGGTTTGCTGTGCGATTGACTTGGATTCTGAGGGATTTTTTAGACTGGTTGTAACGCAATATGTCTGTTGATGGAATTGCTTGTGGACATGTTTATTTATAAGCCTACTATGAGATTTGTAGAATGTTAAAAGCAGAAATACAAAAAACATATTTTTGTAGGGAACCAACCCATTATTTCAGATAGATAAAATGATTCATATGTTACCTGGCCCTTGGTAAATTAAACTTGACACCTCATGCAGACAGTACTGCTGCACATGCTAACATTTATTGCTTATATATTCTAGATGGACAAAAGAGGAAGAAATCATTGAGAAAGAAACTGGATTCCCTTGGAAAAGAAAAAAACAAAGATAAAGGTATTAAAAATGTATGGATGTACATAAACTGACACATGAAATATGGTTTATTTTTTAGTTAATTTACATATTTAATTTTGATCATGATCTCTTTCTCTCAACATTATTTACTTCAGCTTTCCCTGGCTTGGTTCCTTAGCATTTGTTTTAACTAACTGGCACAGCATCCATAATGCTTTGAACATTGATGTGGTATTCTTAAAATTGTAATCTAATATTTCTAGAGGTATGAGAAGACTAATATACAGAATATAATAATATGTTAGTGATTTAAAAAAAATGAAAATGAATATTAACCCAATGTGGGAAATGCCAGTTTTACCAGTAAATATTATTTGCCACACTTTTTAAAATAAAGTTCCCAGCTGGTTTCTTATCCTAACATGCCATTGATAGTCTTGATTAAAAAACAAAACCAACAAAATTTATAAACTGTTTGAGTCAACTACGGATAGTGCTTAACCTATGATGACAATTGGGACTGGATTTCTGTTTGTATGTCAAAATACTTGTAAGTCAAGGCACCTACATGACATGATTTTAGGATTTTTTTGAGATTAAACAAACACTATGGTTATAAGTGCAAAGCCATGTTTTTTTTATTGGAATAATGATCACATGACCAGGGATGCTGCAACTAGTCATAAAGGTGAGCTGGTTGCCAGCACCCAAAATGCGTTCATGTGGTTGTGTACTTTATGGGTCATATTTTTTGTTTAATTGCCCAGAAAGGATTCATTCTGGGCCTGTCATAATTTGAATGGTTATTAAGTGACCAGTCGTAAGTTGAGGACTACCTATATTTCTAAAAAATGGTACTGTCTATTTAGAAAAACTCTGCTAATAGAATATTATGTGTTCTTAGAATAACAGAGTTGGAAGGGATCTTGTAAGGTCATCTAGTCCTCCCTGCTCAAGCAGAAGACCCTACATCATTTCTGACAAGTGGCTGTCTAGTCTCTTCTTGAAAACCTCCAATGATGAAGCGCCCACAATTTCTGAAGGCAAATTGAATAATAATCTGAATAATCAAACCATTGGTTGATTATTCTCACTGTCAGAAAATTTCTCCTTATTTCTAGGTTAGATCTCTCCTTGATCAGTTTCCATCCATTGTTCCTTGTCTGGCCTTCAGCTGCTTTGGAAAATAGGTTCTTCCCCTTCTCTCTGTGATAGCCCCTCAGATATTGGAACACTGCTATCATGTCATCTCTGGTCCTTCTCTTCATTGGACTAGCCATGCCCAGTTCTTGCAACTGTTCTTAAATTTTAGCCTCCAGGCCTCCCATCATCTTTGTTGCTTTTCTCTGCACTCTTTCTAAAGACTCAACATCTTTTTTATTATGTGGTGACCAAAACTGGATGCAGTATTCTAGGTGTGTCCTGAATATGGCTTTATAGAGCAGTACTAGTACCTCATGTGATCTTGAGTCAATCCCTCTGTTAATGCAATTTAGGATTGCATTGGCTTTTTTGGCTGCTGCCATATACTGCTGGCTCATATTTAATTGATTGTCCACTAGGACTCCAAGATCCCTCTTACAGTTACTGCTATTAAGCCAGGTTTCACCTAATCTGTGTGTGTACTTTTGGTTTTTCTTGCCTAACTGTAAGACTTTATTTTTCTCTATGTTGAATTTCATTTTGTTAGATAGGGGGCAATTGTTGTGGTTCCTCGACTGCCAGAGGATCTGGCAGCCAGGTCAGATGAATCGGATGAGGGGGAAGGGGTGCCTGGGTTCACATAGGAGTCTGCATCTGGCTCTGAGGAGCAAGAAGACTCAGAGCCAGATGCAGAGCCGGGCCCATCTTCTCACACTCAGGCAGAGAGACAGCTCTGTTGGGGGTCTGAACTGAGCAAAGAGGAGGAACAGCTAGGGCCTGTTCCAGATGCGCCTATGTCAGAGAGGAGAGGCATGCAGGACAACGGAGGGCAGTGGGACAGCTCTCCAGGAAAAGTAAGAGACTCCAAGAAGCCATGCCCTGGCTGGACTATAAAAAGGAGAGGTGTGGGAGGTGCCAGTTGCCACTGTTCATGCTCCGGTATCTTGTGTCAATGCTGCTAACATCAGATGTTCTTGCTTTGACAACAGATGAAGAAGCAGCTATTTTATATTTCTACTCGTGTATCACTTTTAGAATTAAAGTTAGATGAAGAAGGGAGGGGGAAAGGAAGAACGCATGGGGAATTAGACATAATAAACAGTAGCAGAGCATCTTCAAGGTTGAATGTAATAAGAGGCGATAAGAAAGAACTGGGGGTTAAGCTAAGGAGGGAGAACTTAACCTTCAAACTAATTTGGAGAGTGTGATTTATGACAGCAACAAAAGGAGGGAACTGTGTTTCAATATTATTGTGCTAAGGGGAGGGGAATCCAGATTCCAGCTTTACCCAAGCACTGGCGATGTTATATTGCTCTAATAAAAGACTTTTAAGGTAAATAATGCCTCGGAGTTCTTTGAAGAGCTCATCCATCAGAAACTTGACATCTTGTTTCTCTGTTGGATTTCTTTTGCCAGGACTCTTTGCCAATTAACCAGATTTGTCAGATTTTTTGTGCTTGGTTTGAATTTCTAAGTGAGTGAGCCTTCCTGCTGAGAATTCAGAGACTTTGTACTTATCACAGCCAAGTGGGAGCAGAGACTGCTATTGTTTGTTTTAACACCTAAGGCTGGGTCAGAACACCAATGTTCAAGTCTGTCAAGATCCATCTGGATCTTGAGCTTATCATCTTGAGTGTTGGCTGTTCTTGCCAGCTTAGTGTCATCTGCAAATTTGATGAGTTCCCCTTCTGTTCCCTTATATAAATAATTTATGAAGATATTGAAGAGTACAGGGCCTAAGATGGAACCTTATGGTACCCCACTGCTTGCTTCTCTCCATGTGGATGTAGTACTATTAATGACTACTCGTTGAATACAGTTTGCCAGTCAGCTACAGATCCATCTGATGGTAATGTTGTCTATTTCACCATTTTCTAGCTTACCAAGGAGTAGGTTGTGGTCTATTTTATCAAATGCCTTACTGAAGTCTAAGTGTACTATGTGCACAGCATTTTTTTAAAAATCCCATTTATATCCTGCCCTTCTCCGAAGACTCAGGGCAGCTTACAATCTAAAGCACAAATTGTTACATATTCAGATACAAACAACCCCCCTCGCATCTATAAGGGATCCCCGGCAGCCGTTGACAGCCGTCAAAAGGCTGCCGCGGCAATCCCCCCACACACACACGGCTAGCGGCTGATTCTGACAGCTGTCAACTGCCGCGCATGCGCAGTACACTGACAGCTGTCAAACCGGCCGACTCTGACAGCTGTCAAACTGCCGCGCACGCGCAGTGCACTGACAGCTGTCAAACTCCAGAGAGCCGCGCATGCGCAGCTCTACCGGAGCTGTCAAAGCTGCCAGCTGGCCCCGGCAACAGCCGGTTCAGCCGCGCCTACCTTTAGCCGGTCTCTCTCTTATTGGGCGTTCCGGTTGGCGGGAGAACCCTGTTTGTTTATTGGTTCTTGACGTTGTTGTTGTTCCTTCTGACTATAAATACGGGGGATTCCCGGCGTTGTTTCGCCCGGGACCTCTGCCCAATAAACGCGTTGTTTTGGACCGTGCCTGCTGTCTCCTGTCGTCCCTCAAGCTAATCCACCTGGCGACGAGGATGGGATTCGGGTCTGCTTGTTAGCTGAAGTCACTAGCTGAAGCCACAAGTGAAGGAGGGAAGCCGTCCCACCAGCCGACACTGCTGAAGTCACTGCTGGTCGGGAGAGCCCTCCACACACTCCATCCTAAGCAGACCCGTGGTCCTGACAGTATGGCAAACCTTGGGCACGTCCGAGAATTCGATGTCTCCCAGCCCGAGGGCTGGGAATCGCATCTCGGGCAAGTGGAGGGGTACCTCCTTGTCAACAATATTGTCGAGGATCGCCCCAAAGCCGCAGCGCTCCTTTGCCTCAGCGGCCCGGCGGTCTATGATGTCGCCGTAGGGCTATGCGACCCTGCCCCGGTGGCTTCTGTGCCATATGCCGAGCTGGTCGACCGCCTCAATCGTCATTTTGCCCCGAGACGGTCCGAGCTGTACTGGCGTTTGTACTTCGCCCGCCAGTACCAACGACCAGGCAAGTCGGCCAAATCTTTCATAGCCACGGTCCGACAAGCGGCCCGACGCTGCCGTTTCTCGGACCTCGAGGACCGCATAAGGGACCAGGTCATCGTCGGGCTGCGGAACCTGAAGCTCCAGAAGAAGCTCGTCACTAAGCCGACGATGGACCTGGCCGAATTAACAATAGAAATTATGGCATATGAAGATAGCCATCGGGAGGACGCGCTGCCACCTGGAAATCCCTTCACGGGGTCAGTTCACCATGACTGCCCTAGAAGTGCCGACCCAGGAACGACCGAGCAGAAGACTGAAGTGGACGCCATCCGTCCGAGACCCACCAACCCCCAGACTCGCCGAGAGGGCGACAAAGGGCCAGATCATCCGGCCGGAGGCTCGAGGGAGACCACCAACCGCTCCAAGTGCGCCAGCTGTGGTGGCAACCATGCCAGGGCATCATGCAAATTTCGAAATGCCAAGTGCCATGGCTGCGGAAAAACTGGCCACATTCGCTCCGCCTGCCGCAGCACCGGCCGCGAGACCCTTCACGACCTGGAGGCGGCCACGGAAGGTAATATTTCCGCCCCCAAATTGCCAGGGAAGGCCCTACGGTCATCCGTCATGACCACTAACACGGACCAGGGGCCCTTAACCACCAGTTTTATCCGCCCAAAAATTAAAATTCAGGTCCAGATTCAGGGAATCCCCTGCGAAATGGAGGTGGACTCGGGGTCCTCAGTCTCCATTCTGTCCTGGGACACATTACAAGGGATCGCGCGCCAATACAGGCACCGGTTTCCTATTACCCCCTCAAAAATTCTGCTAGCGGATTTCCAGGGCGCCCCTATCAAATTAAAAGGGGAAACGAGGCTCTCTATTAGCTATCAACATTTCCAGGGAGAATTAACAGCCCAAATCGCAACAGGTAAACGAGCCAGTCTCATTGGCCTCGACTGGTTCGAACCCCTAGGAATAAAAGTCCTGGGCGTGAACCACTTTCAGCCTCACCAATTACAAGCCGTCTGCCAACAATTCACAGACGTGTTTGACGGGTCACTGGGGAAATTCAATGCCCCCCCCATCGACCTAAAATTAAACCCAGAAGTCCTGCCCATCAGGATTAAGGCAAGAAGAGTCTCTTTCGCTGTCAAATCCAAGATAGAGGCAGAGCTCGACAGGCTAATTGGACTGGGAGTCATAGAACCCACAGAAGGGGGCACTTGGGAGACCCCCATAGTCACCCCTGTCAAGCCTAACGGGGAGGTCCGCCTCTGCGCGGACTATAAAGCCACCCTGAATCGGGCTTTGAACCCCCACGCCTACCCAGTCCCAGCTGTCAGGGACGTGCTTTCTTCTATTCAGGCAGGCACTATATTTGCCAAATTAGACTTAGCCCATGCATTCTTGCAGCTACCAGTCTCAGAACGAACCGCCAATGCCCAAACTATAGTGACCCACCGCGGAGCGTTCAAAGTGAACCGCCTGCAGTTCGGGATAGCAGTAGCACCTGGAATATTCCAGGAAACCATGGAGCGGACTCTTAAGGGTATTCCGGGGGTCTGCCCCTATTTCGATGACGTGCTCATCGCGGGGGAATCGGAAGACATATTAGCTGACAGGCTGCGGGAGGTGCTTCAAAGATTCCGCACCGCCGGCCTCAAATTAAAAAAAGAAAAGTGCTCCATTGGAGTTCCTTCTACGGAATTCCTGGGGTACAAAATTGACGCTAATGGAATCCACCCCACGGATTCTAAAGTCAGAGCCATCAGGGCAGCACCACCCCCCAAAAATAAGGCAGAACTACAAGCCTTTTTGGGGCTCATAAACTTCTATCATGCTTTCCTCCCCCACAAAGCTTCCATAGCAGAGCCGCTCCACAGGCTATTAGACAAAGGAGCCCAGTGGCTCTGGACCCAAGCCCACAACGACAGTTTTAACAAATTAAAACAACTCCTTTCAAGCAAGTCCACTGTCACCCACTACAAAGAGAAAATGCCCCTCTGTGTCGCTTGCGACGCTTCCCCCTATGGCATAGGCGCCGTCCTCAGCCACCTCCACAGCGATGGAACTCAATCCCCCATCGCATACTACTCCAGGACCTTGTCCAAAGCCAAGCGCAATTACGCGCAAATTGACAAGGAAGCCCTAGCACTAGTGGCGAGCGTGAAGAAATTTCACGATTACTTATTGTTGTGACTCAGGGCCAGCCTGTGGTTTCGGCAGCCGGCTCAGAGGTGTCGGATGACTCAGATGAGGGGGAGGAGGACCGTGTGGGAGACGAACCGGTTGATGATGGCGTGGAGGCTTGGCAGAGTTCCCAGCCGGGGCCCTCTTCTCAGCTGCGTGAGCCCGATAGTGCGGAAGATGATGACCCACAGCTGGCCCTGTTCAAGGACGCCCGACGCAGGAGGCAGTCGAGCAGGAACAAACAAAGAAAGAATGTGGGACTCCTCGGGAGGAGGCACAGGGAGACCACGCCCTGAGCTCTCTATAAAAGGAGTGTTTGGGGAGGGGCTGGTTGCTGAAAGCAACTTTTCCGCTTGAGAAGACAAGCTCTAGTGTTTTTGTTAACTGCGTAATTAAATCTTGGCAGATGCCTTTTAGCCTTGGACGCTCTCCAGTCTCTTCTTTCTGAATAGGGGTTGCCTTACTCAAGGCCAGAAGAGGGCTGGTTCAGAACACTTATACGGCTGCCACTTTACAATCTTCACTGACCACAAACCCCTGCTAGGGCTCTTCACCTGGGACAAATTGACCCCGCAAATTCTATCCCCCAGAATGCTTCGCTGGACCACATTCCTAGCAGCATACTCTTTCAAAATTGAATATAAACCAGGCAAGGAAATGGGCCACGCAGATGGCCTTAGTAGACTGCCCCTGCCCAACCTTGACCCAGACCCCGCACCCGCCGGCCAACTCCTAGCCATCCAGGAATTGCCTGACCGCCCGGTATCTGCCAAAGAAATAGCTACAGCAACCAGCAAGGACAAAATCCTGGGCAGGGTTTTGACCTGAGTCCAAACCGGCTGGCAATCCACATCCCCAGGGCCCGAATTTCAGCCTTTTTTTCTAAGGCGCCTAGAACTGTCAGCCCACCTCGGCTGCATCCTTTGGGGCAGCCGGGTCATCGTACCCGCCCCGCACAGGCAACAAGTCTTAATCTCCCTTCACGAAGGCCACCCTGGGGTGGTCAAGATGAAATCCCTCGCCCGCAGCTACTTGTGGTGGCCAGGGCTCGATGCAGACATCGAACACTTTGTAGCAACCTGCAACATGTGCCAACAGACCAGGCCACCTCTTCCACACGCCCCTGTCCATAAGTGGGAGGTGACAAAAAACCCCTGGTCCCGAATTCATATTGATTTCGCCGGCCCCTTCCAGGGACAAAATTTTCTTATAATAGTGGACAGCTTTTCAAAATGGCTCGAGGTCATCCCAGTACCCAGCACAACCTCAGCAGCCACCATCAGGGGTTTACGGAGGGTATTTGCCACCCATGGGTTACCTGATGTCATCGTATCTGACAACGGGCCCCAATTCACCTCTAATGACTTCCAGGTTTTCATCAGGGCCAACTTGATTAGGCACGCCACCTCCGCGCCTTTTCACCCCTCCATGAACGGTCTCGCAGAGGCCATGGTGAAGGCGACCAAAGATGCCCTAAGAAAAATCATCTCCGGCGACTGGCACTGCAGACTGGCGAAATACCTCCTGGCTCAGCACTCCACACCATGCACCACCACCGGCAAGTCTCCGGCCGAACTCCGCTGGGGGCGCCGCCTGGTCACAAAACTGGACCGCTTGCACCCCGACAGGGCAGCCGCCGAACAAACCAACGCACCGACTGCCAAGGTTTTCCCTCCCGGCCAGCCCATTTGGGCAAAGAACTTCGGGGCCGGCGACAAGTGGCTACAAGGTGTGATTTCCGTCCAGACTGGCCCGGTCTCCTACCTCTTCGACTTAGGAGACGGAAGGCTCATCCGGCGACACGCCGACCAACTGAGAAAGCGGGTGCCGCAGGACTGCAGTTCCAGAGCCCAACCGGGCACACTATTTTCCCCAGCAGCACCGTCAACGCCACCTAGCCCAGTACCACTCGTCCCCGACGTCGCCGACGACCCCCAACCTACTAACCCCGGAATTTTCCCCACCGAGGAAAGGGAAGACCAGCCCAGCACAAGGCAGCCCAGCCCAAGCCTCCGCCGCTCCACCAGACCGCGGAAGGCTCCCTCGTACTTGGCGGACTATGAATGGGCCGGCAGCAGGACTAGCGGAACTGACCCCAGCTAAACTTCCAGGGGCAAGGGGGGAAGGGGTGTTACATATTCAGATACAAACAACCCCCCTCACATCTATAAGGGATCCCCGGCAGCCGTTGACAGCCGTCAAAAGGCTGCTGCGGCAATCCCCCCCACACACGCGGCTAGCGGCCGATTCTGACAGCTGTCAACTGCCGCGCATGCGCAGTACACTGACAGCTGTCAAACCGGCCGACTCTGACAGCTGTCAAACTGCCGCGCACGTGTAGTGCACTGACAGCTGTCAAACTCCAGAGAGCCGCACATGCGCAGCTCTACCGGAGCTGTCAAAGCTGCCAGCTGGCCCCGGCAACAGCCGGTTCAGCCGCGCCTACCTTTAGCCGGTCTCTCTCTTATTGGGCGTTCCTGTTGGCGGGAGAACCCTGTTTGTTTATTGGTTCTTGACGTTGTTGTTGTTGTTCCTTCTGACTATAAATACGGGGATTCCCGGCGTTGTTTCGCCCGGGACCTCTGCCCAATAAACGCGTTGTTTTGGACCGTGCCTGCTGTCTCCTGTCGTCCCTCAAGCTAATCCACAAATCAACGTGCTTAGCACTAATTTCACTAGTCTACTAATTTAGTCACTTTGTCAAGGAATGAAATAAGATTGGTTTGGCAAGATCTGTTCTTAACAAATACGTGCTGACTACTAGTTATAACTTTATTTGTTTCTAGATGTTCACAGATTGTTTTTCGATTATCTTTTCCAGTGCCTTTCTAAGTATTGATGGTAGGCTGATTGTTGTGTAGTTTCCTGGGTCTGATTTTTTTCCTTTTTTGAAGATGGGAACCACATCTGCTCTTTTCCAATCCTCAGGTGCTCCAGGATTTTTGAAAGATATGATACAATGGTTCTGAGATGCCAGCTTCTTCAGAACTTTGGGTTTTAATCCATTAGGTCCCAGCAATTTATATTCATCAGACAGGTGTTCTCTTACCATTTTCTTGCTTATTTTAATTTGAAAGTCTTTGTTCATTTTGAACCTTTCTTTTCCTGATTTCATCTTTGCATGTTATGGCCATCTGCTGATATTCTGTTTTAGTTATGTGTCCCTCTTTCCATTTTTTGTATTTATCCTTTTTCTCTTTGTCAGATAGATCTTTGTGCAAACATGCTGATTTCTTCTTGATTTCTTGTTTTTCTTTTTCAGTGGTGTTATGCTGGCCTGGACTTTGATGCCTATATTTTCAGAGTTTCCCAAGCTTCTTGGGTTGTTTTCCCCTTTAGAATTTTCATCCGAGGAACCTTTCCCAAGTTCTCTGAGTTTGTTAAAATCAGCTCTTTTAAAATCTACCGTGTTTCCCCGAAAATAAGACCTTCCCCCCAAAATAAGCCCTAGTTTGATTTTTTGGGGGGTGGGCCTAATATAAGTAAAGCCCTAGCATTGTGGTTACTGGGAGGTGGGGAGTGGGCATCGCCAGTTTGATGTCTCTCGCGTGGGACATGAGGGAGCCTGGGTGGGGCTGGGGGAAGAGGAACAAGAACTACGGAGTTTTGCATGGTACAAATGAGGTGGTAGGAAAGATACTGTTACTGCACCACAGCCATTTAGTGATGAGTGTGACCAGTGATTGTGGTTTCAGCTTTTACACTATCCCTTGACTAGAAAGGGTCTAATTCAGGGATCGCTCCACTTTTCCTTCAGCATGGCTCAAGCTCCCTGCACTTTTTTCCAATTTTGTCTCAAAGCCTCATCGATTCAGTTCTCTCCCCACCTTCCTAGCATGCAAGCGTAACCCCACCCCCTTCCTTTGACTACCACCTCCTCATTTACCTATTTCTACTCACAAGGAGCAGGCTTTCATTCTCGTCACATTTTCTTCTCCAGGACTTTTTTCTTGTAAAATTTTGCCCATTTACTTTCTTCAGCAGCAGAACATGCCCCATTCTGAAAGGAGAGAGGAGCTCCACCCATTGGTTTTGGCTTATTGGAGGGCTCCACCCAATTTGGTGATTGGCTTATGGTGTATGGGTGCTGAAGTTCTGTCCAAGTGAGATTTAGCAGGGCCCCCTGTGTATGTGTGTGTGAGTGTGTGTGTGTGTGTCAGAGAGAGAGAAAGAGATCCAATTCAACCTCTGTATGTGCCTGTGAGAGAGATCCGATCCAACCTCTGTGAGTGTGCCTATGAGAGAGAGCGATCCAATCCAACCCGTGTGTGTGTGTGTGTGTGTGTGTGTGTGGTGTGTGTGTGAGAGAGATCCAATCCAAACGTTTGCAGCACAGTGAATCCACAGCATTGAGATGCCATGCCTGGCAATTGAAACTCACCCAGCTGCTGCCTCAAAGTCACGTTTGTAGACCTTCCATAAGAAAACAGTCCCGGAGAAGAACATGCAATGAGAAAGAAAACCTGTTGCTCATGGGTAGAAATAGGTAAATGAGGTAGTAGTCAAAAGAAGGGGGTGGGGTGGCTTGCATGCTGGGAAGGCGGAGAGAGAACTGAATTGCTGAGGCTTTGAGGTAGAATTGGAAAGAAGTGCGGGGAGCTTGAGCCATGCTGAAGGAAAAGGAGAGTGATCCCTGAATTAGACCCTTTCTAGTCAAGGGACAGTGTAAAAGCTGAAACCACATTCACTGGTCACCTGGACTAAATGGCTTTGGTGGAGTAACAGTATCTTCTATCTCATTTGTACCATGCAAAACTCTGTAGTTTCTTTGTTCGGTCCATCTTCCAACCTGGTCCTCCAGCGGCCTCTCACTTTTACGTATAATGCAATTTCATCTCTTCTTTTATGGGGTCTGTTTCTTTTGAACAGTTTGTGTCCTTCTATCAGTACGTTCCAGTCATGGGTTTCATCCCACCAAGTTTAAGTAATTACAACGATATCATAACTGCCCTCATGTACTAATAATTCAAATTCACCCTGTTTGTTCCCCAAACTTTGAGCATTTGTATATAGGTGTCAAATGTCCAGCTAGCAAATCCAAGAAAGGAACTCCTGGGGCATTGTTCTTCCCAAAAGTAACACTTTTATTGAATACACTGCATTGGCACAAAAAAAGCAAAACCAGCTCTGGATTTCCCATTCAAAATCCACATAGTTAAACTTGAATTCCCCTTTGGCCATTCCCTTCAGTCCATTAGGTTATCCAATAGAATACGCTCTTTTTGTTATGCTAACTGCCTGGATCAGTCAACACCTGCGCACCATGGCCTTGAATGGAGAAGCAGGGTCTCATGGTCTACAGATGGAGTCTTGGCATTCCATTCCCACCCCAGTCATTATACTCAACCCCATCCCAATTGTTATCAAGTTGAGAGCGAGGAAGAAAATGGTGAAAGAGCAAGTCACTGTTGACATTCCGACCCCCTGGAAAAATGATTGTCAACACTGCTAACATCGGATGTTCTTGCTTTGATAATATATGAAGATGCAGCCATTTTCTCTTTAATCTCTGTGTTACTTTTAGAGTTAGAATTAGGTGATGCTGCGGGGAGGAAGAATGTGTATGGGGATTAGTTAGACCAGGACTTTTCAACCTTTTCACCACTTTTAGGATATGGCAATATCCGAATACCACTAGTTGCCTAGCAAGGTGTCAAAAACTTGATGACCAAAAAAAAGAAGGAAAAAAGTGATGAAGTACAGGTAGTTCTCGAGTTATAACAGTTCGCTTAGTGACTGTTCAAAGTTACAATGGCACTGAAAAAAGTGCCCCCCAAACCACAGCCGACGAAGACACCTGCCTGCCCACCCAGCGGTGCTCTTCCTCCTGTCTGAGGTTTTCATTGTTGTGAGCATTTCTGTTGAGGATTGGCAGCGGGGGTGGGGTGGGGGTGTTTGATTTTTATTCCCCCCCCCCGCTGGGTGGTTGCAGCAGGTTTTGGTCATTTCACATGACCCTGGCACACTGACTGTCATAAATATGAATCAGTTGCCAAGCATCTGAATGTAAATCACAAGACCCTGGAGATGCTGCAGCATTCCAGCTGATTGGCACTTCTTCTGGGCTCAGCAGAAGTGCCAGGATAAGCGCTGAGCTCCAGCTGGAGCCTGACACTGATCCTGGTGCTTCCACTCAGCCCTGACAGCCCCGAAGAAGTGCTGATCCTGGTGCTTTCACTGAGCCCTGATAGCCCTGCAGCTCCAGCCATCTCTCGCACAGGCTTGTGCGGTGCTGCCACCAGTTCAGCTCATTCCCCTCCCCTGCTACCACTTTTCTCAGATGGTCGCGTACCACCTGCCAGGTGCCAGTGTACCACAGGTGGTACCCGTACCACTGGTTGAAAAGCCCTGCTCTAAGATTGATTGTCTGGTCTACAGACAGCTGGTTCTGCTCTCTTGAGAATTGAATCTCCTATCATCAAATCGCCTTTTTTTCTTAGGGAGGTTTGGGGTATTTGTCTGTCACAGAAGTACTTGCTGATGCTACTTTTTTGGGAACATTTGATGATGCTTCTTTTCTAGGTGTCTTCATGTTTTCTTCTGGGGGGAGTCTATGAAATTGATTGCTCAGCTCCAGTGGGGCTGCATCAGAGTGGATGATGACGATGATAATAATAATAATAAAGTTGCAAGGGACCTTGGAGGTCATCTAGTCCAACCCCCTGCTCAGGAAGGAAATCCTATACCATTTCAGCCAAATGGCTGTCTAGTCTCTTCTTAAAAACGTCCAGTGTTAGAGCATTCACTGCTTCTGGAGGCAGGTTATTCCACTGGTTAACTGTTCTAACTGTCAGGAAGTTTCTCCTTATTTTTTTTAAATTTTTTTTATTGCTTTTATGAAAACATATAATTAAACAAAAAATACATATAACAAACAAGACAACATAAACAATACAATCAACAAAAATACAAAAAGAATACTTAACTTCCGTCATTCCTAATCTTTCTAATCATATTCAGGTGACTTCCTCAAGTCCCCTCTATCTGCGTTTCATCATAAATCATCATTAGCAAATTCTATTTCATAATTTTAAATCATATTTAATATCTATATTTAATTTCTTATCATTTAACAATCAATATTTCATATTATCCTTAATACTAAACATTAAACTCTAAAACTACAACCTATAAGCACTTCCAAGTCCATTTCAAACTAGTTAATATAACAATATTTCTTCAAATAGTCCTTGAATTTCTTCCAATCTTCTTCCACCGACTCTTCACCCTGGTCACGGATTCTCCCAGTCAGCTCAGCGAGTTCCATATAGTCCATCATTTTCATCTGCCATTCTTCCACCATTGGTATTTCTTGTGTCTTCCAATTCTTGGCTATCAAAATTCTCGCTGCTGTTGTGGCATACAGAAAGAAAGTAACATCTTTTTTGGGAATTTCTTTTCCGACTATACCCAATAAGAAGGCTTCTGGTTTCTTAATAAATGTGTTTTTCAAAACTTTCTTTAATTCATTATAAATCTTTTCCCAGAAGTCTTTAACTATGGGGCAAGTCCACCACATGTGGTAAAAGGTTCCTTCTACAGCTTTACATTTCCAGCATTTATTATGTGTATGATAAATTTTTGCAAGTTTAACCGGTGTTAAATACCACCTATACATCATCTTCATCATATTTTCTTTCAAAACATTGCATGCTGTAAACTTAATACCCTTTTTCCACATCCTCTCCCAGTCCTCCATCATAATGTTATGCCCCACATCATTAGCCCAATCAATCATCACTGATTTCACTTGTTCATCTTCCGTGTGCCACTCCAGCAATAAATTATATATCTTGGAAAGATTCTTTGATTTTGTATCTAACAGTAACATTTCCAATTTGCATTTCTCTATTTGAAAACCTCTTTTTTATCCATTTTATACACTTCATTCATTTGGTAATATTGAAACCAATCATCAACATTATCTTTCAACTGCTCATATGTTTTTATCTTAAATTGGTCTCCTTCTTGTACCAATATATCCTTATATTTCAGCCACTTGGTTTCCATATTTGACCTTTTCTGGGTCTTAGCCTTTAGTGGTGAAATCCACCTGGGTGTTTTACTTTCTAACAGGTCTTTATATCTCATCCACACATTAATCAATGACTTTCTAATTATATGATTTATAAAGCCTTTGTGGACCTTTATCTTATCATACCATAAATATGCATGCCATCCAAATACATTGTCAAAACCTTCCAAATCTAATACATCTGTATTCTCTAACACAAACCAATCTCTCAACCAGCAAAAAGCAGCAGCTTCAAAATAAAGTTTCAAATCTGGCAGGGAAAAGCCCCCTCTATCTTTTGAATCTGTTAATAGCTTGAACTTAATTCTAGGTTTTTTCCCCTGCCAGATAAATTTCGATAATACCTTTTGCCATTCTTTAAAACAATTCAACTTTTCAATAATTGGAAGTACTTGAAATACAAACAACATTTTTGGCAATACATTCATCTTAACAACTGAAATTCGGCCCATCAAAGACAATTTCAAATTTGTCCAAATATCCAGATCTCTCTTAATTTCATTCCACATTTTGTTGTAATTATCTTTATACAAATTCAATTTTTTTGCCGTCATATTTACACCCAGATACTTCACCTTTTTTACAAACATCAAACCAGTGGCTTCCTGTAACTTATTTTTCCCCTCTAATGTGAGGTTTTTCCCTAAAACTTTGGTTTTACTCTTATTCAATTTAAAATCTGCAACATGTCCAAACTCTTGTATTATTTCCAGTGCTTTAATTGCACTGGTCTCTGGATCTTGTAATGTTAGCACCAAATCATCAGCAAAGGCTTTTAGCTTATATTGTTTCGAACCCATTACAATCCCTTTCACATCTTCCTCTTTCCTTATCATATTCAGCAAGACTTCCAGAACCGTAATAAACAACAGAGGGGAGAGTGGCCACCCTTGCCTGGTACCCTTTTCAATTCTAATTTCCTCTGACACCACATTATTAACTATAATTTTTGCTTTTTGCTCAAAATAGATTGCATTTAAACCATTCATAAAACTCTGCCCAACCTCCATATTTTCAAAATTTTTCTTCATAAAACTCCAAGAAATGTTGTCAAAGGCCTTCTCCGCATCAATAAACGTTAACATAGCCTTAAAGTTCTTTTTGACCTCTAACCTTTCCAAAATATCTACTATATTCCTAATATCTTTCATATGTCTACCAGGTAAAAAACCTGCTTGATCATGATGAATAAGATCTTCAATCTTGTAGCCAAGATATTTGCAAAAATTTTGTAATCCACATTTAACAAGGAGATTGGGCGGTAATTCTTTACTTGAGCTCTCTCTGTATCTGGTTTAGGTATCAGCGTAATAAATGCTTCTCTCCAGGTCTCGGGTGCCTTCACCCCCTCTAGTAATTCATTGCAGACTTCCATCAGTGGCTGAATCAGCCAGTCTTTCAATGTCTTATAATATTTTGCTGTCAATCCGTCAGGTCCTGGTGCCTTGCCAATTTGCATTTGATTAATTGCTGCCTCCAATTCTTGTCTTGTAATCCGGTAGTTGAGTGGGGTCCTTTTCGCTTCAGGAATTTTCTACCATCCATATTTGTCCAATAACTGTTCTGTTTTAATTAAGTCCTCTTTTTCTTTCTTGTATAGCTGCTTATAATATTTCTGAAAACATTTCCTAATTTCTGCAGGGTTCTCAATAGTCTTTTCCTCTTGCGTTATCATAGTTATTGTACTTTGTTTCTGTCTCTTTTTCAACTGCCAAGCTAGTAACTTGCCACATTTATTTGCCGATTCAAAAGACCTTTGCTTCATCATTTTTATTTTCCATTCAATTTCTCGATTAATTATCTGAGAGAATTGTGATTGAAGGGCCTTTCTTTCTTTTTGAACCTGTTGATTCTTTGGATTACCCCTCAATTTTTTCTCTTTCAATTGGTTCAAGATGATATCTTTCTTTTCATTTTGGGCCTTCTTCCTTATTACATTCTGTTGAATCAAAAACCTCTCATGACCGCCTTACTTGCATCCCAGTTGACCCTTTTTTCTACCTCTGTATTCAAATTTATCTCAAAATAGTCTCTTATGGTCTTTTGGGCCTTCTCAACAATCTGTTCACTTCTCAGCAAGGCATCATTCATTCTCCATCTAAACGAACCCTGTAGAAACAGTTTTAATTCCAGCAGCACTGCATTATGGTCAGAACAAGTCTTTGGGCAAATCTCTGATTTGCTTATTCTCGTGGCCAAATCTCTTGTTGTCCATATATAATTGAGGCGGGAACACGATTTATTTGCATCAGAGAAAAACGTAAAGTCTTTCTCCAATAGGTTTTTCAATCTCCAAGTATCAATCATATCAAAATTATCCATCATTTCAAAGAAAGTCTTTGGTAGTCTTCCATCATTAGAAATCTTCTGTCTTTGTGATCTATCCATCAATGGGGAGACTACTCCATTCAAGTCTCCCATCAAGATTATTTTATAATCCATATAATCCAAAAGTACCTCGTGTATCTTCTTGTAAAATTCAGCCTTACCTTCATTTGGTGCATAAATTCCAAGCATCAGCAACTTATCGCCTTGTGCTGTTATTTCAACTGCAAGATATCTTCCCTCCTCATCTTTAAACAATAATTTTGCTTCAAATTTCTCTTTAACATAAATCACTACTCCTCGTTTCTTAACTTTATCTGCCGAAATAAATTCTTGACCTAATCTTTTATTTTGAAAAATTTTCCTATGAGTTCTCATCACATGTGTTTCTTGTAGGCATATCACATCCAAATTCTGTTTTTGCAACACGTGATGGATTCAATTTCTTTTAAGTTTCGACTTTAAACCATTCACATTCCATGATAAGATTCTTAGTGCCATATTGTTTTACTGTACTGCTCTTGGCTTAGCTCCTAGCAGCCCTACGTCAAAAAGAGGTGGTAATTCCAGTTATGGGCCAGGTCTTGCTCCTGCTTCCAATTCAAAATCTTTTACGTTTTTCTCCAGAAATCTTTCCTTCTCTCTCAATGTTCGAATTCGAATCTTCTTCTGTTGATATTTAAAATATAATCCTTTGGGGAATTCCCAACAAAAATAGATCCTTTTCTTTCTTAAGGCACTAACCAAATCTGTGTAATTGCTTCTTAAATCCAAGAAGAATTTTGGGATATCCTTAAAAAGGACCACCTGTTGCTCTTGGACTTTCAAATTCTTTTGATAGTGAAGGCCCAAAATTTTATCTCTTTGTTCTTTAGTTTGAAAAACCACCATACAATCACTTATAAATTTCGAATCTCTCTTCTTTGGATTTGCTCCAAATCTATAGGCCTTCACTATTATTGTTTCCAATTCTTCTTTTGTTAAATCCCACGATGCTTCAAATTCCTGGATTATTGTTGCCTTTAAGTTATCTTGTTCTATTTCGGGAAAACCTCGAATTCTTAAGTTCATTTCCCTCTCCTTCATCTGAAGGAAAGCAATTGCTACCTGAGCTTGGTACTGTTGTTTTTCCAAATCCTGGACACGTCCTATTTCCAACTGAGTAACTCTTGTATCCACTTCTGAAACTTCTGCCTTGACCTGTTGAATTTCCTTATTCAGGAAGCCAATTTCCTTTTTTATCTCTTTAAATTCCTCTGTATGTTTATCCTGTGTCTCTTGCAATCTGTCCTGCCACTCTTTTATTGTATTTAACATTTTGAGCACTTCCTCTTCAAAGGTTGGGGAGACAGAAAGTTTCCTTCTTGTTTTTGGTGCAGTTGTAGCCTCCGCAGCCATAACAAACTAAAGGCTCAACAGTTTAAAATATCAAGGTCACTATTTTCTCACTAGCAGTCAACCAGTTGCAACAGCCAGAGCACTAGTTCCGCTCAAACAGGCAGTTTTACCAGTCTTCTTTTTTTTAGAAGCAATTTATGTTACAAAGCCGATGAGAAATTCAGTATGTAGCAAGTCTGATCCTTAAAGGTTCGATTGCAACAGTTCAGACCGTCACAGTAACATCAAAAGTTCCAATAGGAAACGAGGATCAAAAACTTCCAAACTCTTTATTGCATCACAATGGAGTCCGCTGCCTGACCAGGTCTCCCTCCCAGGGAGAGAGTCGGCTTGACTTTTATTTATTTTCACAGCTTTCGCAGGGACTTTAAGTCTAAAGAGTCTCTCTCCCCCTCACCCTGCTTCAGGGGAGTTTTTTTTCCCAGAAACTTGGAGGTTTTAAAAGCTCAAGAGTCTTTTTACAGCTGCAGCTATCAGGCAATTCCTTTCAGTTTTGCCGCAGCGGAAAGGGACCGACCTCCGTTTTTAGCTTCCCTTCCGCAATCCAAATCAAGTCCAAATTTTGTTTTTAAGATCCTTCTACTCACGGTATTCAACTGTCCAAATTCTCTTAATTTCTAATGGAGAAATTGGTCACTCCACGTCCTTCGGGACTCGCAGCTTCATGCGCTGAAGATAGCAAAGAAGATTCACAGCACCACGTCTCCCACCCCGCTCGCTTTCGGCAGCCCTTACTAGGGTCTACCGAGGAGCAGGGGAGACGTCCAGGGTGCCCGCCGAATCCCACATCCTCAGAACGCTCGATCTGAGGTTTTTTGGAGTGCCCGCAGTGCTGTTGCAGTGCCCCCCTCCTCCAACGCGCAGGAGATTTCCAGAGCAAGGAACTCTCCCGTCCGACAGAAATGGCGACCAACCGGAAGTCCCCACCAGCTTGCTTGGAAGTTTCTCCTTAACTGTAGGTTGCTTCTCTCCTTGATTAATTTCCCTCCATTGCTTCTTGTCCTGCCTTCAGGTGCTTTAGAGAATACCTTGACTATTCAAGCTAGTTGAACAGATGTTTTGTACTAGGTTGGTGTTTTTTTCTATGAGTCACATGTTTCCATCTTTTTTCTTCTTAAATGTTTATTTACAATTTCTTTTAGAAGTTGTTTGATCATTATTATGTTCAGTTTGGGCATAATCTTGCAAAATTTGGAGTTTCTCATTTTGTAGGTTGAATTTTAGAGTGGTTAGAGTTTTCTCTAGATCCTTTACTTTTTTTCTAGTAACTCAATTAATTTACATTTGGTACATGTGTATTCTGGGTCTTCTATGGGCATAAGCGTATTCATGGAAATGTTTTGCAGATCACAATAGTATCAGTTTCTTTTTCCATGAATGGATTGTAAAAAATTGTAGAATGCAGAAGGTTTTAACACAGATTTTTAAAAGGGAAAAATGTCCGATTTAGAAATTTGATATTCTAACAGGTCATTTAAAAATTTAAAAATGTAGTGAAAAATGTCTAGTTTAAAAATTTTAAATTCTAGAAGTTCATTTAAACATGTCAAATTTTAAAATTTTCAGTGTTGAATTTGAAAATTTTCAGTGTTGAGTGGGGCTTAAATGCAAAGTTCTTATTCTGCCATGGGGTGCTTTATAATGATACCTTTTCTCCCTGGCTTCTTCTGATTCTTTCCCTTCTTACCGCCTTATGAGCTTTATTTATCCCATACTTGCTATTGTCTACTCAGCCTACTTATTTATCCTTTTATTCTTTGCCTTGTGTTCTGTAGTTGTTTTTTATCCTCTCTTCCTACTTGCCTTTTGCCTGCCACTACCGGGGATTCAGCCCACCCTCTTTCCTCAATCCATGTCATTGCCCTCTGACTATTGGTCTGCCATACTGTTCTGTTGCCTCTCACAGTCACCAGGTCGCCATCTCTTTCCACGCTGTCCTTTGTGCTGCTGTCAGGTTCTGGTTCACTTACTGTATAACTGTATTTTTTACAGTTATGCTTGGTCAGTAGGAGCACGGTGGCTCTTGTGGTTGGGACTGTAGGGAAATTATTGCAGGCTGCAGAAGCGCAGCTGAAACAATTGTTTTTCAGTCTACTGAAACAAGCCATGATAAACCACCTGTTCAGCACAAGGTGAATCAGCTAATTGTTGGCTATTAAGATGCAGCCGACATAACCAAGCCTGGGGACTACCATGGAGGTTCAGAGCCAATGGGAAAGTAGGATTTTTTTGTTATACACGAGCTCAATCCAATGAGTGTGATTTCCTTGTGAATAAAAGGGAGCTTTGGACATTGCTCTGGGCTCTCATCCCGAGGCAGGAAAGACTCTGTCTTTTTTTCCATGAGAGACCACCACATGTGGTGACCCCGACGTGATTCTTTGAGACCCTCAGACTTACGCCTGGCATAGGCATAGTGCACTTCATCGGATCTTGCAGGACGGGACCGAATATTCAGTAAGTATGGGGAATGATTTTTCAGCGTCACAAACACTCCATGCGAAGGAGTTACGCCAGATCTTAAAGAATACGTTTCCTGCTTTTTCTCAAGTAGGTTTAGAAGACATAAAAAACTTACTCAGGGTTATTTCAGCTCAATGTCCCTGGTATCCTGAACAAGGTACTTTAGAAGCTCAGGATTGGAAAAGGATAGGGAAAATTTTACATGAGGAACCAAGAGCCTCAATTAATCATTTACTTCTTTGGGAGAAAATTTTGGAAGCTTTAATAGCACATTCTAATCCTTTGTTCCTTTCACCAGAACTTTCTGCCCCACTACCTCATGTGTTAACTCCAATGCCTCGTTTAGTAACCCCAAAGGCTGTGCAGGAGATTAAGTTAATATTCAAGTCATATACATCATTACCTGAAATTAACAATTTGGAGGGTTCCAAAAAAGTTGATGAAGCAAGTACAAAAAGTTTAAAGTGTCAAGGGGCAGTTGGGGTAGTTAGAGCAGGATTTGATGAAGCCCAAGGGACAGGGTTATTGTCACCGGAGGAATTAGTAGAAGGTTTGGAGGCTTTCCTGTAACAGTGGATATAGATGGTCAAGGAAATAGGCAATATCGTTGGCAGCCATTGCCTTTTTCTATTTTGAGAGAAATTAGGAAAAGTATAACAGACAGGATTGCATTCCTCCTTTGTGCGAGGAACCATAGAAGGGATATCTACAGGATGTAATATGGTTCCACAAGATTGGAAGGATTTGTGGAGAATGCTTTTAACACCGGCACAGTATGTAGTTTGGGATTCTGAATATCAGCGTAATGCTATTGTAGCTGGAAACAACTCTGGAGGGGCTTACACTCCAGATCAACTTTATGGTTCTGGTCGATTTACCACTGTTTTACAACAAGTAGGAGGAATTCCTGATGCTGCTTATCCTGTAATTGGCCGTTGTGTGATAAGCGCGTATAAAAAAGTACCTCAGTTAGGCAAACCCACTAAGTCTTTTACTAATGTCCGACAAGGGCCAACTGAGCCTTATCCAGAATTCATTGATAAATTGAAAGAGGCTATTGAGAAACAAATTGATAATGCAGAAGCAGTTCAAGAACTTTTGTTGAAATTGGCTTATGAAGCTGCAAATGCAGACTGTAAAAAAGCTCTAACTAATATAGTGAGTCAACCAACTTATGGAATAGCAGATATGTTAAGAGCATGTTCCTCTGTGGGAACAGGGGTGTGGAATATGAGTGCTTTAGCTAACGCTTTGCAAAAAGGAAAATTTGGTCAACAAACGGGTAATTGTTTCAACTGTGGGAAACCTGGTCATTTTAAGGCACAATGTCGAGCTCCAGGAGGAGGGAATAGTGTTGGAAGCAGACAGGAAAATAATAAATCTGGAGTTCGCCCGAAACAGCCTTGTCCTAGATGCAAGAAGGGATTTCATTGGGCAAACCAATGTAGAAATGTTAAGACTTCGGGAAACTGGGATGCGGGCTAGCAGCTAGCCCAGGAAGTAAAGCTGCTTGTTGCCAAAATGAACAAAGTTATAAGGGCAACACTATTTGTGAAAAATTGTCTGTTCAGAACGTTCCCACAGCCACCAAGGGTAGTGCAGGTATAGATTTGATTAATCAGCAAGATATTAATTTGGATTTTCCTGACGTTGTGACTTGTATGCCAACTGAACTTTGGGGACCATTGCCTAAAGGAACAGTAGGTTTAGTCCTTCCTCGTTCCTCAGCAGCAAAAAAAGGGTTTCACATAATTCCTGGAGCAATTGATTCTGACTATTTAGGACAAATTATGATTCAAATAATGGTGAAAGTTCCTCAATTAGCAAGTAAAGGGGACTCCGTGGCTCAATTAATACTACTTTCTTATGTAACACCTGGGGGAAATTCTGAGCGGATTCGAGGAACTGGAGGGTTTGGCTCTACAGATACTGTGGATCCTCAAATCTTAGCTATTATAAAAAATTTACAAAAGGAGAAACCTAGGCAAATTTGTTTTATTAATGGGAGGCCTTTTTCTGGAATTTTAGATTCTGGAGCTGATATGTCAGTCATAGCTTCATCTGACTGGCCCCCGGAGTGGCCAGCCATTTCTGCACCGTCTGTGTGGGGTGTGGGTGGCTCTCAAGCTGCTCGCCAAAGTTAGCGTTGGTTGCAAGTGACAACGGAAAGAGGAAACAGAACAGCCAAATTAAGACCAGTGATTTTGCCAATTCATGTTAATTTGTGGGGAAGAGATTTGTTAGAACAGTTTGATGCAGTTATAAAAGACTGCTTCTATACTATTCCTTTGTGTAAAGTAGATAGGAAGTTATTTGCATTTACAGTACCAGTGTTGAATGCAGAGAAACCCACCAGTAGATATCAATGGAAAGTACTACCCCAAGGAATGCTTAATAGTCCTGCCATGTGTCATTTATATGTAAATCAAGCTTTGGAAGGATTTAGAAATGCATTTCCTAAGGCTATTGTTTATCATTACATTTTAGTAGCTTCTCCTATTATAACTACTTCAATGGTTAATAAATTAAGTCAATGTTTATTGAGATATGGGTTAGAAGTAGCCCCAGAAAAAATTCAAACTTCTCCACCATTTATAGAATGGATTCATTTGAGCAATTCTCAGCCAAAAACGATCAGTTCAATTAACACTTTATATGCTCAACTTATTGTTAGAGGAAGACATTGCAGTATGCAAATGTTAGGCTTAGATTTGGTGGTAATAGTAGTTCCTCATTTTTATTTTTTTAATCCCATTTATATCCCGCCCTTCTCCGAAAACTCAGGGCGGCTTACAATTTAAGCACAAACCAATGTGCTTAGCAATAGCCTTCATTCTATGTATATGCCTGCTTATTAGGGCTTTCCCCCCCCCCAAGCGGCTTTATTACAAAGTCAGCTTATTGCCCCCAACAATCTGGGTCCTCATTTTACCTACCTTGGAAGGATGAAAGGCTGAGTCAACCTTGAGCCTGGTGGGATGTGAACCTGCACTAACTGCAGGCAGCTGGTATTACTTAAGGAGGCATTTTTCATCTGAATTACAATTAGCGCTGGCAGATTTTGTGGGTAAGTATCGATATCACATTCCAATTGACCCAAGAATATCTTTGTTACAACAAGAGCATTTTTCTCTTCGTTCCTTAATTTCAGTGTGGCCTCTTTCTGATGCTCTTACAGTATTTACTGATGGAGGTAAACAGTGGGGTGCTGTAGCCTGGCAGGAAAAAGGCCAATGGAAAACGAAGATAACCCCTCCTCAGAAGTTTGCGCAAAGGGCAGAGTTAGCCGCAGTAATTTTGTCTTTGCAATTATTTAAAGATCAAGCATTTAATTTAATTACTGATAGTTTATATGTTGCTAATGTTATTCAGAATCTTTCTCATGCTTATGTTTCTCCCAGTGTGGAGGACAATTTATTGTCTCTTTTTCTTACACTGCAGCAGTTATTAGCTAGCCAAAGATATTATTTACATGTGTCTCATATTAGAAGTCATCAACCATTTCCTGAATGGCTCTCAGAAGGCAATGCAGTGGCAGATGCGGCTAAAGCAGGAGTTGCTTTGGTGGCCACAATTACACCATGGGAGAGTCATTCTTATTTTCATCAAAATGCGAAAGGCTTGTGTAAGCAATTTGGAATCTCTATGTCAGAAGCCACAGCCATCATCAAGCAGTGTACATCCTGTGGTCAAAATGTTTTTGGTCCTTCTATGGATGTCAATCCCAGAGGATTGAAAGCAAATGAAATTTGGCAAATGGATGTTACTCAATATCCTCCTTTTGCTCCTTGGAAATATTTACATGTTTCTATTGATACGTGTTCTGGGTATATTTTTGTTTCTCCTCAAAGAGGAGAAAAAGTGAAACATGTGATCAATCATTGTATTAGAAGTTTTTCAATAATGGGAAAACCTGTACAAATTAAAACGGACAATGGACCTGCATATTGCAGTGCGGCTTTTGCAGAATTTTGTGATAAATGGGATATTTTGCATAAATTTGGTATTCCTTACAGTTCTCAGGGTCAAGCAATAGTAGAAAGAGCAAATAGGACATTAAAGGAGGCTCTTGACAAACATAAAAACAAAAAAGGAGGAAATGTGACTAATTTACCAGTGTTGCAGGAATGGTTATCTTTAACTTTATTTACTTTAAATCATTTAAATATTTCAAAATTAGATTCAGTTTTGGACTGCACAGCTGTGGACCGACATTTTGGTCAACAGTTAGAGGTGCAAAAGGCTAAAGTTTGGTATAGAACTCCACCTGATCCCATTTGGCATGGTCCTGTGCCTTTGTTAACATGGGGGCGAGGATATGCTGCTGTGCTTGCTCCAACAGGTCCAGTCTGGATTCCAGCCAGGTGTGTAAGACCATATCATGAACCCATGGTATCAAGGGTTATACGATCCTATTCCGGATTTCCAAAAGAATCAAAGGATAACAATCAAAATGCCAAAGGAAATTCCACCTCAATCTGTATCGCATAAGGGGAAAACTCTTGGAAATGATGTGGAGAAGGAAAGTAAAATTGAAATGTTTGTTAATTTTATATGTATAATATTTGGGATTTGTTTGGGTATATTGTGTAATGAAGTCAATGTTTATTCAGTTCAATTGGAAAAAAAAAAGAACCGGAGCAAGGAGCCTGGAGAAATAATATATATGTGTTGCACCTTCAATCTACATAATTAATGAGTTGCCATTTGGTCATTTAAGAAACAGAAGAAACGTGAACTTTGATCAAAGTCCAATAAGCTGAAGGATTGGAATGCAAATGGCAAGAGGACTTATACCACCATCAGAAGTTGCCATGAATTATAGAGATTTGCATATGTTTGAATCATTGGATTGTAGCTATGTTTAATCAAACTATCAAGACTTTAAATTGTTAGAACATTAGAGATGTATTGTGGAATCACATGGCTTTAGATATTATGTTAGCCGCAAAAAGAGGGGTGTGTGCTTTAATTCATAGTCACTGTTGTGTTTATATTTCTGATTTTCATGTTAATATTGCTCATACAATTGATGTTATGGAAAAGATGGTTAAAGAAAAATTCTTTAGTTTATACTGGCTCTGCAGTGACAAATCCATGAGATTGGTTATGGTCTTGGCTACCTGATTTTGGATGGGTGTGACAAATTGTCCCCATCATAATTGGAGTTATATGTTTGCTGATTGGTTTGTGCTGTTGTATACAATGCTTACCAAACTTATGGTTTATGACCACCCTGGAAAGAGGTGTTATACGCCTACAAACTGTTGAAGTAACTTTAACATCTGTATGGCAGTTAAACAAAAAAGGAGGAGATGTAGGGAAATTATTGCAGGCTGCAGAAGCGCAGCTGAAACAATTGTTTTTCAGTCTCCTGAAACAAGCCATGATAAACCACCTCTTCAGCACAAGGTGAATCAGCTAATTGTTGGCTATTAAGATGCAGCTGACATAACCAAGCCTGGGGACTACCATGGAGGTTCAGAGCCAATGGGAAAGTAGGATTTTTTTGTTATACACAAGCGCAATCCAGTGAGTGTGATTTCCTTGTGAATAAAAGGGAGCTTTGGACATTGCTCTGGGCTCTCATCCCGAGGCAGGAAAGACTCTGTCTTTTTTCCATGAGAGACCACCACAGGGACACTGAGTTGGAGGATAGCAAGCCCGCATTCAAGACCCGAGTGCTGCTGTGGGGTGGGATGAGCTCTTGTTCTTTGCTCCAGCTCCTGCCAGGGATATGAAAGGAGCCCCCTAACTGCTTGGCTGCTGCGTTACAATTAAGAATGTATTTTAACCCGTTAGAACTATTTTGTCAAGTGATAGGAGCTTTCTTAAAGTAGAATGGGTAGTTTGTGAAAGTTATAAAAAGTCTTACCTGACCTGAATATGAATGGTCTGGTATATACAGTATAACAATTATATATTTCAATTTTGATTAGAGTTTCTAATCAGTGCACTCCAAGTATATATGTTAAATTTCAGTAATATCTCAAATAGATTATTAAAGAGAGAAAAAAATCAGCTCTGTATCATATTTAAAATTTAACAATCATATTTAAAAATTAACAATTTAATTTTTTTGCTTTGAAGGCACAGATCAGAAAAGCAAGTCTGTTAAGTGTTTTCTTGAAGGTTGGTAGACTGATGATAAATGATATGCAGTGTTTGATTTCTGATTTCTTTAAGGGCTCTATGATTCTTCTAGTCCTTCCCTCTAAAATGCTTTCATTTTCATATCCTCTTTACAAGTATTTTCTGAGTATTTTCTTAGTCCACCAGCTCATTTTAGAGCAATATTTCTTTCTTAGAATTTCCATGTGGATAAGATACTTGGAAGTAAACTTCACTATTTTTCTTGGAATATAAACTGTTTCTCCTTTGCCTGCCCATAGCTCTGCTCTTGCCTGACTCTGATTCTTTGTTAATCCTGTGTTATTCATTATGATCCCATTTTCTTTTCTTTCTGGATATATCTTGTCTTCTTTAGATGAACTTATATGCTGTAGGCTGAAATATCCCAGTTTCATTTGCGACACACTCCAAACTCCAGCACCATCAGCAGTCCACATTCTGTCTTGCCTAAGCCATTTCCTCTACTAAGGTTAATTGTCCTCACTATTAGGAAGTTTCCACTTAATTCCAGGTTGCTTCTTTCTTTGATCAGTTTCCAACCATTGTTTCTTTTCCTGCCCTCTGGTGCTTTGGTGAATAATGTAACCCCCTCTTCTTGTGGCAGGCCCTCAAATACTGGAGTACTGCTATCATGTCAACCCTGTTTCTTCTTTTCTTCAAGCTAGCCAAACCCAAGTCCTGTAGCCGTTCTTCATATGTTTTAGTCTCCAGGCATTTGATCATTTTAGTTGCTCTTCTCTGAATTTTTTCCAAAGTCTCAACATATTGTTAGTAGTATGGTGACCAAACTTGATTGCACTATTCCAGGTGTGGTCTTACTAGGGTTTTATAAAGCGGTACGAATACTTCGTGTGATCTTGATTCTGTGCCTCTGTTTATACAACCCAGGATTGTATTAGCTTTTTTTGGCTTCTGCTGCACACTGCTGGCTCATATTCAAGTGATCATCCACAAGGACTTGAAGGTTCCTCTCACAGTTACTGTTTTTGAGCCAGGTTTCACCTCATTTGTATTTATACCTTTGAATTTTCCTGCCTAAATGTAAAACTTTGCTTTTCTCCACATTAAAATTCATTTTGTTGGATAGGGCCCATTGTTCAAGTTTGTCAAGATCTTTTTGGATCCTAAGCTTGTCTTCTGGGGTGTTGGCTATTCCTGCCAGTTTAGTGTCATCTGCAAATTTGATGAGTTCCCCTTCTATTCCCTCATCTAAGTTATTAATGAAGATATTAAAGAGTACTGGACCTAAGATGAAGCCTTGTGGTACCCCAATGCTTATTTCTCTCCATGTGAATGTAGTACCATTGAGGACTGCTTGTTGAGTATGGTTTGTCAGCCAGCTATAGATCCATCTGGTGGTGATGTTGTCTATCCCACCTTTTTCTAGTTTACTAAGCAGCAGGTTGTGGCCTACTTAGTCAAATATCTTACTGAAATCTAAGTGTACTATGTCCACAACATTTCACTGGTCTACTAATTTAGTAACTTTATCAAAGAATGAAATAAAATTGGTTTGGCATAATCCGTTTATAACAAACCCGTGCTGGCTACTATAGTTATAACTTTGTTTAATTGTAGTTGTTTGCAGATCAGTGTATTGATTATCTTTTCCAGGATCTTCCCAGGTATTGATGTTAGGCTAATTGGTTTGTAGTTTCATGTTTCTGGTTTTTTCCTTTCTTGAGGATGGGAACAACATTAGCCCTTTTCCAATCATCGGGTACTTCTCCGATGCTCCAGGATATATGAAAAATATGGTGTAATGGTTCTGAGATAACATCTGCAGTCTCCTTCAGAACTCTGGGATTAATCTGTCAGGTCCCGATGATTTATGTTTGTCAAGGTTGGATAAGTGTTCTCCTACCATTTTCCTGCTTATTTTAATTTTTGTTTCTAGTTTGTCTTTTGCAGTGGTCTTTTTGATATCTTGGGCTATCATTTTTGTGTGTGTGAATGTTGGACTATCAAGGATGTGCAGCCACCTTGATAGTGTACCTGAATGCCAGGTCCGTTGTTAATAAGGCTCCCCTTGTCCGGGATCTGGTTGAGGGTGAGCATGCGGACCTGGCTTGCATCATGGAGACTTGGTTGGGCCCAGAGGGTGGTGTTCCTTTGATTGATCTTTGCCCACCAGGTTTCCGGGTGCTACACCGGCCTCGGGCTCAAGGTAGGGGCGGGGGAGTGGCGGTAGTTATCAGGAGACCTTATGTCCGCGGGAGACCACCGTTCCCCAGATAGTCGGGTGTGAGTCTCTCTTTTTGAGATGTGGTTCTGGGGCGCAGTTGGGCTTGCTGCTGGTGTACCTTTCACCTAGTCACACAGCGGCAGCCCTGCCTGAGCTACTCGATGTCCTCTCGGGGTTGGTGATTGAGTTCCCCAAACTTATAGTTTTGGGTGACTTCAATCTACCATCCCTAGGAGGATCATCTGAGTTAGCTCGGGAGTTCATGGCTTCCATGACGGCCATGGACCTGACGCAAGTAATTCTTGGACCGACTCATGAGGGAGGCCACACCCTTGACTTGGTTTTCTTATCTGGACGGTGGTTTGATGATCTTGGTGGGGGCTCTCCAACTGTTATGCCCCTGTCATGGACCGATCATCATCTCCTGCGGCTGGTCTTCCATTTTGCCACCCCCTGCCGTGGGTGTACGGAGCCAACTAGATGGTACCGCCCCAGGCGCTTAATGGATCCTGATAGGTTCCAGGCAGCGCTGGGGTCCCCACCTGCCTCCGTTGCTCACAACTCGGCGGATGCCTTAGTGGAAGCCTGGGAAAGGGCGGCCACGGAGGCACTTGACCGAGTTGTACCCTTGCGGCCCCTGACCTGGTGCAGATCCCAGCGAGCTCCATGGTTTTCTGCGGAGCTCCGGGAGATGAAGTGTCGGAGACGGGGCCTAGAGAGCTGTTGGAGGTCCAGCCGATCCGAATCTGAACGGTTGTGACTAAGAACCCACATTAGGTCTTATCTCACAGCGATGAGGGCGGCGAGGTTTAATTACTTCTCCTCCCTCATCGCGTCCGCAGATAATTTCCCGGCCGCGCTGTTTAGGGTGACCCGCTCCCTCCTTAATCAAGAGGTGAGGGAGGAACCCGTGCAGGGTCGTTCCAAGGAGTTTAGTCAACATCTGTTGGATAAAATCGCTCGGATTCGGACCGGTCTGGACTCCAACTGGGCAGAGTCTGACGATCAGGACACGGGCGGTCTTGTCGACATTATCTGGGAGGAGTTTGATTCTGTGACCCCTGAGGAAGTGGACAGGATTATGGGGAGGTTGAGCTCCACCACATGTTTATTGGACCCGTGCCCTTTCTGGCTGGTCTATGCAGTTCGGGAGGGGACACGAGGCTGGTTCCAGGCGGTTATATCTGCATCTTTGAGTGAGGGTAATTTCCCCGCCATCTTGAAGGAGGCGGCGGTGAGACCTCTCCTCAAAAAGCCTGCCTTGGACCCAGCTGTGTTAAATAACTTTCGTCCGGTCTCCAACCTTCGCTTTCTTGCGAAGGTTGTTGAGAGTGTGGTGGTGCATCAGCTCCCTCTCGTCCTGGATGAAGCGGATTATCTAGACCCGTGCCAATCGGGTTTCAGGCCCGGGTACAGCACGGAGACGGCATTGGTCGCTCTGGTGAATGATCTCTGGAGGGCCCGGGACAGGGGATATTCCTCTGTCCTATTCCTATTAGACCTCTCGGCGGCTTTCGATACCATCGACCATGGTATCCTGCTGCGGCGTCTCAGGGGACTGGGAGTGGGAGGCACAGTTCTTCAGTGGTTCTCCTCCTATCTCCTGGGACGTTCGCAGTTGGTGTTGGCAGGGGGGCAGAGGTCGACCCCAAGGTCTCTCGTTTGTGGAGTTCCTCAGGGGTCGGTCCTCTCGCCTCTCCTGTTCAACATCTACATGAAACCGCTGGGTGAGATCATTCGTGGTTTTGGAGTTGGGTATCATCAGTACGCTGATGATACCCAGCTTTTCATTTCGACCCCAAACCACCCCAGTGATGCCCTCGACATGATGTCCCGTTGCCTGGAGGCGGTTCGGGTCTGGATGGGGAGGAACAGACTTCAGCTCAACCCTGACAAGACTGAGTGGCTGTGCATTCCGGCATCCCGGGATATTCAGAATATTCCACCTCTTTCCATGGGGGGTGAGCTTTTACCCCCCGTAGATAGGGCTTGCAACTTGGGAGTCCTCCTAGATTCGCGGCTTACTCTGGAAGATCATATAGTAGCTGTGACTAGGGGGGCTTTCGCCCAGGTTCGTCTGGTGTGCCAGTTGCGGCCCTATCTGGACCGGGATGCCCTGTGTACGGTCACTCATGCGCTCGTGACCTCTCGTCTGGACTACTGCAATGCTCTTTACATGGGGCTTCCCTTGAAGACCACTCGGAGGCTCCAGCTGGTACAGAATGCAGCCGCGAGAGTTGTCCTGGGAGTCTCCCGGTACTCCCATATTACACCTTTGCTCCACGAGCTGCATTGGTTACCAGTTGTCTTCCGGGTGAGATTCAAGGTTCTGGTAATGGTCTTTAAGGCCCTACATGGCATGGGTCTGGAGTACCTCGGGGATCACCTGCTGCCGGCGTCAACTTCCCTCCGCCCTGTGCGTTCCCACAGAGAGGGCCTCCTCAGGGTGCCTCCGGTCAGAGAATGTCGGCTGGCGGCCCCCAGGGGGAGGGCCTTCTCTGTGGGTGCTCCGGCTTTATGGAATCAGTTGCCGGTCGAGCTCCGGATGGCACCTGACCTTCTCTCCTTCCGACGCGGTCTGAAGACCCATCTATTTGAACAAGCCGGCCTGGCCTGATGGGGGATGTGTTGGGGTTTTAATGGGGATTTTTATATTATTATTGATTGTTTTAGCTGGGCTACTATTTAATTCTTTTTAATTTTTGTATTCTGTATTTTTATATATGCCCTGTTCACCGCCCTGAGTCCTTCGGGAGAAGGGCGGTATACAAATATAATAAAATGAAATGAAAATGAAATTTCTTTTTGTGTGAAGATTGATGCAAAGAATGAGTTAAGCAACCCTGCTTTCTCCCTACTGCCTGCTACTTCCTTGCCATCTTCTCGCTTTAGTGGACCTACAGTTTCCTTGACTTTTTTCTTGTTGTTAATATGTTGAAAGAAACTTTTTTTATTATCCTAGATTTCTGTTGCAAGTCTTTGTTCATTCTGAGCCTTTGCTTTCCTGACTTTGCCTTTGCATGTTTTGTCTGTCTGCTGATAATTAGCCCTAGTTATGTGCCTCTCTTTCCATTTTTTTGTACTTGTCCTTTTTGTCTTTCAGTTTAGTTTATCAGAGAGATATTTCTGCAGCCATGCTGTTTCTTCATGAATTTCTTGTTTTCTTTTTCAGTGGTATTGTGCTGGACTGGGCTTTTGTGATCATATTTTCCAGAATTTCCCATGCTTCTTCAGTTGTTTTCCCCCTTAGGATTTTCATCCATGGATTCTTTCCTAGGTTTTCTCTGAGTTTGTTAAAATCAGCTCTTTTGAAGTTTAAGACACTGGTTGGATTATTTTCTATTACTTGTGTTTGCATTATATTGAATTCCAATATGACGTGGTCACTTTCTCCCAAGGCTCTGGCAACTTCAACTCCCTCTATCACTTCTTCTGTATTACTAAGAATTAGGCCCAGTATAGGTTTACTTCTAGTATGCTTCTCTACCTTTTGGATGGCAAAGTTGTCGGCTAGGTTGGTTAGGAATCTGTTTGATCTCCCACTCACTGCAGAGTTTGTCTCCCAGTTGATATCTGGATGTGAGAGTTATCAAAACCACAGAGTTGAAAGCCTGCTTACCAGTCAAGAAGGAAAAGAAAAAGAAATTAAATACATCAAGGAAGCCCTCAGAACATGTGCCTATCCCAAGTGGGCCTTCATTATATCTCAAAAAAGATCTAGCAGGAGCTCCTCCATAACAAAGAAAACAATAAATGAAGCTGCATAGTCATTCCACACATTGCAGGAATATCAGAAAAGCTCATGAAGATCTTCAACCAACACAACATACATACACACTTCAAACCTAAGAATACACTGTGGCAGAAGCTTGTCCACCCCAGGGATAAAACACCCAGACACAAACTGAGCAATGTGGTATATGCAGTACAACGCAGTGAGTCATGTGCAGATCTATATATTGGTGAAATGAAACAACAACTTCATGAATGCATGGCACAACATAGAAGAACAAATCCATCAGGACAAGAGTCAGCAGTCCATCTGCATTTAAAAGACAAAGACAATTCTTTTGAAGACAGCAAAGTCCACATTTTGGATAGAGAGGACCGCTGGTTTGAAAGAGGAATCAGAGAGGCCATCTATGTCAAAACTGAACAGTCATCTCTCAACATCTCTCATCTATCTCCAGTCTACAACACAGTCTACAACACAGGCGTTTCGACATTTCCAAGGCTACACACCCATTTGCACTACTCAGGTTGACCCTAAAGACACAGATAAGACTCCAGCTAGCTTTAATGACTTGCTAAAAGAATGCAAATGAACAGCTGTCTCCAGGAGTATAAATCTTTCCATTCCCCCACCATCCAGTCAGAGCTGAAGAAGCTTCTTGGATGAGAAGTGAAATGTCTTCAAAGAAGAACAAGTAAGTCCAGTTACCTCTTGAAAAAGCATCTTTGGGATTGATATCTGGATAGTTGAAGTCTCCCATTACTACTGTGGTATGCTTCCTACATACATTTGTTAACTGGTTGGCAAAGAGTTTGTCTATTTTTCTGCTTGGTTGGGTGGCCTGTAATATACACCTATCGCAATGTCACTTTTTCCCCTTTTATATTAACTCAAATACATTCTGGAGGAATTTTATCTTTGATCATGTGCATTTCTGTAGACATATAGTGTTCTCTTACCTATAATGCAACTCCCCATCCTCTTTTGTAGATCTGTTTCTTTTGAACAATTTGTATTCATCAGTACATTCCAGTCATGGGTTTCATCCCACCAGGTTTCTGTAATGCGAACTATGTCAAACCTGCCCTCGTGTACTATTGCTTCTAATTCACCCTGTTTGTTCCCCAAGCTTTGAGCATTTTTATATAAGCATTTAAGACTTTTATGCCTGTCCATGGGTATGTTTCCTGCATCTCCTAATTGTCTGAGTTTTTCTTTTTTTCTCACCACTCCGTACCTCACTGTTTGATTTGTTTTCTTGGTTCTAGAAATTCTAAAGAGTGGTCACCCTTCTCCCTCAGTTTTAGTTTAAAGCTTTTCTGATGAGTTGGGCCAGTCTTTTTCCGAGTACATTTTTTCCTGTTTTTGTGAGGTGCATCCCATCCCTTGCCAAGAGACTTTCACGTATGAAATGTAGTCCATGGTCCAGGAAACCAAAGTTTTCTTGGCCACACCAACCCTTTAGCCAGTGGTTTATTTCTAGAATTATTTTTCCCCTCAATAGGTATTGGCCTTTTGTTTGGAGTACTGATGAGAACCTTATTTGTGCTCCTAGCTTCTTAACTTTATTGCCTAGTTGCTTATAATCTCTCAGTATTATACTCAGGTTTTTTGTTGAGTCATTCATCCCAATGTGAAGGAGGAGGAAAGTATAGTAATCTGTGGGCCTAATTATTTTGGTTAGGTTTTTAGCCACATCTTTGATTTTTGCTCTAGTCAAGAGAGACAACATGCCTCCCTATATTGTATATCTGGTTTGCAGATGGCTGCTTCTGTTCCGTTGAGAATAGAATCTCCTATTACCAACACTCGCCTTCCTTTTGGGGGGAATGCAGTTTGGGGTTTTTTTCTGTTTATGTCAGGTGTGTTTGTTGATGTGGCTCTTTTAGGGATATTTGGTGTTGTTTCTTTGCTAGGTGTCTGTGTATTTCCGTCTGGGAAAGAAATTGATTGCTCAATTTTAATGGGACTGCATCTGATTAGGTTAGATTGGGCAATGGGGGTTTGTTAGATGTATGCTGCTTCTTTCTTTGATTATTGTATTTCCTTCTATGTATGACATACCTCCATTTGTCTTCCTGCATGGGTTTATCAGTAGGGTCAAATCCTCTGGGAGTTATTTGTTCATTATTTGGTTCGGTTTAGGTGTTCTGTTCCAGCCTACGACCGGCCCTGTTTGTGTATCCGGGACAAACCCTTTTTCCTTTTTACAATCAATAGGCTGGAAAAACCCACCCCAAATTTATTTACAGTTCAAACAAAAAAGCAACAGAATATTTCCTTCAATAAATGAATCAAAATATCAAACAAGAGTCAACAAACAAGAGTTAAACAGAAGTATCAAGAACAGACCAGGATTCCCTTAGAAAGTCTCCAAACGGTTGCCTTCAACAACCAGCCCTGCCCACACCTTCCCTTTTTATTATCAGTCCCAAGGCGTGGCTTCTCATTGCCTTCTCCTCCTCTCACTGAGTTGCCTCATTGATTTTCTCTGCTCTGCTCTGCTGGATTGCCTTCTGCTTCTAGCGTCTCTGAACAGATTCAGCTGTGACTCTTCTGAGTCTGACAACTCATACTCACACAGCTGAGCCTCATGAGGAACATGACTGGAGGGGCCAGACTGAGAGTCCTGCAGTGCATCAGAGCCTCTCTCAGACACCAAAGGCTCTCCAAACCCCTCCTCCTCCTCAGATTCATCGGACTCAGCTGCTGGGAGCACAGGCTGACACTGAATCACAACATTAGGTATAGCTTTCTTGTGTAGGTTGGAATTAGAGTTGCCTCTAAATCTCTTATAGTTCACATAGTTTACATTTAATGCATCTATAATTTGGGTGTTTTTTGGGCATAAGCACATACATGGAACATGCACTGCATACTACAATAGTATAAGTTGCCTGTTCCATGAATTTGTTATTTGAAAATCCCTCTTTTTTAGTTGATGGATGTGCTTTGCTGTTAGCCTTATTTCTACCTTCTCTGTTCTAGGTAATTCTGCCTATTTTTTTCCAATCCCTTTTTGTGCCTGTTTGTGCTCATTTTTCTACCTTGTTACTTATTTAACCTTCTTAACTATTATGTTAATTTTATTTATCCTTTTCTTCCCAAAATTTTAAAAAAGTTTTTGAGGTCCAATTTCTCCCTACCTTATTATTAAAGATTTGCCTCTTTGTTAATCCTATTCTTTTTTGATTTCTGGTGTTCCATTCTTGTCCCTAATATTTGCCTATTTATTTATATTTTATTTTCTGGCCTGTATTTATTTTTATTCTCTACTGGGCTCTTCCCTCCCTTCCTATTGGGACCTCAAACAATTGTTGCCTTCGCTTCCCTTATTCGTTGCTCCGGCCTTTTGTCATTTTCTCTGCCAGCTCCATTCTGTCTTTCGGCGCTCAGGTGTTTTCGGCCTCGTCTCTACTCTGGTCAGGCCTGCTGTTCAGCTTTTTGGTCGGCTCAGCTCCACTGTCTTGTCTGCTCTGCTCAGCCGGCCACTCAGCTTTAGCGATCAGAGCTCTCTAACTCGATGTGCTTCTGCTGCTGCCGTTCTGCCTGTCTCTGCTGCTGCTACAATCTCCCCTCCAAAGATTCTGCCAGTAACAATTTCTCTCAGCCACCAGTTCCCTTTTTTGGATAGATTGCTCCAGGCCCTTTGTCCTTTGCCAGATGGCCTGCTGGACTAGCAGGAGGCAGGGATGGCTGCTTATCTCTCTGGGGTGGGAATGTTGATCAAGTCCTCAACAAGTCCTCCACTTGGGGCAAGTCACTGGAGAGGGCTGCTGGGCTAGAAAGATGCAGTGGGAGGGCTGTGGTAGTTGGGATTGTTCAGAAGACTGTCTTTTTTGTGAAACAACAGGAAGGGGAAAAAAACTGTGCTTCTCTATATACATGCATTAAAGCAGAGGCCCCCAACCTTTTGGGCATCAAGGACCGGTTCTGTGGAGAAAGATTTTTCCACGGACCAGAAGGGGTGTGGTTTCATGTGCTTCCTGCATCCAGCGGATGGGGCTTCACTTGTTTGCGCGGTCCAGTTGCTGGTATACTGCGGCCCGGTGCCGGTCCACGGACCAGGAGTTGGGGACCCCTGCATTAAAGGATGAGTTCACATTTTGTAGTATCCTCTATGTGATCTTCCTTCCTACTATACCCTTATCAACAAGTCATTACTATTTTCAAACAGTGTTTCCCCCTCCATCTTTAATTTAATGTACAGTAATCTCATAGTATGTTGAGTACACATTAGGGCAGGGGTCCCCAACCTGTGGGCCACAGCCCACTACAGGGCCTGCTTGTCACCAGTCTGTGGGACAGGCTGGTCAGTGCACACACTCAATCCCACTTGCCCTAGGGCCGCCGCTACACAAACAGGGTGCCACATGACAAAAATGGGGCGCCGCACAGCAAAAACACAGCGGTGCTAGCGCCCGCATAGCAAAAATGGGGCAGTGTAAGTATCACGCAGGCACTAGCACTGCCCCATTTGCATCACGCGTGCTCATGAACCCATTTGTGTGTGTGTGTGCATGCACGTAAAATGCTTCCCTTTCCCTCCAGTTCGTCAACCGAGAAAGGTTGCAGACCTCTGCATTAGGGGACTTCATTCTCAGAATAAAATGGGATGCATTCTATGCATTGAAGTTGTACATCAATCCCTGAAGGTCCTTTCAGCCATAGTTTTTACTGAAAAACATCTGGGTGAAATTGTTGTGAAGACAAATGAAACTTGTAAGATAGCTGGTACTTTTTTCCTCATAGCTATCTCAAGTGATATGGACAATATTTAATGGAAATTTTCTTGGTAGATAATCATAATTTACTTGTACAGGTTCTGTTCAATGTAAGTTATTTTGATATCCACCATATTTTAATTATAATTGACATTTATGTTAAGCCCCAAATGCAACTATTGTAGTTAATATCAAGGCAGTTTATATGGGGCTACTCTTGAAATATACTCAGAAGCTGCAGTTAGTGGAGAAGGAGAAAATGTGAGCAGTTATATATTGGTCATGCCCATATAACTGTCATATTTCTTGATAATGTGATATTTATTCTATTTTTAATTTTGGAGATGTGACAGCTCTAGAAATATTTTTATAGAGAATTGACAATAGATAGATAGATGCAACAACATTAAGGATAAAATCATGAAGTCATACTTTACAGAAAGCTAATTTACAGCAGCAGCCAAACTTAGGATCATCACAGAGTAAACTATTTACATTACTACACCTTTCCACCAGAAGTAGTTTATTTCACATTAAAAACTGCCTTCAAATTGAGTACACACGGACAACTATTTGAACTTGTGCTTTTCCTTGAATTTTTCCCTTGAGAACCTTTAAAATACACAACATGCCTAATAATCTCTTGTACAAAATGTACCCTTTTGCTTTGACAAGCAGTCCCTAGAGGGGTTTCTGGAGAAAACATGTTTTAGTGAAACTGTTGAAACCTTATGTGAAAGCTAAGCTTAAAGAAACTTGAAAATTTGATTGTTTTCCAAACAGATTATACCTTTCTTTCTTTTTGTGAGGTTTGTTCATTACATATTACACATTTTGCCTTGGCAGTTAAATAAATCTCTGAATATTGCTCCTCTCAGTGATAATATGAATTCACTTCAGTGACTTAATGTTTGGTCAACCCACTCTGTCCCAGAGAACATTCATAGTCAATTGTCAACCTCCTGTCCTTTTTATGTTTGACAATGAATTTAAAAATGCTTACATAATTGTGGGTTTTAATAAGCATTTCAGAAGTTTATTTTATACAGTGAATGCCTTCCTTTGCCAGGCAACGTGTCCAAAACAAATACTCCAGTTTGTATGTCACAACACATGTAGGCGTCCCAGCACAAATGTGTTTTGAGTATTCTCATTCACAGTGTCTCTCCTGATTCTGCTTTGCTATAGCATAATTTGCCACTGTTTTGTTCATATGCAAATCTTCTGGTTCCAATCTTGTGAGTTAGTAAGATGTAAAAAATAGATCTAAAGAAGAAAGGGGTTAGAGGATTTTTAGGTCTTGTTTCAGATATCTTACTGTATTAGGAGTTTGGGCAGATAATTTTTAAGTTATCACAAAACTCATTTGTTGACTCATTTTGTAAGCTATTTTAATTTTTTCAATCTAAAAAGTTTTTTTTTACAAGTTCTGTTCAGGTGATAAGTTCATATGCAGACCTCAGTCAAAGACCCAGTCTCAATAGATAAAATATAATTGACTGCATTAAAGATCTTTTGCATGTATAGAAAGGCTCCCCTCTACAGATAACTGTACTGTATATATGAATGACCAGCTATTCACAGACATGTGATCATAATGTAGAGAGAAAAAATGCTGCTCACTACCTGCATAATACGTTTTTAAACACAGATGTATTGCTGGTATACAGCTTTGGACAAAGAAAAATTGGAGCTACTGCTAGTTTATGGTTGTTTAGAATCAACAGGTATTTGAATACATAGCCAAGATGTAGAATAGAATAGAGCAGGGCTTTTCAACCTTTTCACCCATTGTACCACTTTTAGGATATGGCAACATCCGAGTACCACCAGTCGCCTAGCAAGGTGTCAAAAACTTGATTACAAAAAAAAAAAGGAAAAAAGTGATGAAGTACAGGTAGTCCTCGACTTACAGTGGTTCACTTAGTTATTGTTCGAAGTTACAATGGCACTGAAAAAAGTGCCCCCCAAACCACAGCCAAGGAAGACACCTGCCTGTCCACCCGGTGGCGCTCTTCCTCCTGTCCAAGGTTTTCATTGTTGTGAGCATTTCTGTTGAGGATTGGCAGCAGGGGTGGGGTAGGGGATGTTTGGTTTTTATTCCCCCCTTCTGCTGGGTGGTTGCACCAGGTTTTGGTCACTTCACAGGACCCTAGCACACTGTGACTGTCATAAATATGAATCAGTTGCCAAGCATCTGAATGTAAATCACAAGACCCTGGGGATGCTGCAACATTCCAGCTGATTGGCACTACTTCTGGGCTCAGCAGAAGCGCCGGGATTAGCACTGAGCTCCAGCTGGAGCCTGACGCTGATCCTGGTGCTTCCGCTGAGCCCTGACAGCCCTGCAACTCCAGCCATCTCTCACTCAGGCTTGTGCGGTGCTGCCACCGGTTCAGCTCATTCCCCTTCCCCGCTACCACTTTTCTAGGATGGTCGCGTACCACCTGCCAGGTGCCAATGTATCACAGGTGGTACCCATACCACTGGTTGAAAAGCCATGGAATAGAGTTGGAAGGGACCTTGGAGATCTTCTAGTCCACCCTTGCTCAAGCAGGAGAACCTATACCATTTCAAACAAATGACTGTCTAGTCTTTTCTTTAAAACCTACAGTGATGGAGCGCCCACGATTTCTGAAGGCAAGCTGTTCCACTGGTTAATTGTCCTCACTGTTAGGACGTTTCTCCTTAATTCCAAGTTGCTTCTAACCTTGGTCAGTTTCCAACCATTGTTTCTTGTCCTGCCCTCTGTCTGGTGTTTTGGGGAATAGTTTGATGCCCTCTTCTTTGTGGCAGCCCCTCAGATACTAGAATACTGCTATCATGTCAACCCTGTTTCTTTTTTCTTTAGACTAGCCCACAGGTCAGCAACCCGCGGCTCCGGAGCCGCATGTGGCTCTTTAAGCCGTCTCATGCGGCTCCCAGGCCTCCTCTGCCGTTCTGCAAAAAAGTCCCATTGAGAGAATGGGGCGGCAGAGGTTTGGAGAGCTGATGCCTTTCGTGGCCAAAAGAAATGCAAACGAAGGAAGCAGCTCTCCAAACGGAGCAACGGCGGTTTGGAGAGCTGCGCGCGCAGCTCTCCAAACCTCGTCCGCCCCGTTTCCAAGGCTGCCGGCTTCGTCCATGTTTGAGGAAGCCAGCAGATCTCCAAACGGCCAGCGGCGGTTTGGAGAGTTGCGCGCACAGCTCTCCAAACCTCCTCCTCTCTGTTTGCAGGGCTGCTGGCTTCCTCAAACATGGACGAAGCCGGCAGATCTCCAAACGGGTGGAGGAGCTCCAAACCTCCGGCGCCCCGTTTGGAGAGCTGCTCCCTTCCGCGTTTCTTTCAAATGCAGACAAAGGAAGCACCTCTCCAAACGGGGCGCCGGAGGTTTGGAGACCTGTGCAGCTCTCCAAACCTCTGGCGCCCCATTTGGAGAGCTGCTGCCTTCTTCCGCGTTTCTTTCAAATGCGGACGAAGGCAGCAACTCTCCAAACAGGGCACCGGAGGTTTGGAGAGCTGATGCCTTTTGGGGCCAAAAGAAATGCAAATGAAGGAAGCAGCTCTCCAAACGGGGCAACGGCGGTTTGGAGAGCTGAGCGCGCAGCTCTCCAAACCTCCTCCACCCCGTTTCCAAGGCTGCCGGCTTCGTCCATGTTTGAGGAAGCAAGCAGATCTCCAAACGGCCGGCGGCGGTTTGGAGAGTTGCGCGCACAGCTCTCCAAACCTCCTCCTCTCTGTTTGCAGGGCTGCTGGCTTCCTCAAACATGGACGAAGCCGGCAACTCTCCAAATGGGGCGCCGGAGGTTTGGAGACCTGCGCAGCTCTCCAAACCGCCACCGTCCCATTTGCAGAGCTTCCGCCTTCGTCCATGTTTGACGGTGGCAGCAGATCTCCAAACGAGTGGCAGCAGTTTGGAGAGCTGCACGCGCAGCTCTCCAAACCTCAACCGTCCTGTTTGCAGAGTTTCCGCCTTCGTCAAACATGATCTCCAAACCGGCGGCAGCGGTTTGGAGGCCCTGGGGGAAGGGGCAGGGCGCTCGGGTGGCTCTGGGGGCGCCCGGGCTGAAAACGGCACTGCGACCCAGCGCCCAGCGCCAGGGAGACTCGCTGCCTCTTCCGCGCAGGTGCCTCCCAAGGCTGCAAGCTTTGCACGGGAAGCCCGGTGTCCGGCGAAGTGGCAGCGAAAGGGCCGCCTCCCTTTCCCCCCACCCGGCTTCAGTTGGGAGTTTTGTGCTCTCGAAGTTGGCGAGGACTTTTCGGGCTAGCTAGCAGAAGAGAAGCCGGGCCCTTCCTCCTCGGGAGCCATGAGCAGGTGTGGGAAGTGGTACAAGCACGGCCTCGTGAAATTTGCCCGCACCTTCTTCAAACTCGTCATGGGCAGGCTTAGCAAAGGTAAAGGCGAGGAGTAAAGGTAACGTGGGAATGGCAGGCGGCAGAGGGAGGGAGGGAGGGAAAGGAGCGAGAAGACCAGCCGACGCCATTCGCCAATCGTTGGGTTTAGGGAGCGGAAGGGTTCCCGGTTCCCTTTGGAGAGGGCGTTTGCTGCGCTTGTGGCGTTTTGTAGGCTGAGAAAGGTGTGCTAACTGTTTGTTGGGTCACTTCTGGGCGATCACGGGGCCCCTGGACGATGTGGGGTTTTGCAGCAAAGCCTGGTAGGAAAAGGCTTCATCGGGACACGCTTTCCTGCTTAGGGGGCTTCCGAAGCTGCGAATCGCCCTTTCCAGTTTGCAGCAGTAGTGGCAGCAGCTGGAAGGCAGTGTGAAAACCGGTCCACGAACCTCTTGTTTCCTGGGGGGTAGAGTTGGAGCCTGTTGTTGTGCGCATGTGCGCGCATGCATACACATGCGCACCCTTCTTTGTGGCTCCCAGTTTTTTCTTTTCTGAGGGAACCGGTTCCAAGTGGCTCTTTCACTGTTTCGGGTTGCCAGCCCTTGGACTAGCCAAACCCAAGTCCTGCAGCCATTCTTCATATGTTTTAGTCTCCAGGCCTTTGATCATTTTAGTTGTTCTTCTCTGAACTTTTTCTAAAGTCTCAACATTTTTTTTGTACTATGTTAACAAAAATTGGTTGCAGTATTTCAGGTGTGGTCTTACTAGGGTTTGATAAAGCGGTACAAATGCTTCACATGATCATGATTTTATGCCGCTGTTTATACACCCCAGGATTATATTAGCTTTTTTGGCTGTTGCTGCACATATTCAAGTGATCATCCACTAGGAATCCAAGATCCCTCTCAGAGTTACTGTTTTTGAGCCAGATCTTTGAATTTTCCTGCCTAAATGTAAGTTTTCCCTTTTTCTCCACATTAAATAGACTGGTGCAAAGCCAACAACCTGTCTCTGAATGTAGATAAAACAAAAGAGATGGTTGTTGACTTCAGGAGGACAAAATATGACCGCTTTCCGCTGAACATTGATGGTTCCTTCGTGGAGATCGTAAGGAGCACCAAATTTCTTGGTGTTCACTTGGCGGAGAATCTCACTTGGTCCCTCAACACCTGTTCCATAACAAGGAAGGCCCACCAGCGTCTTTACTTTCTGAGGAAACTGAGGAAGTCACAGCTTCCACCACACATCCTCACAATCTTCTACAGAGGGACAATTGAGAGCACCCTGAGCAGTTGTATTACTGCCTGGTTTGGAAACTGCACCGTTTCGGATCGCAAAACCCTACAGCGAATAGTGAGGATGGCAGAGAAGATCATTGGGATTGCTCTTCCCTCTGTCATGGATATTTACATCACACGTTGCATCCGCAAAGCCAGAAACATTGTGGCTGATTACACACACCCCTCATACACACTCTTCACTCTTTTGCCATCTGGAAAGAAGTACAGGAGCATTCAGGCTCGAACATCCAGATTGTGTAACAATTTCTTCCTACAAGCCATTAGAATTCTCAACATAAAGAAACTGGAACTATAAATACTTGTATTTGTAGTTTTTTTAAATTTTATAGTTTAGAGTTATGTGTAGTTTGTGTTCTGTTCTTTTTTTGATTCGTGTCGTCTGATGTAGCACCTTGGTCCTGGGGAAACATTTCGTTTCACTGTGTACTGTACTGTATATTGTTGAAATGACAATAAAGTCTACTACTACTACTACTAAAATTCATTTTGTTGGATAGGACCCATTGTTCAAGTTTGGATTCTGAGCTTGTCTTCTAGGGTTTTGGCTATTCCTGTCAGTTTAGTGTCATCTGCAAATTTGATGAGTTTCCCTTCTATTCCCTCATCTAAGTCATTTATGAAGTACTTGGCCTAAGACGGAGCCTTGTGGTACCCCACTGCTTACTTCTCTCTTTAGTGGACCTACAGTTTCCTTGACTTTTTTCTTGTTATTAATATGTTGAAAAAAACTTTATTGTCCTTGATTTATGTTGCAAGTCTTCGTTCATTCTGACCCTTTGCTTTCCTGACTTCATCTTTGCATGTTTTGGCTGTCTTCTGATAATCAGCCTTAGTTATGTGCCCCTCTTTCCATTTTTGGTAGTTGTCCTTTTTGTCTTTCAGTTTGTCAGAAAGATCTTTCTGCAGCCATGCTGGTTTCTTCTTGAATTATTTGTTTTTCTCTTTCAGTGGCATTGTGCTGGATTGGGTTTTTATGATCATATTTTTCAGAATTTCCCATGCTTGTTTTCCCCCTTAGGATTTTCATCCATGGAATCTTTCCTAGGTTTCTCTGAGTTTGTTTAAATCAGCTCTTTTGAAGTTTAAGACACTGGTTGGATTATTTTCTATTACTTGTGTTTGCATTATATTGAATTCCAGTATGACATGGTCATTTTCTCACAAGGTTCCGGCAACTTCAACTTCCTATATCGCTTCTTCTCTATTAGTAAAAATTAGGTCCAGTATAGGTTTATTTCTATTTGCCTCCTCTACTTTTTGGATGACAAAGTTGTTGGGTAGGTTGGGTAGGAATCTGTTCGATCTCCCACTCATTGCAAAGTTGGTCTCCCAGTTGATAACTGGATAGTTGAAATCTCTCATTACTACTACAGTATGCTTACTAAATACATTTGTTAACTGGTTGGCAGAGAGTTCATCTATTTCTTTCTTTTTTTTATTGAAAAATTTTACAATACATTTTTTTTAAAAAACATACTCCCTCCCTCCCCCCCAACCCTCCCCTCCCCTCCCCCCTCCCCGACTTCCCAGAGCTGAATACAGGGTATTAACTTACAAACTTAAGCTAAAATATGCTAACAACAAAAATAAAACATTAAATTCTATCGCACTTTAACTCTCCGTAAACATAACTATATTACTAACAAATAACAAATAACAAATAATACATCGTATAAAACCACTACTTATTCAAATGCTAAATGAAACTTTTTAGTCCCATATTTATTCTGAATATATTCGATCCATCTTCTCCATTCCACAATATATCTCTGTTGCGAGTGTTCTTTCAAGTATGCTGAAATCTTTGCCATTTCCGCCAAGTTGGAAACTTTCAAAGTCCACTCTTCTATAGTAGGCAGTTCTTCCTTCTTCCAATATTGTGCTACTAAAAGTCTTGCTGCCGTAATTAAATTCAACATCAATTTAGTACCGTATTTTCCGGCGTATAAGACGACTTTTTAAGCCATGAAAATCACGTCAAAAGTTGGGGGGTCGTCTTATACGCCGGGTCGTCTTATACGCCGGAAAAAAAACCTTCGGATCTTTTCTCTTTTCTGCTGGGCGGCGGGATCGCTGGGTGAATGGAGGTAGGCATGGCGACCCGTGGTAAAGCGGCTGACGGCGAACGGTGAATGGGTGATGAAGGGCAAACTCTCGTCAGCTTCTGGGGCGGCTACTGCAGCTGCTGCCGTTGCTCTCTCTACGACTGGCCGTGCTAGTGCCTCCAATGCTGGCTGACAGGTCCCTGATGAGAGGAGCGGGACTAGCCCGCGCCCGTCGTCTCGGGCAGCTGCTGCCGGGGGTGACTTCGTCGTCCTTCCCCAGTGACAGGAAGTTTTCTTGAGTCCCTTGCCGCCGCCACGGCCGCCGCCTCTTCGCAGAAACACGACTCCCGCTCGGCTGGAGCCCTGGGCTGAATGGAGGCAGGCGATGGCGACCCGTGGTAAAGCGGCTGATGGCGAACGGTGAAGGAGGGCAAACTCTCGTCAGCTTCTGGGGCGGCTACTGCAGCTGCCGCCGTTGCTCTCTCTAGGACTGGCCATGCTAGCGCCTCCAATGCTGGCCGTCAGGTCCCCGATGAGAGGAGGGGCAGGCAGTCCCCAGAGGCGCCCCGCTCAACCGTAGGAAGGGAGCACCTTTGCTCCTGCCGAGGCACCACCTGACTCGCGCCGACCAGAATTGCTTGCCCGGTCACGCCTCGGCTTCGCGCACTGCCGCTGCCCGTGAATTGTCTCCAGCGCGCGCGGCGTTCTTTTCAGCGTGGTGAGTCTGCCAATCAATCTTTGGGTTTTGGGCAGCGGGAGGGTGGGGGGAAAGAGAGATGGAGCGCCTCTTGTCTGCAGCCACTTGGCACCCCTTGCCTGGAACTGAGAGCAGCAGCGCACCAGGCGAGAGAGCTCAGAGAAAAAAAGGCAAGGCGCCCATTTGGCGGGGAAGGAGCAAAGCTGGGCAAATCACAGAGCAGTCGGAACAGAGAAACGTTACAGGGGAAAAGGGGGCGGGGTTTAAAAGGCAAGGCGGGCAGGACGTGGAGACGTTCTGCAGTTAGAAGTAACGAAGGAGCCTCCGGGTGCTTTCTGGATCAGATTGTGCAAACTGAGTGTGCCGCTACAGTCCTCGTGTTTCCCAGGGTTGCCTGTCGTGCCAGAGGTATTCCCTGTAGCCCCACATTCTTTAGCTCCCCACTTTCCTTAATTCAGGCGAATTTTGTGCTCCGTGGAGAAACATTAATACGCAAATGCCGTTTGTTTAACCGCGCAAAACTCGGGGGAAACCTTGGTATTTGGGAACGGAAAGGCTTAAGCCTTTTCATTTCTGTTTTATGCACGGGTTGGGAGGGTCACGAAGTTTACCTCTTTTATTTATTAATGAGTTGTTAATATGCAGATTGTGTGCCAGGAAGTGAAATATTGAGTTATTAGCCCAAACCCTATAATTTAACATGAAAAGTAGGGGGTCGTCTTATACGCCGGGTCGCCTTATACTCCAGAAAATACGGTATCTGTAACAGTAAAATCTGTAATAATACCCAACAAAAACAACTGCGGAGAAAACCTTATCTTTTTCTTAAATATCTTTTGCATATTCCACCAAATTTTAATCCAAAAAGCTTTAACTTTTTTACAAGTCCACCATATGTGATAATACGTTGCATCCTCACAACCACACCTCCAACATTTGGGCTGGCAATTCGGATACATACTTGCAAGGTTTTTAGGGTCTAAATGCCACCTATAAAACATTTTATAAAAATTCTCTCTTAAATTTTGGGCCTGTGTAAATTTTACATTTCTAATCCAAATCTTTTCCCAAGTATCCATTGTTATAACCTCCTGAAAATTCTGGGCCCACTTTATCATACAATCTTTAACAAGTTCTGTTTCTGAGTCAATTTCTATCAATGCATTATATATTCTTCTTATATGTGCTTGACCTTGATCTCTAATTTGTTTTACCAAATTTCCATCAGATATCAAAATGCCAACTTTCTGATCTTCTTTCCATCTTGCTTGTAACTGCCCATACTGAAACCATTCTTTTAAAATATTATATGGCTTTAATTGCCATACATTCCTTTCTATCCTTAAAATTTCTTTATATGTAGTCTCATCATGTTTAAATCCAACATTTATATTTTCTATTGCATGTTTAGGTATTGCCCAAATTGGTATCTTGTAATTTAGAGTTCATGGGTGGCCTGTAGTACACACCTATGGCAATGTAACTTTTCCCCCCTTTTATATTGATCCATATACATTCTGGAGGGATTTTATCTTTGATCATGTGCATTTCTGTAGATGTGTAGTGTTCTCTTACATATAGTGCAACTCTCCCCCCTGTTTTTGTAGATCTATTTGTTTTTTTACCATTTGTATCCTTTCACCAATACATTCCAGTCATGGGTTTCATCCCACCAGGTTTCTGTAATGCCAAGTATGTCATACACACCCTCATGTACTATTGCTTCTAGTTCACCTTGTTTGTTCCCCAAGCTTTGAGCATTTGTATATAAGCATTTAAGACTTTGTTGTTATGTTTCCTGCATCTCCTGATAGTTCCTTTGTAACTAATAAACATGTTCTTTGAGGAATTTTCAAGCCTCAGAGTTCTGCTTTATTTGTCTCTGTCTGTCAGAACCATGACAAATAGCTGAGCAAAGAAAAGCAGCCAAGGCAGCAGGAAAATGGAAAGAATCAAGAATGCATCTTTCCAGAGAGCAGCAAGGAAGGATAATGAAGTTTACTGGCATGAGTGGTGTAAACAACTTGAAGCAATTCTGCTTAAAATTATACAACAACATCTAGCACTAACCATCAAAAGGGAATTGCCAGTTGTCTAAGCCAGCGTCTGAAGGGGATGTGGCACCAACAACCATTGCAAACCTGTACTGGATCATGAAAAAATTTAATGAATATCAAAGGATCATTTACATGTACTTCATCAACTATGAGAAAGCCTTCAATTGTGGTGATCAGGAGAAGCTATGGAGTTCCCTAAAACACCTGGGGGTACCAGCACCTCTAGTCAACTTGGTGCAATCACTGTGCACAAATCAAGAAGCTACTGTGTGAACACCATGTGGAGACACTAATTAGTTTAAGATAGAGAAAGAGTGTGACAAGGTTGCATTCTTTCCCTTTTCTTATACAACCTGAATGCCAAAATGATCATGAGTAAGCTAGATCTTGAAGAATCAAAAATAGGGGTAAAGATTAGTGGAAGAAACATCAACAATCTTCAATATGCTGACAATACAACTCTCAGAAACCAAAGAAGGCCTGGAACATCTCATCAATAAAATCAAAAATGAAAGTGAGAATTTTGGTCTTTTCTTGAACATCAAACAACCAGGTTCATGACCACCAAGGAAGGGAAACATCAAAATAGTAACTGATGGCAAAGAAATAGAATGTGTGGAAAAATTCACTTTCTTAGGATCACAGATAGTTCAAAGTGGTGAATGGATCACAGAAATAAACCATTGGATTGCACTGGGTCGCACAGCAATGATGAACATGAGCTGAATATGGAAAAGCAAGCAGATCAGACTGGCAGACAAATATAGGATAGTTCACTCTGTTGTAGTTATCTATGGTTGTGAAAGTTGGACCTTAAAAAAACAAGACAGGAAGAAAATTGACTCGTTTGAGCTGTGATGCTGGAGAAGGCCGCTGCATAGGGTCTAGGACAGGGGTAGGCAACCTGAAACAGTGAAAAAGCCACTCGGAACCGGTTCCCTCACAAAAGGAAAAACTGGGAGCTGCAAAAAATGTGTGTGCATGCACGCATGCGCAGAACAGGGTTTGAAGAGTGGAGCCAAGGCGAGACATGCACATTCCCTGCCCCCTCCACTCTCATTCACTCACATTTTGTTTGGAAAAGCTTCTCTTTCGCTCTCATTCACTCGAAAGGCCAGCTGCAGCACCTCCATTGACTTCCATGGGGACGCTTGGCAATGAAGGGGCCGATTGAAACTGCTCCCGGTAGTGCTGCTACTGCTAAATTTTCCACTTGCTGCTTGGTTCCGATGAAACCGGAGAACCCCCAGATGCCACTGCTAGGGGTGGAGGAGGCTGCCCGGGTTCAGCCGTAGCAGAAGCCAACAGTAGCAGTGGAGGCGGCAGCGAGAGAGACGCTGGAGGTCTGCCGCATCTCCATCACCCTCCGCCTCCCCCGCAAAAACAAATTCCCGGGTCGGGCCCCAAGGGCTGAGCAATCGCTCCGGCGGTGACTGCTGCTGTTGGGGCAGCCTAGTGCGCTCACTGAGAGATGCTGGAGGTGCTCCAGGCCAGCATGGTAGCTGCTGTGCTCGCCGTCTTTGCCCCGAAGGAAGAGGAGACGAAGGCAGCAGCTCCACCAGCCTCTGCCACCGCCTTCCCTCTGCTGCCTGGCCCAAACGAAGTGGAAGGGGGTGGCAGAGGCTGGCGCATCTGCTGCCTTCGGCTCCCCTCCACCAAACACACCGCTGCCGTCTCACCCGACTCTCTTTCCACCCCACTCTTTAGCAGCAGGGCCGTCCGGCCCTTTTTCCATCTTCTGCAAGTTCCTCGGGCTCCCCTCCTCCAAACACACCGCTGCTGTCTCGCCTGACTCTCTTTCCACCCCACTCTTTTGCAGCAGAGCCGTCCAGCCCTTCTTCCATCTGCTGCAAGATCCTTAGGCTCCCCTCCTCCAAACACACTGCTGCCATCTCGCCCGACTCGCTTTCCACCCCACTATTTCGCAGCAGGGCTGTCTGGCCCTTTTTCTGTCTGCTGCAACTTCCTTGGGCTCCCCTCCTATGAACACACCGCTGCCGCCTCGCCTGGGGAAGTTGCAGCCCCTGTGCGGCTTTGGCGGAGAGGTAGCAAACAGGAAAAAACAGGAAGGTTGGCGGCGGCAGCAGCTGCTGCTGTTGAAGCAGCTTAGTGCCCTTGCAGAGATCCTAGCACGGGGCTGGCACGGGGATTTGTTTCTGCAGGGGAGGCGGAGGCTAACAGAAATGCAGCAGACCTCCAGCGTCTCTCTCACCACCACCTCCACCGCTACTGTCGTTGGATTCCATTACGGCCAAACCCTGGCAGCCTCCTCCACCCCCAGCAGTGGCATCTGGGGTTTCTCCAGTTTCACTGGAACCAAGCAGCAAGTGAAAAACCTAGCAGTAGCAGCAGTAGCAGGAGCAGTTTTAATCGGCCCCTTCATTGCCAAGCGTCCCCCTGGAAGTCAATGGAGGCGCCGCGGCTGGCCTTTCGAGTTGGTGACTGAATGAGAGCGAGAGAGAAGCATTTTCGAGCAAAGTATGAGTGAATGAGAGTGTGAAAGAGGCTTTTTAGAGCAAAATGTGAGTGAATGAGAGCAAGAGAAGTTTTTGCGAGGAACATGTGAGTGAATGAGAGATCGAGATAAAAGCTTTCCTTTTATCCCTTTCTTCGGACACCACCTTCCCCCCGGCCGTTTCTCCCGAGTCACCAACCTTCACAGCTCCCTGCCGCTAGCAAGAACAATCTTTTTGAGTTTTTTACTCTTCTTTTTCCAGGCTAAGGGAGTGCCAGCCCTGCTGATGTAGGAAAAGCGAAGCAGGGGCCCTGCTGGCTCTCCAGAATAGAGGGGCCGCTTCCTAATAAATGCGGCTGATCAGTCTTAGTTTCTTCTGCAAGGAATGGTTGGGGGAGGGGTGCATTTGCTTCACCCTTTCCTCCCCCAAAAGGTTCCCTGCTTGGAAGGAGAAACGTGAAAGGGATGGCTTTTGGTTTCTTTCCTTCTAACGGACAGAGTGGTGCCCAGTGGGTATTAGGGAGGGTACAGATTGGGAAAGGGGATTGCATCTTTCATCATCCAGCAAAACTGGTAAGAGAAAGCTTGTGGACTGACCAACTAAGCTGCTAAATCCCCTCTTTCTAGCGGACCCTCCTCACTGGGAAGAAACCTTGGCAATGAATGTTTTTGGAGGCCCACGTGCATACACACACAGAGACACACACACACACACACACAGAGAGAGAACTCCCCCTCCCCAGCATGCCCCATCTGACCGTCCCACTCACCTTTCCATCAGTCTTCCTGTCTCTTCCTCTGCTGCCGCCATGTGCAGTCTGAGGAAGAAAAGAGGTTTGTGGGCAGTCCCACAAACAGCTTGTGGGAAGTCCCACAAACCAAAGAACTTCAACCAATCAATTCAAGCTTCATAAGGTGTTTTTTTTCCCATGAGAAGTTTGAATTGATTGGTTGAACTTTTTTAGTCCCACTTTTTTTTTTTTGGACTGCACATGGCAGAGGACTGGGAGCTGCAGGAGACGTGATCTAGGACAACTTGGCACAGCCAGCTCAGCAAACCAGAGGTGACCACCAAGTCATCTCTGCCAATTCACCACTTCCAAGTCACCTCAATTCCAAATGGGAATTCACCATCCTATTTTCACACCCACCACCACTGCCACTATGCCAAGCTCCAGGCTGAAGAGGCCAGGCAAGGTGGCGTCAGAGTAGGGTGTGTGAAAATGAGACACCCCTAGCTGCTGCCATCTCCCTGCCACCCACCCCACCCACCATTGTCGGAAGGGAAGCCCCTGATTACCGCCACCATTGGTCTGCGCTCTGCCCACCCACTCGCTCTCTCGCCAGCCCAGCTCTCCCTCTGGCTGCCCAAGGAAGTTGTTGCGGTGGTGAATTGGTCTTGTGGAGTTGTCCTGTGGTGACTTGGTGGTGAGTTGGAAGAGGTGACTTGGCAGTGGCAAGCTGGTGGCTGCATTGAACTGGCCATGCCATGTTGTCCCATTCCATTCTGCATATTCCTTGGACAGCAAAGATGACTAGCAAGCAAATACTGGAGTGCATAATACCAAACATGTCACTAGAAGACAAAATCACAAAACTGTGTCTCACTTATTTTGGTCATGTCATGTGGGGGAATTCATTAGCGAAAGCAATTATCTTTGGAGGAATTAATAATAAAAGGAAATCAGGCCATCAAAGAACACAGTAGCTGGACACTATCAAAGCTGACACCAGCCAGGACATAGAAAAACTCAAAGGAATAGTGCAAGATCGGAAGATGTAGAAAGACCTGGCTCATAGATTCACCAAGAGTCAGGTTCAGCTGAACGGATAACATCATCATCATCATCGTCATCATCGTTTTATTGTGCATTCTAAATAATATAAGAAAACTATTGTTTAAACATAGATTTTTTTGACAAAAAATGCTCTGGATAATTGAAGGGTTATAGTCCTAGAATCTAAATAAGTAGAGGTACAGTATGAAAAATATTTTGAATTTCAAACACTAGGAGCTTTAAATACCTTGTTTCAGACTCTGAAACAATTATACCAGGCTTGAAACATGTACTTGCAACCTCACTAAAAATGTCCTGATGCTGGTCCAGTCATTTCAGTTTTCCAAGTTCAAAATGGCTCTATTTTGAGTTCAGCATAATTAATTTGGGCTCAGATGGACTGTTTCAAGTTTGAAATGATTCCTGGAGATTGAAATAGCTTTGGAATATTGGAATATTTCTGGCATAAAACATTTCCAATTCAAAAGATTTTGCATACCACTGAGAATAACCTTTTGATTAATACAGTTTCGGAAGGCAAGACCGATCTCATTATCAGATCAGCAGAAATAACATTTCAACCTAAGAGCAGGCCAACTACTATCACTGATCTTAGAACAATTGTTATTATATTTTATATTTTCATAGATATTTATTAGTATTATTTAAGTCTGTCATTCATAACTGAGTAAAGAATTATGCATTTGGAGTTTTAAACAAGCCCAATTTTTATATGTAAACAAAGCATACACTGAATTGCTATTTAGAGTCTCCTATATCGCTGAAATAAGTCTGTCATATTTTGGCAGCTTCAGTCAGACTCTGACTTAGATGTACTCATTCATTCTGTTTCTATCCCACCTTTCTATTTAATCAGATATTTAAGGCAGCTATTGTAACAAAACTAAAGAAAATGTGAAAAAATAATATAAATTAAAAATAATGCCTAAATTAGTTAAACATTTTTAGCCAGATGAGCAAGAAACTCTTTTCTTATTTTTTGCAGCTGACAAAGAATTAAGCCAGACAAGTTACTTTCTTATGAATCTTTTACAAGGGGACACTTCTGCAAGGCTGTTCTTTAGATATTAACTTTCCAGACAGATATATAGTGGGATAGGCAATTCTCAGTGAGATTACAAGAGGTTTAGAGCTTTAAGAATTAATAACAACACTTTAATTAATCAGTTGACAACTTATGCACATTGTTGATACAGGCATCATATCATCCCAGTATCTTACCCTGATTAAGATCCTAACTTCTGTATATAAGCTATTCTATATCAATGTGGATGGAAGCATGTAATGGGGTACCTCATCTTCATCAATGACCTAGATGAATGAATGGGCACTCATCAAATTTGCAGATGAGACCAAGCTTGGGGGGGGGGATGGGGGAATTACTAATACTTTGGAAGATAAACTCAAGATTCAGAAGGATCTTGGTAGACTTGACATTGTGCTCTATCCAATAAAATGCAGTTCAATGGTGAGAAAAGTAAGGAAAAAAGTATTTTTCCCAGACCTTTCTGAAAATAACAAGACTACAACCATCAATGCTGCTGTGACTTGGCTAAGTTTCTTCCCTCTGATAGGATCTTGAAGGTCTTCTAGTCCAACCCCCTGCTCAGGCAGGAAACCCTATACAATTTCAGACAAATGCTCTCTAATCTCTTCTTAAAAACCTCCAGTGTTGGAGCACCCACAACTTCTGGAGGCAAGTCATTCCACTGATTAATTGTTCTGTCAGGAAATTCCCCCTTGGTTCTAGCTTTCTGTCTCTCCTTGATTAGTTTTCATTCATTGCTTTTTGTTCTGCCTTCAGCTGCTTTGGAGAATAGGTTGACCCCCTCTTTTTTGTGGCAGCCCCTTAGATATTGGAACACTGCTATCATGTCACCACTACTCCTTCTTTTCATTAAACTAGACATACCCAATTCCTGCAACCGTTCTTCATATGTTTTAGCCTCCAGTCCCCTAATCATCATGGTTGCTCTTCTCTGCAATTTCTAGAGTCTCAATATCTTTTTTATAACATGGTGAGCAAAACTGGATGCAGTGTTCCAAGTATGGTCTTACCAAGTCATTATAAAGTCGTTGTAACACTTGATCATGATTCTATTCCTCTGTTAATGCAGCTTGGACTGCTTTGGCTTTTTTGGTAACTGCAACACATATTTAAGTGATTGTCCACTAGTACTCCAAGATCCTTCTCACAGTTAATACCATTGAGCCAGGTACTTTTTTTTTTGCTCTTGTGTAAAGACAGAAAGACAGATGCAAACAATGAGTTAAGCAATTCTACTTTCTCCCTGCTGCTGTTACCTTCTTGCCATTTTCTCCCATTATGGATCAATCATTTGCTTGACTTTTTTTTAACATGTTGAAAGAAGCTTTTGTTATTTTTGACATTTGTCACCAGCCTTAGTTCATTTTGAGCCTTAGCTTTCCTGATTTCATTTTTGCAGGTTCAGGCTATATGCTGATATTGTGCCTTAATTATGTGCCCCTCTTTCCACTTTTTATACTTGTCTTTTTGTCTTTCAGTTTAACAGAGAATTCTTTGTGTAGCCATGGTGGTTTATTTTGAGATCTCTTATTTTTCTTCTTCATTGGAATTGTGCTAGACTGGGCTTTTATAATCCTGCTTTTCAAAGTTTCCCTAGCTTCTTGGGTTATTTTCCCATTGAAGATTCTCATCTATGGAATTCTTCTCAAGTTCCCTCTAAGTTAATTGATAGCAGCTGTCTTAAAGTCCAAGACTCTAGTTTGACTTTGTTCTATTCCTCATGCTTGCATTACTACAGGACTTGGGTTTGGCTAGTCTAAAGAAAAGAATAAATAGGGGAGACATGATAGCAGTGTTCCAGTATTTAAGGAGCTGCCACAAGAAGAGGAGGTTATGTTATTCACCAAAGCACCAGAGGGCAGGACAAGAAACAATGGTTGGAAACTGATCAAAAAGAGAAGGAACCTGGAATTAAGGAGAAACTTCCTGACAATGAGGACAATTAACCAGTGGAATACCTTACCCACAGAAATCATGGGCACTTCATCACTGGAGATTTTTAAAAAGAGGCGCTAGACAGTCATTTGTCTGAAATGGTATAGGTTTTCCTGCTTCAGTGGGGGGCTGGACTAGAAGACCTCCAAGGTCCCTTCCAGCTCCTATTCTATTCTATTCTATTCTATTCTATTCTATTCTATTCTATTCTATTCTATTCTATTCTATTCTATTCTATTCTATTCTATTCTATTCTATTCTATTCTATTCTATTCTATTCTATTCATTATGTTGAATTACAATATTGTACGGTCACTCTCCCCCAAGGTTCTTCAACCTCTTCTATAATTTTATCCCTGTGAGTGAGAATTAAGTCCCATATGGCTAACCCTCTAGTTTTCTTCTCTACCTTTCCTGTAATCAATAGGATGTAAGTCATGTTATTGCTTAATTGCTTTCATGCTATTTCCCACAACACGCTTATTCTCTGATAAAAATTAGATTCTACTGGAATGTAATGAATTAGTTAATGAAACAGGATTTTTTTACAGTAAATTAAAGAGAGAAATAATTTGTTCCAGTGTAAATTGCTTTTCTACTTGGAAAAGACATGCAAATAATATCCTTGATTGTTCTAGCTATAATAACTATGTAATTTGACTATTGCTATGAATCCTCTAGTGGCTGCTTTTATTATACCTAATGAATTTCATTGCCGATTATTTCCAAGAAAAGGTGCATGCTGTGAATAAATATTTGATTTTTCATGTATTATAGCCCCTAAACCTGATATGTTCTTCTCCCATGTTTACTTTCTTCTTGTTCTATGTTAATATAACATATTTTTATTGTTTATGTGTAACTTGTTCCAATAATAATTCTTCTAGTAATTTTAGTATGCAACTGCGTATATAAACGAGAGAAGATAATCTTAAAATGGATGTTTCTCATTTCTTGGAAATTACAGTGTTTCAAGCATTTGTTGTTCCATATTTTGCTGCTCTTTAAACTTTGAGGATGTCTCTTTATGATAGCATTTTAATTACATTACTTCAATATTAGTCAAAAGAAATCCTAAACCATGATCTAAAAATATACATTTCTTTTTTGGTTATGGCAGATGTTTACCCATGATTTTACCGGGCTTCCATTTTGTTTTTTTTTTTTTTTAAAAAACACCTAAAATATTTGGAAGTTCAGGAATTGCCAAAAGTAAACATAACAGTATACCTTTATTGTGTATTTTTATGTGCTTTTTTATCTTTTCCTACTCTAAATCCTTATTTTCCATTAAGATTCCTGAGAAGCACAGAAACTGCAATCAAGTATATTTTTTAAAAAATTAGTTGGGAAGGCTGACTTTTAACTAAGCAACCAATGTTAAAAGATGCTCACAAAATCTGTTAGCTGAGGATTTATTAAATCCATTTTCAAAATGTTGACTACTACAGTTATTAGCCTTTGATACATAAGGTTTTGTTTGTTTTTCAGAATTCATACCCCAGGCTTTTGGAATGCCTTTATCACAAGTAATAGCAAATGATCGGGTACACAAATTGAAGCAAGATATTCATAGAGAAGAGCAGAGAGATGTTTCAGAATTTGTTACATCACTTTTACCTTTTGGGAGTAAAAGACAGAACAAAGAACTCTCAAGCAGTAATTCATCTCTTAGTTCCACCTCGGAAACACCAAATGAATCTACTTCACCCAATACACCAGAACCAGCCCCCAGGGCACGGAGAAGAGTAAGTGCCTATGCATTGCTTAGTGGTTACTGCAAGTATTGTGGGACTTTCCTTTGGAGTTTCTGATTTGTTAGTTTATACTAAAATTAAAGTCAGCCCTGATACAAATGATGATTTTAATGGTCATTGCCTTTCCCAGCTGTTCGTGGGAGAGAACAAAATGGACACAAATCTCTTGCGAGCACCTCAAGGGACATAAGGATTCTTTGGAAACTTTTCTTTTCCCCAGTCAGTTTCCAGTTAGTATTTCAAAATACTAAAAGACAAACTCATCTGTCTGTTGTGCTCTCCCTCTCCCTCTCTCTGTCTCTCTCCCTCCCTCTCTCTCTCACTCACTCACTCACATGCACCCAGATATTTCTCCACCTCATTGCAGCCTCAAATATATTTATAATATAAATATAGTATCATCTTCTTCTTGCTCTTACTACTGATGAGACATGTCTGGCCAGGCTGTTCACAAGGCAGCTGCTGGCCTCTCAAGGCCTTCTTTCTTAGGTCACATATGGAAACTGACACTCATGACTGTAACTTGGGGACTAGGCATAAGCACCACTTATTCAATGCTGCTGTACGTTTGGATGGTTTCTGAATGAGTGGTTGTAACTCAACTATCTGTAATACTGTTTCTTTAAAGAGAAGATGGCAAGAGTATTTGATGCTGCTTTTGAAGACTGCAGCTAAGGAGTTTTTGAAACTGAGGGATGTAATAATTATAATATTTAGCTCATGGATTTATTTATTTATTATTTTATTTTATTTTATTTTATTTTATTTTATTTTATTTTATTTTATTTTATTTTATTATTTTATTTATTTTATTTTATTTTATTTTATTTTATTTTTTTATTTTATTTTATTTTATTTTATTTATTTTATTTTATTTTATTTTATTTTTTGGGGGGGACTTATATGCCGCCCTATCTCCTGAAGGACTCAGGGCGGCTAACAACAATAAAACACAATAATACAAATGTTGAAAAAGATTAAACTAACAAGCCCCAATGATAAAATATTAAAAATATTCTATTTAAAAATCCCTATCGTCAGTCCAGGTCAGCCTGATGGAAGAGAAATGTTTTAAGGCCGCGACGAAGGGACCGGAGATCCTTGTAGTGATTATGTGGAGGAATCGGACGGTCTTGAGCATGTTATCTGGACTGAGTTCGATCCTGTTTCCCCTGATGATGTGGACAGGATCATGGGGAGGCTGAGTTCCACCACTTGTTTGTTGGATCCGTGCCCCTCCTGGCTGGTTTATGCGGCTCAGGAGGGGACACGAGGCTGGTTCCAGGCAGTAATAACTGCTTCTTTGAAGGAGGGTGTCTTCCCCGCCGCCTTGAAGGAGGCGGTGGTGAGACCCCTCCTCAAAAAGCCTGCCCTAGACCCAGCTGTTTTAAATAACTATCGTCCAGTCTCCAACCTTCGCTTTCTGGCGAAGGTTGTTGAGACCGTGGTGGTGCATCAGCTTCCTCTGTTCCTGGATGAAACTGATTATCTGGACCCGTACCAATCGGGTTTCAGGCCCGGGCACAGCACAGAGACGGCATTGGTCGCGCTGGTGAATTATCTCTGGCGGGCTTGGGACAGGGGTTGCTCCTCTGTCCTAATCCTATTAGATCTCTCAGCGGCTTTCGATACCATCGACCATGGTATCCTACTGCGGCATCTCAGGGGGCTGGGAGTGGGAGGCACCGTTTTACGGTGGTTCTCCTCCTATCTCCTGGGCCGCTCGCAGTCGGTGTTGACGGGAGGGCAGAGATCCACCCTGAGGCCTCTCGCTTGTGGAGTCCCTCAGGGGTCGGTTCTCTCTCCCCTCCTGTTCAACATCTATATGAAGCCGCTGGGCGAGGTCATTCGTGGTTTTGGGGTGGGGTATCATCAGTACGCTGATGATACCCAACTTTTTTTCTCCACCCCGAACCAACCCAGCGATGCCCTCACCGTGATGTCTCGTTGCCTGGAGGCGGTCCAGGTCTGGATGGGGAGAAACAGGCTTCGTCTCAATCCTGCCAAGACTGAGTGGCTTTTTGTGTCGGCATCTCGGGCTAACCAAACTATTCCACCTTTAACGATGGGGGGTGAGGTGTTACCCCCCGTTGATAGGGCTCGCAACTTGGGCGTCCTCCTGGACTCACGGCTCAATTTTGAAGATCATGTAGGAGCTGTGACCAGGGGGGCTTTTGCCCAGGTTCGCCTGGTGCACCAGTTGCGACCCTACCTGGACCGAGATGCCCTACGCACAGTCACTCATGCGCTCGTGACCTCCCTCTACATGGGGCTGCCCTTGAGGACCACTCGGAGGCTTCAACTGGTGCAGAATGCGGCCGCGCGAGTTGTGATGGGGGTTTCCCGATACTCCCATGTAACACCTCTACTCCGTGAGCTGCATTGGCTTCTGGTTGCCCTCCGGGTGAGATTCAAGGTGCTGGTGATGACCTATAAAGCCCTAAATGGCTTGGGTCCGGGATATTTGAGGGAACACCTGCTGCCAGAATCAAGTTCCCTTCGTCCAGTGCGCTCGCACAGGGAGGGTCTTCTCAGGGTGCCGGCGGATAACACCCAGGGGGAGGGCCTTCTTTGTGGGTGCGCCTGCCCTCTGGAACCAGCTGCCCGTGGAGCTCAGGACTGCCCCTGACCTGCGTTCATTCCGCCGGGACCTGAAGACTTGGCTCTTTGAGCTCTCTGGCCCAGGCTGAGAATTTTAACTGGGTTTCTATTTTCAGGGATAATTTAATCTTTTTAATAGTCTTTTAACTTTTGTATTTTGTATTGATGTGATTTTCAAATGCCCTGTAAACCGCCTTGAGTCCTTCGGGAAAGGGTGGTATATAAATCTAATTAAATAAATAAATAAATAAATAAATGTATTTTGGGACCCATATTGCCTTTAATAATACTATAGAAGAAAATATTGCTTATTTAGTTACTTTTATAGATAGTAAGAGAGCTGTTTCATATTATATGCTATATTTTATACCTCACAAGTCTTTTTGAATAAAAGTTAAGCTTCATTGTTTCAAGTACCAACTATATACACTTTTTTAATTGCTGCTATGTGGGGGATATGGAGACCAAGGAAAACCACATACCATACAAAATTTCTATTACTTTTGTTCAAATTAGCAAAGATGCATAATCAGCTAAAGTATCCTTCTGGGCAATTACAGTTATACAGTGTATTGGAGGCTGAACAGCCGTGCCCATGGTTGCTCCAGAGTGGGGTTCTGTCTGCTGGTTTTTTTTGTTTTTGTTTTGGGGGGGCTTGGTTGCAATATCATCAGTATGTGATGATGCATAGTTGTATATTGCCATCAAAAACTAGACCATGGATTTTGTTAAGTTGAGCCATGGTGGAGCAGTGGGCTAATGCCTCCTTAAGTAACACCAGCTGCCTGCAATTAATGCAGGTTCGCATCCCACCAGGCTCAAGGTTGACTCAGCCTTCCATCCTTCCGAGGTAGGTAAAATGAGGACCCAGATTGTTGGGGGCAATAAGCTGACTTTGTAATAATGCCGCTTGGGGGGGGGCGAAAGCCCTAATAAGCAGGCATATACATAGAATGAAGGCTATTGCTAAGCACATTGATTTGTGCTTTAAATTGTAAGCCGCTCTGAGTCTTTGGAGAAGGGCGAGATATAAATGGGATTAAAATAATAATAATAATAATAATAATAATAAAAAGTTCTGAACTAGTGTGTAAAGGTTGGATCAAAACAAAGTCAAATCCCTGAAAGACTGAGATGCTATTTGTTGATTATCAAAAATGGCCTTTTTTGGCCTAGAATTACTTGACAACAATGATTCATACTCTCATCACCTTACAAATAGACCATTGCAATGCGTTCTATATTGGAGGTCACTTGGAAGCTACAGTTGATCCAAAATGCAATGGCCCTCTTGCTAGTTGTTGGTAGGAGAATTATAATATGGACACATGCAAAGATCACCTCACTGTTCATTGGTTTGCCTCAAAATCCAGTTCACGATACAAGTGATCACCCATGAAATCCTGAATAGCTCAGCTCCTCATAATTATAGGACCATCTCCATTACAATTTAAATAATATGCAAGTAATAGTGTCCAACGATCAGTTAAAATTAAATTAAGTACCGTATATACTTGAGTATAAGCCGACTCGAGTATAAGCCGAGACCCCCAATTTCACCCCCAAAAACTGGAAAAAGTTATTGACTCGAGTATAAGCCGATCCGCCGTTCTGCAAGCCTCTGCCGCCAGCAGAGGCTCGATCCGCCATTTTGCAAGCCTGAATACACAGGAATACCCTGTGTGGCCAAGGCTCGTCGGCAGGTCTCCGTTCCTCCTGCCGACCTTTGGGGAGGTTTGGGCGCCTCCCCAAACCTCCCCAAACCTCGGCAGGTCTCCGTTCCTCCGCACAGACCTGCCGACCTTTGGGGAGGTTTGGGCGCCTCCCCAAACCTCCCCAAACCTCGGCAGGTCTCCGTTCCTCCTGCCGACCTTTGGGGAGGTTTGGGCGCCTCCCCAAACCTCCCCAAACCTCTGCAGGTCTCCGTTCCTCCGCGCAGACCTGCCGACCTTTGGGGAGGTTTGGGCGCCTCCCCAAACCTCCCCAGGTCTCCGTTCCTGTTTGGGGAGGTTTGGGCGCCTCCCCAAACCTCCCCAAACCTCGGCAGGTCTCCGTTCCTCCTGCCGACCTTTGGGGAGGTTTGGGCGCCTCCCCAAACCTCCCCAAACCTCGGCAGGTCTCCGTTCCTCCTGCCGACCTTTGGGGAGGTTTGGGCGCCTCCCCAAACCTCGGCAGGTCTCCGTTCCTCCGCGCAGACCTGCCGACCTTTGGGGAGGTTTGGGCGCCTCCCCAAACCTCCCCAAACCTTGGCAGGTCTCCGTTCCTGTTTGGGGAGGTTTGGGCGCCTCCCCAAACCTCCCCAAACCTCGGCAGGTCTCCGTTCCTCCGCACAGACCTGCCGACGTTTGGGGAGGTTTGGGGAGGCGCCCAAACCTCCCCAAAGGTCGGCAGGAAGAACGGAGACCTGCCGAGGTTTGGGGAGGTTTGGGGAGGCGCCCAAACCTCCCCAAAGGTCGGCAGGTCTGCGCGGAGGAACGGAGACCTGCCGAGGTTTGGGGAGGTTTGGGGAGTCGCCCAAACCTCCCCAAACAGGAACGGAGACCTGCCGAGGTTTGGGGACGTTTGGGGAGGCGCCCAAACCTCCCCAAACAGGAACGGAGACCTGCCGAGGTTTGGGGACGTTTGGGGAGGCGCCCAAACCTCCCCAAAGGTCGGCAGGTCTGCGCGGAGGAACGGAGACCTGCCGAGGTTTGGGGAGGCGCCCAAACCTCCCCAAACAGGAACGGAGACCTGCCGAGGTTTGGGGAGGTTTGGGGAGGCGCCCAAACCTCCCCAAACGTCGGCAGGTCTGCGCGGAGGAACGGAGACCTGCCGAGGTTTGGGGAGGTTTGGGGAGGCGCCCAAACCTCCCCAAACAGGAACGGAGACCTGCCGAGGTTTGGGGACGTTTGGGGAGGCGCCCAAACCTCCCCAAAGGTCGGCAGGTCTGCGCGGAGGAACGGAGACCTGCCGAGGTTTGGGGAGGTTTGGGGAGGCGCCCAAACCTCCCCAAACAGGAACGGAGACCTGCCGAGGTTTGGGGACGTTTGGGGAGGCGCCCAAACCTCCCCAAAGGTCGGCAGGTCTGCGCGGAGGAACGGAGACCTGCCGAGGTTTGGGGAGGTTTGGGGAGGCGCCCAAACCTCCCCAAACAGGAACGGAGACCTGCCGAGGTTTGGGGACGTTTGGGGAGGCGCCCAAACCTCCCCAAAGGTCGGCAGGTCTGCGCGGAGGAACGGAGACCTGCCGAGGTTTGGGGACGTTTGGGGAGGCGCCCAAACCTCCCCAAAGGTCGGCAGGTCTGCGCGGAGGAACGGAGACCTGCCGAGGTTTGGGGAGGTTTGGGGAGGCGCCCAAACCTCCCCAAACAGGAACGGAGACCTGCCGAGGTTTGGGGACGTTTGGGGAGGCGCCCAAACCTCCCCAAAGGTCGGCAGGTCTGCGCGGAGGAACGGAGACCTGCCGAGGTTTGGGGAGGTTTGGGGAGGCGCCCAAACCTCCCCAAACAGGAACGGAGACCTGCCGAGGTTTGGGGACGTTTGGGGAGGCGCCCAAACCTCCCCAAAGGTCGGCAGGTCTGCGCGGAGGAACGGAGACCTGCCGAGGTTTGGGGAGGTTTGGGGAGGCGCCCAAACCTCCCCAAACAGGAACGGAGACCTGCCGAGGTTTGGGGACGTTTGGGGAGGCGCCCAAACCTCCCCAAAGGTCGGCAGGTCTGCGCGGAGGAACGGAGACCTGCCGAGGTTTGGGGACGTTTGGGGAGGCGCCCAAACCTCCCCAAAGGTCGGCAGGTCTGCGCGGAGGAACGGAGACCTGCCGAGGTTTGGGGAGGTTTGGGGAGGCGCCCAAACCTCCCCAAAGGTCGGCAGGTCTGCGCGGAGGAACGGAGACCTGCCGAGGTTTGGGGAGGTTTGGGGAGGCGCCCAAACCTCCCCAAACAGGAACGGAGACCTGCCGAGGTTTGGGGACGTTTGGGGAGGCGCCCAAACCTCCCCAAAGGTCGGCAGGTCTGCGCGGAGGAACGGAGACCTGCCGAGGTTTGGGGAGGCGCCCAAACCTCCCCAAACAGGAACGGAGACCTGCCGAGGTTTGGGGAGGTTTGGGGAGGCGCCCAAACCTCCCCAAACAGGAACGGAGACCTGCCGAGGTTTGGGGAGGTTTGGGGAGGCGCCCAAACCTCCCCAAACGTCGGCAGGTCTGCGCGGAGGAACGGAGACCTGCCGAGGTTTGGGGAGGTTTGGGGAGGCGCCCAAACCTCCCCAAACAGGAACGGAGACCTGCCGAGGTTTGGGGACGTTTGGGGAGGCGCCCAAACCTCCCCAAAGGTCGGCAGGTCTGCGCGGAGGAACGGAGACCTGCCGAGGTTTGGGGAGGCGCCCAAACCTCCCCAAACAGGAACGGAGACCTGCCGAGGTTTGGGGAGGTTTGGGGAGGCGCCCAAACCTCCCCAAACGTCGGCAGGTCTGCGCGGAGGAACGGAGACCTGCCGAGGTTTGGGGAGGTTTGGGGAGGCGCCCAAACCTCCCCAAACAGGAACGGAGACCTGCCGAGGTTTGGGGAGGTTTGGGGAGGCGCCCAAACCTCCCCAAAGGTCGGCAGGAAGAACGGAGACCTGCCGAGGTTTGGGGAGGTTTGGGGAGGCGCCCAAACCTCCCCAAACAGGAACGGAGACCTGGGGAGGTTTGGGGAGGCGCCCAAACCTTCCCAAACGTCGGCAGGTCTGCGCGGAGGAACGGAGACCTGCCGAGGTTTGGGGAGGCGCCCAAACCTCCCCAAAGGTCGGCAGGAGGAACGGAGACCTGCCGAGGTTTGGGGAGGTTTGGGGAGGCGCCCAAACCTCCCCAAAGGTCGGCAGGAGGAACGGAGACCTGCCGAGGTTTGGGGAGGTTTGGGGAGGCGCCCAAACCTCCCCAAAGGTCGGCAGGAGGAACGGAGACCTGCCGAGGTTTGGGGAGGTTTGGGGAGGCGCCCAAACCTCCCCAAAGGTCGGCAGGTCTGCGCGGAGGAACGGAGACCTGCCAAGGTTTGGGGAGGCGCCCAAACCTCCCCAAACGTCGGCAAGTCTCCGTTCCTCCGCGCCCTGCCTGCCTGCTTCTTTCCGCTGCGGAAAGAAGCAGGCAGGCAAGGCGCGGAGTTTGGGGAGGTGCGCGCGCACCTCCCCAAACCTCCCCAAACTTCGGCAGGTCTCGGACAGCGGTGGCTTGGGAGAGGTGCGGGCGATCCCGGAAGCACCAAAGCCTCGGCCGCGCACAAGTCCTCGGTAAGTTTTTTTGTTGACTGGAGTATAAGCCGAAGTGGAATTTTTCAGCCCAAAAAGTGGGCTGAAAAATTCGGCTTATACTCAAGTATATACGGTAATTTTATTCTATTCATAAAAACAATTTAAAATAAATTTTGACATCAAATTTTGTCACCATAATGTGACAAAAATATGCCCAAATGAATTGTTTTCTCCATGGCAAATCTCTTCTTTTGTCAGTAAACACTGAACAAAAGTTGAAGGATTTCTCACCAAAACAGTTGTTTCACCTGTTGTATACTTCAAGTTGCTTCAGCATACACATATTTGCTGTTCATTCATTCATTCATTCATTCATTCATTTCCTTAGTTTCATTTATATTTACACAAGAGTAAGATTTTTTTCTACCACCTCAGGAATCTCAGAGGCCTATATTCCATTACATGTTATGATCAGAGCAGAACATTTGGCAGAAATATAAATTTGCAGACACATATACACTGTCAACGCTGTGACAAACCAAACTGAAGCCATTTTCATTTTGTCTTCGTTGCCACATATTTAGTTTAGAAGAAGGAGGGCAGGGTAGTTAACGTTTGCCAAACAATTCAAATGTATGGGAACCAAAGTCATTGCTGATAACGGGCTGGAGAGCCGGGAGGAGTGCCTGTGTTTTCTAACAATTGGTGAATGTGATTTATGACAGCAAATTGGGGTGAGAATTGCAACTTGCAACTTTATAACCAAGGGGAGGGGAATTTAGTCTTGGGTTCACCTTTGTATGTTCTGTATGTTCTTTTAATTGGCCTCATCTATCAGAACCATGACATACATGCACACTGATACATTTCTCATCAAGCAATTAGGGTTCACAGAAAAATGCAGTCTTATAGTTACTGAAGAATAAACAGTTGAGTAAAGATAGATAAAATTAAACTATTTGAGAGTAGAGATACATGTAGTATAGCTCTTAATGCACACTTTCAACAGATTATTTTCATGTTTATCTGTATTTAATCTGTAATGTTTAATCTGTATTTCAAACTTTGTATAAACTGTTTAATTTTTTGTTATTTGCCTCAAATACTTGCCAGAAGAAATTAACTAATAATGATATTAACACCTAGTAGATGTTACTAATAAAGAATTTACAGTAGTGGTTGGGCAAGAAACCGTTACAAGACAAAGTTGTGTAGAAAGGGGGATTACCTTTGGAGAGAAGTTGCTGTTCTTTCCTCATCTTCTTCAGCAAAATGCTTGCAATTTGCCATGTCTGGTGAGCAGTAATTTTCAGGTGAAAATACAAATGTTACTGTGTATGGCGGCAATCATCTCCATTTTGACTGGAAATAGGAACAAAGTGAATGAGCTGAAGTAACTGATGAATGGGAGTGCAACAAACAAAAGCAGCCTCAGAATTACCTCAGCTTGGACAGGCATGCAACAAGTAACATGTAATATGACTAATACAATCATGGCATTTGTCTTGAGCTACCTAGTGACAGCTATAATAATCAGTTGTCATTTAGAGGGGAGTTTACAATAGAATTCTGCCCCACTTATCCACTTATCCTTCTGTTATAGGTTAATAATTTGTTTTATGATGGATTTCTTCCATCTTTACCAAATGCATATTTGTATATTGTAGGGTGCAATGTCAGTGGATTCTATTACCGATCTTGATGATAGTCAGTCTCGATTACTAGAAGCTCTACAGTTATCCTTGCCTGCGGAAGCACAGAACAAGAAAGATAAATCCAGGGACAAAAAGCTAAGCCTCAATCCTATTTACAGGCAAGTTCCTCGGCTTATAGATAGCTGCTGTCAGCATTTAGAAAAACATGGTAAGTATATTTTATCCGAAATGTGCAGACGGCTTATAATACAAAGATTTGATTTGGAGTTTGAAAGCAATTTGATTGAATCCCCAAACTAAATCAGCTTTCCAAATTTGGATGAATATAACCAGATGTCACTAGAAAAAATGTAATTGACTCAAAGCATTGAATTAGATTAATGAATTGAATACGTGCCTATTCAAAGAACTCTAAAAATTATATAGATTCTATTCAATTTCATGCAAGCATAATGATTCAAAATGTAACTTTTATTCCTTGCCGTAAAGGCTGTGAACTTAGTCAAAGTACAGATACTGTAGTCCTTGACTTATGACCCTAATGGAGTCTACGTATTATTGTCTTAAGTTGTGATGCCATAAAGTGGGTCATCTATGTGATTGATCCATTTTTTTTTAAAATTCCATTTATATCCCGCCCTTCTCCGAAGACTCAGGGCGGCTTACAAGCTTATGAAGTTTATGAACTTTTGTGTGACAGTCTTTGAGCAGTGGCAGTCATTAAGTGAACACAGCAGTGTAAAGCGAGACCATTGTTCACTATGGGTGTTTTTGCTGAAAACTAGAAGTAAATCAAGGCGATCAAACCGGTCAGTCCTAGAGGAGATCAACCCTGACTGCTCTTTAGAAGGCCAGATCATGAAGCTAAAACTCAAATACTTTGGCCATCTAATGAGAAGGAAGGACTCACTGGAGAAGAGCCTAATGCTGGGAAAGATTGAGGGCAATAGAAGAAGGGGACGACAGAGAATGAGGTGGCTGGATTGAGTCACTGAAGCATTAGGTGTGAGCTTAAATGGACTCCAGAAGATGGTAGAGGACAGGAAGGCCTGGAGGAACATTGTCCATAGGGTCGCGATGGGTCGGACACGACTTCGCAACTAACAACAACAACAACAAGAAGTAAATGCCAGGTTTTAGCAAAAATGTCATAAAATGTGTTCATGTGACTGCATGATGTTGCATATGGCAGTAAATGCAGACAGGTTACCAAGGTCTCAGCATGCAGTCATGTTGCCACAGGAAGAGGGCAGTTGTCAACACTTTGGAATCAGCTCTTAAGTACTTGTTTATAACTTCAAGTGGTGACCAGTTGCAAGTTGAGGATTATTATAGTAACAATTGAGTAAACCAATTTCTACTTCTACTGCGAAATTGGAGAATTTGGGGGTATTTTTTATTCTGTAGCTGCTGGGAGGGACAGTTTTAAAAATAGAGAAAATTGTGAAGTGCCACAAATATTTTTGTCAAAATCACAGTCAACTGTTGTAGGATGTATTGTATATTGGGAGACAGGTGAGGAAATCAAATTGTTGGCTTTACTTGTTCCAGGAACTTAGCTGTAATAAGCCTTTAGATTCTTAAAATAATCTCCTGCATGTAACTGAGATTAAAATTTCAGATAGGATATTAGTAATTTTAATGTGGGTTAGCACACTATGCTCAAATTCAAAGAAAAATCATAGCATTGGTTTACCAATTTGCTGAGTTTTGGTGTCTAAGCCTGGAGGGCTCTGGAAGCTACATGCAGCCTAAAACCAAGGTTAAATATTTCACACCCATACTTATTCTCATCCTTTCTATTCCTCTTGTAGGAAATAAAATCTGAGCTGGTACAAAGAATATTTGTGGGCATTTCTAACCAAGAGCTAGGTGTATTTTTGAATATAGAAAGACAAATTTTATACACAAGTGAATTGAAGGCTATCATCTTTTTATAAATGTGTTATGTAATTTTGTATGAGCACCATTGGTCTTAGGCTTCCCTCTAGCGTCACTTTTGAACAATGCCCTATATTTTTTTAAAAAAAAATCTATAATGGTGTACAAGTAGGCTTTACTGAAGCAGATTTCACTGAATACATTTCCTCCTAAACTGTATGCATATTTTGTATTTATGCTACTTTCTGACAGGGTAGGAATAAGAAACACAAATATTACATAATTATGTACAGAATATTAATGCAAAATATTTTACTAATCTTCTAAATTTATTCTATATTTATATGCAATTGTATAAATATGTAATAATAATAATTTATTAAATTAACATACCATTTTAAAGGTCTCCAGACAGTAGGCATATTCCGAGTTGGGAGCTCAAAAAAAAGGGTAAGACAGGTAAGTTTTTATTATTCCTCATAAATGTCATGAAACTTATTATTTTATATTTATATATTTTGGTCAATGTCATCTGTCATTATAGTCCTGCTCTAAATATGTAATAGTAATATATCCAGGAAAATATCAAGAACTTATTTTTAAAAAAATGTGTTTTTAGATCTGGGATGTTTCATCTATGTATTTCCATGTATTTCATCTATGTATTTCCAGTAAAGTTAGTATCTGTTTTTAAAATAGTTTTCAAGTTCTTATCTGGTACCTAAATAATATAACAAATATAAGACATCTGAATATCAGTTATGTATTACATTAATATTACAATCATTTTTTTCCAAATCACTTTCTTATTTCCATATCAGTTTTGATGATGGTTTTCCATGCAGTATATTATCAGGCTGTCCTGATAATCCTTTGAGCTAACGTGGATTTGCTTCTGTTTCTATGAAACATTCGATTAGATTTATTTTAATATGTCACCAACAAATACTTCAGAGAAAGACATCTCATACATTTATTTAAATACTTCATCAAATAATGGCTCCAATTTGAAGAGGAACATATTCATATTATCAGTAATAAATATTAGTACAAAATACTATTGCTATTTTTCCTAACAACTTATTAGTTTAGATGATCATGTAAACCATGAATAGGTAATTAGTTTTCAGATATTTCCTGTAACCATTATGGAATGTGAGTGTTACAACCTACACCATTTTATGCATTTCTGATTTAGTTTATCAAGAATAGATTAAAGTCAAAATGACCATACTAAAATTCTAAGAATTATAAATAGATTAATAATATGTGGTATAAATTAGATTAAAGCAATGTTATAATTTATTATTACAGAACTGTTTTGTAATTATTTACTGCAATAAAGTAGGGTTTATTCAGAGGTGAATAAGAAATATAAAAACACAATAACAAAAAATTGCATCCTTGTTAAGTCTAGACTTGTAATTCCGTGATAAATTCATTTAATGTGGTATCAGTTTGGAAGAATAACCTTTAGTGTTATTTTATTTTAGTAATCCAGCACCACTGGATTATTAAGGTTTTGACATTTATTTCCTTTGTTCTTTGTATGCTACAAATTTTAATTCTGAAATAAGTCCTTTTCTACAAAAAACAATATCATTACATCAATTTGTTCCATGTACAGAGAAATAAATGCATAAGTCAGACTTGAGAAAGGGTCTGATTAAAAGTTAAAGCTATGTCATCACCCTTTCTAAAAACCTGTAATACTCTCTGCACAATTATTAGGCAAGTGAATATTTTGATCATCATTTTCATGCATATTTTCCACCTCCAAGCTGTATAAACTTGAATGCTTAGTGGATATAAGCATATCAGGTGATGCATATTTATGTAATGAGGGAGGGTGTGGCCTAAGGAGATCAACATCCTATATCAAGGTGTGCATAATTATTAGGCAGCTTCTTTTCCTCAGCCAAAATGGACCAAAAAAGAGATTTAACTACTATGAAAAGTCAAATATTGTAAAAAGTCTTTCAAAGAGATGCAGCACTCTTGAAATTGCTAAGATATTGGGGTGTGATCACGGAACCATCAAATGTTTTGTTGCAAATACAGGTAGTCCTTGAGTTATGAATGTAATGGAGCCTGCCCATTCCATTCATAACTCGAAAATTCATGAGAGTGAATCTCATACCTTGAACGCAAATCGCTCCCTGCTTTCACCCACTTCGCTAATAGAATGCATGGGCGAATGTGCAGTTCGTTAACCGCACATGAGGTATCTCAGGGTGGAGAAGGCCATGGAGGGCGTAGTGATGGAACAGGCCCCCAAGGCCTCCCCAACCCACTAAGATGCCTCATGCTTCCCCCTCCCTTCCTGCCGCACCGGACTCACCTTAAAAAGATCTGTCTCCTCTCTGCCATGGTTCCTGCTGCCACCCAGATCTGAGGCTGGGGGACACTTCTGCATGCCTCTGGAGGCTGGATCCGGGCATTGGAGGCCCGTTTCCAGGCCGCTGCCACCCAAATCTGAGGCTGGGGGATGCTTCCATGGCCTAAGGAGGCCTGATCCAGGCGTCGGAGGCCCTTTCCAGTCCGGGTGGCAGCGGTCTGGAAAAGGCCTCTGATGCCCAGATCGGGCCTCCGGAGAGCCACGGAAGTGTCCCCCAGCCTCAGATCCAGGCAGCAGCGGCCTGAAAAAGGCCTCCGACACCCAGATCTGACCTCCGGAAGCATGCAGAAGCATCCCCTAGCTTCGGTTGTCTTCTCTGTTGCAGAGAACAGAGGCCTAAAGTACCATGACATCATGTGAGATCAGTAGCATGAAATCTCATGCCACTGTTCTCATGTGATCTTGCATTACTTTAGGCCTCCATTCTCTGCGAACACACCAAAGGCCTGGAGCAGGGAAGAAAGCAAAGGATCTTGATCTTTGCAGGGTGAATATTGAATGTTTAGTGCCTAGGGAGACCCAGGGTGGGGGGAGGGAGGGAATAACCAGGGTGATGTTGCAGTGCCACTGCGGTCATTTGTAAGGGTGAATGACTGCTGTGTTGTGGCAACATTCATAATTTTGGGACCTGCTCATAAGCACTAGGGGGCACTTATCACGTAACTTTGAACATTCACTAAGGGAACTTTCGCAACTCAGGGATTACCTGTAGTCAACAGGGTTGCAAGAAATGGGTTGAGAAAAGAAGACTTACTTTAACTGCCAAAGATTTGAGAAGAATCAAATGTGAAGCTACCAGGAACTCATTATCCTCCAGTCCTGTCATATTCCAGAACTGCAACCTACCTAGACTGCCCAGAAGTACGTGTTCAGTGCTCAGACACATCAAGGTAAAAAGACTGAAACCCAACCACCACTGAACAAGACATATAAGTTGAAACAGCAAGACTGGGCCAAGAAATGTTTGAAGAGAGATTTTTTCAAAGATTTTATGGACTGAAGAGATGGGAGTGACTCTTGACAGACCGGATGGATGGGCCTATGACTGAATCAGTAACAGGAACAGAGTTCTATTTCGACTCAGATGCCAGCAAGGTGAAGATGGGGTACTGGTATGGGTTGGTATTATTAAAGATGAGTTAGTTGGACCTTTGGGGGTTGAAGATGGACTCAAAATCAGCTCCCAAACCTATTGCCAGTTTTTAGAAGACATTCAAGCAGTGGTACAGGAAAATCTACCTCTTTCAAGAAGACATGATTATTATGCAGGAGAGTGCTCCATCGCATGCATCGAAGTACTCCACTGGGTGGCTAGCCAGTAAGGCCTTAAAGCTGAAAGAATAATGGCATAACCCCCTTCCTCATGTGACCTAAATCCTATTTAGAATTGTGATCCCTTAAAGGGGAGATTTACAATACAACAATACAACTCTCTGACCAGTGTCTGGGAGGCTGTGGTTACTGCTGCACAAAATGTTGATCGTCAACTGACAGACTCCATCAATGGAAGGCTTATGACCGTTATTGAAAAGAAAGGTGGCTATATTGGTCACTGATTTTTTTTTGTTGAAATGTCAGAAATGTTTATTTGTACATTTTGAGTTGTTTGTTTAACAGATGCAAATAAATGAGATGGGCAAATTTTCATTTTTCATTTAGTTGCATAATAATTCTGCATACTAATAGTTGCCTAATAATTGTGCACACGTAGACTTTCTCTTAAGAAAGCCGAAACCTCACTTTTACTTTCTTAAATATTCAGGTTTGAGATTCATTAACATTTTGGATTGACTGAGAGCACTGTAGTTGTTCAATAAGAAAATTAATCCTCCAAAATACAACTTGCCTAATAATTGTGCCCACAGTGTATAAACATGTAAGTGTTTGACATAATTTCTGTTTCTAGTTACGTGAAGAGTTTGACCGTGGTGTGGATGTAGTATTGGATGAAGAACAAAGCATTCATGATGTAGCAGCTTTATTAAAGGAATTCCTTCGTGATATGCCTGACCCACTCCTGACCAGAGAGCTTTACACTCCTTTTATCAACACACTCTGTGAGCAGTCTGTCTGTATCTGTTTGTCTACCTATCTACCCACCTATCTACCTACCTAAATGGTTGATAAACTACAGTCCTTCTAAATCAAACTCAATTTAAGATTATGCTTATTTTTATTTAAACTTTGCATTTCATGCAGAAATGCAGATCATGGGCATGTTTCTGATTCCAGTGATTCATAATGTATGAGTGGTCACTTTTTTATATTTTGACATAGAGCAGGGGTGTCAAACTCAATTTCATTGAGGGCCGCATCAGCATTGCGGTTGCCCTCAGGGGGCCGGGTGGGTGTGGCCTACTGGGTGGGCGTGGCTAGAGTGGGTGTGACCTACTGGGTGGGCATGGCCAGCTCTACATCGTTCTCATCAAGGGTGCCTATGGGGGCCTGGGCAGGAGTGGGACAGATCTGAGGGTCTCTGGCAGAAGGAGGGTCTCTGGGCCAGGGCCAAGGCAGTGGGGGCCGTTCCCTCACTGTTTCCAGGATGGCTTCGTGGGCCACATGAAACCACTTCGCGGGCCGGATCTGGCCCCCGGGCCTTGTGTTTGACATGTCTGACATAGAGAAAATGTTAAACTGTCAACTTAAATTGCCTGATATGTCTCAGTGTATTGGTCTTTAAACTTAGATTGGGGATAAAATACTAGTTAAAATGGTTCATTCTAATAATCATCTTCATATTGTCTTGTAATGATTTAATGTATAGAATGCTAAAGAGGACTAGGCAATTCAAAATAGTCCACATGTATTGAACTATGAATCACAAATTTTGGTTATGATAATATTATGTACAACTCGGGTGAATCAGCACATCTCTCAAAATGCTATATATGATAGAGGTGTTTTTTTTAATGGAATCATGTCCAATTTTGGGAGACTGCCCAGACAAGTACCTGCAGTTTTCTTGGCAAGCTTTTTCAGAAGTGGTTTGCCATTGCCACATTCCTAGGGCTGAGAGAAAGTGGCTGGCACAAGGTATCACCCAGCTTGCATTGTGTCTAAAGTAGGACTAAAATGCATGGTTCCCAGTTTCTAGCCTGATGTCTTAACCACCACACCAATTGGCTCTTAGATTTTTCTACACACCCCCAAATATAATAACTTGAATGTTCTAAAACATTTAATTCTTCAGATGTTACATAGCTGTACTTAATCAATGAGATGCCTGAAAATATTAAAATGTATATAACATTGAATTAGCTGATAATAGTTACACAAAGTAGTGCAATTAATAAGTGTATTTTTTAAAAAAAATATTTTTCCTTTTTTAGTAATGGACCCTCATGAACAACTGAACACTCTACAACTTCTAATTTATGTTCTACCTCCCTGCAACTGCGACACCTTACATCGACTCCTTCAGTTCCTAGCTACTGTAGCCAACCATGCAGAAGACAGAAAAGATGAAGATAGCCAGGAAGTATGTTTATTTCACTTATTTTTATTGTGAAATTAGCACTGTAGTTCACCTTGAAGCAAAATGGATGGGAAACAAATGAAATGAAATGAAATAAATAAATAATATTGTCATAGTTCTGAGAGATGAAACCCATCAAAAGAACTTCAAGGCAAGAATTCTTCCTTAAAGAACATTTTATTCAGGAAACAAAGTATCAGCACTACATAGCTGAACCCAAAACTAAAATCCCTTCCCCCCAGATACAAAGTAACAAATTGCAATTCCCACCCCCAATAAGCAGTCATAAATCACGTTCTCCAATTAGCCTGAAACGCGGGGTTTCTCTCCAGCTCCTCAACCCTCCAAACCGTTATCAGTTCATCCTTGATTTCCTACAGAGCAGCATTATTTTTATGGCTAGCTGACCTCAAGCATTCATCCCAACCCTCCTCCTGCACCTGATTTCTAAATAGAAGAAAAAGCATGTTAAAAGCAAAGTGGAAATGGCTGCAATTTCTATCAGGGAAATTGCAATGTTTACAGCATTGACATCCGGCCCCCCTTTACAAAAAGGATAAATCCTGCAATTCAAACAAAATCATAGGTTAGGGGTTGCCTCTTGGTTTATTAGGGTGTTTATCATAGAATTTACTAATGAGCTGGTCAGCTTTTACATCACTAGATTTTACTCAAGTGGGTTCAGATAATGGATATCTTTTCCACTGTACTAAATACTATGACTTTCCCTTGAAAAGTCTAGAATCAAGAATACGCTTTACTACATAATGGGTCTGTCCAGCTACTACCAGAGGACCAGTTGCCTTCTTAGGGGTGGTTGTAAGGTAGAACCCTGAAAGGGTTTCAGTAGGCTACAATGGAACAAGGGGTGGACTTTCTCTAAGAGTCTGGGAAGCTTTAACTCTGCCATAACTGGGTTTATGATTCTTATGATAGGGAAGGGACTTAAACACTTCGGTCCCAACTTCTTACTAGGCAACTTGAGCCATAAATATTTTGTGGATAAGTAAACTTTTTCCCCAACCTGGAATGACCTTTGAGAGCCCTCTTTTTATCCGCTTGTTTTTTGTATGTCTTGGAGGCCTTCTTCAGAGCAAGTTTCATTTTTCCCCAAACTTCCTCCTACCCTTCACCCACTGGTCAAGCATTTGGGAAGTAGAGGGTCCTTGAGGATATTCAGGTTTTGGGTTAATGTCATGGTTCCGATAGATGAAACCCATCAAAAGAACTTCAAGGCAAGAATTCTTCCTTAAGGAACATTTTATTCAGGAAACAAAGTATCGGCACTACATAGCTGAATCCAAAACTAAAATCCCTTTCCCCGGATACAAAGTAACAAATTGCAATTCCCACCCCCAATAAGCAGTCATAAATCACGTTCTCCGATTAGCCTGAAACACGGGGTTTCTCTCCAGCTCCTCAGCCCTCCTAACCGTTATCAGTTCGTCCTTGATTTCCCAAAGAGCAGCATTATTATTATGGCTAGCTGAGCTCACGCATTCATCCCAACCCCCCCTTCTACACCTGATTTCTAAATAGAAGAAAGAGCATGTTAAAAGCAAAGCGGAAATGGCTGCAATTTCCATCATTTGTCAGAATGGGAAAATCCAATGTTTACAGCATTGACAAATATTTTGTTCAGCATTGTGATAAGGAATACAATCAATGAACCATCTTATGAAACAAACTTTGCATTATTTCTAAACAAGCTGTCATGGTTCCGATTAGGGAGACAGATCAAAGAACATTCAGGCATTGTTTTTCTAAAAAGTCTATAATAATGAGAACGAAGCATCGGCACTCATGGATGGATACCAGAATCTGTATTCTCCTTCCCTGAACATATCATATCATACACAATTCCATCCCTTAATTACAAGTCATAAATCACATTCTCCAATTAGTTTAACATGCGAAGTTTCATTTCCCTCCTGAAGGGCGCCATCCCTTATCTTATCAAAACATCCAGGTTAATATTCCCCCCACCTTCAGTGATTCAAAGCAAAACAGTTAAAGCAAAAGGCTGCCTCTTATATTGTCAGAGCAAAAACATCCAATGTTTGCAACATTGACACAAGCCATGATATTTTAGGTTTGAATCAGTATATTTGGTTTTATTAATTGTCACTTTAATAGACTTTACTATGTTTGTTCCATTCTCTTTTTCATTCATGCAAAGGGATTATTCTTGAATTCAGAAACTTTTAGAACTTGCAGGTTTCTTAGGAGAAATTCTACACACAACTTGGTGTGGCTGCTATTGATTCCCCTCCATGGAATGCTTTTATATATCACACAAAGTGACTTAGAAAAGGCAGGATCCTAGCCAGGTTAGCTAAAACAAAACTACCTACATAAAGCACTAGGAATCCATTGCTAGTTAAATAGTACAGCATTTTATTTCTTTTGTTTTTAGATCCCTGGGAACAAAATGACATCACTCAACCTAGCCACCATATTTGGACCTAATCTATTGCACAAGCAGAAGACAACAGACAAAGAATTTACTGTTCAAAGCACAGCACGTGCTGAGGAGAGTGCTGCCATTATTGCTGTTGTACAGAAGTTGATAGAAAACTATGAAAAGCTGTTTATGGTACGTGAAGATTTCCTCTCTTTTTGCATTTTTTTTATTGAAAAGTTTTACAATACATTTTATCTTTAACAATCCCCCCTCCCTCCACCCACCCCTCCCTATCCCTCCCCCCCATTCCCCCCTCCCCCCTCCCCCCGACTTCCCAGAGCTAAGTACAAGGTATAAAAACAAAGAACAATCATAAACATCCATATGCTAACAACAATAAACTATTAAGTCTATCGCACTCTAGCTCATATGAAATGACTACAAGCAATACTAATATTACATAAAAAAGGGGAAAAAAGAAAAAAAAGAAAAGAAAACTTATTCAAATGCTAGGTGAAACTTTTTAGTCCCATATTTGTTCTGGATATAATCAATCCACTTTTTCCACTCCATAATATAACATTCTTGCGAATGATCTTTCAAATAAGCCGAAATCTTTGCCATTTCCGCCAGGTCAGAAACTTTTAGAGTCCATTCTTCTATAGTCGGCAGTTCCTCCTTTTTCCAATATTGACCTATTAAGAGTCTTGCTGCTGTGATTAGATTTAACATCAACTTAATGTCCACAACAGTAGCATCTGTAATTATGCCCAATAAAAACAATTGCGGACAAAACTTTATCCTTTGCTTGAAGATCTTCTGCATATTCCACCAAATTTTTATCCAAAAAGCCTTAACCTTTTTGCAGGTCCACCATATATGAAAATACGTTGCATCTTCGCCACCACATCTCCAACATTTAGGTTGATAGTTCGGATACATACTTGCAAGCTTTTTAGGATCTAAATGCCATCTATAAAACATTTTATAAAAGTTCTCTCTTAGGTTTTGGGCTTGCGTAAATTTTACGTTCCTCACCCAGATCTTTTCCCACGTGTCCATTGTAATAACTTCTTGAATATTCTGAGCCCATTTTATCATACAGTCTTTAACAAGTTCTGTTTCTGAGTCAATATCTATCAATGCAAGATAAATCCGTTTGATATGTGCTGGACCCTGGTTTCTAATTTGCTTTACCAAATTTTCATCAGTCATTGAGAAACCAATTTTCTGGTCTTCTTTCCACCTGGCACGTAATTGACCATATTGAAACCAAGTTTGAACGATCTTCTCATCTCGCAAAAGATTGTACGGCTTCAAACACCAGACATTCCTCTCCAAGCTTAAGATCTCCTTGTACGTAGTCACATCATGTTTGAAGCCAACATTTATGTTTTCTATTGCATGTTTCGGGATTGCCCACAATGGTATCTTGTAGTCTAACTTATGTCTATACTTCTTCCAAACTCTCAACAATGCCTGTCTTAAAATATGCACTTTAAACACATTATCTACCTTCTTATCATACAACAAGTATGCATGCCAGCCAAATAACAAGTCGTGGCCCTCAAGATTTAATAATCTCCCTTGTGTCAAATTAATCCAATCACTTATTCCTGACAACGCAGCAGCTTCATAATATAATTTAAGATTGGGCATTTTAAGACCACCTCTTTCACGCGTATCCTGCATAATCTTAAGTTTAACTCGTGGCCTTTTCCCTGCCCACACAAATTTATTGATACCCCGTTGCCATTCTTCCAGATTAGAGTCTTTTTTAAGAATCGGTATCATTTGGAATAAAAATAAAAATTTAGGCAGGACATTCATTTTCACTGCTGCAATTCTTCTCAGTAAAGACAATTGCAATTTTTCCCAGCTCTCCAATTCTTTTTGAATTTTTCCCCATAACTTTTCATAATTATTTTTATATAACTTTGCATTTGAGGGTGACAAATACACCCCCAAATATTTAACCCTTTTAACAATCTCAAATCCAGTTAATCCTTCTAAAAGGGCATTTTGCGATACTGTCATGTTTTTGGCTAAATTTTTTGTTTTTTGTACATTAACCTTAAATCCAGAAACCTTCCCATATTGCATTATTATCTCCATCAGGTCCACAACAGAGTTTTCTGGCTGGGTCACCGTAACAACCAGATCGTCTGCAAACGCCCTCAATCTATAATCCTGATCTCTAATTTGAATACCCTTAATTTTTTCCGAATTCCGTATTTTTATCAATAATATCTCCAATGTTAAAACAAATAATAGAGGTGATAATGGACACCCTTGTCTTGTGCCCTTCTCAATATTGCATACTTCAGTCAGGCTATTATTTACTATTATTCGGGCAGTTTGCTTTTGATATAATGCCCTAATTGGTTGTAAAAATTTATCCCCAAAATTCATTTTATCTAGAACTTTCATCAGAAATTGCCAATCCAGTTGATCAAAAGCTTTTTCAGCATCTAGAAAGATTAACGCCGCAGGGATCTGGTTGTTCCTTTCCAAAAACTCCACCAAATCAACTATATGCCTCACATTATTTTTCATTTGTCTACCACTAATAAACCCAGTTTGATCCCCATGAATCATCTGTTGCAAAACCCTCATCAATCTATTAGCTAAAACCTTAGCAAATATTTTGTAGTCTGTATTCAAAAGTGATATTGGTCTGTAGTTTCTTACTTGAGTAACATCCTGATCTTCCTTCGGAATCAGGGAAATAAAAGCAGTTCTCCAAGACGGAGGCACCCTTCCTCCCCTCTGAATTGTCTGAAACAATTCCCTTAATGGCTTTATCAGCTCCAATTGTAGATTTTTGTAATAGACCGCAGTCAGTCCATCCGTGCCTGGCACTTTGTCCACCTTCAATTGCTTAATTGCTAAAAGAATTTCTTCTTCTGTTATCAATTGATTAATCTCTTCCTTTTGTTCTTGTGTAAGAGCCGGGATGCTAGCATTCTTCAAATATACATCAATATCTGTTTCATTAATCTTATCCTTAACATACAATTTGGAATAAAAGTCCACAAAGGCTTCCTTAATAAGATCCTGTTGAAACACAACCTTGCCTTTATGTTCAATTTTATCTATGTTAGAAGCCCTTTGTTTTTTCCTTAACCTGTAAGCTAACCACCTACCTGGTTTATTGGCATTGCAAAAAGTATTATGCCTAGCAAACCGTAAGTTAGTTGCCACCTGATCAGCCATCAACTTATCAAATTGTCCTCATAGCAAATTAATAACCTCTTTAATCTTCTCATCCGATGGGTTCAAAGTTAGGGCCTTTTCTTTTTCCCTAATTTCATTCTCCAGTTCTTTCCTCCTAACTTCCAAATTACGTCTGTATTTATTATTCATATATATTAACACCCCTCTCATATAGGCTTTGCTAGCATCCCAAACCATGTCCATAGAAGTATCCTTGTTCATATTAATTTCAAAAAAGTCCTTCATCTGCTTTTTGCATTCTTCCACATTTCTCTGATTTCTAAACAAATTCTCATTTACGCGCCAGGAGCACCTATCTCTATTGTCCTTGTTGATCTCTAACCAGACTGGACTATGGTCAGATATAGTTCTTGCGCAAATCTTTATCTTCTTAATCCTAGAAAAAAATCATTAGTCAATAATATAAAATCAATCCTAGAAAAAGATTGGTGTCTATCAGAAAAAAAAGTATAATCCTTTTCATGTAAATGTGTTTCTCGCCAAATGTCTCACAATTCCAGATCATCCTTCATTTCAAAAAAAGATTTAGGCAATCTAACATGACTCGGGGCATGTTTAAAAAAACCAGATTTGTCCAGCTGTACATCCAAGACACCATTCCAATCTCCCATAAAAATAAAAGATTTATAATCCAACTGGGTAATCTTTCTATGTAGTGAACTATAAAAGTCAGCTTGTTGTTGATTAGGAGCATACAGTCCAACTAAAAGCGTTTTTTTGTCTTCTAACAGCAAATCTATCATAACATATCTTCCTTGTTTATCTACTTCAATTAGTTCCGCTGTCAGAGTATTCTTAACATAAATAACCACTCCATTTTTCTTATTCATTGCAGAAGCAATAAATTGCATACCCAACCTTGAATTCAACAAGTACTTTTGGTCCATAACCCTAATATGTGTTTCTTGCAAGCAGATAACGTCAGTCTTAAATTGTTTTAAATATTGAAAAACTTTCTTTCTCTTCTGTGGTGAGTTTAATCCATTAACATTCCAGGTTAGGAACTTAGTCGCCATTCTTGGCATCCCGAAGCTTCTGGAGCACGTCTGCCAGGACCCCTTTAACTTCCTTAGGCCGCGCCCCTCCCACAGCTTCGCTATAAGTACGCTTTGGAGGTTCCATAACTTTCTGCTGATCTTGCTCTTGCTCTTGTCTCACTCGTCTTAAGGCGGCACGCGTCATCCTCTGCTCTCTAGCAGCTGCCGATGAAACTGTAATTTGATCCCCTCCAGTACCATTCTCCTCTGTCTGTATTCCTTCAGCATCTTGAGGCTTTCCCTTGCCATTTCCCTTTACAGATTCCAAAAGTGGTGGAGGGGTTACTTTTAAAACTTTACTGTAAAAATCACGTGCCTGAGTCACTGTGACCAAACGGTGTCTCTTGCCTTCATGCATCACCACCATGCCCACTGGAATCTCCCATCTAAACTTGATGTCACATTTCTTAAGTTCCTGTGCCAAAAAGGCAAAATCTTTCCTTCTCCTTAAAATTTTTGGAGGAATCTCTTTTAAAACCAAAACTTCTTGCTCAGCAACCACAAGCTTAGTATCATAAGCAACTTGAATAACTTCATCCCTAATTGCTCTCTTTGTAAAATAAACCACCACATCTCTAGGTAACTTCCTCTGCCTTGCAATCCATGAGTTCACACGAAAGATTTTGTCTATACTTCCCTCAATTTCAGCTGCTGACTGACCCAGTATCGCTTCCAAAGCCTCAGAGACCAACTGCTTTAAATCTTCTTTAGGATTCTCTTTTAAGCCTCTGATTCTGATAGCAAACTCCATCTGATGGTACTGGACGAGGGTCAAGTCTCCATCCATTTTATCCATTGTATTTTCATTCTCTAATACTTTTGCTTCTAATATGGAATTATTTTGACTAAGATCCTCCATTTTTTCATCCAAACATTGAACACATACGGCCACACCTTCAATTGCAGGCAAGATGTCTGCCCTCATTGCTCTAAACTTCTCTTCCATCTTCTCCTCCAGTTTCTCCTCCAGCTTTTCCATCTTTTCATCCATCATATCTGACATTAATTGTGAATGCTTTTCAAAGGCATCCTGTAAATCCTTAAGCGTCAATGCCAGAGCAGGTGCAGGAGGAAGCAAAGCTTGCAACGAGGTCTGTTGCACCGGGGAAGCCCCTGCACTCCGGAGAACTTTAGAAGTTTTAGTCGCCATCTTCCCCCACTTTCACTTACTGCGCACTTTCACTTTTAAAAGCCATAAAGTCCATTGAACTAGAGAGTAAAAGTCCACTTCACCTTGACCTCCTGTACCGCTCTGCCTGCGTCTTCACACTCGAGAGTCTTTCCTTCTGGCAGGGGTGGTTGCTAACGCTTGGTTCTGCTCCAAAAAACATGGAGCAGAGGCGCTGCACAGCCCGGAGCAAACCCAGGCTTCAGGGGGGCTCGATCCTTCAGCCGCCCAAACCTAAAGCTCAGGCGGCCCCGGAGAGCTCAACCCCTACCTGGGGCCTCACCCCCTTCTCTTCTCCCGGGGAGGGGGCCTCCGAATCACCAAAACAGCTGATCGGCACTGTTTTCAGCAATTCAACAAAGCCGCGGAGCGGACAGCCCGAAGATGGCTGTCTTCAGCGTCGTGTTGCCACCGGAAGTCTCTTTTTGCATTTAACAGAAGTTTTTGTAGAATAATTTTTAGTTTAGTCTTTACTTTTTAAAACTGGACACTATGCAATAGTGTCTTTTAAACATGTTTTAACACTTAAAAATATTCACTCATGAGATGTCTGTACAATAAATAAATAAAATAGGACCATAATAAACAGAAATTAAAATTTGGCATGGTGAAATACTGGTAGCATAACAAATGATGGTAAAGTAAGGCCATTGGCTATTTTGCCATGTGGAAACATAGTTCTTAAAATTTAAAGAAAAAGGAAAGTACATACGAATTTATTTCTTTATTCCTATTTCTTCAAATAACTTCTATGATAAGGCTAATTATATGTTTATTTGAATGAATGAACGAACCTTTATTATCTTTTTTTATTGAAAAGTTTTAAAATACATTTTAAAAAACATAAACTCCCTCCCTCCCCCTCCCCCCCACTTCCCCTCCCTTCCCCTCCGCCCCCCCCAACTTCCCAGAGCTGAATACAGGGTATAAACTTTAACCAGCTTAAGCTAAAATATGCTAACCAACTAAAAAAAGACACTTTAGATTCTATCGCATTTTAACTCCTCTTAACATAACTAAATAACTAAATAATAATAACTAATTAATAATACATCATATAATACTAATACTTATTCATATACTAAATGAAACTTTCTAGTCCAATATTTATTCTGAATATAATCGATCCATCTTCTCCATTCCAAAATATATCTCTGTTGCGACTGTTCTTTCAAATATGCTGAAATCTTTGCCATTTCCGCCAGGTTTGAAACTTTTAAAGTCCACTCTTCTATAGTAAGCAGTTCCTCCTTCCAATATTGCGCTACCAAGAGTCTTGCTGCCGTAATTAAATTTAACATCAATTTACTATCTATAACAGTACAATCTGTAGTAATACCCAACAGAAATAACTGTGGAGAAAACCTTATCTTTTTCTTAAATATCTTCTGCATATTCCACCAAATTTTAATCCAAAAAGCTTTAACTTTTTTACAAGTTCACCATATATGATAATAGGTTGCATCATCACAACCACACCTCCAACATTTAGGCTGATAATTCGGATACATACATGCTAATTTTTTGGGATCTAAATGCCATCTATAAAACATCTTATAAAAATTCTCTCTTAAATTTTCTGCCTGTGTAAATTTCACATTTCTGACCCATATCTTTCCCCAGATATCCATCGCTATGGGCTCCTGAAAATTCTGGGCCCATTTTATCATGCAATCTTTAACAAGTTCCATTTCTGAATCTATTTCTATCAGTGCATTATATATCCTCCTTATATGCGCTGGACTTTGATCTCTTATTTCTTTAACCAAATTTTCATCAGTTGTCAAAATACCAACTTTCTGATCCTCCTTCCATCTAGCTTTTAACTGACCATACTGGAACCAAGTCCGCACTATCCTTTCTTCTTTTAAAATATTGAATGGCTTTAATTGCCATACATTCCTTTCCATTCTAAGAATATCATTATATGTAGTCACATCTTGTTTGAATCCCACACTTATATTTTCTATTGCATGTTTAGGTATTGCCCAAATTGGTATTTTATAATTTAGCTTATGTCAATATTTTTTCCAAACTCGCAACAGAGCATACCTTAATATATGTGTCTTAAAAATATTATCCACCTTCTTATCATACAATAAATATGCGTGCCAACCAAATAATAAATCAAATCCCTCAATATTCAGTAATCTCCCTTGTGTTAGGTTAAACCAATCACTAATTAATGATAAAGCCCGCAGCCTCATAATATAATTTAAAATTGGGCATTTTAAGACCACCTCTTTCACGTACATCTTGCATTATCTTAAATTTTACTCTTGGTCTTTTCCCTGCCCAAACAAATTTATTAATACCTTTCTGCCATTCTTCCAAATCTGAATCTTTTTTGAATATAGGTATCATTTGAAACAAAAATAAAAATTTTGGTAAAACATTCATTTTCACTGCTGCGATTCTTCCCAATAAAGACAATTGTAATTTTTTCCAACTATCTAACTCTTTTTGTATTTTTAACCATAACAATTCATAATTATTTTTATATAATTTTGCATTTGAAACTGAAAGATATACCCCCAAATATTTAATCTTTTTAACTATTTCAAATCCTGTTAATTTTTCTAAGACTACCTTTTGTTTCGTGGTCATATTTTTAAGCAATATTTTAGTTTTTTTGATCTTCTTAACCCTAGAAAAAAAATCTTTAGTAGTTAATACAAAATCAATCCTAGAAAAGGATTGATGTCGATCAGAAAAAAAGGTAAAATCTTTTTCTTCCAGATTTCGTTCTCTCCAAACGTCTCTCAATTCCAAATCATCTTTCATCTCAAAAAAAGATTTAGGCAATCTGGCATGATTCGGAGTACCTTTAAAAAGACCTTTTTTGTCTTTCTGTGCGTCCAGGACTCCATTCCAATCTCCCATCAAAATACACAATTTATAATCCCATTGAATTATTTTATTATGTAAAAAGTTATAAAATTCTCCTTGTTGTTGATTAGGTGCATATAGTTCAACTAAAAGTATTTTGCCTTCTATTAAAAGTTCAATTATAACATATCTTGCTTGTTTATCAGCTTCAATTAAATTGGCTGTTAAATTCTTCTTTACATAAATAACTACTCCATTTTTCTTATCTAAAGCAGATGCGCTAAACTGTACACCCAGTCTGGAATGTATCAAATATTTTTGGTATGATACATGAATGTGCGTTTCCTGTAAGCACACAGCATCATTTTTAAATTGTTTCAAATACTGAAATACTTTCCTTCTCTTTTGCGGGGAGTTTAAGCCATTAACATTCCAGGTTAGAAACTTTGTCGCCATCTTTTGCGACCTGAAGCTTTCGGAGCGCGTCTTGCAAAACCACAAGCACCTGCTGCCTCTTCGGTCTCGCTCCTCCCACTGCTTCACTATAAGTAGATTCTTGAGATACAATTGTGGATTTATGTTCTTCTTGTTCTTGTCTTATTCATCTGGTTGCAGCCTGCGTCGTTCTTTGTTCCTTAACCTCTTCTAACGATGCCTGGGGCTGCACAGTTTCTGAAGTTTGCTGAAGTTCTTTAACCATCCGCGAGGTGACTTCTTCATCTCCCTGTGTACTCTCCATTTGTGTCTGTCACCCTCCATCTTCCTTCCTTCCTTTAAATTCTGGGGATGGCGGAGAACCTGCTTTCAATATATTAGAATAAAAGTCTCGTGCCTTCAAAACTGTGTTGAGATGGTATCTCGTGCCTAAATAATTCACCACCAAACCTAATGGTATCTCCCATCTGAACTGAAGCTGACGTTTCTTTAATTCATCTGCCAAAAAAGTAAATTCTTTCCTTCTCATTAAAATTCTCAGTGGAATTTCTTTCAAAATTAAAACTTCTTGATCAGCAACTTTAAATCTATTGTGATAAAAAGCTTGGATAATCACATTTCTGATCGATCTCTTTGTAAAATAAACAACCACATCTCTAGGTAGTTTCCTTTGCCTGGCAATCTAAGAGTTAACACGAAATATTTTATCTATATCCCTTATAATTTCTTCCGCTTGACAGCCCAAAATCGGTTCCAGGGCTTCTGTCAGTAACACTTTCAAGTTTTCCTTTGGATCCTCTTTCAATTCTCTTATCCTCAAAGCAAACTCCATTTCTCTATATTGTATCATAACCACCTCATCCTCAGTCTTATCTATTTTATTCTCAGCTTCTGACATTTTAGCATCCAATCTCAAATTATTTTGATACACCTCTTCCACACGTTCATCCAAATGCTCAATGCAAACTGCCAGCTCCTGAAAGGCCACTAAAATGTCCTCTCGTATTTCTTTATTCTTCTCATTAATAAGTTCAGATATTTGCTGAGATTGATTTTTTAAAGCATCTTGTAAATCTTTTAATGTTAATGCAGGTGCAGGTACCGCAGGGGGTGGCATCAGTGCCTGTAATGAAGAATGTTGAACTGGTGATGCACCAGTACTTTTAGGAGCAGAAGCTTTAGCCGATTTAGAGGCCATTTTAACACCCAATTAATCTTCGTTGCGCACTTTCACTTTTCCACTCAGCTTGCAACTTTGTTTCTCCCCTATTAATTATACAAATCCTTAGGTTCACTTTTAAACCAATTTCAAATATTTTGCACAGAGTGACTTTAAAAAAACCGATTTCTTCCTTCTCAGTCTTTATATTTTATAATATATTCCTTGTCCTTTTATTTTTCACTAACAATTCACTCCTGCGCCATCTTTCTTCCTTTCTTTTAGTATAAACTGGAGTTAAAGATCATATACTTGCTGTTTCAAAATTCTCCTGCACAGCTCTGCCTGCATCCAAGTAATCCAAAATACAATATTGATTGCAGGGATGGTTGCAGCATCCTGCTCTGTTCCAAAGCCTTGGAACAGAGGAGTCCCCGAGTCCGGAGCTAATTCAGGCTGCAGGGGGGCTCTCACCCTTCAACCCCCAGAATAACAATTATAGGGGTCTAGGGGAGCTCTACCCCTACCTGAATGCTCCCCCTCCCCTCTTTTCCCGAGGGGGGTTTCCGAACCGCAAAACAGCTGATTGTCACTGTTTTCGTGGTTCAACGGAGAACAATGGGGTGATGGTCAAAGCGGCCACCATCGACGGAGCCTTGCCACCCAGAAGTTCAATGAACCTTTATTATCAAAGTACAACATGTGTACAGTGAGATTGGCTGAGCCTCCCTTTGTGCCCCTCCACATCTCACAATGACAACGAACCCACCATTTTGTTACATCATGTGAGCTAATTGCAAAACACACCGGTCTCACATGCTCAGCTATAGTTTCTGTGTTAATTAAAATGTCATCTAAATACACTAGCACCCCTTTGTACAGGTGCTTGTGTAGGACTTCATTGATAAGTTGCATGAAAACAGCAGGGAGCCTAGGAGGCCAAATGGGAGGGCTTTAAATGTTTTGAGAACGCTGAGGTGCTAGGCAGATAACAGGTCACTCTGAGGGCATGACAGCCTTGGAACCAGGCTAGAACCGGCCAGGAGGGAGTCTGCTTCGTCTCCAAAGAGAATCCCCCTCCCTAATTTCCAAGTGTTACAGCAAAGTGAAAGCATCCCAAATATGCCAACGTCCCCCCTCCAACAGAATGGCAGAACATGAAGGTGGACCTGATAGTAGCTCTCTGAAAGGCAAGCTAAATGGCTTGTATTATGAAAAGCTTATTTTATAAACAAAATATGATAAAAGATAATAGAAGCTATATTTAAAGAAAGGTGGTGTTTTGTATGTTATTTAACTGGAATAAATTGTTTTATATTTGTGATTATATTCAGATTGATATTGTGATTATATTCATATTTAAAAGATGTATAATTTTGCTATTCATTCTTTTGATGTTTTATTAATGTATAGGTCCCAGCTGACCTTCAAAATGAAGTTCTAATTAGTCTGCTTGAGACTGATCCAGATGTTGTAGACTATTTGCTGAGAAGGAAAGCTTCCCAGTCATTGTGAGTAATTTGTTAATTTTATTTTATTTCCCTCCATTGGGATAATATTATCATAATTTATCATAATTGTCCAAAGGCTTCCTATTTCACAACCCTTGGCATATTTATTTAAATAATAACTATGAATAATGTTAACCATTATGAAATTAAATTATGTACCTCTTTTATAAAATGTTAGTAAAACCCTAATACCTTTAGAATAATTTTTTACTGTTTTTTATATGACTATCTTAATTTTCAAGCCTATTTTAATAAAATAAACTTTAGTTAAATGTCTGAGATTATCCAAGGCCTTTAGTGCTCCATCTGCACTAAAACCTGGGTCCATACATCATGGCAAAAGTGCAAATATGTCTGCACTTAGAACTTTCTGGGCTGATGGCATACCTAACATTTACATTGTAATAAAATTTTAAATAAACTATTAAACAGAAGGTTAGCATGTTACTAAGAATTGAACTCAAGAATTTATTTCTAAAAATGTTTCTGGGTCCCATAAAGAACAAAGAAGCATTTTAGTCACTAAAATGATAGCACAGTGCTTTGTTGGGATGTGTGCCTATCTGCCTAGAAAAAAGACCAACTCACGCTGAGACAGTAGACTACATCCTGGAAAGCTGTGTGAAGTGACACCTTAACAGTGTGACTTTCAGTCAATGTTTTGTATTTGGTCCTGCCCATTGATAATATGCCGTTTGTGAAAGTGCTTCTAAATGCTTTTACAATTCAGAATGAACCCAACACTTGGGAATCTCTGTTAATTAACTTAAGCTCTGTTCTTCTACCTTTTATAGCTGTGAGGTTATAGAAATTCCAGTGGATGAGATCTTTGCTCTTGCTCAAAAAATATCTCTTTAACAGTTGATTCCTATTCAAACAAAAATTATCAGCAAGGCTATGGTCTTCCCAGTTGCAATATATGGCAGTGAAAGCTGGACCATAAGAAAGGCTGAGCGCCAAAGAATTGAAGCCTTTGAACTATGGTGCTGGAGAAGACTCCTGCGAGTTCCTTCGACTGCGAGGCATTCAAACCGGTCAGTCCTAGAGGAGATCAACCCTGACTGCTCTTTAGAAGGCCAGATCCTGAAGCTAAAACTCAAATACTTTGGCCACCTAATGAGAAGGAAGGACTCACTGGAGAAGAGCCTAATGCTGGGAAAGATTGAGGGCAATAGAAGAAGGGGAAGACAGAGAATGAGGTGGCTGGATTGAGTCACTGAAGCATTAGGTGTGAGCTTAAATGGACTCCAGAAGATGGTAGAGGACAGGAAGGCCTGGAGGAACATTGTCCATAGGGTCGCGATGGGTTGGACACGACTTCGCAACTAACAACAACAACATTGCTTAGTTTAAGAATGTTTAATATTTACAACTGCTCAAATCTGTATAGACCCTAACCAAATAGCCAAGTCAAGTAGATAATAGCACCTTTGATGTCTTATACAGCCATCTGATACTGGGAATAATGTCCTTATTTTCCATGTTGAATTTGCCTTAGTACAAAAAAATATGTGCACCATGGCTGCTTTGTATGCATATTATCTTATTCTACTTTGGAAATGAAGGAAGATACATTACTTCCTTAAGCCCTGATCCCTTATTTATTCCTAAGTCATCATTTAAATCTCCTGAGAAGAAATATATCTTTTCAACATTTTCCAGTAAATCATTGGGAACAGTTTGTTGTAATTCACAGTTGATAGGACCAGTAATTGTGCTACTTGTTTCAACAAGAGTATTCAGTGTTTGAAAATGACAGAATTGTCACTGTAGTTTTGTTCTCCTCTTAGATGCCTAATTAATATTGAAGTGCCCAGGAATCATTTTTATATGTTTTGATACTAACATGTTTCCAGCTGTAACTGCGAAGTCATGGGAAAGAATTTGGCTAGAAGCTTAGAGGGACAATTTATTCATCATGAAAAGAAAATGACACTCATAGGACACATCATTTTTTCTGTGTCAATCTGGAGAGACGACTACATATTTACTGGGCTATTTTTCCTGATAAGCTGGAACCAAAAAGTGAGATACACATGTCTTGGGACCATCTTAATATTCTTGATAATGGATTTCAAATCTTGACATGAAAAACTATAACTCTACAGTGAGAAGTGAGCACATGTCCGTCAGTAATTGGTCATATAACATAGTTCAGTTGCTACTTGTAAAAATGGGCATAGTGATTTTCTATGTAGACTTTTCTCTTGATCAAAACATTTTTTGCATCTACTTTTTCTAATAACTTCACTGTTTTTCTATTTAACTGGAAGACTATCTGCTCAGTCACAATGAAACAGTACAATGTTATATAACACTGTTTGCTAATAACAGTACAGTGCACACAGCCTATTTGTAGAGTCTTCTTATCCTTTCTAATATGGCTGGATTTGTCAGGATGAAATTTATCCCTAACTCCATAATAATCTAAAACTAAACCATCATTTGAAAATGAAATCAAGATTCTTGCTGTGAAGGATTTCTTGTTAAATACTAAATAGAACATGGAATGGCCATTTTAAATTCTTAGGGAATATTTTTGATAAAAAATATTTTTTGAGGGAAAAAAAACCAAAATGTTCAACTTTTATTCAAGGTAAGGTATAATTTGACAGCTTTTATAAAGTTTTCTTTTATTAAAAGTAGCATTTAAATGGACTGTCCTTTGTTCTATCGTCATTGTTTCTTGCAGTTGCCTTTTTTCATTATATTTCCTAAATTCATTATATTGTACTCAATAATGTACAAAACACTTCCTGTGTTATATTCAGACTTACATGTTCTTAAAGCTTTCTTTTTTTAATTAGAATCTTGGATATAGTTGTCTTGAATATAATGTAACAGTAATTTCACCTACATTGTGTTGAATCCCATCCTATAATTGTTCGCTATTCAGGCAGTTATTTTCTGTAATTTTTAGTTTTATTCTATCCACATATTACTGAAATACTCTGCTTTACATGGGCTACATTTTATTAACTCCTATTTATGTTTCATTTTATCAGAAGCCCTGAAATGCTTCAGTCTGAAAGGTCATTCTCCATAGAAGGTAGACATTCATCCATAGACTCAAACAGAACTTCAAGTGGCGATATATCACCATATGACAACAACTCTCCAGTGCTATCTGAAAGATCTCTTTTGGCAATGCAAGAAGATATGTCCCTCACTTCTGAGAAGTTAAATAAAGTACCAGAACAGAGCACATTAGGTAGCAATTTTCAGCCAAAATCAAAAGAGAATTCGTTTGGTAGGATCAGCATATACCATAGCTATGAGTATATATTAGTTCTAATATCATTGTGAATATTCTTTTATAGTAAAAACTATTTTTATTTTAAACATAATTTTTCTTAGTGAATTGATTTCCTTAACAGAATAGAGTCAGACTGCTAGGGTTAGACAGATACAGTTTATCAAATTTAAATTTCAGTTCCTAACAGCAAATTTCTGATTTTAATTTAAAGATTGTCTAAGAAAACATTCTTTGAAAATGTTTGATAAGATTTTATAAATATCCAACAATATATCCAGGTGAAAAGATTTTGTTGCAATTGAAAAGGGTCTTTATACATAATGCTCTTCAATTATACTAAAAAGATTCAGAATTCAGTAATTCAGAATAGCAGAGTTTGTACATCAATTCAGATGTACAAAATCAACCTGCTAATACAAAATACATTCCATGGACTTTTAAACTAGAATTATAATGGCATAATTATGCCTGTGGTTAAGTCATAGGTTTAGTGTTCTAGTATATGAACATCTCCATATTTAACCTGGTTAATATCAGTGCAGAAATATAAAACATTTAAAAAATGAAATCAATTCTAATTCTTTGCTAATATTTTGAATTACAGGTATTGTACATTTTTCTTGAATCTTGAATTTTATCTTTGAACTTTTGAAAATCACATCTTTCATTTTTCAGTTGAAGAATGTTTGTGCCAGAAACAATGACAGTATGAAAACTTTTGTGAACCTAAAGAAAATTATTTTGCTTAAAAGGGGGTCCCAATATTTCACTGATTGGTTAAAAATTGGGAAAGGAGTCTGGCAAAGCTGTATACTGTCGCCCTGCCTATTTAACTTATATGCAGAGCACATCATGAGAAAGGCAGGGCTACATGAATCAAAAGTTGGAATTAAGATTGCCAAGAGAAATAACAACCTAAGATATGCAAATGATACCACTCTAATGGCAGAAAGTGAAGAGGAACTAAAGAGCCTCTTGATGGAGAGTGCAAAAGTTGGCTTGAAACTCAACATTAAGAAAACCAAGACCATGGCATCCGGCCCTCTCAATTCTTGGCAAATAGATGGGGAAGAAATGGAGGTAGTGACAGATTTTATTTTCCTGGTCTCCAAGATCACCGCAGATGGGGACTGCAGCCAAGAAATAGAAAGAGGCTTGCTCCTGGGGAGGAAAGCTATGGCAAATCTAGACAGCATACTAAAAAGCAGAGACATCACCCTGCCAACAAAAGTGCATATTGTCAAAGCCATGGTTTTCCCAGTTGCAATGTATGTCCGTGAAAGTTGGACCATAAGAAAGGCTGAGCGCCAAAGAATTGAGGCCTTTGAACTATGGTGCTGGAGAAGACTCCTGCGAGTCCCTTGGACTGCAAGGCGTTCAAACCGGTCAGTCGTAGAGGAAATCAACCCTGACTGCACTTTATAAGGCCAGATCCTGAAGTTGAAACTCAAATACTTTGGCCACCTAATGAGAAGGAAGAACTCACTGGAGAAGAGCCTGGGAAAGATTGAGGGCAATAGAAGAAGGGGATGACAGAGAATGAGGTGGCTGGATGGAGTCACTGAAGCAGTAGGCGTGAGCTTAAGTGGACTCCAGAAGATGATAGAGGACAGGAAGGCCTGGAGGAATGTTGTCCATGGGGTTATGATGGGTTGTACATGACTGCAACTAACAACAACAACAATATTTCATGCTCCTTTTCATCTGAGAATTTCACTGAGTCATTCACTTGGGGATCTATTGCCCATATTGTAAATAAATCCATTGAGGTAGCAAAAGCTCTTGACATCAGATTAAAACATTATTTAGATCCTAGCTGTTGTTTCTGTTCTTTGGTTATGACCCACTAAGATTTTAGCTTGATATCAAGAGTTTTGGCTACCTCTGGCTGCCTTGCTTTCTTGTGACAAAAATAAATTGCAGTTTTATTATATGCTGATGATAACAGTGTTACTGTCACAAATGTCACTTGGACTGAAATAAGGGCTGCGTGTCCTGGCCACTAATGGTTTCCAGGAAGTACTTGAAATTTGATATACTAAAAGATCTTATTTTTGGCAAAATAACCCAGGGTTCCTAACCTGACCATATAACCAATCAAAATCTTTAAATATTTGGGTATGATTTTTAATAACTCTACCAAATGCGGGTCACACTAAAATTATTTAATTCAAAATGCACAAAAATTAGTGGTAGCAATGCAATCCTTCTACTTCACTAGATACATAGCTTCTTTACCCCTCTAGGAAGATTCAGTTTAAATTCTTAGATACTATATTCCAAGTGATCCTATATGTAGCTAACATAGTACAAAGCAGGGAAACAGGTTTGACTAAAGTAGAAATGAGTGCATGGATTTGTATTAATTTCAATGGAAGAGAATATATCTAGCTCATGAAGTATAGAGTCTCTGGTGCTCTCTGACTCTGATTGCCTGCCTATAGACTCGAAGAGCAGGCTGATTAGAGAAATTGAAGGCTGCCTTCCCCTCCCAGTGTAAGTACAGAAGAGGGGTGAATAAAGCTACAGCCTTAAAACAAGTGTGGAGGAGGAAATCCACATTTTCTCTGCAACCAGCAGCACGTAGAGAAAAGCAGCTGAATAAAAGGTGTTTTTTTCCTTCAAAGGGAATGGATGGTTCAGAGGATCAAGAACTATAGAGGCACAACAAAGCCAAACACAATATGAAAAGGTGCAAGTATTCTACATGCTGGCTGTTAACAGAAAAAACAAGAAATTTCAAAAAGGGAAATTAAGGCCTAAAGCAGAACAGGATTTATAGGAAGAAAGCATTATTATAAATAGTAGTATAAAGTAGAGCATTGTAATAGTAATTGAATAGAATAAATAATAAATAAAAAGGTAAAGGTTCCCCCGCACATGCGTGCTAGTCATTTCCAACTCTAGGGGCCGGTGCTCATCTCCGTTTCAAAGCCGAAGAGCCAGCGCTTGTCCGAGGATGTCTCTGTGGTCATGTGGCTGGCATGACTAGATGCCAAAGGCACACGGAACGCTGTTACCTTCCCACCGGAGTGGTCCCTATTTTACTACTTGCATTTTTACGTGCTTTTGAACTGCTAGGTTGGCAGAAGCTGGGACGAGTAACAGGCGCTCACTCTGCTACGCGGCACTCGGGATTCAACCCGCCAAACTGCCGACCTTCTGATCAACAAGCTCAGCGTCCTAACCCACTGAGCCACCGCGTCCCTTGTAGTAACTAGCATAGTAATATAGAAATAATAATAATAATAGAATAAAATGGAATATATTATAATGGCAATAGAAAGCATCCACATATAGATTTGCAAGTTTCACATTGAACTTTTATATCTTCTTTTTTTTTACAAAATAAAACATCTCTTCAGGATCTAAAAACTATAAAAAGAATAACACTATCACACATCAAAAATCTATTAGAAACAATCAACAGACTATTGTAACCACATGATATCATCATAGCACACAAGCCAACTAAAGCCCTCCATCTTAAGTAAACCAAAAGACATAATAACTGAAGAAGAAAAAAAGCAATGCAACATACATTTTAAGGATTATAACAGCTGTTTGTAGGACAAACAGGCAGAACACCAGCAGAATGTGTCTATGAACAGTAACTAGCAGTCAGAAAACATGATGAAACCTGTTTAATCTCACATCATGCAGCAAACTCAACCGTAGTTTCATTTGGGAAGCTGTGCATCCTTGACCAATCTAAATCCAAAAATGCTAGGGAATTCCAAGAAGCTTGATATTCAGACAAATCAGCCATCAATAGATATATAAAAACAAACTGCAGAGATAATTAAAGCAACAAAGGAAACAAAATTACTTAGAACACAGTAGCCTACACCCAAAGAAGCAGGGATTAGCACCAGACAAACAAGCAGAAAACAATACCATAATCAAGGAATTACCACGGAGAAAGCCACACGCTGATTAGTACTGATGATGTAATGAAACTGCAAGCGAACAACCAAACTCAGAGTATCAAGACTCCACATTTGTACTGATGCCTGGATAATTTTTTTGGGGGGGTTCCCCCAGAGGGTCTAGGCCATGTGTGTCAAGCCCACCGCATCAAGTGACGTGTCACGACGTATTGTGACTTTGTTTGCATTGCCAGAGATGCGGAGGACAGGGCCTCCGTATGATGTAACCAGCCCACGGGCCGGCAGCTTGACACCTCTGGTCTAGGGAATTGACTCTTAGCAGATAAGTATAAATTAATGTAGAAAAGTCTTGAAAAAAAGTACAAAATTGTGGTTTCATAAGAGTAGCCATCCTGATAAAGCAGGGGTGTGAAACTGCCAGCCCGCGGGCTGGACACGTCATGCGGAAGCTGTGCCCACCCCATTGCCGGCAATGGCAAAACAGTCCCAATACATTGCGCGACATCACGTGACATCGTGAGGTTGACATGTCTGTGATAAAGGGATAGGGTTGAACATTTCCTGCATTCAAAGTGCTAAAGATTTGAAAACTCAATCTGACTTAAAGTAGTCAATCCCCATTTTTAGGTTTACGATTGTTTTTATTCTATTCAATTGTGTCCATTGCTATGTACCCCAAAGAGTACCAGAATCAGAACTGTCCTCAAGGGAAAATACTTAAATATTCCTTATGGGTTAACATTTTTCCCTTGTGAAGGAGATATTGAGTGCATATTTCATGTCTTTTTACATTGCACCTGTCTTATCCCTCAGACAGATCTGATTTATGTTTTTATTTTGCTATATTTGAAATAATGATTTTAACTATTTTGCTAAATGACAGAATTCTGATAGATTATTGTAACAAAGAATACTACCAATACTAGAGAATATATGTAAATTAGGATTGAACTGTTGGACTCTTGGTTGTTCTCTCAGTTTGGTTAGTTTCTATGGGGTGAGGTTTCTTTCTTGATAATTCTTTAAAAATACCCTTATTAAGGAAAAATCCTCCCACACCAAGACTAGAAGTACAAAATGCTTCAGTCCCCTATATACCAATGATGTTACCTAGCATAGTACATCTGCAGGAAACAGCTAATTTCCGAGAAAACTGAGAACCCAAGTAGCTACTGCTATTTCTTTCTAATTTGTATCTCTATTAAATATTAGGATCACCTACATTCATATTCCTTCTAATCCTATAGATGTATCAGAGGACTGTTTCCACATCTGGGGCACCTGGCATTCAACTGTGAAAAGTGGTTCCAAAGGGCTGGGAATGATAGGTATACATATTGTTTTTGTTTCTATGCATTGAATAATTATCTGATTTGATTATTTATATAATAGTGCTATTTCATTATAGTATTGTACTAGAAGAGGACTGCTAATTCTCTTTCTCCAAAAGCCACCCATTTTATAAAGTATGGTTCAGTGAACTATAGTTTACAAAAGTTTATACCACATTAAATATTTTTTGTGTCTGAGTATCACAGGAGTTTTTACAACAGGTGGGGTTTTTTTGCAAACTTTCAGATATTATGATATTCAAATCAAGGCACAACTATCTGTAGAATAGTTTGCACTATAGAGCAGGACTACTTGTATGGAAATGTTGTGTTTGTATATATGAGTAATCAATAGTAATTCTAGATATCATTCCCAAACCTGATGCAAGATCCCAATGCCCATGTCATTGTAGATTATCTCAAAAACAATGTATGATTTGCTTTATTATTGATCATTCTCTGTGGTTTTTTTAGAGTCATATAGAGACATCTATGACAGCGGCTCCTTGCGGCCAGGGCAGTGCTCCCTTTCTCAAGGGAGCCTGTCATTGTCTTCTCCTCAGTGGCGGGAAAGCAGTACAGAGCTAGATAATGAAAACCAAGTCATCCAGAGGAGTCAGACAACAGCTGCCCTTCCTGGTTGCGGTTTGCATCCCCCTCTGTCTCAAGTCTACAGCACCCCACAGATTGAAGTAGGTAGGAAGAATTCCAGCCAGTCCAATTCAAAACATCATTCACCTGTAAGATATACAGAGAACTTGATGGAGCATGACTCAGATGCAACTTGCCTGCATGCTGCATTTAAGCCATCGCCTCTAAGGCAAGCTGAAGTAATTCGAAAAAACAGACCACCACCTCCTTATCCTGAAACAGCAAAACAAAGCAACTTTTCATCCCTCCAACCAGCAGTATCTTCTACAGGGTATTCATTGTGGAAGCTTCAGAAGACAGACTTATCTGGGGCCCAGGGAATGAGGATCATGACTCAGGTGCCTGAACAACCTACCCAGCACGAGGAGGAACAGAACCAAAATGAAAGAAAGTACTTCTTTCCAGACAGTGAGCAGAACAGTAAAAATTTGTCAGAGACAGACTGGCATGGTTGGCAAAGCGATCGATGGCAAATTTGGGAGATTTTATCACCTGACAATCCAGATGTGCTCCCTGAAACATTAGTATGAGTGGAGAAATCAGCAGGTCTTTTCGAAGTAGGGAAAAGTGGTAATTGTGGATGGGATTTATACTGAATTATTTTTTAAAGTTTTAATAAAATTAAATTTATTAAAAGAATTTTAATAGTGTAAAATTTAGTAACACATTTTGGGATTTTGTAGAAGGAAATGTGAGATGGCAATTTCAGTGCAGACTATTCTGTGAAATATAAGCTGTGTATACAATAAAAATGACCCTGGTGTTGTTAAGATACATTTATGTATCTGCAGCTCAAATGATTGTATATTATGCAGATGTTATGTGCACAATAACATTGTATTTATATGCAGAAAAATAATCTTGAATGCTTTTTTGAAAATATCTTTTAATCATGCACTGCTAATATTAATATACAGTATATTGATATCATTGGAAATGCACAAACTGGCTTCTATGCTTTTAATTAATCTGTTTGTGAAAGTTGTATATTTTCACTGACAAATAAGGTGGAATGAAAACACTAAAAGCCATATATTTTATAGTAAGGAAGTTAAAGAGTATCTAATATACTATTTGCTTGCAAAGAAATTTTAATGACCATATATTTTTACTCTTTTAGAAAGCAATCCCAGTCACCTCTTCATAAACATGTCCATGCCTACACCATATACAAAAAGTTCCCAAAGATTCTTCTACCCATTCCACATTAGGCTTGTAAAATTTTGACATGGATGAGAAAATACAGGAGAGGGTGTTTATAAAGTTTTGTTAAGACTGTTTATGTGACAGACCCTTTTGAATTTTCAATATTTCTTTATAAATATGATCTAAAATCTGACCTTTTCTCCTCATAAGTCCTAAAACTAGATAAAAAGAACCCAGTTAAATAAATGAGCCAAAACCCCTAACCCTTATATATTAAGGGAAATTATCCACAGCTACATATCCAAAGCTACAAAAACTAAGTGAACCTTTGCTTTTCAGTAACTGGTGTGCCCCTGTTGGAGAACAATAACAACTAAATGTTTCCAATAACTGTTGATCCTGCACATTAGCTTGGAGGAATTCTAGCTCATTCCTCCTTAGAGAATAACTTTAGTTCAAGGATGGTAAGCTTCTTTGCATAAATAGTCCTTTCAGGTTTTTCCACAAGCCTTCCATAGGATTACAATCAGGAATTTGATTTAATCATTCTAGACTAACTATTCTTTGGTTGTACAACTTGAGTATCTGGGATCATTGTCTTGAAGCATGACCCACTTTTTTCTGAGCTTCAGTTCATGGACAGTATACTGATATTTTCCTGAAGAATTTGCTGGTACAGTTCAGAATTCTATCCATGATGGTAAACTATCTTGGTTCAGAGGTACAAAGGAGGCTCAAATCATGATACTGCCACTACTATGATTCACAGATAAATTTCTTATGTTACAATATAGTGTTTGCCAAACATAATGCTTTTTAATCAAGCCTAAAAGTTTTATGTTGGCCTCACCTTTCCATAAAACATTCTTTCAATAGACCTCTGGCTTATCTATGTGGTCTTTTGCAAATTGTAGATGAGGTGAGCAGCAATGTCAGCTTTATTTTTTATATATCTCCTTTGTATGAGCTATGACAACTTTCTACATACCCAGAATCCTGTTCTTTAAATAAGCCAGGACCTTCCATACTCAAACTTGATTATCATCCCATGGATTGAAACACCTGACTGATAATCCTAGGGGTTCATATACTGTACATGTTTTAAATCATTTTCCAATAAACAAATGGACAAATATAATGTTTTGACTCATTCATTTAATTGTGTTTTTACCTAGTTTTAAGACTTTTCTGGAAAACAAATAATGTTTTAGATAGAACATATCTATGCAGAAATATTAAAAATTCAGAAGAGTTCACAAATTTTTATTTGTACTGTACTGTATGTTTTTATATGTATTCATGAGACCTGGATTCCTGACAATTAACTAAAAATATTTTCCTTTTTTAACCAACACTGTTGGTTAAAAATTCGTAAAATATTGATAGAATTCCACAAGATTATTCCAGTGCAATGTTGTATTTGTTAAATGTCAAAATTCTGTGCTTTAAAAGTTTTACTATCGGACTTCTGGTTTGTCACGCAGCCGATATGGACGGCTGGGAGTCTTGCTGTCTCTCCCCCATCCAGTTTCGCATCACTGGGGGGACCCTGAAAAGGGCCAAAAGTCGCCCTGAAGAGGCAACCAGCAAGGAGGGGCGCCACTGGATCACGGGAGAGCTGCAACTCTCCCGTTGGACCTGGCGATCCCTCCAAACCGGCGGATGAAAGGACCGGCCATTATGGCTCGTCCCTAGGCTGTGAACAGCCGAAGACACATTTCCCACCATGCAACTCTTAAAGCAGCACGGAAGAGACTGGATGAGATCTACCTCTTTTACACCCTAATTACTTTCTGTAACTCCTTAAGCTGCTAAGCACTTTCCCCGCTGCAGTGAAGGAAGGGGGATTTCAGCCCTCCCTCCAGAAAGAGCTGCAATTAAATACCCAGGGGCATTTTAAACGTTGAAAAAGTAACTGAATCCCAATTGGAACTTTATTTCTCAAAGCATGTGGATTGAAATATTTTTTATTTCCTATTTTTCATTGTCTACTTCTGTTGGAAATCTGGATTCTTTCTTATGAAAAAAAAACGATTAAGACAACTTTGGGACTCAAAGGGAAACTTTAAAAGGGGCCTGGCTGACTGCCCAGGGAAATAGATAAGATACATAATCTTGAGAACTTCGAAATAACAGCTGTGAAAGGCTTTGTGTTCCCTATTTAGAAAAAAAAATCTTTCTCTTGGATTTTCTAAGTGTAAAGCCTTTAGTTTAAAATACCAACATGGAAGAAGACCAGGAACAAAATTTATTTATAGATGAAGATCAACAAACTCTTGCTATGTTAAAAACACTAATCCAAATTATTACCACAACCAGTGAAATACTAAGAGGCTATGTGAAGGAACAAGAAGACAGCCCAGATATGAAAGCCCAAACTTTGACCACAATTAAAAAACCATCTATACAAAATGCAATAGAAAAAATGAAACATTCAAGTACCATGACAGAAGAATCTACTATTAAACAAATATTGATATTTGAAAATCCAGAAAAGACATTGACAACCTGGAAAAAGGAAAAGGTTACTTATACAATTCAGAAGGATCTAGAGGATCTAGAAAAAGAACAGTTGGATGAGAAGACAATTCAGAACAACTACATCGATATGGAAGAATAAAGAGATGATCCATTAGATCTACAAGTCCTCTCAAAAAATGGCAATCGGATGGTTTTGCCAATATCAATTAATATACATGATATTACAAGGAGATTGGTTTGATGACCCAAAAACAAGGACATGGAAGATGATTTTGCAAAGGAAAAAAGCTAGAATAAGAAGAATGGAGTTTCGACCATCTTATTGAAATTTGAAACAGAATGTACTTAAATAGATAAGATGTGTATGTTGAACACAAGACATTGTTATGAACTGAGATAAAGAAAAAAATTTGGTCATTAAAATTTAGCAGTATAAATACTAATAGCTAATTTGAATATTGATTTGCATAAAGGTCATGTAAAGGTGAATAATGTAGATAAGCTAAAAACCTATTGTTGAAAATAATAAATAGGTCTATATGGAATGTTAAAAACGAAAATTATCAGTTTAAGCAAGAGATAGCAGATACAAAGAGGAAGAGAGGAAGCATTAAATATTAAAATAAAAAGAAATTTTGATTACTACTTAAAAAAAATTGAAAATTAGCAAAAAGGAAGGATATCATATTGTATCCTTAATTATTGACATAGAGGGTGAGAAGTTAAGTAAATGGGATGTGTATTTTGAATATTAGATTTTGTGTGGAAAGGTGATAGATGAATTGGGAATATACTAAAAATCTTGGGAATGAAATATCAAACGTTAAATCTAAATGTTAGTGGACATTAAAATTGAAAAATCTATTAGGTCATTGATAAAAGGTCTAAAAGATTGTATGTTAAAACAATTAGAATATGTGTAAACAAAAACTATGGATATATGTAAGAAAGTTATTTTCTATGTGATGGATAGGATAAAACTTGTCTTTTAATTTACAAATAGTATATATGAAGGGAAAAAGAGAGGAAATATTTATGGTAGCAATTTGAAATCTGTACTAATGATATCTGTATGTAATTGAATTACTGCTACCCAGCCACCACGTTGCTTTTCAAATATGTGAATGTAATATCAGAAAATCAATAAAATTTGCAAAAAAAAAGTTTTACTATCATTCAAAATGCCTTCCTTAAATTTCAGTGGAATTTTACCTAGTAGTGTCTTTTAAATTATTTCTTGTGCAATAGAATAAAGTTCTTGCAGAAAAATTGTTTCTATTTATTGAGTCAAACATTTTGTGCATATATCCATGAAAAGTACTGTCAACAGTAGCACATAATTGTTATTTGAAGGGATGAGGTAATTGAAAGCTTTCGCTTAAGGGATCATTTCAGTGGTAGCACCAAGTGTAGGTGTTTTCATGTGAAGAGCAGAATAGAGAGCTGACATGCTTCTTTCTATTTACTAAGTGGGCATGAAATGATCTCTTTGGGCTCTTGCATTCTGTTTACAAAACAAAGTTATAAATAAAGTTATAGAATAATTACATACAGCCTTAATGCACCATGACACCTTGAAAATTTGCAGCATCAAGCCTCAATGTCTTCATCGAGCCAAGCACAATTAGTTCTATTTTACAATTCCATACCAGCAATGGAAATAGGCATTCCCTGCATGGATGTAATTAAACTCTTCAGAGATAAGGTTGGATGTTACCTGTTCTGTGAAGTGCAAATTTGCAGCTATCAAAATGTTACTCAAATATGTCCAGTCAACAAATTCCAAGCTGCTATTTCACATGCCCAGATGTGCTCTTTGGCTCATAAAATAACTTTATGCCATTATGGTCAATTGAAATAAAATCCAATTTAAGACACTGAACTTTCCATACAATATCTGTCATGTCAGAACCATGACAATAGCTCAGTCAGAAATAAAGCATATGTAAACTTGCTTAACAGCTCATTCAATGACCTAAGTGATAATGGTACTGAAAAGGGAGATGTACAGTATAATCAATTTGTGAATTTGCAGCTATTGCAGCATCCCACAGTCATGATCACAGTTTGGATGCTTGACAATCTGCATTTATGACAGTTGCAGCATCTGTTACATGATCACCATTTATGTCCTTCACATGGCTGTGATTTGTGATTTCCTGCCAGCTTCCCCACTGAATGTACTTGGCTCCCAACAAGCAAAGTCAGTAGGGAAGCTGGCAAGAAAGCACAAGTTACAGCTATGTGATATTGTGTTTAATGACTGCAGCTGGAACAGACATAAGTGGGGCATGGCTGTGGGATGTTTTACTTGTTGATTACATTGCTTAGCAGTGGGGCTTCCAGACCTCACTTACTCTTTTTGTACATGAGTTGAAAGGCACTGCAGCGGGAGTTCTCACTCAGAAACTAGGCTCAAGGTTTTGGTACTACTATGTGCCTTCACAGGATGGCCTGAGGATTTTGCTTGCAGGATTCATAAAGACCATTAAGTAGTAAAAGTCCTACTGTAAGAAATTATTCCTAGGTTTGGGCTGCCAAATAGTATATTGTCTGATTCTGGCCCACATTTCACAGCTAAGATGATGCAACAATTGTGTGGAACAGATGTCTGCCATGATTTTTTTCTTGCTAAATATTTGCAGGAAGCTGCATCTGTTGGGTTGGGCCTGCCTGGATCTATGTGAAAGAGTAGACAAGTTTTTTTTCCAAGTGCTACTGTCCATCTACACCAGTGTTACAGTCCAGAACCTGACTTCATCATTCCAGACTGAAGGTTGCAGATCCACTTGACTCTGTTTGGACTGTCCAAGCTGTGACAGACACCTTAGATCACGGGTATCAAACTGCCGGCCCATGGGCTGGTTGCATCAGGCAGAGGCCACGCCCACCCCAGTTCCGGCAATGCAAAAAAAGTAGTGATATGTCACATGACGCGGCAAATTTGACACCCATGCCTTAGATCTACGGTTGCTGGATAAAAGTTTGTATTTCAAACTTTCTGTTTATTTTTTTCTTTTTAGGACATTGTGTGTTATGAAGAACTTTCTCCCTGTGTATGAGATATAATAAGTTGTAATTTTCCATAGTGTAGGCTAGCATATAGCTTATGAATGACATATCCAATTTATATAAGTTTTATTTTTTTATTCTAACTACGTAGGGTTAATATTTTAAAGAATAGCCACTTTATTATATATCCAAAGCACAGCCATGTTTAACCGATGCCTGAACTCTGCTAAAGCTATGACATACATAGCTTCTGGCTAGAAGGTCATGCCGGCCACATGACCATGGAGATGTCCTCGGACAAGCGCTGGCTCTTCGGCTTTGAAACGGAGAGTCGGAAATGACTAGCATGCATGTGCAGGGGAATCTTTACCTTTACCTTTAAGGACCTGCATTAATTAATCCTCCCAAGAAAGCAGAACACTTGAAACTTGCATTGTCTCAAAAGGAACTTTTATTGGAAGTTATTGATGGCAGGAGAGTAAGGCAGGATCTGAGGATTTCCCACATGAAACTTTACATTAAAAGAACCCTTTCAAACCCCACCCCAAATGTCCAACTGGCTGGTTTGAATTGAACCAATCCAACCAGCAATAAGGCAGCATTCTCAAGGCTGTCAGATTCCACCCTTTTCTTCTCTGCTTGGGCTTTGTAGGCTTCTGTAGATTCGTCTAAGGCTTTTCTGATGACTGGCCACATATTTTGCAATTGTGTGATCCATTCCTTAAGGGACAGGATGGTAGGTTCATTGGCAGGTAATTCAAGTATCAGGTTGAAACTCTGTCCTGTAGCCACTTGGAAAGGTGTGTAATCAGTACTGGAATGCACTACATTGTTATAGGCTATTTCAGCAAACGGTAGCAGGTCAGAAGCAATTGTCCTGTTGATAGTTGATAGATGAAGCACCTCAGGTATTATTCTAGTACTGAGTTTGTTCGTTCTGTCCTCCCATTCATTTGAGGATGATGACTAGATGACAGGCCTTCATTGGTTCCCAATAGGTCCAAAAAGGCTCTCCAGAACTTGGAGGTGAATTGGATCCCTCTATCTGAGATTATGCTTTTTTTTTTTTTTTGGCCCAAGATGGCGACGGACGCAACCTAAGCTTCGGGCGCTCTTCGAGGGCTCCAAGGAATTCGCTTAGGGAGGCCCACGGTATGGACAGGCGACTCTGGGGGTGGGGGAGTTAATAAACAGCTGCTGGGCGCTATTCTTTGCGGCGCTGAGCCCCCCCCTCCAAACTAGCGGCGCTGGAGAACTGCCGCCTGCCGACCTGTCGAGCTCTATTATGGCGCCGAACGCTGTTGCAGCGCCGTGAAGCCCGGGACGCCTTGCCTGATTTTTCTCTTCTGCCGGCTTGCCGAGGTGACTCTGGGGATTGGGAGGACTCTGGAACAGCTGCTGGGCGCTGCTCCTCGTGGCGCTGAGCCCCCCCCCTCTGAACTGTCAGCTTGCTGCTCTGAACTGGCGGCTCTTGAGAACTGCCTGCCTGCCGATCTGCCGAGCTTCGCTATGGCATTGAGCACTGCGACAGCGATGTGAAGTCTGGGATGCCTTCCTTGCTTCCTTCTTCTGCCGGCTTGCCGAGGCGTCTCTGGGGATTGGGGGGATTTTAAAACAGCTGCTGGGCGCTGCTTTTTGTGGTGCTGAGCCCCCCCCTCCGAGCTAGCGGCTTCTGATTTGAACTAGTGGCGTTTGAGACTTTGCCTGCCTGCCGACCTGCTGTTCTCCGCTATGGCGCCGAGAAGTCCGGGACGCCTTGCCCTGCCTTCCCTCTTTCTGCCTGTTCGCCGTGAATACCCTCTGCTTGTCGGAGGGGCAGCGGCGACGATCCCCACCGGTCAGAGATCTTCTTACGATCACCAGCTGGCTGGCGCCGTTTTTGGCGGCGCGGAGCCTTTTTCTCCTCCCGGATGGTGGCTGCAGATGGTGGGCCTGGTCATCGGCCCCGGCGGACATGTTGGCGAATTCCCGGACTTAATACATCTGCTGGGATTGCCTCTCTCCGCCGTTAGAAGATTGCCTGGACTGGCGGATGGGTGCTTGGGAAAGAATGTTCCTGTTCTTCCCCCCCCCCGACTGGTGGCGCTGGCCGGAGATGCGAGGATTGACAGAGGCCTGGCCTGCCTGTTCTTACTTTTCCGGCTGACAGTCAGGCATTATGGCTAGCTCCATGCCTGATGGGAATTAAGATCCCTCCTATTGATAGTCCAGTGTGGCTGGGACCGGACCGTGGTGGGGGGACGGTTTTGGACTGGCCAGTAACCACCTCACTGGTGTGAGAGACCAGTTGGGGTGGCCCTGGCTCAGGATCCCCTTTTCTCTCTCTGCTCCTGATTGGACTCCTCAGCCGGAGTGAGAGGACGACTGAGGTTGTCCCTTGGATTTCCATCTCAGGTGAGAGCTGAGATGGCTTTGCAGACTAGGAGTGGTGCCTACTGGACTTTTTTACCATCTATACACCATCACTGAGCGATCCTTGGACATAGTCATAACATCTGCCCTAAAGACTATCCCAGCGCAGTATGATTTATCATTATTCCGGAGCGGACTTGTATGCCCTTAGGGCAGTTCCTGCCTCATGGGCGCGACCTGTCGCCTGTTTCCATACTCCCCTTAATGACGATCCCAAGCTTTGGGATTCCGAGAGGTGGCTGGGCTTAGATAGGGGCCTCGAGTCAAGACATGCTAAGAGGCCCCTGATAAAATTTTTAGCCGGTTATTTTAAGAGGTTAGGGAGGGGGAGGGAGGGGGGGGTAGGGAGGGAATCTTTAACCGGCACTCAGTCTGGTCCTGTTAGAGGTCCTGACGGGACGGGGTCGGGGGAGGTGGCTGCTGGTTCTGGGAATGTGGGGGTGGGGCTTCAAATCCCCACGGCGATAGAGAATGGCAGCAGGTGTTTGCGCGGAGGGCCATATCAACATCTGGGATCGCGCCCCCGCTATCTCCGAGCGGTGGCGCGCTCCGACCCTCCGGTTAGCACCCTCCTACCCGGGGATGAGGGTGATCAGGCCCCTGAGCTCAGGTTGGTCTATTTTAACGCTAGATCCGTAGTTAACAAAGCTCCCCTCATCCGTGATCTGATCGAGGAGGAATGTGCGGATCTAGCGTGCATCACGGAAACTTGGTTGGGTTCGGAGGGAGGGGTGCCTCTCACCGAGTTATGCCCGCCAGGTTTCCGGGTGCTGCACCAGCCACGGGCTCAGGGCAGGGGTGGTGGGGTGGCAGTGGTTATTCGGGAGACTTTGTGTCCCCGGGAGGCCACCATTGTCCAGATGGCCGGGAGTGAATCCCTCCTCTTGAGATGTGGTCCTCGGGTTCAGTTGGGCTTGTTGCTCACATACCTGGCGCCCAGCTGTGTGGCAACAGCCCTGCCTGAGCTGCTCGACACCCTCTCAGGGTTGGCGGAGTTCCCCAGGCTTATAGTCCTGGGTGACTTCAACCTGCCATCACTGGGGGGGTCGTCGGAGTTAGCTCGGGAGTTCATGGCTTCCATGACAGCCATGGGCCTGACCCAGGTTATTGAGGGCCCTACTCACGAGGGGGATCATACTCTCGACCTGGTGTTCCTGTCTGGACAGTGGTTGGATGATCTGGGAGGGGGTTCTCCGTCCATCACCCCTCTGTCATGGTCAGATCATCACCTCCTGAGGCTGGTTTTCCGTCATGCCATCCCCCACCGCTGGGCGGCAGAACCGACCAGGTGGTTCCGCCCCAGGCGCCTAATGGACCCGGACCGGTTCCAGAGGGCGCTTGGGCCGATACCTATCACCCTTACCCACAGCCCAGTCGATGCTCTGGTGGAGGCCTGGGAAACGGCTGCCACCAGGGCACTCGACTGTGTTGTACCCATGCGACCTCTGACTCGGCGCAGATCCCGCTGGGCTCCATGGTTCTCGGTGGAGCTCCGGGAGATGAAGCGTCGGAGACGAGGTCTAGAGAGCGGTTGGAGATCCAGCCGATCCGAATCCGACCGATTGCAGTTAAGAACCTTTATAAGGTCTTATCTTGCGGCGATAAGGACGGCGAAGTCTAACTACTTTGCCGCCCTTGTCGCGTCCGCAGATAATCGCCCGGCCGCCCTGTTTAGGGTGACTCGCTCCCTCCTTAACCAGGAGGTGAGGGAGGATCCCTTGCAGGGACGAGCCGAGGAGTTCAGTCATCATCTGACGGACAAAATCGCTCGGATCCGGACCGGCTTGGACTCTGACTGGGCAGAGTCTGATGTGGAGGAATCAGGCGGTCTTGAGCATGTTATCTGGACTGAGTTCGACCCTGTTTCCCCTGATGATGTGGACAGGATCATGGGGAGACTGAGCTCCACCACCTGTTTGTTGGATCCGTGCCCCTCCTGGCTAGCTTATGCGGCTCGGGAGGGAACACGAGGCTGGTTCCATGCAGTAATAACTGCTTCTTTGAAGGAGGGTGTCTTCCCTGCCGCCTTGAAGGAGGCGGTGGTGAGACCCCTCCTCAAGAAGCCTGCTTTGGACCCGGCTGTTTTAAACAACTATCGTCCAGTCTCCAACCTTCGCTTTCTGGCGAAGGTTGTTGAGAGTGTGGTGGCGCATCAGCTCCCTCTGTTCCTGGAGGAAACTGATTATCTGGACCCGTACCAATCGGGCTTCAGGCCCGGACACAGCACGGAGACGGCATTGGTCGCGCTGGTGAATGATCTCTGGAGGGCTAGGGACAGGGGTTGCTCCTCTGTCCTGGTCCTATTAGATCTCTCAGCGGCTTTCGATACCATCGACCATGGTATCCTGCTGCGGCGTCTCAGGGGGTTGGGAGTGGGAGGCACCGTTCTACGGTGGTTCTCCTCCTACCTCCAGGGCCGCTCGCAGTCGGTGTTGACAGGAGGGCAGAGATCCGCCCCGAGGTCTCTCATTTGTGGAGTCCCTCAGGGGTCGGTTCTCTCGCCTCTCCTGTTCAACATCTATATGAAGCCGCTGGGCGAGATCATTCGTGGTTTTGGGGTGGGGTATCACCAGTACGCTGATGATACCCAACTTTTTCTTTCCACCCCGAACCAACCCAGTGATGCCCTCTCCATGATGTCCCAGTGCCTGGAGGCGGTTCAGGTCTGGATGGGGAGAAACAGGCTTCGTCTCAATCCCGCCAAGACTGAGTGGCTGTGCATATCGGCGTCTCGGGTTAACCAAGTTATTCCACCTCTAATGATGGGGGGTGAGGTGTTACCCCCCGTTGATAGGGCTCGCAACTTGGGCGTCCTCCTGGATTCACGGCTCAATTTTGAAGATCACATAGGAGCCGTGACCAGGGGGGCTTTTGCACAGGTTCGCCTGGTGCGCCAGTTGCGTCCCTATCTGGACCGAGACGCCCTACGCACAGTCACTCATGTGCTTGTGACCTCCCGTTTGGACTACTGTAACGCTCTCTACATGGGGCTGCCCTTGAAGACCACTCGGAGGCTTCAACTGGTGCAGAATGCGGCCGCGCGAGTTGTAATGGGGGTCTCCCGATACTCCCATGTAACACCTCTACTCCGCGAGCTGCATTGGCTTCCGGTTGCCCTCCGGGTGAAATTCAAGGTGCTGGTTATTACCTATAAAGCCCTACATGGCCTGGGTCCGGGTTATTTGAGGGAACACCTGCTGCCGGCATCAAACGCCCTTCGCCCAGTGCGCTCCCACAGGGAGGGTCTGCTCAGGGTTCCGCCGGTGAGAGATTGCCGGCGGGTGACACCCAGGGATAGGGCCTTCTCAGTGGGAGCGCCTGCCCTCTGGAACCAGCTGCCGGTGGAGTTGAGGACTGCTCCCGACCTCCGATCATTCCGCCGGGGCCTGAAGACCTGGCTCTTTGAGCTCTCGGGCCCAGGCTGAGGAGAAAATTTTAACTGGGGTTTTTAGTGTACAGGGTGAATTTAATGCTTTTTAACTGGTTTTAACTTTTGTATGTTTTGATTTTTAATTCCCTGTAAACCGCCCTGAGTCCTCAGGGAAAGGGCGGTATACAAATGCAACTAAATAAATAAATAAATAAATGTAGCTGATAGATATGTTGTACAAACATCTTAGCCAAGGATTTTGCAGTTGGAATTTTCTGGCAAGGAATGAAATGGACTTGCTTGGAGAATAAATCCGTTACTACCCAAATGACACTGTTTCTTGCGCTTTCTGGTAGCTCTACAATAAAGTCCATAGAAATCTCTCTCCAGGGTGCTGAAGGTTTTGCATCCAGCTGCAGGAGACCATATGGGGCAACTGGCCACATAGCTCTCAATGTCTTTTTTTAGAGATGGCCACCAACACTGCCTCTTTATGAGGTGGAAGGTTTTCACGAACCCAAAATGTCCTGATTGGGAATGGCGGCAGATGGATGAACAGAGGGCCATATCGTAATCTGGGATTGCACCCCCAATATTTTCGAGCTGTGGCGCGCTCCGACCCTCTGGTTTCCACCTGTTTTCCCAGGGGAGGGGGAGGGCATATACGTGAGCCCAGGCTGATTTATTTGAATGCCAGGTCTGTTATGAATAAAGCTCCCCTCATCCATGAATTGATCGAGGAGGAAGACGTAGACCTGGCATGCATTACGGAAACTTGGTTGCTCATGTACCTCTCTCCCAGCTGCGTGGCAACAGCTCTGCCTGGCCTACTCGACGCTCTCTCGGGGTTGGCGGTGGAATTCCCCAGATTTTTGATGCTGGGGGATTTTAACCTACCTTCCCTGGGGTGTGTCAGGGGTGGCCCGAGAGTTCATGGCTTCCATGATGGCCATGGACCTGACCCAGATTATTCAGGGCCTGACCCATGAGGGGAAAAACACGCCCGACCTTATTTTTATCTCCGGGCAGTGGCTTAATCATCTGGGTGGGGTTTCTCCATCTGTACAGCCCCTTTCATGGACAGATCATCATCTCCTGCGGCTAGGCCTCCGTCATACCACCTCCTGCTGCTGGGAGGCGGAACCGACCAGGTGGTTCCGCCCCAGGCACCTGATGGACCCAGAAAGGTTTCAGACGGCGCTTGGTTTGATTCCTGCCTCCCTCTCCCACAGCCCGGTCGAGACCTTGGTCGACACCTGGCAATGGGCTGCTTCTGAGGCTCTCGACCGTGTTGTTCCTTTGCGGCCTCTGACCCGGCGCAGGTCCAGGTTGGCTCCATGCTTCTCCATGGACCTACGGGAGATGAAGCACTGGAGGAGGGGCCTAGAGAGCGTTTGGAGATCCAGTCGGTCTGAATCTGACTGAGCACAGTTAAGATCTTTCACTAGATCTTATCTTGTGGAAATGGAGGTGGCGAAGCGTACTTACTTTGCCGCCCTCATTTCGTCCACAGATAATTGCCCAGCTGCCCTGTTTAGGGTGACCTGCTCCCTTTTAAATCAAGGGAAAGGGAAAGATCCCTTGCGGGGATGGGCCAAGGAGTTTAGCCAACATCTGTTAGACAAGATCGCTCAGATTCGGACCGGTCTGGACTCCGATTGGGCGGTATCTGACGAGGGGGAAGCGACAGGTCTGGCCAATATTATCTGGGAGGAGTTTTACCCTGTGACTCCGGATGAAGTGGACAGGATCATGGGTAGACTAAGTGCCGCCACGTGTTTATTGGACCCGTGTCCCTCCTGGCTGGTTTATGCGGCTCGGGAGGTTACACGAGGCTGGCTCCAGGCAGTGATCAATGCTTCTTTGAGTGAGGGGTGCTTCCCTGCCGCCTTGAAGGAGGCGGTGGTGAGGCCCCTCCTCAAGAAACCTGCTTTGGACCCAGCTATTTTAAATAATTTTCGTCCTGTCTCCAACCTTCGCTTCCTTGCGAAGGTTGTTGAGAGCGTGGTGGCACGGCAGCTCCCTTTGGTCCTGGAGGAAACTGAGTATCTGGATCTGTACCAATCGGGTTTCAGGCCCGGGTACAGCACAGAGACGGCATTGGTCGCGCTGGTGGATGATCTCTGGTGGGCTCGGGATAGGGTTTATTCCTCTATCCTGGTCCTATTAGGTCTCTCAGCGGCTTTTGATACCATCGACCATGGTATCTTGCTGCGACATCTCCGGGGGTTGTGAGTGGGAGGCACTGTTTTATGGTGGTTCTCCTCCTACCTCTCGGGCCATTCGCAGATGATGTTGGCAGGAGGTCAGAGGTCAACCCTGAAGCCCCTTGATTGTGGGGTGCCTCAGGGGTTGGTCCTCTCTCCCCTCCTGTTCAACATCTACATGAAGCCACTGGGTGAGATCATACGCGGTTTCGGAGTGAAGTATCATCAATATGCTGATGATACCCAGCTTTTCATCTCCACTCCGAACCAACCAAGTGATGCCCTTGATGTGATGTCCCATTGCCTGGAAGCGGTACGAATCTGTATGGGGAAGAACAGGCTCCAACTCAACCCGGCCAAGACTGAGTGGCTCTACGTGTTGGCATCTCGTGTTGTCCAAGATTTACCATCTTTGGTTATGGGGGGAGAGGTGTTGCCTCCCATTGATAGGGCGCGCAACTTAGGCATCCTCCTGGATGCACGACTCAATTTAGAAGATCATATAGGAGTCGTGGCCAGGGGGGCATTTGCCCAGGTTCGCCTGGAGCGCCAGTTGCGCCCCTATTTGGACCAAGATGCCTTACGTATGGTCACTCATGCACTCGTTACCTCCCATGTAGATTACTGCAACGCTCTCTACATGGGGCTGCCCTTGAAGACCACCCGGAGGCTTCAGCTGGTGCAAAATGCGGCTGTGTGGGTTGTGATGGGAGCATCCCAATACTCCCATATTACACCCCTCCTGCGTGGGCTGCATTGGTTGCCGGCTGCCCTCCGGGTGAGGTTCAAGGTGCTGGTTCTTACCTATAAAGCCCTACATGGCTTAGGCCCGGGATATTTACAGGACCATCTGCTGCCAGGAACGACTTCCCATTGCCCTGTGCGCTCACACAGGGAGGGTCTCTTCAGGGTGCCGTTGGCCAGACAATGTCGGCTGGCGACCCCCAGGGGGAGGGCCTTCTCTGTCGGGGCGCCTGCCCTTTGGAATCAGCTCCCCCGAGAACTTCAGATGGCCCCAGATCTCCAGTCCTTTCGTCGCGACCTAAAGACATACCTTTTCCAACTGGCCGACCTGGACTGACGACGGGGTTTTTAATTTTGTTTTAATTTTTATTGGTTTTTAGTAGGGCTTTGTAAAATTTAATCTCTTTTAATATTTGTATTTACTGTTTTTATAGTTGTTTTATTGTTGTTAGCCGCCCTGAGTCCTTCGGGAGATAGGACGGCATACAAGTCCCATAATTAAATTAAATTAAATTAAATCATGCAGAGCTGCATGAACTTTAGTCTCTAGCTCGTAGGGATGTATAATTTTCCCCCTACCCAGGGTAACCCTTCTTGCATCGAACAGGTTTTTGTGGCTGAGGAATCACTCATCCTTCTCCAAGGTTTCCATTGATGGGACACTTTCTGTTTGCGCCCTCGTAATGACTGGGGCTGCCAATTGCTTTGTGGGTATCAGCAGCTTGACTATTTCAGCTTTCATGGTGTTGTATTGTGGCATCTGTGACAGGACATCTGCCAAAATGTTTTTCCCCCCCAGGCAAATCCCAGAGTGTAAAATTGAACCTGTGGAAGTGCTGAGCCCATCGGTCCTGTTTAGGGGACAGTTTCCTGGGCAGTCTTTAGTGGTTTGAGGTTTTTATGATCAGTCCATACTTGGAAAGGGATTTTGTTCCCTTCCAAGAAGTGCTTCCAGGTGAGGAGGGCCCAACGCACCACACAAGGTTCCTTCCTTCAGACGGCCCATCGCTGTTCAGTTTCTGTGAGTTTCCTTGAGGTGTAAGCACAGGGTCGCAACTGGCTTTCCTAGTTTTCCTGGTTTTCTTGGAGCAGTACTGCATTACATCACTGGCACATTTGGCTTTGTGGAGCCATGACTAATTTTACATGCTCAGTTTTCATTTCAGTGTAGATTAATATGTAATCCAGGTGGCCCCTTGTACAAATGCTCTTGGATGACCTTGCATAAATACCGTGGGTGCTCCCTGTAGCCCAAATGGAAGTAATTTGAATTGGGAAAACCCCAGGGGACAGTTGAAAGTGGTTTTTCACTCATACGCCTCCTTGATTCTAACCCACTAATATACCTCTCGTAGGCCTAGCTTGGAGAAAATCTTCCCCTTTGAGAGGTGCATGTCTTTCATGAGGGGTAAGGGGTACACATTGTCAATGCACACAGCATTCAAAAATCTATAATCCATGCAGAGACGAAGAGACCCTTTTCCCCCCCCTCAAAATGGCACCGAAGCGGCCATTTTTCTAGCCAGTTGAATGAAACTGCTCCAAATTCTTATCTATGAATTTGTGCACCTTTTCTAACTCTTCTCAGAAGGAACCATTAATCTGTTTCCAAAGCCTGTCTGAGCTCCGCTCCTGCTTTGCTATCTAGGGACTTTGGTTTCTTTGCTTGCAAGCGTGTGGTTACTGGAGCCGCTAATTGTTTACATGGCATGAGGTGGTCCACCACTTCTGTTTTGGTGGTGTTATACTGTGGCAACCTTGAAAAAGCATCTGCTAAGAATCTAAAGACAGTTCTCCCAAAGTTTGTACAGTTTGTGCAATTTTCCACCAGAGGGAAGAACACTCTAGACCATGTGTACTCTAATCTGAAACAGGCATACACAGCATTCCCACTCCCCCACCTGGGTACATCCAACCATCTTTCACTCCTGTTGTGCCCAAAGTATGTCCCTCTCAGGAAAAGAACTCAGGCAGTCATGAAAAGAGTCAAAACCTGGCCAGTGGGTGCTTTCAGTCAGTTGCAGGACTGCTTTGAAACCACTGACTGGAATGTATTCAAAGATCAAGACCTGAGCATATACATGGATGCCGTACTCTCTTATATCAAAATATGCACTGACAGTGTGACAACAGAAAAGTGCATTAGAGTTTACAGGAATTACAAACCCTGGATGACTGCAGAGGTACAAACACTCCTGAGAGCCCGGGATTCTGCCTTTAAGGCAGGGGACAGGGACACATACAGAGAGGCCAGGGCAAATCTCAGAAAAGGCATTAGAATGGTGAAACAACAATATAAACACAAGGTGGAGAACCACCTAGCAGACAACAATCCGAAGCAAGTATGGCAGGGATTGCAGCACCTAACCAACCACAAGGGCAATATGAGGAACACAGTTAATACCGATGCCTCGTTGGCAGAGGAGCTGAATATCTTCTTCGCTCACTGCGAGGTGAAAAGACCAGACCCCATAGCCTCTGCTAGCCGGCCTTCTGATTCTCAGCCACTCACCCTGTGTGAACATGAAGTGAGAGCTGTTTTGAAGGCTATGAATCCCAGCAAAGCTGCAGGCCCAGATGGGGTGCTGGGGATAGTGGTTAAGAACTGTGCTGACCAATTAGCAGGAGTCCTAACAAGGATCTTTAACATCTCCTTGCAAACAGCATGTGTACCATCATGCTTGAAAGCAGCTACCATTGTCCCAGTCCCAATGAAAACAGCAGTTGACTGCCTGAATGACTACAGACCTGTTGCATTAACATCTGTAGTGATGAAATGCATCGAAAGACTGGTTTTCCAACATCTTAGGACATGCCTCCCACTGGACTTCGACAAACATCAATTTGCCTACAGGAGGAACAGGTCGACAGACGATGCCATAGCTACTGCTCTACACTCTATAGCAAGCCATCTAGAGAAACCTGGAAGCTATGTCAGGATGCTTTTTGTTGATAACAGCTTGGCTTTCCACACCATTTTGCTGAGCACTCTCATTGAAAAGCTGACTGACTTGAATTTTCCCCCTCCATCTGCAATTGGATTCAAGACTGGGACCAGTTACAAACAGTGAGGTTCGGGTTTGTTTTATCCACCCCCCTGAAGCTTTTCACCAGCTCACCACAGGGCTGCGTGCTTAGCCCCTACCTGTACTCATTGTACACATATGATTGTGTATCGTCCGACCCATCTACTGTGATAATTAAGTTCGCAGATGATACCACCATAGTGGGTCTTATTACAGATGGGGGGAGGTACAAAAACTATCCATATGGTGTTTCAACAACAACTTGCACCTGAACATCGGCAAGACAAAAGAGATGGTGCTAGACTTCCGGAGGAAAAAAGAACCTGCTCCACTTTACATCGGGGGGGGGGGGGCTGTGTGGAGAGAGTTTCTTCCTTTAAATTTCTGGGAGTCTACCTCTGGGAAGATCTTACCTGGAAAGTTAATACAACCCAGGTGGCCAGAAAGGCCCAACAGAGACTCCATTTCCTCAGGGTCTTGTGGAAGAACAGGGTAGAACAACGGCTAATGACCCTCTTTTACCGGTCTACTATAGAGAGCATCCTCTCACACTGTATTGTGGTTTGGTATGCTGGCCTGACAGCCGTGGATAAGAAAGTACTACAGAGGGTGGTGAGCACAGCACAAGACATTGTGGGCTGTCCCTTGACACCAGTGGATGACATCGCCAGGGCTCGCTGCCTTGGAAGTGTGAGAAAAATTCTTAGGAACAACTCACACCCTGGTCAGTATCTCTTTACTCTCCTACCATTGGGTAGGTGATATAGAAGTATAGCCAGTCATACCAACAAGCTGAAGAACAGCTTTTATCCATGGGCTGTTAGGCTCTTCAAATGGCCAGTGTGTTGTGCAATTAGCTCATATGATGTAACAAGATGGAGAGTTTGTTGTCACTGTGAGTTGTGGGGTGGGGGTATGAAGGGAGGCTCAGCCAATTTCAATGTATACATGGTTATACTTTGACAATAAAGGTTCATTCAGAATTTTCCCCCAGGAAGGTATTTGATAGTAAAGTTAAACCAACGGAAGTGTTGAGACCACCTTGCTTCTTTTGGTGACAGTTTTCTGAGGGGTTTTAAGACTTCAAGTTTCTTGTGGTTAGTCCATACCTGGTAAGGGGATTTTACTCCCTTCTAGGAAATGCCTCCATGTGAGGAGGGCCCAGCACATAGCATAGGCTTCCTTCTCACATACTGCCCACCTCTGTTCTGTCTCTGTGAGTTTTCTGCATGTGTATGCACAGGGCTGCAGTTGGCCCTTTGGGTTCTCTTGGAGCAGTACTGTGCCTACTGCTACATCGCTAGCATCTGTTTGTATGACAAAAGCTTTCTCTGTGTCTGGGTGCTTCAGGACCGGTTCAGCTGTGAAAAGTCTTTTCAGTTTTTTGAATGCAGCTTGACATTCCATAGTCCATTTTAATGCTTGGCTCGGTTTTGGTTTGCCCTCCCCTCTCATTTTTAGCAAATTTGTAATGGGAAGTGAGATTTGGGCAAAAGAAGGGATGAATTGGCAAAGGTAGAAACCCTAGGAAACTTTGCAATTGTTTCCTTGTGCATGGCGGTGCCCATTCCAGCACCGCCCTGACCTTTTCCAGATCCATTTCTACCCCATTATGAGATATGCGGTATCCTAAATAGTCAATTTTTTATTTATGGAATTCACACTTTGATAGCTTGGTGTAAAGTCAAGCAACCTGCAATTTATTCAGTACTGCCCTGACCAATTTTACGTGTTCCTCCCTTAGTTTTGGAGAAAATTAAGATGTCATCCAGGTACACAAGAACCCCCTTGTAGAGGTGCTCCTGGAGGACTTTGTTAATTAGCTGTATGAAGACTGCTGGGCCTCCCTGCAGTCCAAATGGGAGCACCCTAAATTGGAAGCAGCCCATGGGGCAGTTAAATGCCATCTTCCATTCATCTCCTTTAATCCTAACTCAGTAATATGCTTCCCTTAGGTCTAATTTTGAGAATATTTTCCCTTTCTGTAGATGGGCCAACAGTGGCAGGGGGTAGATATTGTTTTCGCTCACTGTGTTCAAAGACCTGTAATCCACACAGAGGTGAAGAGACCCATCTTTCTTCTCCTGGAACAAAACTGGAGCTGCCGTTTTTGGTCTCGCCAGCTGTATGAAGCCTTGAGCTAAATTTTTCTCTATGAATTTCTGCAGTTCTCCTAGTTCTTTGGGGGTGGGGGGTGTTATTGAGTTTTTTTTAAAATGGGAAGAGTCATGGGATGCTTCTGCCATTGTTTAAAAGGAGTATCAGTTGCTGGTATTAGTAATGTCTAAAACAAAAAAAACCATCTTTGGTAAAACATTCATCTTAATTACAGAAATTCTACCCAATAATGATATATGCAATTTATCCCATCCTAATAAATCCTTCCCCTTTATGGATTACTGGCTTGTCATGGTGAAGGGGCTTGCATACCTCAATGAAGCTATGAGTTATACCATGCAGGGCAACCCAAGATGGACAGGTCATAGGAGAGAGTTCTGACAAAATGTGATCCACTGGAGAAGGAAATGGCAACCCACTCCAGTATCTGTGCCATGAAAACTCCATAGACAGTACCAAAAGGCAAAAAGATATGACAGTGGAAGATGAGCCCCTCAGGTCGGAAGGTGTCCAGTATGCTACTGGGGAAGAGCAGAGGGCTAGTACTAGTAGCGCCAGAAAGAATGGAGCGACTGGGCCAAAGCCAAAAGGATGCTCAGCTGTGGATGTATCTGGTGGTGAAAGGAAAGTCTGATGCTGTAAAAGAATTTTCTCCATAGGAACCTGGAATGTAAGATCCATGAATCAAAGCAAGCTGGATGTGGTCAAACAAGAGATGACAAGACTGAACATCAACATCTTAGGAATCAGCGAACTAAAACGGACAGGAATGGGTGAATTTAATTCAGATGACCATCAGGTATACTACTGCAGGCAAGAATCCCTCAGAAGAAATGGAGAAGTCCTCATAGTCAATAAAAGAGTAGGAAAAGCAATACTGGGATACAATCCCAAAAGTGACAGAATGATCTCTGTGCGAATCCAAGGAAACAATTCAATATCACAGTAGTCCAAGTCTATGCCCCAACCACTGGTGCTGAACAGGATGAAATTGACCGGTTCTATGAAGCCCTACAGCAGCTTATAGAATTAACACCAAAAAATGATGTCCTTATCATCATGGGGGATTGGAATGCTAATCACAATGAGGTGGTCACTGATCTCGAGCCAGACATCCTAGAATGTGAAGTGAAATGAGCTTTAGGAAATCTGAGCAACAACAAAGCTTGTGGAGGTGACAGTATTCCAGCTGAGCTATTCAAAATCTTAAAAGACAATGCACTAAAAGTGCTACACTCTATTTGCCAGCAAATTTGGAAAACTCAACAGTGGCCACAGGATTGGAAAAGGTCAGTTTACATTCCAATTCCAAAGAAAGGCAATGCCAAAGAATGTTCAAACCATCGCACCATTGCACTCATTTCACATGCTAGTAAAGTTATGCTTAAAATCTTACAATCTAGACCCCAGCAGTATGTGGATCGAGAACTACCAGAAGTACAGGCAGGATTTTGACTTCCGGTGGTGACGCGACGCTGAAGACAGCCATCTCCGGGCTGTCCGCTCCGTGGCTTTGTTGAACTGCCGAAAACAGCGCCGATCAGCTGTTTAGGTGGTTCGGAAGCCCCCTCCTTGGGAGAAGAGGAGTGGGTGAGGCCCCAGGTAGGGGTTGAGCTCTCCGGGGCCGCCTGAGCTTTTAGTTCGGGCGGCTGAAGGATCGAGCCCCCCCGAAGCCTGGGTTTGCTCCAGGCTGCGCAGCACTTCTGCTCCGTGTTTTTGGGAGCAGAACCAAGCGTTAGCAACCACCCCTGCCAGAAGGAAAGACTTTCGAGTGTGAAGAGGCAGGCAGAGCAGTACAGGAGGTCAAGGTGAAGTGGATTTTTGTTCTCTAGTTCAATGGACTTTATGGTTTTTAAAAGTGAAAGTGCGTAGCAAGTGGAAGTGGGGGAAGATGGCGACTAAAACTTCTAAAGCTCTCCGGAGTGCGGGGGCTTCCCCGGTGCAACAGTCCTCGCTGCAAGCTTTACTTCCTCCTGCACCTGCTCCGGCACTGACGGTTAAGGATTTACAAGATGCTTTGGAAAAGCACTCACAACAAATAGCAGATATTATAGATGAAAAGATGGAAAAGCTGGAGGAGAAGATGGGAAAGCTGGAGGAGAAGATGGAAGAGAAGTTTACAGCAATGAGGGCAGACATCTTGCCTGCACTTGAAGGTGTGGCTGTATGTGTTCAGTGCTTGGATGAAAAAGTGGAGGATCTTAGTCAACAGAATTCCAGACTAGAAGCAAAAGTTTTAGAGAATGAAAACACAATGGATAAAATGGATGGAGACTTGACTCTGGTCCAGTACCATCAGATGGAGTTTGCTATCAGAATCAGAGGCTTAAAAGAGAATCCTAAAGAAGATTTAAAGCAGATAGTCTCTGAGGCTTTGGAAGCGGTACTGGGACAGCCAGCAGCTGAAATTGAGGGAAGTATAGACAAAATCTTTCGTGTGAATTCATGGATTGCAAGGCAGAGGAAGCTACCTAGAGATGTGGTGGTTTATTTTACAAAGAGAGCAATCAGGAATGAAGTTATCCAAGTTGCTTATGATACTAAGTTTGTGGTTGCTGAGCAAGAAGTTTTGGTCTTAAAAGAGATTCCTCCAAGAATTCTAAGGAGAAGGAAAGATTTTGCTTTTTTGGCACAGGAACTTAAGAAACACGATATCAAGTTTAGATGGGAGATACCAGTGGGCATGGTGGTGATGCATGAAGGCACGAGACACCGTTTGGTCACAGTGATCCAGGCACGTGATTTTTATACCAAAGTTTTAAAAGCAACCCCTCTATCACTTTTGGAATCTGCAAAGAAAAATGGTGAGGGTAAGCCTCAAGATGCTGAAGGAACACAGACAGATGAGAAAGCTACTGGAGGGAATCAAATTACAGCTTCATCGGAAGATGCCAGAGAGCAGAGGATGACCCGTGCGGCCATGAGACGAGTGAGACAAGAGCAAGAGCAAGACCAGCAGAAAGTTATGGAACCTCCAAAGCGTACCTATAGCGAAGCTGTGGGAGGGGCGTGGCCTAAGGAAGTTAAGGGGATCTTGGCAGGCGTGCTCCAGAAGCTTCGGGATGCTAAGGATGGCAACTAAGTTCCTAACTTGGAATGTTAATGGATTAAACTCACCACAGAAGAGAAAGAAAGTTTTTCAATACTTAAAACAATTTAAGACTGATGTTATTTGCTTGCAAGAAACACATATTAGGGTTATGGACCAAAAATACCTGATGAACCTAAGGTTGGGCACGCAATTTACTGCTTCTGCAATGAATAAGAAAAATGGAGTGGTTATTTATGTCAAGAATACTCTGACAGCGGAACTAATAGAAGCAGATAAACAAGGAAGATATGTTATGATAGATCTGCTGTTAGAAGGCAAAAAAACGCTTTTGGTTGGACTGTATGCTCCTAATCAAGAACAAGCTGACTTTTATAGAACACTACATATTAAGATTACCCAGATGGTAGATATTGACGTATATCTGAAGAATGCCAACATCCCGGTTCTTACAGAAGAACAAAAGGAAGAGATTAATCAATTGATAACAGAAGAAGAATTTTTTTTAGCAATTAAGCAGCTGAAGGTGGATAAAGCGCCAGGTACGGATGGACTGACTGCGGTCTATTACAAAAATCTACAATCGGAGGTGATAAAGCCATTAAGGGAATTGTTTCAGACAATTCAAAGGGGAGGAAAGGTGCCTCTGTCTTGGAGAACTGCTTTTATTTCCCTGATTCCGAAGGAAGATCAGGATGTTACTCAAGTAAGAAATTACAGACCAATATCACTTTTGAATACGGACTACAAGATATTTGCTAAGGTTTTAGCTAATAGATTGATGAGGGTTTTGCAACAGATGATTCATGGGGACCAAACTGGGTTTATTAGTGGTAGGCAAATGAAAAATAATGTGAGGCATATAGTTGATTTGGTGGAGTTTTTGGAAAGGAACAACCAGATCCCTGCGGCGTTGATCTTTTTAGATGCTGAAAAAGCCTTTGATCAACTGGATTGGCAATTTTTGATGAAAGTTCTAGATAAAATGAATTTTGGGGATAAACTTTTACAACCAATCAGGGCATTATATGAAAAACAAACTGCCCGAATAATAGTAAATAATAGTTTGACTGAAGTATGCAATATTGAAAAGGGCACAAGACACCCTTATTATTTGTATTAACATTGGAGATATTATTGATTAAAATACGGAATTCAGAAAAAATTAAGGGTATTCAAATTAGAGATCAGGATTATAGACTGAGGGCGTTTGCAGACGATCTGGTTGTTACGGTGACCCAGCCAGAAAATTCTGTTGTGGACCTGATGGAGATAATAATGCAATATGGGAAGGTTTCTGGATTTAAGGTCAATGTACAAAAAACTAAAATATTAGCCAAAAATATGACAGCATCGCAAAAGGCCCTTTTAGAAGGGTTAACTGGATTTGAGATTGTTAAAAGGGTTAAATATTTGGGGATGTATTTGTCACCCTCAAATGCAAAGTTATATAAAAATAATTATGAAAAGTTATGGGGAAAAATTCAAAAAGAATTGGAGAGTTGGGAAAAATTGCAATTGTCTTTACTGGGAAGAATTGCGGCAGTGAAAATGAATGTCTTGCCTAAATTTTTATTTTTATTCCAAATGATACCGATTCTTAAAAAAGATTCAAATCTGGAGGAATGGCAACGGGGTATCAATAAATTTGTATGGGCAGGGAAAAGGCCACGAGTTAAACTTAAGATTATGCAGGATACGCGTGAAAGAGGTGGTCTTAAAATGCCCAATTTTAAATTATATTATGAAGCTGCTGCGTTGTCAGGGATAAGTGATTGGATTAATTTGACACAAGGGAGATTATTAAATCTTGAGGGCCACGACCTGTTATTTGGCTGGCATGCATATTTACTGTATGATAAGAAGGTAGATAATGTGTTTAAAGTGCACATTCTAAGACAGGCATTGCTGAGAGTTTGGAAGAAGTATAGACATAAATTAGACTACAAGATACCATTGTGGGCAATTCCAAAACATGCAATAGAAAATATAAATGTTGGCTTCAAACATGATGTGACTACGTACAAGGAGATCTTAAGTTTGGAGAGGAACGTATGGTGTTTGAAGCCGTATAATCTTTTACGAGATGAGAAGATTGTTCAAACTTGGTTTCAATATGGTCAATTACGGGCCAGGTGGAAAGAAGACCAGAAAATTGGTTTCTCAATGACTGATGAAAATTTGGTAAAGCAAATTAGAAATCAGGGTCCAGCACATATCAAACGGATATATCTTGCATTGATAAAAATTGACTCAGAAACAGAACTTGTTAAAGATTGTATGATAAAGTGGGCTCAGAATATTCAAGGTTATTACAATGGACACTTGGGAGAAGATCTGGGTGAGGAATGTAAAATTTACACAAGCTCAAAATTTAAGAGAGAACTTTTATAAAATGTTTTATAGGTGGCATTTAGATCCTAAAAAGCTTGCAAGTATGTATCCGAACTATCAACCTAAATGCTGGAGATGTGGTGGCGAAGACGCAACGTATTTTCATATATGGTGGACCTGTAAAAAGGTTAAAGCTTTTTGGATTAAAATCTGGTGGAACATGCAGAAGATATTTAAGCAAAGGATAAAGTTTTGTCCGCAATTGTTCTTATTGGGCATAATTACAGATACTACTGCTGTGGACACCAAGTTGATGCTGAACTTAATTACGGCAGCAAGACTTTTAGTAGGCCAATATTTGAAGAAGGAGGAACTGCCGACTATAGAAGAATGGACTTTAAAAGTTTCTGACCTGGCGGAAATGGCAAAGATTTCGGCTTATTTGAAAGACCATTCGCAACAACGTTATATTATGGAGTGGAAAAAGTGGATTGATTATATCCAGAACAAATATGGGACCAAAAAGTTTCATTTAGCATTTGTATAAGTTTTTTTTAATGTGATATTAGTATTGCTTGTAGTCATTTCATATGAGCTAGAGTGCGATAGACTTAATAGTTTATTGTTGTTAGCATATGGTTGTTTATGATTGTTTCTGTTTTTATACCTTGTATTTAGCTCTGGGAAGTCAGGGAGGGGGGAGGGGGGAAGGGGGGGAGGGTTAGGGAGGGTCAGGAAGGGGTGGGTGGAGGGAGGGGGGAGGGATTGTTAAAGATAAAATGTAATGTAAAACTTTTCAATAAAAAAAAGAAGTACAGGCAGGATTTCGAAGACATAGAGGAACTAGAGATCAAATTGCCAACATGTGCTGGATCATGGAGAAAGCTAGGGAGTTCCAAAAAAAATCTACTTCTGCTTCATTGACTATGCTAACGCCTTTGATTGTGTGGATCACAACAAATTGTGGCAAGTTCTTAAAGACATGGTAATACCAGACCTTCTTTTTTGTCTCTTGAGAAACCTATATGCAGGTCAAGAAGCAACAGTGAGAACTGGACACGGAATCACTGATTGGTTCAAAATTGGGAAAGGAGTCTGGCAAGGCTGTATACTGTCACCCTGCCTATTTAACCTATATGCAGAGCACATCATGAGAAAGGGAGGGCTAGATGAATCAAAAGTTGGAATTAAGATTTCCAGGAGAAATATTAGCAACCTAACATATGCAGATTATACCACTCTAATGGCAGAAAGTGAAGAGGAACTAAAGAGCCTCTTGATGCGGGTGAAGAAGGAGAGTGCAAAAGTGGGCTTGAAACTCAACATTAAGAAAACCAAGATAATGGCACCTGGCCCTCTCAATTCCTGGCAAATAGATGGGGAAGAAATAGAGGTAGTAACAGATTTTATTTTCCTGGGCTCCAAGATCACCGCAGATGGGGACTGCAGCCAAGAAATTAAAAAGACGCTTGCTCCTGGGGAGGAAAGCTATGGCAAATCTAAACATACTAAAAAGCAGATACATCACCCTGCCAACAAAAGTGCATATAGTCAAAGCCATGGTTTTCTAAGTTGCAATGTATAGCTGTGAAAGTTGGACTATAAGAAAGGCTGAGCGCCAAAGAATTGAGGCCTTTGAACTATGGTGCTGGAGAAGACTCCTGCGAGTCCCTTGGATTGCAAGGTGTTCAAACTGGTCCGTCCTAGAGGAAATCAACCCTGACTGCTCTTTATAAGGCCAGATCCTGAAGTTGAAACTCAAATCCTTTGGCCACCTAATGAGAAGGAAGGACTCACTGGAGAAGAGCCTAATGTTGGGAAAGATTGAGGGCAATAGAAGAAGGGGATGACAGAGAATGAGGTGGCTGGATGGAGTCACTGAAGCAGTAGGCATGAGCTTAAATGGACTCCAGAAGATGGTAGAGGACAGGAAGGCCTGGAGGAACATTGTCCATGGTGTCGTGATGGGTCGGACATGACTTCGCAACTAACAACAACAACAACAATAAATCCTTTTTTATATCATTCTAAAGAAGCACATAGTTATTTTGAAACAATTTTGTGTTTGTATTTGTCAATATAACCCCCAAGTATTTCACCTTTTTCTCAACCTTAAAACTAGATTTTTTTTAATAAATATATCACAGTCCTTATTCTCAATAAGCATTGTTGTTTTCTGTTTGTTTATTTTAAACCATGCTAAGATTCCAAACTCATTTAATTTTCTCAACAAGTATTCTATATTATTTTTTGGGTCTTGCAAAAATATAACCAGGTCATTGGCAAATGTCCTCAATTTGTGAACTTCATTTTTGATATTTATACCTACTATTTTCTCATCTTGCCTAATATCTCTTTCCAGTACCAATATAAACAACAAGGGAGATAAGGGGCATCCTTATCTCATGCCTTTTGGAACTGGTTAAATCTCCATTAATAATAATCTTTGCTTGCTGTGTGATGTATAAACTGCTTCAACCCCTTGACTAAAATTCTCCCCCAAATCTGTATCTTCCAAAACTCTAAACATAAAAGCCCAATTTAAATGGTCAAAGGCCTTGTCTTCATCTAAGAATATTAAAGCTGCCTGCTTCTCATTATGATATTGTAAATATTCAATAATATTCAAAACAGTCCTCACAGTCCTTAAATATCTTTTTGGCAGAAAGCCTGTAAAACCTTCTTTAGTCTTTCTGCCAAAATTGCAGCAAAAAGTTTATATTTATTGTTTAGTAATGAAATTGGTCTACAATTCTTTATCCTTGTAACATCTTGGCCTTTCTTTGGTAGTAGTGCAATAACAGCTTCTTTCCAAGTTGGAGGTATTTTTCCCACCTGTAATATATCATTTGTCAGAATCCATTTATATTTCATTTCTAACTATCTTTTCTGTTCAAACCCAATCCCCCTGGATTCTGCCATTCCCAAGGAGGAGAGGGAAGAAGCATGGGTTTTTATTGCTTTCACTTCCTTTCCTTAGATTTAACTTTTTATTTCACCTGCTTGCAATCCATCACAATAAGATCAATGAGAGGCATTTTCTCTCTCATCTTACCAGCAACTAAGAAAAGGGGAGAATAAATCCCTCCAGAATCTGGTTTGTTTCTCCGGATGGAATGTGTGTGTGGGGAATGATTCTGCTATGAATGGAGTAATGTTTCTCCTTTTCCCATGAGGGGCTTACCACCTGGAACCTGGCTGATCTGGAACTGACCGAATGAACTGTGGGGTGTGGCTTGCTTGGGGACACTTTAAAAATATCGATCTGTGAAGGGATTTCTCAGATCTTGTCTATCATACCCTCTATCATCTATGTCTTTGTAAAAGTTCCTGCTTGGATAATCTGGTCTCCAAGAGTCTTTCTTTCTTAAGATGTGGATTGAAGTGGGTTCTTACATTAGACAGGATCTGCATTAAGAGTCAACCTGGAAGGAAGAACCTTACCGGGGGACTTTGCAAAAAAATACAATGTCTAACGAGGCAGGGAAGGAGGGAAGCCCCATGGAAAGGGAACTTTTCCCCAACTGAAATCCCACCAACTATTGGGAGCTGAAGCGTCATATTATTCCAGGGAAGAGGTGGTGGACATGCGCGACCGCAAACTGTGATGGTCAATGGGCGTTGTAAGGAAAAGCAAGTGGGAAAAGGCATCAAGGAAAGTGACCCTGAGACAGGGCAGCTACCAACCCGAATGGAAGCAAGAGATGGAGAGCTCCCTCCATGTCAGCGAAGAGGATGGGAGTTATGCACCACATGCAGACTGGATCCTAGAGAAAGCTATTGACCAGATGAAAAAAATCCTTGGCTCACTAGGGGAAGAGAAACCTGAGTCCTGCAACCACACCAGTGCCTGGAGTTGCAGCTGGAAAGACAGTGGGGGGTATCTGGAACCTGTAGCACTGGGGGAGCCCTCCTCAGCAGCACCCACCCCTGCTGACCTGCCAACAGGGAGCAGGATGGGGGCAATACCACTAGCGGCGTAGGCACTGATGCATTCAAAGACTCCTGCCTCTGGCTGATCATAAGGCCCGGAGAGAAACAAAATGGTGAGGCAGGGCAGACAGCTGGTGGATCAATACAAGAATTCCGGGCCATTGCCAACAAGCTGAACTGGCCGGAAGACATCCTCCTTAGCCATTTCAAAGATGGGCTAAAGTACAACCTGTATGATGCTTGCCTGCCTCGAGGAGACCCACACCACCTCGATGACTGGTACATCCTGGCAGAGGAGGCAGAGATAGACCTACTAAAAAAGGCACCACTGAGGGAAACCATGGGGCTGCCCGCCTCCCGAGCAAACACGCGAGCCAGCAAAACCACCAGCTACAGCTAAAAGATCAACGGGCTGTTTCAAATGTGGGAGAGAGGGTCACCGCACCGCAGAATGCCACTCAAAAGCTCCTCAGTGCAAATCAGACCCATCACCAGCCAGGAGATCAGGGAAGTCCCCAGCCAAACCAAAAGAACCCGCCATGTGGGGGGATAGAAGCTGCAAAATCCCAAATCCCCACAAAGGAATGGGAAAGAACTCTGGCCTACAGGCAGGGAAAGTGGACACCTCAGAGGACAGCTTGGAGGGTGAAACCCTGGTAAATGGAGCCATTCCACCCATCCTCAAGACAGTCACTATATTAGCCCCCTCCATGCCCAAAGCTGTCAAAGTGAAAACCTTAATATACTCTGGCTGCACCCACTGCCTCATTAGCCTGACACTAATGGGCATGCCGGTGAGGAGACTAAAGCAACCTATCTCCTTTGGCCAGTTAGATGGGTCCATAGCAGGGGGGGTACCAGCTACCCTAGCCACCTTACCAATTCACTTGTCCCTGGGGACCCATGAGGAAGATATAACGTTTGTAGTGACCCCAATGATTTTAGGGCTGGAATTGTTAAAGAAATGGAACCACTGGGTAAAATGGAGGACAGCAGAACTCAACTTCCCAGAGGGGGACCATTTGAACTCAGAAGCCCCAAAGCCCCCCCCCAAACCCAAGGAGTGGAGATAGCATCAGTGGGGGAAGAGAAGGGGTTACCACAAATACCAGAAGAATACCAGGACCTTGCTGAAGTTTTCAGTGAGGAATGGGTGGATGAGCTCCCTCCTCACTGACCCACAGACTGTGCTATAGAAATCAAACTCGGGGCAAAACTCCCGAAGCCCAGGCTGTACTCCATAAGCCCTAAAGAGATGGAGGAGATGGAAAGATTTATAAATAAAAAAAAATCCTAAATAAAAAATAAAAATTCATAAATAAAAATTTAGAAAGGGGATTTAGTGAACCTGCCAGACCCAAAGTGGCCGCTCCGGTTCTATTTAGAGAGAAGAAGGACAGCACTATGCGCTTGTGCATAGATTACCGATCCCTAAATGCAATTAGTGAAAATAATCTGTAACCCCTACCCCTCATGAAGGATATGCTATCCCACCTATCAAAAGGAAGGATTTTTACCAAACTAGACCTAAGAGAAGCATACTACCAGATTAGAATCAAGGAAGGGGATGAATGGAAGACTGCATTTAGTTGTCCAATGGGTTGCTACCAGTTCAAAGTTCTGCCATTTGGACTGCAAGCCCCCCCCCTGCAGTTTTTATGCAATTAATCAATGAAGTGCTAAGAGAGTACCTATTTAAGGGGGTCCTGGTTTACTTAGATGACATCCTTTTCTTCACTGAGACCAAGGAGGAGCATATTAATCTAGTCAGAGCAGTTCTAAAAAAGTTGCGGGCTGCCCACCTACATACAAAATTATCAAAATGTGAATTCCACTAGGAAAGAATAGACTACCTGGGGTATTGCATGTCCCCTCAGGGCATCGAAATGGACCCCGAGAAAGTCAGGGCAGTATTAGAATGGGCACCACCCTGCACAAGGAAGCAATTGCAAAGTTTCCTGGGTTTTGCAAATTTCTATCGCCAATTCATCCCTTCATTCCCCCAAATAGCCCTTCCCCTCACGGACTTGTTGAAAATGAGGGGGGCCCCCAGTGAAACCTAGCCAGCCCCTGAAATAGACAATGGAATGTCAAGCAGCATTTGAGAGGTTTAAGAGGCTTTTCTCTGCCTAGCCCCTACTGAGACACCCGGATCCTGATAAACCTTTCGTAATACAGGCAAATGCAAGCAATGTGATGGTGGGAGCTTTATTATTACAGGAAAATGATGAGGGGGTACTGCAAACGTGTGCATATATGTCCAGGAAACTCACAGAGACAGAACAACGTTGGCCCATCTGGGAGAAGGAGGCTTACGCTGTGAGATGGTCATTACTTACATGGCATCATTTCCTTGAAGGAAATACAATCTCCTTCCAGGTCTGGACAGACCACAAAAATTTGGAAGCACTAAAAACACCCAGGAAACTCACTCCTAAGCCTAACCCACTGGTCTCAGCATTTTCACCAATTGCGTTTCACATTTAAACATTTACCGGGGGGGGGGGAAAGAGAATTTCCTGGCGGATGCACTGTCTCACATGCCCCAATATAACAGCACATGGGCCACTGACTCTAAACCACTTATGCCCGGACAACAACTGGCAGTGGCGGTAACCACCAGGGCCCAAGCTAAAATGAAGCCGCAGCTGGATAGCCAAACTGGGATCGAATTCCGGAAGTCATTGGAAACAGATGAATGGTTCCAGAAAAATAAACATATGTGCACAATCAAAGATGGATTACCCTGGGTGGGTGTGAAGTTGTACATACTGGCCACCCAGAGGATCAATTTCATGCAGTTGTGCCATGATATAAAATCAGCAGGACAGTTTGAGTTTGTAAAAACTTTAGATTTAACTAAAAGGCAATTTTGGTGGCCATCCATGAAAAACAACATAGAAAGCTATGTGGCCAGCTGCCAAATGTGCGTGATGGCTAAGAGGCTGCAAGGAAAGTTGCCCGGACTGTTACAACCAGTGGCGAACCCCTCAGCCACCTGGAAAGAAATAGCCATGGACTTTATAGTGGAATTACCAGAAAGCAATGGGAACACTGTCATCTGGGGGGTTACGGATCTGTTTCTAAACAGGTACACTTTATCCCTTGCCAAAAGATTCCCACCACAAAAATCTTAGCAAAACTATTTGTGCAGCACATTTACAGACTGCATGGGGCACCTCAACACATCATATCTGATAGGGGAGTACAATTTACGTCAAAGTTTTGGAAGGAATTTTTATCCCTCTTAGGAACTACTCAGGGGCTAACATCTAGTCATCATCCTCAGGGGAACGGTCAATCAGAATGTGGGAACTCTGTACTTGAGCAATACTTAAGATGCTTTATTAATTTCCAACAATCAAATTGGATGAACCTATTCCCTTTCGCAATAGTTGTTCACAATGGCAATTGAAGTCGTTCAATATTTTAAAAGAAGAAAAAATAGTACAAACTTGGTTTCAGTATGGGCAGTTACAGGCTAGATGGAAAGAAGATCAGAAAATTGGTATCTCAATATCAGACGGGAACTTAGTTAAGCAAATTAGAGATCAAAGTCGAGCGCATATAAGAAGGATATATAATTCATTGATAGAAATTGACTCAGAAGCGGAACTGGTTAAGGACTGTATGATAAAATGGGCCCAGAACTTTCAAGAACCAATAATAATGGATACTTGGGAGAAAATATGGGTTAGGAATGTTAAATTCACACAGGCACAAAATCTAAGGGAGAGTTTTTACAAAATGTTTTATAGATGGCATTTGGATCCCAAAAAATTAGCATGTATGTATCCAAATTGTCAGCCAAAATGTTGGAGATGTGGTTGTGATGATGCAACGTATTATCATGTATGGTGGACTTGTAAAAAAGTTAAAGCTTTTTGGATTAAAATTTGGTGGAACATCCAGAAGATTTTTAAGAAAAAGATAAGATTTTTACCACAATTGTTTTTGTTGGGTATTATCACTGATTGTACTGTTATAGAAACTAAATTGATGTTGAATTTAATAACAGCTGCAAGACTTTTGGTAGCGCAATATTGGAAGAAGGAAGACCTGCCAACAATTGAAGATTGGACTTTGAAAGTTTCGAACTTGGCAGAAATGGCTAAAATCTCAGCATATGTGAAAGATCACTCGCAACAGAGATATATAGTGGAATGGAGAAGATGGATTGATTTTATTCAGAACAAATATGGGACTACAAAGTATCATTTAGCATTTGAATAGTTATTAGTTATTGTAATTAGAGGCTATATTATTTTTCTTTTCTATGGCTAAGGAGAGTTAAAGTGCGATAGGGTTTAAAGAGTAATTATAGTAATTAGAATATTTTAGAGTAAGATTGTATGATGTAATACCCTGTATTTGGCTCTGGGAAGTCGGTGTGTGTGTGTTGGGATGGGAGGGATGGGGAGAGGGGTGGGGTAGATGGGGTATATGTTTCAAAAATGTATTTTAAAACTTTTCAATAAAAAAAAGTTGCTCACAATAAGTTGCTCACAATAACACAGTCCACTCCAGCACAGGCTACACTCCTTTTCATATAGCCACTGGTCAAAGTTTCAACCCTATGCCAGAACTAATCCCAACCGAACCGGAAATCCCATCACTGAAAGAATGGATGGCACAATTGCGAAGCACCTGGCCAATCATTAGGAAAGCTTTAGATGAAGCTAGGCAAGCATACAAAGCATAGGCAGACAAGAAGAGAGTCTATCCCACAACATTCAGGCTAGGAGAGATGGTATATTTATCCACAAAATACCTAACATCTCTACAGCCCTGCAAAAAACTTGGACCAAAATATATAGGACCTTTTCCAATTAAAAGAATCATAAACCCAGTAACAGTAGAATTAGAACTACCCAAAAACCTTAGGCAAATATATCCAATCTTTCACTGCAGTTTGCTAAAAAGGGAAACACAGTCACCCTTACAGCCAAAAACCCCACCACCACCACCTCCAATCATGGTTGAAGGAGAACAATACTTCGAAGTAAAAGAAATCATAGATTCTAGCAAGTATCATAGGGGAATCCAATATTTAGTAGCTTGGAAACATCTTCCCTCCTCAGAAAACGAGTGGGTCAATAAACACCACATCAGAGCACCAAAGATGCTAAGGAAGTTTCATACAGAATACCCCAACAAGCCAGGCTAACAATTATAATTTTGTCTCCTCTACAGGTGGATCTCTCCCATCTTTAAGGGGAGCAGGATGTCAGAATCCATTTACATTTCATTTCTAACTCTCTTTTCTGTGCAAACCCAAATCTCACCCCCCCTTGGATTCTGTCAATCCCAAGGAGGAGAGGGAATAAACATGGGGGTTTATTGCTTTCATTTCCTTTCCTTAGATGTAATTTTTTGTTTATTCTTCCTGCCTGCTATCCATCACAATAAGATCAATGAGAAGCATTTTCCCTCTCATCTTACAGGCAACTAAGAAAGGAGGTGGGGGAAAAACACCGTCCAGAATGTGGTTTGTTTCTCCGGATGAAATGTGTGGGAATGATTCTGCTATGAATGGAGTAATGTTTCTCCTTTTCCCATGAGGGGCTTACCACCTGGAACCTGGCTGATCTGGAAATGACCTAATGAACTGTGGGGTGGGGCTTGCTTGGGGACATTTAAAAATATCGATCTGTGAAGGGATTTTTCAGATCCTGTCTATTATACCCTCTATCTTCTATATCTTAGTACAAGTTCCTGCTTGGATAACCTTGTCTCCAAGAGTCTTTCTTTCTTAAGATGTGGATTGAAGTGGGTTCTGACAATGCCTTTTTTTCTTTTTCCCCCTTTTCACACACTTTTCCTTTCTCTTTTCCCTTCTCTTTTCCCTTTCCTAACTTTCCTACTATTTTCTTTTGCATATTTGTATAGTATTAATACATAAATAAACTAAATTTAAATGTAAAAAAGAGTCATGGAATGCATTAGTATGTAAGAAAAACAGCCCACTGGTAAGAATGCTTAAAGAACAACAGCAAGTGAGTTGCTGAGTTAAAACTTGTTTTCACCTCCCAGTTTTACAGTACTATGCAGAATAATGAGTTTGAATTGCAGAATCTAAACAAAAATATAAATAAATGCTGATTCCTGTTTTCAAATGATGATTTATAACAGGGATGGCCAATTAATTTTCCCAAGAGGCCACATGAGAAACTGGGACTGTTGTGGCAAGTAGAACCAATAGGACTAACACATTACTGTGAAGGTGTGTAGGCACACATATACTTTAGAAAATAGCAATTATCTTCAAAATAAAAATAATGCAGTTGTAATGCTTTTGTGGTAAATACTTATTTACATCTGATTTCTAATTTCCAACTGACCTCACATGGGCCAGATAGGGATGGCCTGTAAAATGTCCAGGTCTGGTCTATAGTGTATGGATGAAGCAAAATGCTTTGACAATCAAGCTTCCATCTTGGCATATAGTGCATTCAGGATATGAAAGACTGCAAATACTTGGTGGACATTTTAGAAACACAAATGCCCTTTTATCTCACACATTTGCAATTTCATCAAAATATCAAGAAATGTTCGCAGTTTACATATGTCATGCTTTAAATTGTTCTGTTTCTAATCAGCCAACCTTTGTATCAAGGCTCACCCTCTTATGTTTGTTCTTATTCCAATACTGGTATACAAAATATAAACCCATTTAAAATATTTGGCATGGGATTGTTTAACTGCACATGAAAGTTTTTCTTCTGTGTTCTAAGAGCATGAAAAACTGTTGAATCTTCAAAATATTTGTAATGTAGCCAAGACACAGAATACTTTGTGGCTGGCTGTGGCTGAAAATTACATTTCTGCAGGAAGGGACATTAGAATTTAAGTGTTTTGCTGGAAATAAATGCATGTATTAATGCATGCTTTCAGAAGGATTTGTTACATAACCAGTAGGAGGCTGTCTGATCACACAGCACTATTATTCCAAATCTGTTCTGTGTTCTCAAAGCCAGGGAAAAGATTTTATTTAATATATTAAAATAAAATGTCATACTGGATAAATACCAAGAAACATGCATGAATACAATAATTGTATATTTAAATAATTACCAGATATGGTGACTTTACATAGTTTCATGATTAAAGTTATGAACATATTGTCAAGACTGCTGAATTGTTATGGTCTTTTGGAATCATTAATTCAAAGTAATAATGTTGCATCTAACTTCATATGGAATATTTTAAAATTATGGGCTGGAATACATGTGGAATTAATGTAACTAAAAGACCCAAAGACTAAAACATTATATGCTCACAAGAGTATTGTGTTAGTAATTTGAATATCTATAAACGTAACGTGTCCATAATATTTTGGAAAGGAAAGATATTATTTTTAGCAATCTATTTGTGCAGATTAACTCTATAGCAAAAAAAAGAATGGAGTCTTGTTCTAAGGTGTTTCGTGGTCTCATCTACATAATTGCGTGTGCAGTTGTTACAATTAATTTGATATACCACTGATGGCATCTCACTCACAGGTAATACCCGTGTCCGTAGAGTCTGATTTGGTTTGTGAGCCACTATGATGTTGTGCTCAGATAGTATTCTTGCCGTCATGTGTGTTCTGTAAACTGTTAGATTTACCTCATAGATTTACCTCATGATGTTCCTGTGCTTCTGGTATCTTGTGTTTGTTCTCTCTGTATGATAACAAAGATTATTGTAAATTAGAAATATATTTATTTATATAAAAAACTACCTGTACATGTCAGTTTCTCTGACTTTATTTAAACAGCTGTGGTGCAATTCCATGACAAAGCTGCTGCATACGTTTCTAATATATAATTGTCATAATTTCTGTAACTGTACTTGCTAACCTATAACACTTGAAAGAACATGCTTTTATTTTGACATGCAAATTATACTACTACTATCAAAAATAATGTGTGGTACATTGTTCAAATCCAGGTCAACAGGCTTATGGACAGCTGCATTACCAAGAAGTACTTGATTATGCTAGGTCAAAACATACATTCCTACAATGTAATATTGTGGAAAAAACCCTGCTTGCTGCCTTAACATGACCACGTCTTGACATCTATATAAAGATACTAACACTTTCCTCTTTTTGATGAAGATTATATATGAATCAAGAATATCTCCAATGGCTCTTTGATGGGAACTTCCCAGGAGACATTGATTTATATCAATTACTTCTAACAGAGGAGAGAAAACTCCAAATTCAAAGTGACACTTGGAAATTTCCTTTCAACTAGTCTTTGTTTAGTAGCCATAACTGGCAGCTCAATTGTTAAGTGAAGTGGTTCCTAAGTGAAACTGCAATTGTGCTTATGGTCTTACTTCAGCATGCCTTTGCTTTACAGACCTACAAAGATCATACGGTTACTTTTTCATAATTGTCATAACTGCATGAAATTACTAAACAGGGCAGTCACCAAACAAGAACTAACTCTATAAATGTTTATCACTAATATTTTTGTTGCACCCAAAATGAGTCTTAGCCTGGCGCCAAAGCCAATAAAGACCACCAGACATGAGGAATGGCTTTTGCAGCTTCTTTTATTGGAAGCTGGACCCAGCAAAAGGGTCTCAGCAGCTAAAGGAACCAAGATCTTGAATAATGCACATGCACAATTTTTATACAGTTATGATTAAGGAAGTTAACACCCTAAGAATCACACATTAGTTCCTTGACACATATTTCTTTTGATTGGATTCTTCTACTTTACCCTCCTTCTTCATCGCATGTTTATGTTAATAAGCTTTTTTATCAAAAGAGGTGTATCTTTTACTATTATAATAAGCTAGAGGTTACCAAAATTTATATATCTACCAGTCTTAGCTAGCATCCTTCTAGTATGCTCTTCTAATTTGCAACTGTTGCTAAGCAGTAGTGTCCCATCGTTTGTTACATTCATCACAACTTTCTGTGTCAACAATTCCTTTAACCAGTGCTTTTTTTCTTAAAAAAAAAGGTGCCGAAACTCAGAGATGCTGTCACTGGGAGCGATGCCAGTGTCTTGCTATGGCGTCGCCGCCCATCCTTTGCACCCCCACCCCTGCGGCTTGGAGCCACATGCCACAGGGATTCCCCTCACCACAGCCTCCATGAGGATTCCCCTCCCCGCAGTTGCCACGCCGCGGCCCGTGCTGAGCTCCCACCTGGAGCTGCTCTGAACCCCGACCCAGAGCACTGGTGGTGCTTGAATATTGTCATGTCCTAAAAGTGGTACAATTTCTGAAAAGGTTGAAAAGTCCTGATGTAAATGCAGCCTAAATTGTTTATTGCCATCCTATTTCCAAATAATATCTTATTTACCTAGTTGAGAAGGTGTAGTTGGGCAGCAGGGAGGGGTGCAAAATTCCTGCCTTCACTGCAGACAACTTGCCTGTGCAACGTTTGCCAGCTGGGTCTTTTGGCACACTCAGCAGCATTTCCTATTGGCTTTCGAAAGCCAAATAGGCCAGGCCTAGGCAACCTTGGCTCTTTTATGACTCATGGACTTCAACTCTCAGAAGATGTTATATAACATAACATCAACTGGAAGATGTTAAACTGTCCTTCTGTTTGTTTCCTTCCCAAAAATTGTGTTAATGAGTCCTCTCTAAGCTCTGCTGATCAGCTTGTCCTGGATTGTTTTGCCACAAAACAGAACGGTTTGCAAGTTGCAGTTGAGACAGCCCATCTCATTTTAGATATATCACATATAATTGAAGATTGTAATTAGTTGTGTGTGCACGTTCGGCAAGTGTGATGTATTTGTGCTGGCATTTCTAGGCCTCTTTCCAACCACATCCAGAAAAATTTGTAACAAACATTGGAATTCTCAAGGCCATGTTTGGAATTTCCCAGCAATCTGTTACTGGAAGGAAAAAGCAATCTCTGCTGTGTTACTGATCCTAGAGAAGCATTTGCATGTATGCAGGTACCCTTAGGGTGCCATAGTTATGGATGAGAAATATTGGTTGCAAAGTTGCCATTTCTGGATGTAACACAGATATTTTGGACTTATTTTTGTTTCTTTGCATGTTTGATATTTTTTAAAAGGCATATGCTACTGACTACGCTTATGCACATATGTAACATCTTTTGCTAGGATACATGACCACTGCTTGTCCAGAATGTGAAAAGTGAAAGATTGTGACTAAACAAAATTTTAATGTACAGATAATACCACCAGAAATTATTTTAGCCTTTTTAATAAATGTTGTTATTGATGTTAAGCTCACCATGGAAAACATCACATATTGTTATGTATATAATAGGTTAATTATTTAAAGACTGAAGTCCAACATAACTAGATTGTAAATAATCTATTTTTCAAAACACACAACAATCCAAACAGTAAAAGTAAAGTCCAAATTAAGAATATTTCATTCTTAAAAATTGTTTAATTTAAAGTGGTTTAGTTGTAATAGAGTATGTACAAAAGATACTATTTTTTCTAGCATCAGCTAAATTAGAAATATTACATTGAGAAAAATGTTTCTCATCTTTCCTGTTACCTTTATTGATTTCATTGCAGAAATGTTAACATAGGAAATAGATTATTTTGTTATCTAATTTTACCTTCCAAAAGACAGAAGCAGATGAAAAATGTGAAGTTGTTTTAGATTCTAAAAGTTTAGTTCCTAAAGAAGTAACCTTGTAAATAATTTTAATGTCCTCCTCTAGTGCAGGGTAGGCAACCTTGGCTCTTTTATGACTCAAGGACTTCAACTCCCAGAATTCCTGAGCCAGCACGGCTCAGCTTGGAAACCTCTCTCTTTCCCCTCAGCGTGGCTGGCTCAGGATTTCTGGGAGTTGAAGTCCACGAGTCATAAAAAGGAGCCAAGATTGCCTGCAATAGGCTTTTGAAAGCCAATAGAGGCCGTTTGCAGCGGCGGCGTTTTCGGTGATGGCGGCGGCGGTGCTTGCAGTGGCGTTTTCCCAGCGGCAGCAGTGGTTCCGACGGCGGCTTGGCCCTCGATTCGCTCTGGTCCCTCGGCTGCCCTGTTTGTTCCAGATGGCCTGGCGTCCTTAGCGACCTTGGCGGCTTTCAAAGGGGCTCGGGTTAGCCGGTTAAGTCCGATGAAGCCCGGTGGAACCCAGCCGAGTTTGGTCGGATTGGAGGAGCCCAGAAGACCTGAGTTACATCTTAGACGGCCGCGCTCTGGAAGGCCCCAACCACTGGATAATTGGGGGCCCATGGCTAGGACTCACGTCTGGAATGGTGGAGCGGCGGAGGAACTGGCCAGTCTTGAGCGGCTGGCCATTAATAGACGGGACTACTATGCCCTATTACACATCTGCCTCGCACGAACATTTGCCTAATTCTCCTGCATATCATCCCCAAAGGACTCAGAGGGACCTGGGTATAAGCCATGGTGAGAGGGTGGCTTAAAATTACACCGGCTGCCCCTAGAGGTGAGAGCTCTATGGGGTATGCCCTACCCAGCATGTGTGTTCCAGACCACCCCCGGGAACAGAGTCGCGACCTTCGTGAGAGGATAGTGGTTGACCTGTTCTCGGGGTTCACCCAGCTGTAGTGGCAGCAAAGCTGGGTTGATGGTCTGGACACCCATTTACCTCTGTTTAGACCCTCCTAATCAACTAATTAATATGGGACTGCCTTCTCCTGGATTTGCTCCTTATGCCTCATCTTTGCTATACTAGCACGGACTTGTTCGCCCTCAGGGGTGCCCCCCCCTCCTGGGTGCGACCCGCCTTTCTAGCCAACTATAATCTCGATGAAGGGCCCAATTGTTGGGACCCTGAGAGACGGCCGGGCAGGGGTAGGGGCCTCTGATATAAATTCAATAAGAGGCCCCTGGTTAGTTTCTTAGTTAAATTTTTTGTGGGGTTAGGAAGGGGGGTGGGAATTTCTTATGGTTGTATGGCAATGGGGGGTAGTCCAGCAACCATTGTTCAGGCCAGGTCCGGGATTGATCACGTGGGGGGAGCGGGGTTCGGTTGCCCCTGGAGCTCCAGAGCGGGTCGTGGGATTACCTATTCCCACGACGTTAGGGAATGGAAGCAGGTGTATGAACAGAGGGCCGTATCGATATCCGGGAGGGCCTCTCCGCTGTTTACAAGCGGTGAGGCGCTCCGACCCTCTGCTTCTACCCTGAGGTCCCGGGAGCGAGGATGTGCAGCCACCTGAGCTCCGGTTAGTGTACTTGAATGCCAGGTCCGTTGTTAATAAGGCTCCTCTTGTCCGGGATCTGGTCGAGGGTGAGCATGCGGACCTGGCCTGCATCATGGAGACCTGGTTGGGCCCAGAGGGCGGCATTCCTCTGGTTGACCTTTGCCCACCAGGTTTCCGGGTGCTACACCGGCCTCGGGCTCAGGGTAGGGGCAGGGGAGTGGCGGTTGTTATGAGGGAGACCTTGTGTCCGCGGGAGGCCACCATTCCTCAGATTGTCGGTTGTGAATCTCCCTTCCTGAGATATGGTCCTGGGGCGCATTTGGGCTTGCTGCTGGTGTACCTTTCGCCTAGTCACGTAGCAGCAGCCCTGCCTGAGCTTCTCGACATCCTATCGGGGTTGGTGATTGAGTTCCCCAAACTTATAGTTTTGGGTGACTTCAATCTACCATCCCTGGGAGGATCATCTGAGTTAGCTCGGGAGTTCATGGCTTCCATGACGGCCATGGACCTGACGCAAGTAATTTATGGACCGACTCATGTGGGAGGCCACACCCTTGACTTGGCTTTTTTATCTGGTCGGTGGTTAGATGATCTTGGTGGGGGCTCCCCAAATGTTATGCCCCTGTCATGGACCGATCATCATCTCCTGCGGCTGGTCTTCCGTTTTGCCGCTCCCCGCCGTGGGTGTGTGGAGCCAACTAGATGGTACCGCCCCAGGCGCTTAATGGACCCTGATAGGTTCCAGGCAGCGCTGGGGCCCCCACCTGCCTCCGTTGCTCACAATTCGGTGGATGCCTTAGTGGAAGCCTGGGAAAGGGCAGCCACGGAGGCTCTTGACCGAGTTGTACCCTTGCGGCCCCTGACCCGGTGCAGATCCCAGCGAGCTCCATGGTTTTCTGCGGAGCTTCGGGAGATGAAGCGTCGGAGACGGGGCCTAGAGAGCTGTTGGAGGTCCAGCCGATCCAAATCCGACCGATTGCGACTAAGAACCTATATTAGGTCTTATCTCGCAGCGAGGTCTAATCACTTTGCTACCCTTATCACATCCGCAGATAACCGCCCGGCCACCTTGTTTAGGGTGACCCGCTCCCTCCTTAACCAGGAGGTGAGGGAGGAACCCTTGCAGGGTCGTGCCGAGGAGTTTAGTCAACATCTGTCGGACAAAATCGCTCGGATTCGGACCGGTCTGGACTCTGACTGGGCAGAGTCTGACGATCAGGACACGGGCGGTCTTGTCGATATTACCTGGGAGGAGTTTGATTGTGTGACTCCAGAGGAAGTGGACAGGATTATGGGGAGGCTGAGCTCCACCACATGTTTATTGGACCGGTGCCCCTCCTGGCTGGTTTATGCGGCTCGGGAAGGGACATGAGGCTGGTTCCAGGTGGTCATATCTGCTTCTTTGAGTGAGGGCAGTTTCCCCGCCATCTTGAAGGAGGCGGTGGTGAGACCTCTCCTCAAGACCCAGCTGTGTTAAATAACTTTCATCCGGTCTCCAACCTCCGCTTCCTTGCGAAGGTTGTTGAGAGTGTGGTGGCGCATCAGCTCCCTCAGGTCCTGGATGAAGCGGATTATCTAGACCCGTACCAATCGGGCTTCAGGCCCGGGTACAGCACGGAGACGGCATTGGTCGCTCTGGTCAATGATCTCTGGAAGGCCCGGGACAGGGGATATTCCTTTGTCCTAGTCCTATTAGACCTCTCAGCGGTGTTCGATACCATCGACCATGGTATCCTGCTGCAGCGTCTCAGGGGATTGGGAGTGGGAGGCACAGTTTTTCAGTGGTTCTCCTCCTATCTCCTGGGACGTTCGCAGTCAGTGTTGGCAGGGGGGCAGAGGTCAACCCCGAGGCCTCTCGTTTGTGGAGTTCCTCAGGGGTCGGTCCTCTCGCCTCTCCTGTTCAACATCTATATGAAACTGCTGGGTGAGATCATTCGTGGTTTTGGAGTTGGGTATCATCAGTATGCTGATGATACCCAGCTTTTTATTTCGACCCCAAACCACCCCAGTGATTCCCTCGACGTGATGTCCCGTTGCCTGGAGGCGGTTCGGGTCTGGATGGGGAGGAACAGACTTCAACTCAACCCCGACAAGACTGAGTGGCTGTGCATACCGGCATACCGGGATATTCAGAATATTCCATCTCTTTCTTTGGGGGGGTGAGTTATTACCCCCCGTAGATAGGGCTCGCAACTTGGGAATCCTCCTAGATTCACGGCTTACTTTGGAAGATCACATGGTGGCCGTGACTAGGGGGGGCCTTCGCCCAGGTTCGCCTGGTGCACCAGTTGCACCCCTATCTAGACCAGGATGCCCTGTGTATGGTCACTCATGCGCTCGTGACCTCTCGTTTGGACTACTGCAACGCTCTCTCCGAGTGGTGCCCTTGAGGACCACTCGGAGGCTCCAGCTGGTACAGAATGCAGCCGCGAGAGTCGTGTTGGGAGTTTCCCGATACTCCCATGTTACACCTCTACTCCGTGAGCTGCATTGGCTACCAGTTGTCTTCCGAGTGAGATTCAAGGTACTGGTAATGGTGTTCAAGGCCCTACATGGCATGGGTCCAGAGTACCTTAGGGAGCACCTGCTGCCGGCATCAACTTCCCTCCGCCCTGTGTGTTTCCACAGAGAGGGCCTCCTCAGGGTGCCACCAATCAGAGAATGTTGATTGGTGGCCCCCAGGGGGAGGTCCTTCTCTGTGGGCACCCCGGAGCTATGTGTTGTGACTCAGGGCCAGCCTGTGGTTTCGGCAGCCGGCTCAGACGTGTCGGATGACTCAGATGAGGGGGAGGAGGACCGTGTGGGAGACGAACCGGTTGATGATGGCGTGGAGGCTTGGCAGAGTTCCCAGCCGGGGCCCTCTTCTCAGCTGCGTGAGCCCGATAGTGCGGAAGATGATGACCCACAGCTGGCCCTGTTCAAGGACGCCCGACGCAGGAGGCAGTCGAGCAGGAACAAACAAAGAAAGAATGTGGGACTCCTCGGGAGGAGGCACAGGGAGACCATGCCCTGAGCTCTCTATAAAAGGAGTGTTTGGGGAGGGGCTGGTTGATGAAAGCAACTTTTCCGCTTGAGAAGACAAGCTCTAGTGTTTTTGTTAACTGCGTAATTAAATCTTGGCAGAAGCCTTTTAGCCTTGGACGCTCTCCAGTCTCTTCTTTTTGAATAGGGGTTTGCTAGAAGAGGGCTGGTTCAGAACAGTTTGCTTTCAGCCACCCACCCCTTATTACTACGATGGAGCAGCTTCTTGCCGAGAATGCCCAGCTCACCCAGCAACTCACTTTGCTGGCAGCTCAGGTGGCACAACTGCAAGCTCAGGTACATGCTGCACCCCCACCCAGGAGGAAATGTCAGATAGCTATGCCGGATAAATTTGCTGGTAAACCAGAACTGTTTCCTGCCTTCCTGGGACAATGCCAGCTTTATATCAGCGTGAGAGCAGCTGATTTCCCCACTGACCGAGATAAGGTGGGATTCGTGTTGAGCCTTCTGTCGGGAGATGCAGCTCGTTGGGGCACGCCTCTGTTGGCACAGCCTAGCCCTTTGTTGGATAACTTTGGGGGGTTTTGTGACCATATGCGCCTCATGTACGAGGACCCGATTAAGGCGCAGACTGCCACCCGACGCCTGAAAGCTTTGAGGCAGGGTCAGCGCCCTCTACAGGCCTATATCAGCGATTTCCGGCTGCTTAGCCAGGATTCCGCCTGGAATGAGGCTGCGCTCGTGGATGCCTTTCAGGATGGCTTGTCAGAGGAGATGTTGGATGAGCTGGCCCGCGTGGACATTCCCTCAGACCTGAATGGGCTGATCCATCTTTGTCTGCGGATCGATGCCCGGCTGCAGCAGCGTAAGAGTCGCCGTGCCACCCCACAGACCCCTGCCGCCCCTGTTGTGCGTGAGCCCCCAGTCCAGAGGGAGGAGCCAATGGAGCTGGGTGCCGCCAGGTCCCGTCTATCGGTGACGGAAATGGACAGACGACGATCGGAGGGGTTGTGTTTTTACTGTGGGGACCCTGGACATTTGGCTGCTTCTTGCCCGAAGAAGCGTCAGCGGGCGTCAGTGACCAAGCCTGCCCCGAGAAAGTCCCCTGCTTTGCTATCGGGAAACGGCCCGAGCCCGATCTAGACGGTGTGAAAGATCGGGCGACCCACAACGACCACGCCGAGCGACGCCGTTCCGACGGTGCCTGTGAACCTCCACGGCATTTGATTCTGGAGGCACGACTGATCCTTCCTGGCAAGCCAGAGGGGATTCCGGTCCATGCCTTAATTGACTCTGGGGCTACCACTAACTTTATGGATTCGGCCTTTGTGGCCAAATGGGCTGTTCCCCAGTGTCCAGTGGATCCGCCCATGCTTGTGGAGACCATCGATGGTTGAGTGCTCCTGTCCGGGCCTATTACGGCCGCCACGCAACCCGTGTGTATGGCCATCAGTACCCATGTGGAGGCCATTCAGTTTTACGTCACTTCGGATCTGCACTTCCCCGTGGTCTTGGGACTGGCGTGGCTCCGGGCGCATGATCCACAGATCTATTGGTCTCAGAACTTGGTCACCTTCCCAAGTTTGCAGTGCGTGGACCACACCCGCCATATCTGTGCCGGCCAGGTGGAGGGTTCCTCAGGGGTTTCCTTGCCTCCCGAACTGTCCGACTTTGCTGATGTGTTCAGCGAGTCAGAGGCGGACCAATTACCCCCGCACAGGCCCTATGACTGTTCCATTGATCTAGTCCCTGATGCGCCTCTCCCAGTGGGGCGTTTGTACTCCATGTCGGAGCCCGAGTTGGCTGCATTGCGGGACTTCCTGACAAAGAATTTGGCTCGTGGTTTCATCCGGCCCTCGTCCTCGCCAGTGTCTGCGCCCGTGCTCTTCGTCAAAAAGAAGTCGGGCGAGTTACGGCTTTGCTGTGACTACCGGAAACTCAACGCCATCACGGTGCGTAACCGCTACCCGCTGCCCCTCATCCCCGAGCTCTTGGACCGACTCCGGGAGGCTAAGATCTTCACGAAACTGGACCTGCGTGGAGCTTACAACCTCGTCAGGGTTCGGCCGGGTGATGAGTGGAAGACGGCGTTTGGTACTCGCTATGGACATTTCGAGTACACGGTGATGCCGTTTGGCCTGACCAACGCCCCCGCTGTGTTTCAGCATTTTATGAACGATATCTTTCGGGATCTGTTGGACCAGTTTGTCGTGATTTACCTGGACGACATCCTGATTTACTCCCCGTCGCGTGAAGCGCATCATCAGCATCTCCGTCAGGTCCTGCAGCGCCTCCGGGAACATCGGCTGTTTGCCAAGTTGGAGAAGTGCCAGTTCTACCAGGTGACCATCGATTTCCTGGGTCACCGCATTTCTCCTGAGGGCATCGCCATGGAGCCGAGTAAAGTCGAGTCGTTGCAGAGTTGGCAACCCCCGCGTCGCGTGAAGGACGTTCAGCGACTCCTTGGATTTGCCAACTACTATCGGACATTCATCCCTGGCTTTGCTGCCTTGACAGCCCCCCTCACCCGGCTCCTGCAGAAGAAGACTCGGTTCCAGTGGAACGCCCCCGAACAACAGGCGTTCCAGGCTTTGAAGGACGCCTTCATGAAGGAGCCCATCTTGAAACATCCCGACCCGCAACGACCGTTTGTCGTGGAGGCGGACGCCTCCGACATTGACATTGGGGCCGTGTTACTCCAGGCAACGACGCACAGCGGTACCCTTTTCCCTTGCGCGTATCACTCTCGGAAATTGAACCCCTCGGAGCGCAACTATACCATCTGGGAGAAGGAGCTGCTGGCCATCAAGGCGGCGTTCGAGGCTTGGAGGCATCATCTGGAGGGGGCGCGGCATCAGATCGAGGTCCGGACGGACCACAAGAATCTGGAAAGCCTGCAGACCGCTCGGAATTTGAATCAACGCCAGATCCGGTGGTCCCTCTTCTTTGCGAGGTTTGACTTCCGGGTGCGGTACATACCAAGCGGGCACAACCAGAGAGCGGATGCTCTGTCCAGAAAGCCCGAATACACCCGAGCGGAAGACAAGCTTCCGCCCAGGACAGTGATCCCCGTCGAGTCTTTTGCTGCGGTACGGGAGCCGGTGGATATACGGGCTCGGATCCGGGAGGCGCAGCAGCAGGAGGCGTGGGTGGCTCAGCGGAAGGAAGAGGTGGGGCCAGATTCGCCTTGGTCGGTCGCGGATGGACTCCTGTATTATCGTGACCGGCTCTATGTTCCAGGAGGGCCACTCAGGGGACTCGTCCTCAGCCAGTGTCATGATAACCCGGCAGCGGGGCATTTTGGCCTGTTCAAGACTCTGAACCTGGTCTCCCGTACCTTCTGGTGGCCCCGAGTCCGACACGATGTCCAGTCTTATGTCACCTCCTGCATTCCTTGCAGGCAGGCCAAGTCAGCGACAGGGGCCCCGCCTGGTTTACTGCAGCCCTTGCCAACACCCAAGAGACCCTGGGGGGCTGTGTCCATGGACTTTCTGACGGATCTACCCCCATCCTCCGGCTTCACGACAGTGTTTGTGGTGGTGGACATGTTGACCAAGATGGCGCACTTCATCCCCTGTCGCGGCTTACCGTCAGCTCGCGCCACTAGTCGCATGTTCATCCAACAGGTGTTCCGGCTGCACGGCCTTCCCGATAGGGTCGTCTCCGATAGGGGGGCCCAGTTTACAGCCCGCTTCTGGCAGGAGTTGATGCGGGCGTTGGACATTAAGGTTTGCCTCTCGTCCGCGCATCATCCTCAGACCGACGGGGGTACCGAGAAGGTCATCGGCATCTTAGAGCAGTATCTGCGCTGCTACGTTAACCTGCAGCAGGACAATTGGGTGGACTATTTGGCCATAGCCGAGTTTGCCTTTAACAACTCGCAGCACACCTCCACGCAGATGACACCGTTCTTGGCCAACATGGGTTATCACCCCCGGTTTTTCCCCCTTTCTCCCGTGGACTCATCGGAGCCGGCAGCGAACGAATTTATGGCGGAGTTACAGGCGATCCATCGGTTGGTGCGACGGCAGCTGGAGAAGGCCAAGGCCGACTACAAGAGGTTCGCCGATCGGTCGAGAAGGGATACGCCTCCACTATCAGTGGGGGATCGGGTCTGGCTGTCCACCAGGAACCTACCATCCACTCGGCCGGCGAGGAAGCTGGACCACCGTTACCTTGGACCGTTCCCAGTCGAGGCCGTCATCAATCCGGTCGCCTATCGTTTAACTCTGCCACGTTCCCTGCGCGTGCACCCCGTCTTCCATCGGTCCTTGTTGGTCCCCGAACAACCGGCCTGTCCACTTCGCCAAGCGGAACCTCCCCCATCAGGAACTCGTGATGGAGGCAGCACCCCCGAGTACGAGGTCGCCAGCATCCGGGATTCCCGCTGGCTGAAAGGTCGCTTCCAGTACCTGATCGAGTGGAAAGGGTACGGGCCGGAGGACTTCACATGGGAAGACGCGACCGCCGTTCATGCCCCTGCGTTGGTGACTGCGTTTCACGAACAGTTCCCATCCCGACCGCATCCGGATCGGCAGACCCGGGGGAAGGGCCCTGCGGTGCGGGATAGTGTTGTGACTCAGGGCCAGCCTGTGGTTTCGGCAGCCGGCTCAGACGTGTCGGATGACTCAGATGAGGGGGAGGAGGACCGTGTGGGAGACGAACCGGTTGATGATGGCGTGGAGGCTTGGCAGAGTTCCCAGCCGGGGCCCTCTTCTCAGCTGCGTGAGCCCGATAGTGCGGAAGATGATGACCCACAGCTGGCCCTGTTCAAGGACGCCCGACGCAGGAGGCAGTCGAGCAGGAACAAACAAAGAAAGAATGTGGGACTCCTCGGGAGGAGGCACAGGGAGACCACGCCCTGAGCTCTCTATAAAAGGAGTGTTTGGGGAGGGGCTGGTTGCTGAAAGCAACTTTTCCGCTTGAGAAGACAAGCTCTAGTGTTTTTGTTAACTGCGTAATTAAATCTTGGCAGAAGCCTTTTAGCCTTGGACGCTCTCCAGTCTCTTCTTTTTGAATAGGGGTTTGCTAGAAGAGGGCTGGTTCAGAACAGTATGGAATCGGTTGCCGGTTGAGCTCTGGACGGCGCCCGACCTCCGCTCCTTCCGACGCGATCTGAAAATGCATTTGTTTGAACAAGCCGGCTTGGCCTGATAGGGGGTGGGTTGGTTTTTTTTTATCGCTCTTAACATTTGTATTTATCGTTTTTACTTGGGCACTATGTTTAATTCCTTTTAACTTTTGTATTTTTTGTATTTTATACATCTGCCCTGTTCACCGCCCTGAGTCCTTCGGGAGAAGGGCAGTATATAAATAAAATTAATAAAAAAATAATAATTAATACAAGAATCATAAAAATATTTTTGAGCCATGGAAAATTGGGTAGCCAGCTGGTAAGCCAGTTCCACCAGTCATCTTTCTCCTTGACACAACTTTCATGTTCTAATCATTTTTGCCTTGCATACTCTGATAAAGTGGGGCGTCCCTACGAAAAGGGGAATCAGGGCTTCCGGTTTGTGATTGCAGGACCGGTGGACATTCAGGGTGATCGCTGTCTCCGCCATCTGGTTTTTCTCCCACTGGGGGATACTGAAAAGGGTCGAAAGTCACCCCAGAGGGGTGATGAGCACGAAGAGGACCCCCGACTGATTGTGGAAGGGTGGCAGCCCTTCCTTTTGATCTGGGGCAGCTCTTCGGACTGACAGGAAAAAGATCTGCCATTAATATGGCCGATCACTAAGCCAAGGCCAAAATTAGCACCAAGCACAATGAAAGCACCCTGGAGGAATTGGGTGAGACCTTACCTTCTTTGTATCCCAAGTACTTTCCTGTAAAAGCTTCTTGAAATTCCTTTCCCCCCTTTAAAATGGTGGCATTTGACTACCTTGGGGAAATAAAGCCCTGAAAAGAACAACTAAAAAATAATTAAAAGAACAACTAAACAACTGGACTTGCACTTTCTTGATATTTGGGGTCTCAAAAAGTTCCTATTTCTTTGGGGACCTGTTACTTTATCTACTTGTTAAAAATAAAAAAAAGAATTTGAACTGGATAAAAGCCTAATTTGAATTTGGAAAAAGACTCTAAATGCTATTGGGGACATCTTGTGGTGAAGCCTGGTACAGCAAGTGAATACCTTTGACTGAGAGACCTGCTTACACCCTAGACTTGTCCTTGGTACTACCTAAAAGAGATAAGCTGAAACAGCTGGGTGGTGAAACTAACTTTTGGAACAGTGGAGGTGAACACTTACTGACTCTTATTAAAAAATAGCCTCCAGCAAAGGACTATCTGTAACCATCCTCGAAATGGAGGAATATCACCAACAAATTTTGGCTAATTATAAGCTTATACTTGAAAAAATTCTTGAAGCTACTGAGATAATGAAATCCAGACTGAAAGACAAAGGCACCAGCTTAAACCTACAAAATGAAACCCTGACTCCAACTGAAGAACTTACATTAAGAATGAACCTTTATTGTCAAAGTACAACCATGTACACATTGAGATTGGCTGAGCCTCCCTTCGTAACCCCCCCCAACAACTGATAGTGACAACATACCCACCATCTTGTTACACCATGTTAGCCAATTGCACACAACACACCGGATTCACAAGTCAATCATACATAAAGTTATTTCCTGTTCAAGAGCCTGACAGCCCATGGATAGAAGCTGTTCTTCAGCCTGTTGGTACAGCTGGCTATACTCCTGTATCTCCTACAATCCAAAAAGCAACAGAAGAGGAAGTAATTAATATCAAGACAGAGGATTTTAAAGAACAACAAATACAATCTACTGAGAACCTTGACAGCCAAACCCTGCCTGCAACTAAAGAACATACAACCCAAAAAGCAACAGAAGTGGAAGAAAGCAATACTAAGACGGAGGGTGCAAAAGATCAACAATTACAGCATATTGAAAACCTAGACAACCAAACAACAATCACAACATTGGACATGACTTTTTACTTAAACCAGATGAAACCTGAGGAAGAAGAAAACCAGACTGAATTGAAGATAAATATACCAAACCAAACATGGAGATTTGAACTACTAGGGCAACAATTTAATGATTATAAATGGGCCAGTTCCTTTGAAAAATTGGTAACTAGATTGTCTCCTTTGATTCAGGTAACATGTACAAGAATAAAGGGAGATCCATCTGAGGATTTAAAGGCACTGATATGGAAGCCTGCTTGGCATAAAAAGAAATCCAGAGTTAGATTTAAAAAATGGGGTTTTTTATTTATGATAGAAGAACCTAAAGTCTCACTTAATGGGCTAAAGAGAGATTTTAAAAGGTACTAATTGGCTTACTATTTAGGATTTAGACTTATAAGGGAAATGAAAATTAACTATTAGAACATAGTTTCAAATTATAATATGGAAGATGGACTGAGACAATAAAGGATATTTTATTAGTAAGTGGTGAGGTACTAGGATGAGAAATACAAAATGTTTATGAAATAAAATAAGAAAGTATTTAAGTAAGTAATATGTATATTTTAGATATGACAATTTTTATGTAGTGAAATAAAGGAAATTTGGGTTACCCAAAATCTAAAAACTATGGATATTAAGGTTAAATTGGAATACTGTAATTGAAAATGCTAAAGTAGGAAGCCAAAAGATAACCGGAATAACAGGCAAGTTTGGCCTTGGAGTACAAAATGAAGCAGGGCACAGGCTGATAGAATTTTGTCAAGAGAATACGATGGTCATAGCAAACACTCTTTTCCAACAACCCAAGAGACGGCTTTACACATGGACATCACCAGACGGTCAACACAGAAATCAGATTGACTATATGCTCTGCAGCCAAAGATGGAGAAGCTCTATACAGTCAGTAAAAACAAGACCAGGAGCTGACTGTGGCTCAGACCATGAGCTTCTTGTTGCAAAGTTTAGGCTTAAATTAAAGAAAGTAGGGAAAAGCGCTAGGCCAGTCAGGTATGAATTAAATCATATCCCTGTTGAATAAACAGTAGAGGTGACAAATAGATTTAAGGAATTAGATCTGATAGACAGAGTGCCTGAAGAACTATGGACAGAGGTTCGCAACATTGTACAACAGGTAGCAACCAAAACCATCCCAAAGAAAAAGAAATGCAAGAAAGCAAAATGGCTGTCTGAGGAAGCTTTGCAAATAGCTGAGGAAAGGAGGGAAGCGAAAGGCAAGGGAGAAAAAGAAAGATATGCCCAATTAAATGCAGAATTCCAAAGAATAGCTAGAAGAGATAAGAATGTCTTCTTAAATGAACAATGCAAAGAAATAGAAGAAAACAATAGAATAGGGAGGACCAGAGATCTTTTCAAGAAAATTGGAGAGATGAAGGGAACGTTCAATGCAAAAATGGGCATGATAAAGGACCAAAATGGCAGGGACCTAACAGAGGCAGAAGAGATTAAGAAGAGGTGGCAAAATTACACAGAAGAACTATACAAGAATGAGCTTAACGTCCCTGATAATCACAATGAGGTGGTCACTGACCTCGAGCCAGACATCCTAGAATGTGAAGTGAAGTGGGCCTTACAAAAGCTGAGCAACAACAAAGCTAGTGGAGGTGACAGTATTCCAGCTGAGCTATTCAAAATCTTAAAAGACAGTGCAGTAAAAGTGCTACACTCAATTTGCCAGCAAATTTGGAAAACTCAACAGTGGCCACAGGATTGGAAAAGATCAGTTTACATTCCAATTCCAAAGAAAGGCAGTGCCAAAGAATGTTCAAACTAGCGCACCATTGCACTCATTTCTCATGCTAGTAAAGTTATGCTTAAAATTCTACAAGCTAGATTTCAGCAGTATGTGGATCGAGAACTACCAGAAGTACAGGCAGGATTTCGAAGAGGCAGAGGAACAAGAGATCAAATTGCTAACATACGCTGGATCATGGAGAAAGCTAGAGAGTTCCAGAAAAACATCTACTTCTGCTTCATTGACTATGCTAAAGCCTTTGATTGTGTGGATCATAACAAACTGTGGCAAGTCCTTAAAGAGATGGGCATACCAGACCATCTTATTTGTCTCTTGAGAAACCTATATGCAGGCCAAGAAGCAACAGTGAGAACTGGACACGGAACCACTGATTGGTTCAAAATTGGAAAAGGAGTCCGGCAAGGCTGTATACTGTCGCCTTGCCTATTTAACTTATATGCAGAGCACATCATGAGAAAGGCAGGGCTAGATGAATCAGAAGTTGGAATTAAGATTGCCGGAAGAAGCATCAACAACCTAAGATATGCAGATGATACCACTCTAATGGCAGAAAGTGAAGAGGATCTAAAGAGCCTCTTGTTGCGAGTGAAGAAGGAGAGTGCAAAACTTGGGTTGAAACTAAACATTAAGAAAACCAAGATCATGGCATCCGGCCCTCTCAATTCCTGGCAAATAGATAGGGAAGAAATGGAGGTAGTGACAGATTTTATTTTCCTGGGCTCCAAGATCACTGCAGATGGGGACTGTAGCCAAGAAATTAAAAGACGCTTGCTCCTCGGGAGGAAAGCCATGTCAAATCTAGACAGCACACTAAAAAGCAGAGACATCACCCTGTCAACAAAAGTGCGTATAGTCAAGGCGATGGTCTTCCCAGTTGCAATGTATGGCAGTGAAAGCTGGACCATAAGAAAGGCTGAGCGCCAAAGAATTGAAGCCTTTGAACTATGGTGCTGGAGAAGACTCCTGCGAGTCCCTTGGACTGCAAGGCGATCAAACCGGTCAGTCCTAGAGGAGATCAACCCTGACTGCTCTTTAGAAGGCCAGATCCTGAAGCTAAAACTCAAATACTTTGGCCATCTAATGAGAAGGAAGGACTCACTGGAGAAGAGCCTAATGCTGGGAAAGATTGAGGGCAATAGAAGAAGGGGACTGTTCTGTACCAGCCTGCTACCGGCCTTGCAGAAAGGCAACCCCTGTACAAACGGTAGAGGCTGGAAAACAACTGAGGCTGGAAGGCGTCTGCCAAGTTTAATTCACAAGCAAAACAACAGAACAAGAAACAAAATACCGGAACTTTGATCCTCAAACGGAGCGGTTGCTTTCAGCAACCAGCCCTTCCCCAAACACTCCCTTTATTAGAGTTCAGGGCGTGGCCTCCCTGTGCCTCCTTCCGAGGAGTCCCACAGCCTTTCTCTGCTTGTTCCTGCTTGACTGCCTCCTGCGTCGGGCGTCCTTGAACAGGGCCAGCTGTGGGTCATCATCATCCGCACTGTCGGGCTCGCGCAGCTGAGAAGAGGGCCCTGGCTGGGGGCTCTGCGAAGCCTCCAAGCCATCATCAGCAAGTTCGTCTTCAACACCCTCCTCCTCCCCCTCGTCTGAGTCATCCGAGACATCCGAGCCGGCTGCCGGACCCACAGGCTGGCCCTGAATCACAACACTATCCCGCACCGCAGGGCCCTTCCCCCGGGTCTGCCGATCTGGATGCGGTCGGGATGGGAATTGTTCGTGAAAGGCAGTCACCAACGCAGGGGCATGAACGGCGGTCGCGTCTTCCCAGGTGAAGTCCTCCGGTCCGTATCCTTTCCACTCGATCAGGTACTGGAAACGACCTTTCAGCCAACGGGAATCCCTGATGCTGGCGACCTCGTACTCGGGGGTGCTGCCTCCATCACGAGGTCCTGATGGGGGAGGTTCCGCTTGGCGGAGTGGACAAGCCGGTTGCTCGGGGACCAACAGGGACCGATGGAAAACTGGGTGCACGCGCAGGGAATGTGGCAGAGTTAAACGATAGGCGACCGGATTGATGACAGCCTCGACTGGGAACGGTCCTAGGTAACGGTGATCCAACTTCCTCGCCGGCCGTGTGGATGGTAGGTTCCTGGTGGACAGCCAGACCCGATCCCCCACCGATAGTGGAGGCGTATCCCGTCTCGACCGATCGGCAAACCTCTTGTAATCGGCCTTGGCCTTCTCCAGCTGCCGTCGCACCAATCGTTGGATCGCCTGTAACTCTGCCATGAAGTCGTTCGCTGCCGGCTCCGGTGAGTCCACGGGAGAAAGGGGGAAAAAACGGGGGTGATAACCCACATTGGCCAAGAACGGTGTCATCTGCGTGGAGGTGTGCTGCGAGTTGTTAAAGGCAAACTCGGCTATGGCCAGATAGTTCACCCAATTGTCCTGCTGCAGGTTGACGTAGCAGCGCAGATACTGCTCCAGGATACCGATGACCTTCTCGGTTCCCCCGTCAGTTTGAGGATGATGCGCGGACGAGAGGCAAACCTTAATGTCCAACGCACGCATCAACTCCTGCCAGAAGCGGGCTGTAAACTGGGCCCCCCTATCGGAGACGACTCTATCGGGGAGGCCATGCAGCCGAAAAACCTGTTGGATGAACATGCGACTAGTGGCACGAGCTAACGGTAAGCCGCGACAGGGGATGAAGTGCGCCATCTTGGTCAGCATGTCCACCACCACAAACACTGTCGTGAAGCCGGCGGATGGGGGTAAATCCGTCAGAAAGTCCATGGACACAGCCCCCCAGGGTCTCTTGGGTGTTGGCAAAGGCTGCAGTAAACCAGGCGGGGCCCCTGTCGCTGACTTGGCCTGCCTGCATGGGATGCAGGAGGTGACATAAGACTGGACGTCGTGTCGGACTCGGGGCCTCCAGAAGGTATGGGAGACCAGGTTCAGAGTCTTGAACAGGCCAAAATGCCCCGCTGCCGGGTTATCATGACACTGGCTGAGGACGAGTCCCCTGAGTGGCCCTCCCGGAACATAGAGCCGGTCACGATAATACAAGAGTCCATCCGTGACCGTCCAAGGCGAGTCTGGCCCCCCTCCTCCTTCCGCTGAGCCACCCACGCCTCCTGCTGCTGCGCCTCCCGGATCCGAGCCCGTATATCAACCGGCTCCCGCACCGCAGCAAAAGACTCGACGGGGATCACTGTCCTGGGCAGAAGCTTGTCTTCCACTCGGGTATATTCGGGCTTCCTGGACAGAGCATCCGCTCTCTGATTGTGCCCGCTTGGTATGTACCGAACCCGGAAGTCAAACCTCGCAAAGAAAAGGGACCACCGGATCTGGCGTTGGTTCAAATTCCAAGCGGTCTGCAGGCTTTCCAGATTCTTATGGTCCGTCCGGACCTCGATTTGATGCCGCGCCCCCTCCAGATGATGCCTCCAAGCCTCGAACGCCGCCTTGATGGCCAGCAGCTCCTTCTCCCAGATGGTATAGTTGCGCTCCGAGGGGTTCAATTTCCGAGAGTGATACACGCAAGGGAAAAGGATACCGCTGGGCGTCGTTGCCTGGAGTAACACGGCCCCAATGGCAATGTCGGAGGCGTCCGCCTCCACGACAAACGGCCGTTGCGGGTCAGGATGCTTCAAGATGGGCTCCTTCATGAAGGCTTCCTTCAAAGCCTGGAACGCCTGTTGTTCTGGTGCGTTCCACTGGAACCGAGTCTTCTTCTGCAGGAGCCGGGTGAGGGGGGCTGTCAAGGCAGCAAAGCCAGGGATGAATGTTCGATAGTAGTTGGCAAATCCAAGAAGTCGCTGAACATCCTTCACGCGACGCGGGGGTTGCCAACTCTGCAACGACTCAACTTTACTCGGCTCCATGGCGATGCCCTCAGGAGAAATGCGGTGACCCAGGAAATCAATGGTCACCTGGTAGAACTGGCACTTCTCCAACTTGGCAAACAGCCGATGTTCTCGGAGGCGCTGCAGGACCTGACAGAGATGCTGATGATGCACTTCACGCGACGGGGAGTAGATCAGGATGTCGTCCAGGTAGATCACGACAAACTGGTCCAACAGATCCCGAAAGATGTCGTTCATAAAATGCTGAAACACAGCGGGGGCGTTGGTCAGGCCAAACGGCATCACCGTGTACTCGAAATGTCCATAGCGAGTACCAAACGCCGTCTTCCACTCATCACCCGGCCGAACCCTGACGAGGTTGTAAGCTCCACGCAGGTCCAGTTTCGTGAAGATCTTAGCCTCCCGGAGTCGGTCCAAGAGCTCGGGGATGAGGGGTAGCGGGTAACGGTTGCGCACCGTGATGGCGTTGAGTTTCCGGTAGTCACAGCAAAGCCGTAACTCGCCGGACTTCTTTTTGACGAAGAGCACGGGCGCAGACACTGGCGAGGACGAGGGCCGGATGAAACCGCGAGCCAAATTCTTTGCCAGGAAGTCCCGCAATGCAGCCAACTCGGGCTCCGACATGGAGTACAAATGCCCCACTGGGAGAGGCGCATCAGGGACTAAATCAATGGAGCAGTCGTAGGGCCTGTGCGGGGGTAATTGATCCGCCTCTGACTCGCTGAACACATCAGCAAAGTCAGACAGTTCGGGAGGCAAGGAAACCCCTGGGGAACCCTCCACCTGGCCGGCACAGATATGGCGGGTGTGGTCCACGCACTGCAAGCTTGGGAAGGTGACCAAGTTCTGAGACCAGTAGATCTGTGGATCATGCGCCCGGAGCCACGCCAGTCCCAAGACCACGGGGAAGTGCAGATCCGAAGTGATGTAGAACTGGATGGCCTCCACATGGGAACTGATGGCCATACACACTGGTTGCGTGGCGGCCGTAATAGGCCCGGACAGGAGCACTCGACCATCGATAGTCTCCACTAGCATGGGCGGATCCACCGGGCATTGGGGAACAGCCCATTTGGCCACAAAGGCCGAGTCCATAAAGTTTGTGGTAGCCCCAGAGTCAATTAAGGCATGGACTGGAATCCCCTCTGGCTTGCCAGGAAGGATCAGACGTGCCTCCAAAATCAAATGCCGTGGAGGTTCACAGGTACCATCGGAACGGCGTCGCTCAGTGTGGTTGTTGTGGGACGCCCGATCTATCACACCGTCTAGATCGGGCTCGGGGCGTTTCCCGACAGCAAAGTAGGGGACTTTCTCGGAGCAGGCTTGGTCACTGATGCCCGCTGACGCTTCTTTGGGCAAGAAGCAGCCAAATGTCCAGGGTCCCCACAGTAAAAACACAACCCCCCCGATCGTCATTTGTCCATTTCCGTCACCGATAGACGAGACCTGGCGGCACCCAGCTCCATTGGCTCCTCCCTTTGGACTGGGGGCTCACGCACAACAGGGGCGGCAGGGGTCTGTGGGGTGGCACGGCGACTCTTTCGCTGCTGCAGCCGGGCATCGATCCGCAGGCAAAGATGGATCAGCCCATTCAGGTCTGAGGGAATGTCCACGCGGGCCAGCTCATCCAACATCTCCTCCGACAATCCATCCTGGAAGGCATCCACGAGCGCAGCCTCATTCCAGGCGGAATCCTGGCTAAGCAGCCGGAAATCGCTGATATAGGCCTGTAGGGGGCGTTGACCCTGCCTCAGAGCTTTCAGGCGTCGGGTGGCAGTCTGCGTCTTAATTGGGTCCTCGTACATTAGGCGCATATGGTCACAAAACCCCACAAAGTTATCCAACAAAGGGCTAGGTTGTGCCAGCAGAGGCGTGCCCCAACGAGCTGCATCCCCCGAAAGAAGGCTTAACACGAATCCCACCTTATCCCGGTCAGTGGGGAAATCAGCTGCTCTCACGCTGATAAAAAGCTGGCATTGTCCCAGGAAGGCAGGAAACAGTTCTGGATTGCCAGCAAATTTATCCGGCATTGCTATCTGACATTTCCTCCTGGGTGGGGGTGCAGCATGTACCTGAGCTTGCAGTTGAGCCACCTGAGCTGCCAGCATTGTGAGTTGCTGAGTGAGCTGAGCATTCTCGGCACGTAGCTGCTCCATCTTAGTAGTAAGGGGTGGGAGGCTGAAAGCAAACTGTTCTGTACCAGCCTGCTACCGGCCTTGCAGAAAGGCAACCCCTGTACAAACGGTAGAGGCTGGAAAACAACTGAGGCTGGAAGGCGTCTGCCAAGTTTAATTCACAAGCAAAACAACAGAACAAGAAACAAAATACCGGAACTTTGATCCTCAAACGGAGCGGTTGCTTTCAGCAACCAGCCCTTCCCCAAACACTCCCTTTATTAGAGTTCAGGGCGTGGCCTCCCTGTGCCTCCTTCCGAGGAGTCCCACAGCCTTTCTCTGCTTGTTCCTGCTTGACTGCCTCCTGCGTCGGGCGTCCTTGAACAGGGCCAGCTGTGGGTCATCATCATCCGCACTGTCGGGCTCGCGCAGCTGAGAAGAGGGCCCTGGCTGGGGGCTCTGCGAAGCCTCCAAGCCATCATCAGCAAGTTCGTCTTCAACACCCTCCTCCTCCCCCTTGTCTGAGTCATCCGAGACATCCGAGCTGGCTGCCGGACCCACAGGCTGGCCCTGAATCACAACAGGGACGACAGAGAATGAGGTGGCTGGATGGAGTCACTGAAGCAGTAGGTGTGAGCTTAAATGGACTCCAGAAGATGGTAGAGGACAGGAAGGCCTGGAGGAACATTGTCCATAGGGTCGCGATGGGTCGGACACGACTTCGCAACTAACAATAACAAATTGAAAATTAGGTAAAATCTAAAAACAGGACATGGATATGTATAAGTAAAAATATATTGATAAATGTTTTAACTGAATGTGCTATAACTAGAAATGTACTAGCTTAAATACGATATAGTAAATATTAAGGGAAATAGAGAAGGAATTTGTTGATGATGCAACCTGAGATATGTACAAAAGATTTTGTTATTGAACTATCAATTACCCAATCATCACATTGCTTTCTAAATATTTAAATGTAAAACTGGAAAACCAATAAAAATTGTTTTTAAAAAAAAAGAAAGAAAAGGGGAACCAGGAAAATGGCTTACATTTATCATTAGCCCAACAAAGAAATTAAGAGCAGAAGTTGATTGGTTTAGAAATAGTCATCTATCCAGTTACATCACAAGAATTGAAGTATCCAATAATATATGAGCACAGCCATAGAAAAGAGCATTGTATTCTGAATAAAAGTAAAAGAAACATTTGCAAAAGTAAAACATCAAAATGGGTTTGGGTAAGATACATTCTCAGCTCTTCCCAAGATTGGCATGACTATTTTCTTTGTTCGTGGAGGCTTGAGAACAGCTAAAAATGAAAGTGTTCTTTAAAATGCATTGAATGCTCTCCTGCCAGTCCTGTTTTTTTCTTGAGGGTTAAGGTTTATGGGAAATTATTAGCAATACAATTAAAAACACAAATTTAAAATACAAGAAAATCCATGTTAATTACCCAATGCAGCAGTTCTACAAAAACCATGTTTCAGGTATTACAAAGTCCATACTCTGTGGCCCTCATTTTCCCCCTTTGATGCTTATCAGAGATGCATAGCAGGAAGATATACATTACCATATGAATGAAATTTTAAAGGACAGGCAGATGTAGGAACGTCATGAGGAACATGAATGAGAAGCATATGTAACATAAGTTCCTCATATTGCTCATCTTTTCTACGAGATGAAGGAATACAAAAGCAGAAACAAATAGTGCAAATGGTAGCAAAGAATGGGGCACATTGAATGCAATAGCAAAAAATTTCCAAATATAGCAATCAGAATGAAAAAAACCCCAAAAGTTATTTCAACCATAGCAAGTTAGGTAACTAAGAAGCCATAGTGTCCCACATATTTTTTTAAAAAAAGATAGAAAGTTGGAATCAACATTTGCAACAGAATGAAAAATGGCACATTGGTTTAAAAATAGCCTGCAAGAATTTTGGCTTTTTGGATTAATGTAAATATAGCAACTTGAATTTATAATTGCACAAAGTCCTCCTTTACCTGGTAAAAAAAATCTACTGTAGAGCTATGCCTTTTTGAATAGCAAGTGGAAACAAAGTGGAAAGTCCAGTTTTGTAACCTGCTAATGACATCTACTATAATATTTGTATAAATTGCAAGCAATACTGAAATATTTAAAAAAAGAGCAAGTTTTAATTTAGCAACTCTGAATCCTGGCAAAAATCAATGAAGGAGAGAATGGAAGAAGGACTTCCATTACACTATTCTTATAAAAAAAAACCATTTACGTTTGACAAATGTATTTGGATCTTTGAACTGTATTAAATTTACTTTAGTGACTCTTCCAATAAATAATCTGAGCCACAGAAAAGTTGCTTTTAAAAATCAACCATGTCTGGAGGCTTCAAATTAATGCAAATAAAAATAAATTGTGCTTTGTGAACTACAAAATTTACTTTATGTCCAGACACTTGACTGCAATCATATTCTCACAGCACAAGTGTTTCCTTTGTGAATTAGTTTCAATGCTATTCTTCAATGGGCTGAAGAAAAAATAAACTAGGCTACAGACTGGATGTCAGAACCCATTCTTTCCCTGGGGTGGGGGGAACCTATTTCATTTCTTCTTCATGTCTTTCTGAGGGTTCTGCCATTCTCCTGAGGGGGAAGGGAGAAGGCTCTGTGGTATAGTTTTCCACTGTTTCTACATACTTACTCTTTGAACTGTCTCTCCCTTGCTGTCAACCTAGGGTGAGAAAGGAATATGCCTCCAGCCATCTGGCTTATCTCTTGCTGCAGAAGGGAAGGTGCAAAGACCCAACAACATCTTCACAAGCATGGGAAAGGACCCCGTTATCAGCTCCTTTCCCACAGTGGACTTAGCACCTGGGGATTGGCCCATTCAAACTGACCGGATGAACTGTTGGTGTGGGGTTTGCTTGGGACTCTTTGAACCTATTGATCTGAGTGGGAAACCCTCAGATCCTGCCTTCTATGCCTGCTATCAGCTTCTCCTAATAAAAGTTCCTTTTGGAATGAAACTGTTCCAAAAGTCCTGCTTTCTTGGGATGAGGTTTTGAAGTGGGCCCTGACATTGAATCAGGATCTGCTTTCTGGCATTTCTAGAATACCAGATATTCTGTCAGGAGAAATCAAGTAGCACTTTGTTTGTAAATTTTTTAAAATAATAATAATAATAAAAATCATGGGTTTGATTTCATCAGAAGCACAGAATGGCTAATTCACTGTTGCAGCCCTGAAAGAGTTTGCCTTTGGTAGTTGGAAAAGGAACTAACTTTTGAATTTTTGTTTTGCCACCATAGATTACTTTGGGTCTTCAAAAATATATACAGATGCTCAATAACACAAATCAATAATTGACATTAATTTGTATTTGTGTCTAATGTTGCGAGAACTTGAAATTGGTTGATTTTTATATTTGCAATATCTCAGAACTTTGAATTTATCATGAATTGTGGTTTAGATCTAAAAAAACTTTACATTTTTTAAAATTTAAAGTTAGTTTCCATTGTCTCCCACTACACACAAGTAGTTATAGTGTATACCTTTTTTAATGAAAATTATCAGCGCTTTTGATCAGTGATGTCATCAAAGTAAACAAACCCACGTGGTGTTGATTACGTCAGCAGATCATGGCCCTATGCGGAAGTAACCGCCCTATTTTCAGATAAGGCGAGCAGAAGTGACTTGTAGGCCTAAGCCCATCAGGATAAGCAAGAGTAACCCTGGCAACCCTATTTTCAGATAAGGCCTCTTGAACCTAACCCCATCAATGTCAAGGCAGTCAAGCCTCTGGGTACATGATTTGCTTAACCTTAGACTAATTCTATGGACATTCAAAACAAACAGAATAAGCTAAATATAGTAAATAATTAACAGAGGCCTCTGCTTTTAGGAAACAACCCCTACTTTGGGGAGCTGGGAAATAATAATAATAAAAAATTCTTTTTATTTCTAATCATTCTAGCCTAATAATGCTTTTAATTTTTGTGGAGCATGGTGAGCATTACACGGTGAGCATTACACCCTGCTGTATGTGAGTTGCAAGATTGTAAAGGCTGATGGATCGGATATTGATGACGGGGCTAGGGTGGCCCTGACCAACTACCCCATAGCATTACTGTTTAATCAGCTGGATGCTACCTTGGGAGATCGGCTCATAACACAGAGCCATCATTGCTATTCTTACTGGGCCATGATTGAACTGATTCTGAACTTTGGTGGTGATGCGCTGGGTACCCAATTTACAGCTGGTGGTTTTTACAAAGATGACTCGGACCTCATGGAGAATACTCTACTGACAGCTGCTGGGAACTCCGGTTTCAAGGCGAGAGCAAGACACATGGCTGGTAGTCGTAAATGGGAACTGCTAGAGCCTCTGCATAGCGATCTGTTTTTTCAAGACAGACTGCTAATTAACAGTGTTGATGTGAAAGTCAAACTCAGAAGAAGCAGAAATGAATTTTGCGTGATGAAGGATGGCAATGAGAATTACAAAGTGCAACTCTTGGCAGCTTCTCTCTTTGTAAAACATGTAAAAGTAGCCCCAGGAGTGCGCCTTGGTCATGTAGAAGCTTTGCTCTCCTCCAATGCCAAATACTCCATTGATCGAGTGGGGATTAAGGTTTACAGCATTCCTGCAGGCAGCCTTGTGTGTAATCAGGAAAATCGATTTCTGGGTCAGCTACCTAAACAATTAGTGATTGGGTTTGTGGACAATGCATCTTTTAGTGGGGATTATGAAAGAAACCCGTTCAATTTTCAACACTGCAATGTCAATTTTTGCGCCTTGCATTGTGATGGTGAGCAGATTCCTGCAAAGCCTCTTCAGCCTGATTATGAGCATGGTCTTTTTGTGAGAGAGTACATGCAGATGGTGCAGGCCACAGGCAAAGGCATGAAAGACAGGCCACTGTTAATCAGTAGGGAAGAGTTTAACTACAATTTGATAAATTGATGGCTGATCAAGTGGCAACCAACTTGCGGTTTGCTAGGCATAATACTTTTTGCAATGCTAATAAGCCAGGTAGATGGCTAGCTTATAGACTAAGGAAAAAGCAAAGGGCTTCTAATATAGATAAAATTGAACATAAGGGAAAGGTTGTGTTTCAACAGGATCTTATTAAGGAAGCCTTTGTGGATTTTTATTCTAAATTATATGCTAAGGAGAAGATTAATGAAAAAGACATTGATGTATATTTGGAGAATGCTAGCATCCCGGTTCTTACGCAAGCACAAAAAGAGGAGATTAACCAGTTGATAACAGAAGAAGAAATTCTCATAGCAATTAAGGAATTGAAGTTGGATAAAGCGCCAGGTACGGATGGTTTGACTGCGGTTTACTATAAGAATTTACAAATGGAGTTGATAAAGCCGTTAAAGGAACTGTTTCAGACAATTCAGAGAGGGGGAAAGGTGCCTCCGTCTTGGAGAACTGCTTTTATCTTTTTGATTCCGAAGGAAGATCAAGATGCTACTCAAGTTAAAAACTATAGACCGATATCACTTTTAAATACAGATTATAAAATATTTGCTAAGGTGTTGGCTAACAGATTGATGAGGGTTTTGCAACAGGTGATTCATGGGGATCAAACTGGGTTTATTAGTGGTAGGCAAATGAAAAATAATGTGAGGCATATAGTTGATGTGTTAGAGTTTTTGGAAAGGAACAACCAGATCCCTGCGGCACTAATTTTTTTAGATGCTGAAAAAGCTTTTGATCAATTGAATTGGCAATTTTTGATGAAAGTTTTAGATAAAATGAATTTTGGGGATAAATTTTTGCAACCAATTAGGGCATTATATCAAAAACAAACTGCCCGAATAATAGTTAACAATAGTTTGACTGAAGCATGTAATATTGAGAAGGGCACAAGACAAGGGTGTCCGTTATCGCCTTTACTATTTGTGTTAACATTGGAGATATTACTAGTAAAAATACGGAGTTCGGAAAGAATTAAGGGTATACAAATTAGAGATCAGGATTATAGATTGAGGGCGTTCGCAGACGATCTGGTTGTTACAGTGACCCAGCCAGAAAATTCTGTTGTGGACCTGATGGAGATAATAATGCAATATGGGAAGGTTTCTGGATTTAAAGTTAATGCACAAAAAACTAAAATTCTGGCCAAAAATATGACAGTACCGCAAAAGGCTCTTTTAGAAGGATTAACTGGATTTGAGATTGCTAAAAGGGTCAAATATTTGGGGGTGTTTTTGTCACCCTCTAATACAAAGTTATATAAAAATAACTATGAAAAACTATGGGGAAAAATTCAAAAAGAAATGGAGAGTTGGGAAAAATTGCAATTGTCTTTGTTGGGAAGAATCGCAGCAGTGAAAATGAATGTCCTGCCTAAATTTTTATTCTTATTTCAAATGATACTGGTTCTTAAGAAAGATTCTAATTTGGAAGAATGGCAACGGGGTATCAATAAATTTGTTTGGGCAGGGAAAAGGCCACGAGTTAAACTTAAGCTTATGCAGGATACTCGTGAAAGAGGTGGTCTTAAAATGCCCAATCTTAAATTATATTATGAAGCTGCTGCGTTGTCAGGAATAAGTGATTGGATTAATTTGACACAAGGGAGATTATTAAATCTTGAGGGCCACGACTTGTTATTTGGCTGGCATGCATACTTGTTGTATGATAAGAAGGTAGATAATGTGTTTAAAGTGCATATTTTAAGACAGGCATTGTTGAGAGTTTGGAAGAAGTATAGACATAAGTTAGACTGTAAGATGCCATTGTGGGCAATTCCAAAACACGCAATAGAAAACATAAATGTTGGTTTCAAACATGACGTGACCACGTATAAGGAGATTTTAAGCTTGGAAAGAAGTGTATGGTGTTTAAAATCGTATAATCTCTTGCGAGATGAGAAGATTGTTCAAACCTGGTTTCAATATACTCAGTTACGGGCCAGGTGGAAAGAAGATCAGAAAACTGGTTTTGCAATGACTGATGAAAATTTGATAAAGCAAATTAGAAATCAGGGTCCAGCACATATCAAACGGATATATCTTGCATTGATAGAAATTGATTCAGAAACAGAACTGGTTAAAGATTGTATGATAAAATGGGCCCAGAACATCCAAGAAGTTATTACAATGGACACGTGGGAAAAGATCTGGGTGAGGAACGTAAAATTTACACAAAACTTAAGAGAGAACTTTTATAAAATGTTTTATAGATGGCATTTAGATCCTAAAAAGCTTGCAAGTATGTATCCGAACTATCAGCCAAAATGCTGGAGGTGTGGTGGTGAAGATGCAACATATTTTCATATATGGTGGACTTGTAAAAAGGTCAAGGCTTTTTGGATAAAAATTTGGTGGAATATGCAGAAGATCTTCAAGCAAAAGATAAAGTTTTGTCCGCAATTCTTTTTGTTGGGTATAATTACAGATGCTACTGTTGTGGACACTAAGTTGATGTTAAATTTAATTACAGCAGCAAGACTTTTAATAGGTCAGTATTGGAAGAAGGAGGAACTGCCGACTATAGAAGAATGGACTTTAAAGGTTTCTGACCTGGCAGAAATGGCAAAGATCTCGGCTTATTTGAAAGATCATTCGCAAGAACGCTATATGATGGAGTGGAAAAAATGGATTGAATATATCCAGAAGAAATATGGGACTAAAAAGTTTCATTTAGCATTTGAATAAGTCTTCCTTTCTATTTTCTTTTTTTTTCCTATATGAAATATTAGTATTGTCTGTAGTTATCTTATATGAGCTAGAGAGTGACAGATTTAAGAATTTATTGTTGGTAGCATATGGATGTTTATGATTGTTCTTTGTTTTTATACCCTGTACTTAGCTCTGGGAAGTCGGGGGGGGGGAGGGGGGAAAGGGGGGGGAGGGGTAGGGAGGGATAGGTAGGGGAGGGGGAGGGGGGATTGTTAAAGATAAAATGTATTTTAAAACTTTTCAATAAAAAAAAAGAGTTTAACTGAGGGTATACTTTGTATTGTTTTGACTTGAGTCCTGATCAGGGGTGCTCTGAGCACTATTATTTGATCAGGAACGGTAACCTCAGAGCCAAAGTTAGATTTGCACAACCCCTCCCCAACACCGTCAACATGATTCTCTAGGCAATATTCAAAAACCTTATTGAAATAAGTCACACAAAGAATGTGCTCTTTGATTATATGTGAGTATGGACACACTGCAACTCCGCCACTTGTTCTCTGGAAATAAAGCCTTTCTAGGGGTCTACTCTTGTGACCTGCTACCCCAGAGACAAATCTCCAAAAGACCTTTTGGACTAATTGTAAATACCCACCCTCACACTCTGCCTGGTGAACACTGGCTGGCCCTCTACTTCCCATCTCCCGGATAAGGCAATTTTTTTGATTCTTATGGAAGACCGCCAGATAGCCCTGACTTTCCTGGCTCCATAGTGATGTTTTTAGAGCAGCAAGCTGAGAAGTACACATTTCACCAACGCCAACTGCAACACCCCAGCACTGTGACCTGCGGGCAACACTCTGCATTTTTTCTACTGAACCGGACTAAAGGAGTAGACTATGAGAATATTTTAAAGATGTACTTCAATGTTGATATTAAAAATGATCAAATGTTAAAGCTGTTTGTAAAAACTATAAAGGTGGGAAGGGGACTTGGAACCTGTAACCATCACCAGTGCATGCAGACCTGCCTGCCTTACTGTAAAATAAAGAAAAAGACTTAAACGTTTTTACTTGTTTCACTGTGTTTTAATTCATTTTACAAATTGAGCCAGTCACCAAACCTGAACCTAGTTCTAGGGTTTAATGTCCAAGGGCTAGAAGGGGCACTGGTAAACAGAGGCTTCTGAGCCCCAAAAGGGGCTGTCATAACAGAGTCGGGGCTAGTAGCAGTTTCATACTTAACAACCAGAGCATCTTTCAACTTTTCTATTTGCTCTTTAACAGCTGTAGACCCCAACACAGAGGTTGGAACATTCACCTCAGCCATAGCATTCATAAAGTCATCCCAGCCTTTAAGTTTCTACTTCTCAGTAGGGGCTCAGTGCTGCGAGGCTCCTTTCACCAAGTCTAAAATATTAGTACCAGGAATAGGGACCCCTTTGTATAAAAAGGTACCGCGATCATCCCAGGTTGAGACGTCCTGATGCTGTTTCATTTTGTTCAGCAAGTTCCGCATTTTTCCTGTAATGGTTGCTCACACCGCTTAGGATCTCAGCCATCACTGTGTCCTGTGGAGATGGCTGTGGCGGCTGTTCTGGTAATGTTGGAAGCGTCCGAGGTTCTTCCGGTGGGTAAATGAGATTCAGTCTGTCCTTTTCAGACTCATTTTGCCTGGTTAGTCTTAGATACCTCTGCAATGCAGAACTGTAGAGCTTAATCTTGTCATCCTCACACAAATCAGCTCTCTGAAGAATGGCACGCATCTCAGCATCCAACCGGTTAGTGGCTGCAGCCCCCATAGTAGGGGGTCTGCCCTGTAGTTGTTCCATCTGATGACGCGATACCAGATACATTGTTCTGTAACAGCCTGCTACTGGCCCTGCAGAAAAGGCAGGGACAACCCCTTTGACAAGAAGGCAAGAGGCTGGAACTAAGCCTGCCAAATTTATTAACATAAAAACATAAACAGAGCAGACAGAGCAAAGAGAGCAAACACGAACCATGAAACAGGAGCTATTCAAACGGTTGCCTTCAGCAAACAAGCCCTCCCACGCATTCCCCTTTTAAACAGTTCAGGGCGTGGCTTCTCTCTGCCTCCTTCCGAGGTGCCCCATTGCCTTCCTCTGTTTACTCCTGATTGACTGCCTCCTGCATCGGGCATCCTTGAACAGGGCCAGCTGTGGGTCATCTTCATCCACGCGGTCAGGCTCACACAGCTGGGTCTGCGTCGTAACCAGGTGGGAGGGGCCTGGCTGAGGGCTCTCATCAGCAAGGTCTCCAACACCCTCAGCAACCTCTCCAACACCCCTCTCTGTTTTGATTCAGGGTCAGCCTGTGGGTTCGGCAGTTGGGTCGGACGACTCAGAGGAGGAGGAGGGGGGTGTTGAAGACCTTGCTGAGGGGGTTGAAGATCTTGCTGATGAGAGCCCTCAGCCAGGCCCCTCCCACTTGGTCACCACGGAGACCCAGCTGTGTGAGCCTGACAGCATGGATGAAGATGACCCACAGCTGGCCCTGTTCAAGGACGCCCGACGCAGGAGGCAGTCAATTAGGAGTAAACAGAGGAAGGCAATGGGGCTCCTCGGAAGGAGGCAGAGAGAAGCCACGCCCTGAACTCTATATAAGGGGAATGTGTGGGAGGGCTGGTTTGCTAAAGGCAACCACTTAGATAGTTCCTGTTTCTTAAAGCTCCTGTTTCTTGGTTTGTCTTGTCCTGTTTGTTTTTGTAGCAATAAATTTGGCAGGCGTAATTCCAGCCTCTTGCCTTCTTGTAAAAGGGGTTGTCCCTGCCTTTTCTGCAGGGCCGGTATCAGGCTGGTACAGAACAGTTTGCCTTCAGCCTCCCACCCCTTACTAATATTATGGAGCAGCTATGTTCTGAGAATGCCCAGCTCACCCAGCAACTCACTTTGCTGGCAGCTCAGGTGGCTCAACTGCAAGCTCAGGTTCATGCTGCACCCCCACCATCACCCCCACCCAGGAGAAAATGCCAAGTTGCGATGCTGGATAAATTTACAGGCAAACCAGAACTGTTTCCTGCTTTCCTGGGACAATGCCAGCTCTTTATCAGCGTGAGAGCAGCTGATTTCCCCACTGACCGGGATAAGGTGGGGTTTGTGTTAAGCCTTCTTTCGGGTGATGCAGCTCGTTGGGGCACGCCTCTGCTGGCTCAACCTAGCCCATTGTTGGACAACTTTGTGGGGTTTTGTGATCATATGCGTCTGATGTATGAGGACCCTATTAAGACGCAGACTGCTACTCGACGCCTGAAAGCTCTGAGGCAGGGTCAATGCCCCCTACAGGGCTATATCAGCGATTTTCGGCTGCTTAGCCAGGATTCCGCCTGGAATGAGACTGCGCTCGTGGATGCCTTCCAGGATGGATTGTCGGAGGAGATGTTGGATGAGCTGGCCCGTGTGGATATTCCCTCAGACCTGAATGGGCTGATCCATCTCTGCCTGTGGATCGATGCTCGGTTGCAGCAGTGAAGGAGTCGCCATGCCACCCCACAGACCCCTGCTGCCCCTGTTGTGCGTGAGCCCCCAGTTCAAAGGGAGGAGCCAATGGAGCTGGGTGCCGCCAGGTCTCGTCTATCGGTGACTGAAATGAACAGACGACGATCGGGGGGTTGTGTTTTTACTGTGGGGACCCTAGGCATTTGGCTGCTTTTTGCCCAAAGAAGCGACAGCGGGCATCAGTAACCGAGTCTGCCCCGAGAAAGTCCCCTACTTTTCTGTCGGGAAATGCCCTGAGCCCGATCTAGACGGTGTGATAGATCGGGCGTCCCACAACAACACTGAGCGATGTTTTTCCGATGCTGCCTGTGGACCTCCACGGCATCTGATATTGGAGGCATGTCTGATCCTTCCTGGCAAGCCAGAGGGGATTCCAGTCCATGCCTTAATTGACTCTGGGGCCACCACAAATTTTATGGACTCAGCATTTGTGGCCAAATGGGCTGTTCCCCAGTGCCCGGTGGATCCGCCCATGTTAGTGGAGACTATCGATGGTCGAGTGCTCCTGTCTGGGCCAATTACGGCCACCACGCAACCATTATGTATGGCCATCAGTTCCCATGTGGAGGCCATCCAGTTCTATATCACCTCAGATCTGCATTTCCCTGTGGTCTTGGGACTGGCGTGGCTCCGGGCGCATGACCCACAGATCTATTGGTCACATAACTTGGTCACCTTCCCAAGCTTGCAATGTGTGGACCACTCCCGCCATATCTGTGCCGGCCAGGTGGAGTGTTCCCCAGAGGTTTCCTTGCCTCCCGAACTGTCCGACTTTGCTGATGTGTTCAGCGAGACAGAGGTGGATCAATTACCCCCGCACAGGCCCTATGACTGCCCCATTGATTTAGTCCCTGATGCGCCTCTCCCAGTGGGGCGTTTGCACTCCATGTCGGACCCCGAGTTGGCTGCATTGCGGGACTTTCTGGAGAAGAATTTGGCTCGCAGTTTCATCCGACTGGCGTGGCTCCGGCCGGTATCAGGCTGGTACAGAACAGTTTGCCTTCAGCCTCCCACCCCTTACTAATATTATGGAGCAGCTATGTTCTGAGAATGCCCAGCTCACCCAGCAACTCACTTTGCTGGCAGCTCAGGTGGCTCAACTGCAAGCTCAGGT